>NC_091810.1:82649038-83263269 GCF_041296235.1 Equus asinus | reverse complement strand
ATTCCCCACAGCCTCCTTCCCTGTCCCAGTTTATTGAAAGCAATCAGCCCAAAACAATCCTGATGCCAGAGAGACATATCCTGGGGTGGCCAATTTCAGGTCCCTACAAGGTCATCCCCCCTTCCTTCACAAACGCAAATGTCTCAAAAGGGCAAGCAAAATTCCAGTCCTCGGAGCCTGCTTCTCATCTGCAGTTTTAAAAGTAACCAGCCTAAAAATCCTCATCACAAACCGTTTTAAAATTAAGCAGCCTAAAAGTCCTCATCAGTTATTACTCTTTTGACTTTGCTTTTTGTGTTGGTTTTTTTAATACAAAAATTACTTTTATGTGATTGAATTTGTTGGTCTTTTTTATGACTTTTGGCTTGTGTATTGTATTTAGAAAAAGACTTTCCCACTGTGAGAATATTCTCCCATGTTTTCTATTTCTTTTTTGGTTGAATTTTTCTAAGTGTTTTGATTCACTATGTCGACGAAAATAATCCATAACCAATCTGTAAATGAAAATTTGGGTGAGTTTATTCTGAGCTTAAATCTGAGGATTATAACCCGGGGCCTTTCTTCCCGAAGGAAGAAAGGGCACCAAAGAAGTGGGGTGCACAGACTGGTTATATACCCCCAGAGAGGATGTTTCACATAGGATTGAAATGTCCCTTTTACAATAGTCGCGAGAGTGCTCTGTCGGCACAGCGATTGATGAAACAGCAGGTAGGTCTCCTGTCTCAGTGAACACAGCAGGGTGGCAGTCTGTTGTCTCCAGCTGAGTGGTCACAGGTGAGCTGGGTGGTCAAAGGTGAGTGCAGCAATCAGTTCCTAGCCTAAGGAAAAATGCTAATGTGGGGGGAAGTTGCACCTTTATCTCAAGGGCCTTTGTTCTGGCCATAGGAAATGTCTAAGCAGATATGCAATGCGTGCCCAATGGCCACAGTTAGGCCGTTTTGGAAAAACAAAGTCAGGCCGAATTAGGTTTATACCAAATGGCTTCCTCATATGCTCCAATATATCCAATTGCTTGCCATTTTTATTTGTCAACTAGCAATTTATTTTGATGTAAGATGCAATACATACTAATTTTTTTCTAATTAACAGCCAGTTGTACCAAAATCATTTACTAAATAATTCGTCTTTCCCCACTCTTCTTAATTCTACTATAACAGTAGGAATGCATTTGTCTGTGAGTTGCAGAAAATCTGACCAACAGTGGGCTGAATTCACGGTTTGTTTCATGCAAAATAAATCTGGGAATAGATAGTGCATGGTTGGTACTGCACCCCAACAGAGCCAAGAGCTACACATTTTCCACCATTCTCTCTACCCCTTATCTTCTTACTTGTTCCTTCATGGTTGCAAAATGGCTCTTGAACATCCAGCACCACATATGAGCTCCAAATCAGTGAAAGAGAAAGGGACAAAGGACTGAAGAGGTCAAATTATCCTAGTCTGTCCATTTTAAAAGGCTTTTCCAGAAGCTCCATCTGGCAAATTACATGTTTTTTTTCCAGATATTTCTTGCACATTATTTTCTAGGCTACTAATGTATTTCCTGTCAGTGACCATTCTTTTCTTCAGTTCATCAACTGAATTGATGATTAAGAAATAAAGTATTTTAGACATCTGTACCCCCATGTTCATTGCAGCATTATTTACAATAGCCAAGATATGGAAATAACCTTTGTGTCCATCGATTGATGAATAGATAAAGAAATGTGTGTGTGGGGGGGTATGTATGATATATATACACAATGGAATATTATGGAGCCATAAAAAAGAATGAAATCTTGCCATTTGTGACAACATGGACGGACCTTGAGGGTATTAATGCTAAGTTGGACAGAGAAAGACAGATTCTGTATGATCTCACATATGTGGGAAATCAAAAACAAAACAAAAAAAGCACTGAACTCGTAGGTACAGAGAACAGATTGGTGGTTGCCAGAGGCAAGAGGTGAGGAGTAGGTGAAGTGAGTGAAGGGGATCAAAAGGTACACACAGTTATAAAATTAATAAGTCCTGGGGATGTAATGTACAGCATGGTGACTATAGTTAAAAATACTACGTTGCATATTTGAAAGTAGCTGAGAGAGTAGATCTTAAAAGTTCTCATCACAAGAAAGCCAAAATATTTTGTAACTATATATGATGACAGATTTTAACTAGACTTATTGTGGTTATCATTTCTCAATATATATAAATATCAGATCATTATGTTATACACCTGAAACTAATATAATGATTGTGAATTATACTTCAATTTTTTAAAAAAGTCTAAAAAAACATAATTGCCTAGAGATTTTTAAGTTTGTTTTTTGTTTTTTTTTGAGGACGGTTAGCCCTGAGCTAACATTTACTGCCAATCCTGCTCTTTCTGCTGAGAAAGATTGGCTCTGAGCTAATATCTGTGCCCAAATTCTTCTATTTTATGTATGGAATGCCTGCCACAGTATGGCTTGATAAGTAGTGCGTTAGGTCCCTGCCTGGGATCTGAACTGGTGAACCCCCTGCTGCTGAAGTGGAGCACATGAAGTTAACTGGTGCGCCACTGGGCCAGTCCCAAGATTTTTGTTGTGTTTTTGTGCTACATTTGAATTTTTTGAGGCGTATCATTTTTTTATTTAAGTTTTCCTATGTGCTGATTTTTCTGCCAAGGAGATCTCTTGCTTGCTCTTGGGCCTGTATAGATGGGTTATATTCTTTCCAGTTTCCTTGGGGCCCAGGTCTTGTTGTTGTGGAACACTAAATGGCTGATTCTCACAGCTGGTATAAGCAAGAGCAGCTGTACCCTAGTTGGCTTTTGTGTTATAGAAGCAGTTGCCTGCTGAGACACCTCTCCCCTCTACTACCTTCTTCAGTCTTTCCACTGTACCTCCAGTCTCTAGGGCTGGGAAGATTCAGCCAGACCCTTCACTTCCTTTTTCATCTTATTAGGGCTTAGTAAACCCCATAAAACTCAGGTACCACCAACATTAAATTTCTTTTGAGATAGTTAACTGAAGGGCAAGCTCTTCCCATTCCCTGCTTTCTGTTCCTTGCTCTTGGGATTTCCTGCTGTTTTAAGTATCAATTAGTTCTCCTTCCTGGGCACCAGCAGAGCTCAAGCCCTCACTTAGAACCAGTTTTCCTAGCAACAATTGGGCCTAGAAAAGATAAACAGCAGCAAATTGAGAATATTCAGATAACCATGTTCGCAAAATTTCTCACTCTCTGCCGTGTTAATTTCCGTTTCTCTACTAAAGTGTTTTAGACTAGAGAGGGAAACCTCTAACTAGGTAGGTGCAATTATCAGTTTCATGTTTTAAACAAGATGACACAATCTAGTGATACCGAGAGCCCATGTTAGATTTTTTCTTTGAAAAGTTAATAAACCCACTCTATAAAATGGAATTAATAGAAAGTTCATGGAAAAATTGGGAAAAATGGGGTTGTGGTTTCAGATGTGAAAAGTTAGTTTTGGACTTCTTAATGAAATTCTTATACTTCCAAATTCTTCTGAATTCTAAATTGAAATTCTAAATTCTTAAAAATTCTATTTAAGATAATTAAAAGAGGGTCTGGCCCCATGGCCTAGTGGTTAAATTCCATGCAGTCTGCTTTGGTGGGCCGGGTTCGCAGGTTCAAACCCCAGGTGCAACTTATACCACTTGTTAGCCATGCTGCGGCAGGTGACCTACATACCAAATAGAGGAAGATTGGCACAAATGTTAGCTCAGGCTAATCTTATTCAAGCAAAAAAAGAGGAGGATTGGCAACGAATGTTAGCTCAGGGTGAATCTTCCTCAGCAAAAAAATAATAAATAAAATAATTAGAAGGTGCATTGTGTACAGGTATCGTGATTAGTTTGATCTGAATTCAACGGCAAATATCTGCTCTTAAAAATTTTCTTTTTGTTTTCTGCTCATTATCTCAACTAGGACCCAAGTACAGCAAAACTGGAACTATTATTTTGAATGAATGGCTTGGAATGATGAATTAAACAGTGGTTCTAAATAATTTTGAGCACTTTAAGAATTATTTAGTTGTAGAAGATCAAAGTAAAAAAGATAAAGCCATCAGTGTACTATGTAGGTCTCCTTCCATTTCTGTCCACATCTACTTTGAGAAAAAGTTTTGTTCCTTTGCAGGTAAGAGGGGGAAAAACTGATCAAACTGGTATCATATGTCACATCTAGTATGTTCTTTTTATCTTTTCTAGGACAGTGGTGATTATCCCCTTACCATGCCTGGACCTCAATGGAAAAAATTTCGTTCAAACTTTTGTGAATTTATTGGAGTCCTGATTCGACAGTGTCAGTATAGCATAATATATGATGAGTATATGATGGACACAGTAATCTCCCTTTTGACTGGTTTGTCAGACTCGCAGGTCAGAGCTTTTAGGCATACAAGTACTCTTGCTGGTAAGTAACCAACATTTTATTTCCTTTGTATTTAGTTTTGTTAAAGATATTCTATTCTCATTAAACTTTATTTAGATTAAATATTAATTTAAATTAATTGCTGAGCTCCTGAAAAATACCATTTTCCTCTCAAGTTCATTTGAATGGTTTGTGTTATCTGTTTAGGTAAACCGTATGCCTTTTTGATAACTGGCATGTGATAGGCTTGAGAATGAAAATTGAAAATTTCTGGCAAACGTTAGCAAATCTCTGTCTGAATGTTTAAGTATTTTCCTACATCCTTATTTTATTACCAAAGAAATTTTAGGAGTGCCCTGGGCCATATCCTTTGATAAACCCAAATAGCAATACTGTAATACATCGCTTAATGACAGGGGTATGTTTTAAGAAAGAAGTGTGTCATTAGGTGAATTTCATGGTTGTGCAAACATCATAGAGTGTACCTACACAAACCTAGATGGTATATCCTACTACATACATAGGCTATATGGTACTAATTTTATGGGACCACCATCATATATGAGTCTGTCATTGACTGAAATGTCATTATCCAGTTCATGACTGTAGTTAAAATTCCAAATTCATAGTATTTTTCCCCTTAATTATGTTGCTCTATTGCTCATTTTTATTAAATGTAAGTGTGTAAATACTTGATTTGTTTATATATTTGGAACAATTCCATCTAATTGTAATAGGTAATTGCTGCCTAGCTAGCATTCTTCCTATCCCTAGTGCTAATAACTTAAGTATATCTAAACATAATGTCTCTAAAATCAACTCATTTAGGTAGGCTGTAGATAATCTGAAGAACTGACAGATTACAGTTTTCAGCTTTATTTTCATTTTAGAATTATATAGATAGCTTCTTAGCCAAGTATGTTAATTTTTCCCTTATTTTTCCATAACAAGGTAATTTTGTTAATTTAGCAATTGTTCTATTTTCCTTCAAGTCCTTTAACTGTTTTATCTAAAATTACTGTTCCTTTTCATCTGTGATATAGAGCGTGTGTCTATGTGTGTGTGTACGTACACATATAGTTAAATAAACCCAAATTACATCCTTTTTACTAGCAATAACTTTGTCTGTATTCATCTTACACATTACCATGACAAAAACCAGATTTAGTTTCATTAATTGCATTTCATCTTCCATGTACATTTAAATTTCTCATTTATCTAATTTATTTAAACCATTGGTTCACAAACTTGAGCATGCATCAGAATCAACAACTGGGTACAAGACTTCTTTTTCTTCCTAACAATGAGGAAGAGGATACTCTCAAAACACAGAATAAACTGTGTTTGCTGTTTGTTCTGTAGAAAAATCTTTCAACAATAAATTGTGTTTTTATTTTGCCTTTTTAAAAAAGATAAAACTGAGTAAAAGATCTTCCTCTTTTCCTACCAGTGAGGAAAAGGACACTCAGAAGTAAATAAACTGTATTTCATGTTTATTTCCTATAAAACTGTAACTAAGAGAATAATGGACATTAATATATGGATTAACTATGTTGAGTAAGGGGGAAAGAGGAGTGGAAAATATATGGATGACTCTATATAATATTAGCATATTGTACCTAGTTGTATTTTTTTTCAAAAGGTGTTGTAAATATACTATGTATTTTTTCTAATTTTAAGACTTTTAATGTCTTCTGCTTTTGGTGTTTCCTTTTTTCCTTTTTTTATAGTCTATATTTACTTTTCATCTTACTGTCTTCTACCTGTGTACAATAATGTCCATTTAGCTTGTTGTCAGATGCATAGTAAATTCAGTGATTTGAAATAAATAAAACTGAAACATAAAATATAAATTGCTTCTGAATAGCCAAGATCTGTCACAAAAAGTTATTATCTGGTGTCCCAAGGCCAAGAGAAAAGGAGAAGCAACAAATGAATGGATGACAAACATTAGATGTTATCCTTCTGATAGAAGTGTGAAATGATAACTTGTAACCCAAAAAAAAGACGAATAGCAAGATAGCAATCTGGGGCTTCTCTTTAGGAATGAGCTACCTCTTCTTAATCTGGAAAGCTGTGTGCATTTTGTATAAAAGATTAAATATATGCCACATACTCTGTTTAAGAACACAAGAGGGGCCCGGCCCCGTGGCCAACTGGTTAAGTCCCTGTGCTCTGCTGTGGCGGCCCAGGGTTTTGCCGATTCAGATCCTGGGCGCGGACGTGGCATTGCTCGTCAGGCCACGTTGAGGCGGTGTCCCACATGACACAACCAGAAGGACGTGCAACTGAGATATACAACTGTGTACTGGGGGGATTTGGGGAGATAAAGCAGAAAAAAAAAAAAAAAAAAAGATTGGCAACACTTGTTAGGTCAGGTGCTGATCTTTGGGGGAAAAAAAAACAACACAAGAGTGGCTGGCCCAGTGGCAGTGTGGCTAAGTTAGCATACTCTACTTTGGTGGCCCAGGATTCACAGATTTGGATCCTGGGTGAGGACCTACACACCCCTCATCAATCCCTGCTGTGGTGGCGTCCCACGTACAAAATAGAGTAAGGTTGGCACAGATGTTAGCACAGGGACAACCTTCCTCACTCCCAAAAGAAAAACACACAAGAGAAGGAAAACTATATTGTAGAAATAAGCAGAATATTTTGACTTTTAAAACATTTCAATTTCCTTATTATGCGTAAATATATTTTAGTTATGGCTTTCCTCCTATTCATTTTGAGTTGAGTAGCTCCCTCCTCTTCCAGGGCCTTTCCATTTTTCTTTTCCAACAATTTACCTTACATCATGATAGCTTTTAAAACTGCTTGATAATTGCCATTTTGTCTCTCTTAAGAACGTTTTATATCCTTGTTTAGCCTACTTAAATTTGAAATTACTTTTCAAAATCAGATATCAGGAAAAGCAGAGGAAGATCAACATTATGTTTATACTGATTTTCAAAAGTTAAAGCCTATTTTTCAAGTCATTCTCAATTTTACTTCAAAATATTCCCGTAATTCTTATGTGTCTACATTAATGATCATATCTTCCAAGGCTCAGTTTCATAAATTGTGAGACATAGCAGTCACCTACCCTTCAACAAAGCACACAGATCTTGCTGAGAGCTTAATTCCAGGCTGGATAATAATCATCAATCTTTTCAAGGACTTTTCTGTTCTCATCATTGCCCTCTTCTTTATTTTGTTTTGTTTTGTTTTTTTCGTGATATGTGTAAGGGCTAGATGAAAAGTTAATCATTTTTATTCACTTTGCAGGAGGAGTCTTGGGGACTAGATAAAGTGGGCAGGAATATTTAATCCTCTGCTTCAGAGACTATGTGCATGGACAGTTACAAGGCAGTTATGGCCAGATATGCTTATCGGCTTTGGAATAAAGTGCTCCCTCACATTGCTTATATCTTAGCTGAGAAGAGAGACATTCAGGTTAGTTGTTTTGTAGGGTACAGATATGATGAGTTCCAGAGCTTCATAAGTCATCAAAGTGGTCTTATCAGTAGTACTTTTAATCTGTTTTCCCAATATCCCATTTCCTTGTTATCAGTTAAATAATGTCCTCCTGTTGTCAGTGTTTATGCATTGCATTTAATTCTATACTTCTGCCACATTTTAATTAAAAATTTTCAACATTCTGTAGTTCTTTAGTTCTGTTTATTATACAGTTATAAGTAGTCTCATTTTTCCATTGGAAGTAAACTGTGCTTTCCCTCTTTTTTTTTTTGTAAGGAAAATTGGACCTGAGCTAACAACTGTTGCCAATCTTCCTCTTTTTGCTTGAGGAAGAGTGGCCCTGAGCTGACATCTATGCCAGTCTTCCTCCATTTTGTATGTGGGATGTCACCACAGCATGGCTTGATGAGCAGTGTATAGGTCCATGCCCGGGGTCTGAACCCATGAGCCCTGGGCTGCTGAAGTGGAGCAGGTGAACTTACCCACTATGCCACTAGGCCGGCGCCTGCTTTCCCTCTTTTTGGAATTCTTTTTACCATTAAATTGAAACAGACTATTAGCAAATATTTTCTGTGTTTTCTTTTCTGTTCTCTTAATTGAAATTTTAACACATAGTGTCCTGTTTGTTTGACCCATCTTACAAAAGAAGCCTCACATTGCACTACAGTTTTCATTTACTATTAATCTTCAGAATTAAGTCCCCTTATTTCTGTTCTAAATAGCTATCTCAGTTGGACTTATTAGAACATAGTTTGTGGATTTAATTTGTATAAGTAACATTTTGTCATTATTTTGGGGGATTTACAGTCTGACATTGGGCACATTTCTTTTTTCCAATTTGATGAAATTTTCATGAGAAAATAGTCTTCGTTTTTCCAAGGTCAAAATAGCATTCTTTTTGTTTTACCGCTTTGTTGTCGGTATTATGAAGATAATTCTGTACTCTCAAAGGATCAGTTTTTCAGATTTATAGTTATATTATTCTTAGGTATTTGCTTTTAAAATGTATGCCATTACTTCACAAGTTATTGACTTCAAGTTTTTGTTAGATGTCACTTTGCAGGATGATTAATGTTGGTTTAAATATTTTCTGTTTTCTCACATAATTTTCTATGATGTTACAAATAAATTGTTTTTGGCCGCTTCAGTTCTAAGGTGAAAATGCTAATTTGAACAAAGGGGAATTAAGAATACAAAATTTGTATTAATAATGGCATGATGATTAATTCTATTCTATTTTTTCTAAAATGAATTTTGGAAAAATTAGAAAATATGGTTAAGATCTTCATATGACATTCAATTGACCTCAGTATGATGGGAGGCCAGTCTTCACCTGTAGTTAATAAGGGCTCACTCCCAGACTCCTGAGGACTAAACATTTTTTTATACCTTATTATTTAACATTATTATGTTGACATATGGTTGATTTTCTGTTGACATATGATTCATTATTGATTAACATTTCTTATCAAGTCTGTGTCTGTGGATTTTGACTCTGAGGAAAGATATGGTATATGAAATTGCGTTGTTCTCCAACAGTAGACTGAAATTTATTTTGCCTCAGCAAATTGATACATCTTTTCTTTGGCTTTCAGTTGCTGAAACTATGTAATATATTGGTTGATAGAATGGGTTCTGGGCCACGCTATCTGGATCCATATCCCTCTCTGCCTTTTATTCATTGGGTAACTCGGACCAGTCCTTAACTTATTTCTCTTCACTTTCTTCATATGCAAAGTGAGGAAGATGATAATAGCTACCTCACTCATTAAAAAAAATTAGGAGAGGTCAGACCAATGCCTGACATTAAGTAAGCTGCTGCGCTCATTCTGTAGGACAGGAAGAGCTAATAGTGTTTACAGTGTTTCCCTTCATTTATGTTTTTACTCAGATTTTATTGAACATCTACTCTATTTTAGTAATAAAAGACATTGCAAATGGGGAAATCAGAAACAAACAAGTAAATAAACAAATTAAGTCTTTCAAAAATTGCTATTAGAAAAATGAACATCATGGAGATGGCCTGATGGTGTAGTGGTTAAGTTCATGCGCTCCGCTTCAGTGGTCCATGGTTCGTCGGTTCAGATCCCTGGCATGAACCTACACATTGCTCCTCAAGCTATGCTGTGGTGCGTCCCACAGACGAAATAAAGAAAGATTGGCACACACGTTAGCTCAGGGCCAATCTTCCTCATTAAAAAAACAAACAGAAAACCAGCATGCCTTTTTATTTTACTTATCTTTTGATTCTCAGGTCCCAAATTCTATTTATTAAATTTAGTATTTTATAACTCTTAATCACATAGAATGTTTCTGGGTTTTCTGGTTAGGACCTGAAAAATTTAGGTCAGTCTGGCATCATCAAAGAGCCGACCATAGTGTATATGTAATTTCTCTTCCTTTCTTATATTTTATGTTCATTATATTCATTTTTTAAAATTCTTCTAGAGTCTTCACCTTCTCATTGCTTTGTCCTTTCATCAGTGCATTTTTAAAATTTTATCACCTTTGTTTTTCTTACCCCTCCTCTAGGTAGAACACTTTCTTTCAGTTTTCACTTTCTTTTCAGTTTCTTTCAGTTCAGTTTTCTTTTAGTAGGGTTTGTATATAGTAGGCTATTGGTGTTCTCATGTGATTGATGCCCAGTAATTGGCAAGATCTGCAAATGCCACTATATCTTGTAACTGTATCCATAAAATACAGTAAACTTTAAAAATGCAATTGCTCTTTCAAACCTGTAAATATGGGTGTGTAGAGTAATGTCTGAAGTTTTCTAAAGAACTGTCATTTTCTTAGATTTATCTCTTTCTATTATCAGGTATGAAAATTAGCTTTCTTTTAGGGGACAGTTTTTGTAAAGAAATCATGATTTTTAAAGTCACTTAACAAGCGTTGCGTATCTTCTATTTACTAACTTAGTGATGTTGTACAATTTACTTGTGTGCCTCACTTTCCTCATCTGTGTAATACTGATACTAATAGTCTCATCCCCTGGGAGTGTTGTGAGACTTAACTGAAATAATTCATGTTAAATATTTAACATATACAAATAGCTCAATAATTGTCTGTTATAACTATCATAGAATGATAAAACTTGGTTTAGTTCTGAAGAAGGCAGAGACATTAAGAAATTTCTTTGTAGATTTTTCATTAACATTTCCATATTGTACATTTAAATGTTTTCTGCACATATAAAATTACATATACTATTTATAGAGAATTCAGAAAAGGAGAAAAACACAAAAATAAAAATTAACCATAATGATAACTAAGTGTGCCATAACATGTTGATATTTCCTTTGTTTTCCTCTCACGTGTATATTTATTAAGATTCTTTGTTTTGTTTTTAAACAAATAATATTATAATCAATTTTGTGGTATACATTTTCTATACATTTAATTTTTTAAAATCGTATTTAATATGGCTGCCTTATTATCTAAGATGTAGATATTCTTTAAGTTACTTAACTTTTCTGCCATTGTTTGAATGCTTTGTCTTTTGTTGGATCCTCTATCATCTTTTGCTTGCTTGTTTTCTTAATTTACTCTCCTTTTTGCGTAGCATATTTTTTGATAGTTTCTTGAGAAACAGGGTATTGGGGAAGTATATATTTGAAACTTTAAATATCTGAAAAGTATATTGTATTCTCACATTTAATTTTTTGGCCCAATGTAGAATTCACATTGAAAATTTTCTTCAGAATTTTTCCTCTAGCTTCCAGTATTGCTGTTGAGAAGTCCAATGCTGTTTCAATTCCTGATTCTGATCCTGTTTCTTGGTTTTGGAAGCTTTTAGACTTTTCTCTTTGTTTCTGGTTTTCTGGAATAACATGGTGAAGTACTCTGATGTGTATACATTTTTTCCCATTCATTATGCTGGGCACCTGTTAAATACCTGTTGCTTAGATGTTAATCTCATTAAGCACTCCTGAGTTTCTTTTTTCTCTTCTCTTTTCCATTTCTTAGTCTTTTTGTGTTTTCTTTTCTTGTATTTCTTCAACTTTATTGAATTTAATTTTGACTATCAATTTAAATTTTCCTGGGGTTGTTTCTCATTCTCCATATTTTTTTTTAAACATTGTTTTCTGGATGTAATATATTTTATCTCTTTGACAGTGTTAATTATTACTCTGAAGTTTTTTTTCTGCTCCATACATGGACCTCTTCTTTTCTGATTCTCTGCTTTTACCGCTGTCTTTCATGTTGGAAACTTTGCTCAAATATCTGTTACTTGGCTCTCTAGTTATTGCTGAGAGTGAGACACTAAAAAGCTGATTGCCAGAGAAGGGGGGTGTGTGTGTGTATGTGTTGTGTTTGACAGGGTAGGGCAGTGGCTCTAGCTTCTTTGGTGAGCATCTCTGTAGAGTAGTCCTGTGGTCAGCTAGCATTATCATTGTAGACCCTAAACTGTTGGTGTTAATAATTATTTTCCCTGGGGAAATTCAGTTTCTTTGCAAAAGGATCTTTCAATCTGCTTAAGTTTGATTGCTGTCTCCTATTTGGGAGTTGGGCACAGTAGAGGAGCATTCTGCACTTCACATATATCCCTCCTCTGTGTCTGATGATTCCAAGTCTCAGGTTTATTTTCTTCAGGGAATATACTTCTGGACTTCCAAGATGGGTATGTGGTGGAAGAATTGCCTGACTGCCTAGGTTGGAGTGGAGATTTGGGGATTTAGTTACTTAATATATAAACTTTGAAATAATACTCCTATTTTCAAATTTTACATCACTCCATCTTCTGTAGAACCTAATTCCTGAATGCTTCTGGGTTCTACAGAGCAAAACAGTACTTTTCCTTTACATGTAAGTTGTCATGCTTTTTCAAGACTTTCTGGTTTGATTTGTGTGCTCTCTGCTCATCTTTCTTCTTTCCACATTGATATATTAAGGTAATATATTGTGGTTTGGAGTGGTTTTGGAGAATCCTTTAAGGATTAAACCTATTTACCTAGGTTCAGCTGTACCCATATAGTCTGCTTTTTCTTTTATTACAGTGCCTTCTATCTAAGGTCAGTTCTTGCCCTTATGCAGTGGATCCCATCCCTGTTCACCACCTCAAGAACTTTGCTCTTCAAGTTGTTCTCTCTCTCCTAACTTCAGTTTCTTCCCTTTTGTGAGATAATCCTTGTCATTATACTAATATGCTATAACAGGTTTTATCTTTTAGAAACACTCTGTATCAGACAGGGCACTCCAGGGATATGGAACCAATAGGAGATATACTTACTTACATATATATATATATATATATATAGGGTTTTTTTTCCCCACACACACACCATATATGCACACACATACAAGGATATATATGTATATTTGGGGGGAGGGAGATTTATTTTTAATTAACTGGCTCATGTGATTGTGGGACCTGGCAAATTTGAAATCTGTATGGCAAACCAGCAGGTTAGAAATTCAGGTAGGAGTTCTGCAGTGTCGAGGCAGAAATTGCTTCTCTAGGAATCCTTAGTTTTTACTTTTGAGGTATTCAACTGATTGAATGAGGCCCACCACATGATTCAGGGTAACCTCCTTTGCTTAAAATCAACTGATTGTGGATGTTAACCATTTCTAGAAAATACTATCACAGTAACACCTGAATTAGTGTTTGATTAAGTAACTGGACACTATAGCCTACCTAAGTTGACACATAAAACTGACCATCACACGCTCCCATGTTTCCTCACCCCGCTCTAACTACGATCTCATTTCTCTCCTTTTCTTTACAGCAAATCTCAAAGAATTACTTCTGTTCACTGTCTCTGCTCACTCCCCTCTTATTCTCTGCGAACCCACTCCAATCAGATTTCTGTCTCTACCTCTTCATTGCCTCTGCTCTTGTTGAGGTCAGCAATTACCTTCTTATTGTCCAAATCCCTCGGCAGCTCCCAGTTGTCATCTTTCTCTGTCTTGAAAGACATAGCTGCTTCTTCCTTCTTGAAGCACTATCTTTACTTGTTTTCTGGAATACTGTCCTGGTAGACCTTAGAAAGCTAGACTCTAAATATGTGAATTATCTCAGAACTGATCTTAAAACCTTTTTATCTTTTCTGTATTCACTCCTCAGTGAATAAGTGAAAATAAATTCCATGATTTTATTATTTCTATTAAAAAATGATAGTTGGGGACCGGCCCAGTGGTGCAGCAGTTAAGTTCTCACGTTCCGCTTCGGCGGCCCGGAGTTTGCTGGTTCAGATCCCAGGTGCGGACATGGCACCGCTTTGCAAGCCATGCTGTGGTAGG
This sequence comes from Equus asinus, assembly GCF_041296235.1. NCBI lineage: Eukaryota > Metazoa > Chordata > Mammalia > Perissodactyla > Equidae > Equus > Equus asinus. The sequence goes on along the minus strand of NC_091810.1, from coordinate 83,249,214 downwards.
CGTCCTACATATAAAGTAGAGGAAGATGGGCACGAATGTTAGCTCAGGGCCAGTCTTCCTCAGCAAAAAGAGGGGGATTGGCTCCCAAATAAGCGACCTTAAAGCACACCTAACTGAACTAGAGAAAAAAGAACAAATGAAGCCCAAAGTCAGCAGAAGGAGAGAAATAATAAAAATCAGAGCAGAAATAAATACTATTGAAACGAAAAAGGCGGTAGAAAGGATCAATGAGACAAAGAGCTGGTTTTTTGAGAAGATAAATAAAATTGACAGACCACTAGCCAGACTTACAAAGAAAAAAAGGGAGAAAGCTCAAATAAACAAAATCAGAAATGAGTGAGGAGAAATAACAACAGACTCTGCAGAAATACAACAGATTATAAGAGAATACTACAAAAAACTATATGCCAACAGAATGGATAACCTAGAGGAAATGGATAAATTCTTGGACTCCTACAATCTCCCAAAGCTCACTCAAGAAGAGGCAGGCAATTTGAACAGACCAATCACAAGGAAAGAGATTGAAACAGCAATCAAAAACATCCCAAAGAATAAAACCCCAGGACCAGATGGCTTTCCTGGGGAATTCTACCAAACTTTCAGAGAGGATTTAATACATATCCTTTTCAAGCTATTCCAAAAAATTAGGGATGATGGAACACTTCCTAACACATTCTATGAGGCCAACATCACTCTGATACCAAAACCTGACAAGGACACCACGAAAAAAGAGAACTACAGGCCAATATCACTGATGAACATAGATGCAAAAATTCTAAACAAAATTTTGGCAAACAGAATTCAGCAATTCATCAAAAGAATCATACATCTTGATCAGGTGGGATTCATACCAGGGACACAGGGATGGTTCAACATCCGCAAATCAATCAACGTGATACACCACATCAACAAACTGAGGAATAAAAACCACATGATCATCTCAATAGATGCAGCGAAGGCATTTGACAAGCTCCAACAGCCATTTATGATGAAAACTCTGAACAAAATGGGCATAGAAGGAAACTACCTCAACATAATAAAGGCCATATACGACAAACCCATAGCCAACATCATACTCAATGGGCAAAAACTGAGCACCATCCCCCTGAAAACAGGAACGAGACAAGGATGGCCTCTATCACCACTCTTATTTAACATAGTACTGGAGGTCCTGGCCAGAGCAATCAGGCAAGAAAAAGGAATAAAAGGAATCCAAATAGGGAGGGAAGAAGTGAAACTCTCGCTGTTTGCAGACGACATGATCTTATATATAGAAAACCCCAAAGAATCCATTGGAAAACTGTTAGAAGTAATCAACAACTACAGCAAAGTTGCAGGGTATAAAGTCAGTTTGCATAAATCAGTAGCATTTCTATACTCCAATAATGAACCAACAGAAAAAGAACTCAAGAATACAATACCATTCACAATCGCAACAAAAAGAATAAAATACCTTGGGGTAAATTTAACTAAGGAAGTGTAGGACCTGTATAATGAAAATTACAAGGCCTTTCTGAGAGAATTGGATGACAACATAAGGAGATGGAAAGACATTCCATGTACATGGATTGGAAGAATAAACATAGTTAAAATGTCCGTTCTACCTAAAGCAATCTACAGATTCAATGCCATCCCAATCAGAATCCCAATGGCATTCTTTACAGAATTAGAACCAAGAATCCTAAAATTCATATGGGGCAACAGAAGACCCCGAATTTCTAAAGCAATCCTGAGAAAAAAGAACAAAACGGGAGGTATCACAATCCCTGACTTCAAAACATACTACAAAGCTACAGTAATCAAAACAGCATGGTACTGGTACAAAAACAGGTGCACAGATCAATGGAACAGAATTGAAAGCCCAGAAATAAAACCACACATCTATGGACAGCTTATCTTTGACAAAGGAGCTGAGGGCATACAATGGAGAAAAGAAAGTTTTTTCAACAAATGGTGCTGGGAAAACTGGAAAGCCACATGTAAAGGAATGAAAATTGACCATTCTTTTTCACCATTCACCAAAATAAACTCAAAATGGATCAAAGACCTAAAGCTGAGACCTGAAACCATAAGGCTTCTGGAAGAAAACGTAGGCAGTACACTCTTTGACATCAGTGTTAAAAGGATCTTTTCGGACACCATGCCTTCTCAGAGAAGGGAAACAATAGAAAGAATAAACAAATGGGACTTCATCAGATTAAAGAGCTTCTTCAAGGCAAATGAAAACAGGATTGAAACAAACAAACAACCCACTAACTGGGAAAAAATATTTGCAAGTCATATATCTGACAAAGGCTTAATATCCATAATATATAAAGAACTCTCGCAACTCAACAACAAAACATCAAACAACCCAATCAAAAAATGGGCTAGAGACATGAACAGACATTTCTCCAAAGAAGATATACTGATGGCCAATAGGCACATGAAAAGATGCTCATCATCGCTGATCATGAGGGAAATGCAAATCAAAACTACACTAAGATATCACATTACACCCGTTAAATGACAAAAATATCTAAAACTAATAGCAACAAATGTTGGAGAGGTTGCGGAGAAAAAGGAACCCTCATACACTGCTGGTGGGAATGCAAACTGGTGCAGCCACTATGGAAAATAGTATGGAGATTCCTCCAAAAATTAAAAATAGAACTACCATACGATCCAGCCATCCCACTACTGGGTATTTATCCAAAGAGCTTGAAGTCAGCAATCCCAAAAGTCCTATGCACCCCAATGTTTATTGCAGCACTGTTTACAATAGCCAAGACGTGGAAGCAACCTAAGTGTCCAGCAACAGACGAATGGATAAAGAAGATGTGGTACGTATGTACAATGGAATACTACTCACCTGCAAAACAGAACAAAATCATTCCATTTGCAGTAACATGGATGGACCTTGAGAGAATTATGTTAAGTGAAATAAGCCAGCGAGAGAAGGATAATCTATGTATGACTCCACTCATATGAGGAATTTAAAATTATGGACTAAGAACAGTTTAGTGGCTACCAGGGGAAAGGTGTGGTGGGGGGTGGGCACAAAGGGTGAAGTGGTGCACCTACAACATGACTGACAAATGTTAATGTACAACTGAAATTTCACAAGATTGTAACCTATCAATAACTCAATAAATAAAAATAATTGGAAACCAAAAAAAAAAAAGGGGGGGGATTGGCAGCAGATGTTAGCTCAGGGCTAATCTTCCTCAAAAAAAAATGATAGTGGGAGAGGTGATACAGTCATGTGGCTTAAAATTCAAAATAAAAAAGTTTTATAGTGAAATATTACTCTTCTGCCCATGCCTCTCAGGCATCACATATTCTTTCCTGAAGGCAACCAGGGTTGCCAGTTTCTTATATATCTTTACAGAAATATTTTATGAATATAAGAGCACATACATATTCAGTGGGAAGCAGTATAGTGTAGTGGTTAAGAAGTTGGCCTACGGAGCATGACTGCCTGTAGTCAAGTTCTGTCTTTGTTAGTTACTGGCTATGTAACTGGCAAGTCTCTTAGCCGATCTGTGCCTCAGTTTTCTCCTATGTAAAAAAAGACAATTATAGGGCCAGCCCCGTGGCCGAGTGGTTGAGTTTCTGCACCCTGCTTCGGCAGCCCAGGGTTTCATCAGTTTGGATCCTGGGCGCAGACATAGCGCCATTCATCAGGCCATGCTGAGGCAGCATCCTGCATAGTACAACTAGAAGGACCTGCAACTGGAATATACAGCTGTGTCCTATGGGGCTTTGGGGAGAGGAAGAAGAAGAAAGAAAGATTGGCAACAGATGTTAGCTCAGGTGCCAATCTTAAAAAAAAACAACACAACAATTATAATAGTATGTACTTGATAGAGTTGTGAGGTATAAATGAATATGTGTATAGAGTTTAGATGAATGACTTGCACATAAAAATAAACACGTTACTTCTTTTTGCATAAATGATAGCATAATATATTTACACTGACAGGCATCTTCCTGTTTTTCCCATCAGCAAATATTTTGGCAGGTTTTTCTTTTCAGCACATGAATCATGCCTCATTTTTTCCAATGGCTGAATAGTTATCATTGGATGGATGTGCAGTTTTATGGCTCTAAATACCAGTATCTTTGATGATGACTCCTAAATGTATTATCTTCTAGACATTTCCACTTAGTACCTGATAAGCATGAAACTTTATAATTGCCCTCACCTTTTCTATTTCTCTCATTCCTACATTATAATCTATCATATTCTTTCAGCTCTACCTTCAAAATATACTTTACACCTAACCATTTGTCTCTACCTATTGCTACTACTTTAAGCCATCATTGCAAACTTCTGGCAAAATATTTTCAGCTCTCTTTCAGTGTTCTATTTGGTCTCCCTGCTTCCACTTTTACTCTTCTATAATGTGTTCACACGGCAGTTTAAAGTCTAAACCAGACTTTTTCTCACCCACAGCAAATTTTCCTGTGGGTCTTACCTCATTTAGATTTAATTCCTGAGTGCTGCTTAGATCCTAGTAGAACCCTTGTAACCTAGCCTCTTGATTTCCTCCTCAGCCTCATCTCCTGCCTCTGCCTATTTCTGTGCTTCAGCCACACTAAATACTTTGCTCTTTTATGAGTTCTCTCCTCATAACATTTTACCTCATAAACTTTTCGCTTTTTTTTCCCTCTCCCTGGAACATTGTTCCGTCATATAATCACATGCTCATTCCTTCACTTCATGCTCAAATGTCAGCTCTTCAGAGAAGCCTTTCTGCCTGACCACTCTCTTTACTCCCTAACCTTTTTACCATATATGTTTTTTACCATACTTTATTCTTCTTTATAGATTTTCCTTTAGCTGACTTTTTCTTTCATTTGTATATTATCTGTTTATTGTCTTCTGCGCCTCCTTGCTAGAGTGTTAAAATTGTGAGGACGGTACTCTGTCTTGCTCACTTTTAAGCTTCTAGTATGTAGAATCAGTGCTAAGTATATGTTGGATTGCTCGATGAATGGAGAAGCACTAATTAAGTGCTTCTTGAACTCTCTGTAGTGAAAGACGAATTTTTCAATTACCAATCTGTCACAATCTAGTACTTTTTTAAAATGCAATAAGGTAGATTTCAAGAAAAATGAAATATGTATTTCTTAGTGTTATTTTATTAGATTCAACATAGTGTTACTCCGTCAGATTGTTATAAAAATTTCTAAAAACAACAAGATCCAACACCCATTTATGATAAAAACCCTCAGTAAAATGGGTCTAGAAGGAAAGTACCTCAACATAATAAAGGCCATATATGACAGACCCACAGCCAACATCATACTCAATGGACAAAAACTGAAAGCCATCCCTCTGAGGACAGGAACAAGACAAGGGTGCCCACTTTCACCACTCCTATTCAACATAGTACTGGAGGTGCTGGCCAGAGCAATTTGGCAGGAAAAAGAAATAAAAGGAATCCAAATAGGTAACGAAGAAGTAAAACTCTTGCTGTTTGCAGACGACATGATCTTATATATAGAAAACCCCAAAGAATCCATAGAAAAACTATTAGAAATAATCAACAACTACAGCAAAGTAGCAGGGTATAAAATTAACGTGCATAAATCAGTAGCATTTCTATACACTAACAATGAACTAACAGAAAAAGAACTCAAGAACACAATCCCATTCACAATCGCGACGAAAAGAATAAAATACTTTGGGATAAACTTAACCAAGGAAGTGAAGGATCTATACAATGAAAACTACAAGACTTTCTTGAAAGAAATTGACGATGACATAAAGAGATGGAAGGACATTCCATGCACATGGATTGGAAGAATAAACATAGTTAAAATGTCCATACTACCTAAAGCAATCTACAGATTCAATGCTATCCCAATCAGAATCCCAAGAACATTCTTCACAGAAATTGAACAAACAATCCTAAAATTCATATGGGGCAACAAAAGACCGCGAATTGCTAAAGTAATCCTGAGCAAGAAAAACAAAGCCGGCGGAATCACAATCCCCAATTTCAAAACATACTACAAAGCTACAGTGATCAAAACAGCATGGTACTGGTACAAAAACAGGTCCACAGATCAATGGAACAGAACTGAAAGCCCAGAGATAAAACCACACTTCCATGGACAGCTAATCTTCGACAAAGAAGCAGAGGGCCTACAATGGAGAAAAGAAAGTCTCTTCAACAAATGGTGCTGGGAAAACTGGACAGCCACATGCAAAAGATTGAAAATTGACCATTCTTTTTCACCACACACCAAAATAAACTCAAAATGGATCAAAGACCTAAAGATTAGGCCTGAGACAATAAGTCTTTTAGAAGAGAATATAGGCAGTACACTCTTTGACATCAATTTCAAAAGAATCTTTTCGGACACTATAACTCCTCAGTTGAGGGAAACAATAGAAAGAATAAACAAATGGGACTTCATCAGACTAAAGAGCTTCTTCAAGGCAAGGGAAAACAGGATTGAAACAAAAAAACAGCTCACTAATTGGGAAAAAATATTTACAAGCCACTTATCCGACAAAGGGTTAATCTCCATAATATACAAAGAACTCACACTGCTTAACAACAAAAAAACAAACAACCCGATCAAAAAATGGGCAGAGGACATGAACAGACATTTCTCAAAAGAAGATATGAATATGACCAATAGACACATGAAAAGATGTTCATCATCGCTAATCATCAGGGAAATGCAAATCAAAACTACACTAAGCTATCACCTTACACCCGTTAGATTGGCAAAAACATCCAAAACCAAGAGCGACAAATGTTGGAGAGGTTGTGGAGAAAAAGGAACCCTCATACACTGTTGGTGGGAATGCAAACTGGTACAGCCACTATGGAAAACAGTATGGAGATTTTTCAAAAAGTTAAAAATAGAAATACCCTATGACCCAGCCATCCCATTACTGGTTATCTATCCTAAGAACCTGAAATCAGAAATCTCAAGAGTCCGTTGCACCCCTATGTTCATCGCAGCATTATTTACAATAGCCAAGACGTGGAACCAACCTACATGCACAGAAACTGATGATTGGATAAAGAAGATGTGGTATATATGCACAATGGAATACTACTCAGCCATAAAAAAAGACAAAATTGGCCCATTCACAGCAACGTGGATGGACCTTGAGGGTATTATGTTAAGCGAAATAAGCCAGTCAGAGAAAGACGAACTCTATATGACTCCACTCATAGGTGGAAGTTAGTATATTGATAAGGAGATCTGATCGGTGGTTACCAGGGAAAAGGGGGGGTGTGGGGAGGGCACAAAGGGGGAAGTGGTGTACCCACAACATGACTAACAATAATGTACAACTGAAATCTCACAAGGTTGTAATCTATCATAACATTAATAAAAAAAAAATTCTAAAAACTTATTTTCAAATTTGTACTGTAATGAACTGATAAGAAGTTGTTTGTGGTCAGCACCTATTTGCAGACCACACTTCTGAGTAGCACAGCACCAGAACAAGTTTGTCATTCTGTAGCCAGCAGTTAAGATGTGAAGGCTAGAAGAAATATTCTTCTCTTTGGTTGTTAAGGAGAAGCCACTTCAAAGCTCATGTCACAGAATCCAGGCTGAATTCCTGTAGGATTATTAATTCATAAAACCGTTTTGTTGTTAATACCAGTAAAACTTAATTAGTGCTCAGTGTGCAGGAATGAGCCTTTTTTCAGTGGACTCAACAAGACATCACAATCCCCGTGTTGTGTCTATGTCCTTAAATTAGAAGTCTCTCTTTAATAGCTGTTTATTTGCTTATATGTTGGTATGTGAAATGAAAATTTCAGTGAAGTTTAAATTTTACAGATTCATAAACATTTTGTCTCAGTCAATACTGCTATATTGTATCTGATACTTTTATGAAAATGTATTGATCATTTTGCATTTTTCTTTGTTTTAGTACGTTGATTATTTTGTTGTTTATATATCTAGCGTGGTAGGAGGGTCATTACAAATGACAACTGGAGTTTGGGATCTGGGTGCACAAGGAGATATAAAACTGAAAGCAAAAGCCATTAAATTCAAGAAAATCTGTCTCAGCTTCCACTGGTGAATTCTAGCCAGAGTTGGTGTTAATTTTAATGCTTGCCAACACCTTGATCTTCAAGTCATTTTGTTTTAGAGATCTAGAAGTATATACTAAATTAAGCCCTGTTGGGTATGACTTTGTATGCTCAGGACAAGCTCTGTTAATCTGTTATCCCTGACTTGGGCAGTTTGAATGAGCCAGATCCCTCCTGTGTTTGATCTAGTCTACTTTTTTATACAGATTAATTTAGGAAGTACTTTTAACCTTCATAGTATCACCAGATATTCTACTGACAATGTATAAAATGCTAGAAAATCACTAGCCTGTATCTTGAAACACAAGAATATTTCTCAATTTACCATATTGAGATACTATCTCAGAAAAAGGGCAGCATTTTCATTAAATACATTTCTAAGTGGTTAATAATGTAAATTTCTTTTTCAGGATTTATGACTTATATTTTGGTTTAAGGGCAGCAGCAATCACTATTAACATGGAGTTAGCCAAAATGTAGAGAGAGTTTCAGAATAACAAATTGTGTGTGTGTGTCACAGTGTGTATATAGATAGAGATACAGCGTTATGCATGTATGTTTATAGATGTAATTAACAGGCAATAGTGAAGTTTTAAAAGAACTGCATGTTCATATTTCGTTATGGATATATTTGCAGATAAGTGGATCAGTTCTTCCAAAACACTGATCAGTTCATTTTTATAACTGAACGTTTGTATATATAGATGAATAACCTAAAAATAAAAGAAGAGGGAAGTTATTACCAGCACAAACTCTTATTCCTTTTCTAGTATTTCCTACACTCTCATCATATCAATAAAGAACATAAGCATAGACAAAAGTTTGTGTCATACCTGCTTTTCAGAGGACTGAAACAGAAGTTTGACAATACTTAAGATTTATAAGTACAAGTGAACATTTAAAAGTAGATTAACACTGTGACTAGGAAAAATAGGTCAATTAGAAGTTCAGAAAATACATTTTTACTGAATTTAGTGAGTTTGGTAGGATCAGTCTGTTTTTCAGGGGTTAGAGATTATGCCATTCAGTGAGGTGAGGAACACAGACATAGGACCATCTTTGGGGTAAAGATCATAAATTGATTGTGAACATTTAAGGCACCTTTGACACATCTAAGTAAAGGTATTAAGGAAGCAATTGCATATACAGAACTCGTGGTCAGAAGAGAGGTCTAGTAGACTTGATTCTATGCCCTCACTAAAGTGTGTGTATTTGAGGATGGGGAGAGGGGTTGTTGAAGATACTGCTTAAATCTTTCCTGCTGGTAATTAGAATGGTGCTGTTTTTAAGTGGAGAATATTAATGAGCTAAGCTATAGGGATGCTGAGGCAGAGAAAGTTATGTTGCAGACTGAGAAGAAAACTTTATAAAATAATTTCTCTCTTTCTTTTTAAGTTATGCCTGGATTGTCATACATAAATATTGACTAGTTTATTTCCTTCATCCGTTTCTCTTACCAATTTGTAATCTTATGGATAAAGGTCTGATTCATAGGTGAATGCTATAATCTTTCTTTATTTCATAGCCATGAAGCTCATGACTGCCCTGGTGAATGTTGCCTTAAACCTCAGTATTCATCAGGATAATACACAGAGACAATATGAAGCTGAGAGAAATAAAATGATTGGGAAGAGGGCCAATGAAAGGTTGGAGTTACTGCTTCAGAAACGCAAAGAAGTAAGTTTTATGGTAACTGATATTCTCACGTCCTGTAAATGTGTAGTAAATATATATTAGTTTTTTTATTCTTTGTAAAAAGGTTTATGTATATTTTTAAAATTTATTTTTTCAGTTATATTATTTGATCTCAGAGTTTTCAAATGAAACTAGAATGTTCACCCAGAGATTATCTGAGTGCTGTCTGATGGCACAACAATCCTACTTTTGAAAGAAGGTGGTCTGGGAGTTAGGTAACTCAGAAAGATTATCAGGCTGTGGGCTCAAAAAGCATGACAAATAGTAATGTCAGAACTGGGGGCTAGCAAAGCTCCATTTCCAGGAGAAAGCCAGAGACTACTTATTAGTTGATAATAAGGCATTATTCTGAATAAGATTGATCCTAGTTTTATGATAAAATTTTCTTACATGTCTTGAAAGTGATTTTAAACTAGGTTTTTAGTAGGTAACATTTTTATTCACCCAATTGGAAATAAAGTTTTAGATCTGCCATATTAGTCTTGGAAAAAGAATTTTAACTTGGAAACAGAATAATATCGCATTGCTACAAGTAAATTGCTTTCAATGAATAATGTGTTATAACAGGCAACCAGAAGCAACATACTTATGATTAAATTATTACCCATCCTATATTAGCATCCTAGGGCTGCTATAACAGATACCACAAACTGAGTAGCTTTAAGAACAGAAATTTACTATCTCATAGTTCTATAGGCTACAAGTCAAAGATAACTCCAGTCTTCACATGGCCTTCTCCGTGTGTGTGTGTGTGTGTGTGTGTGTGTGTGTGTGTGAGTCTATCTCTAAATTTCTCCTTTTTTTCAATAAAGACACCAGTCATATTGGATTTGGGACCCACCCTACTTCAGTCTAACCATCTTAACTAATTCCATCTGCCACAACCTATTTCCAAATAAAGTTTGAGGTACTAGGGGTTAGGACTTCAGCATATGAATTTTTTTTTTTTTTTTAAAGATTCTATTTTTTCCTTTTTCTCCCCAAAGCCCCCCGGTACATAGTTGTGTATTCTTCGTTGTGGGTTCCTCTAGTTGTGGCATGTGGGACGCTGCCTCAGCGTGGTCTGACGAGCAGTGCCATGTCCGCGCCCAGGATTCGAACCGACGAAACACTGGGCCGCCTGCAGCGGAGCGCGCGAACTTAACCACTCGGCCACGGGGCCAGCCCCAGCATATGAATTTTTGAGGAGCACAGTTCAATTCATAACATATACTATATTTAAAATATTACAGAAGTAAATTTTGGAACTGTGCTTCATTAAGTACTGCTATCCAAACTGTATGCCTCTTATAAATTAGTTAATTTTTATATAATAAACTTAGCAAAAGTAATTTTTAAAACTTATAGTAAGTTGCAGTAATTTGAATGATTTACTATAGAGGTATTCCTTAATTTATTTCACTAAAACCTGAAACAAGGCATATAGCAAAAGAATAAATCTGAAGGAATTTTATTGTCACAATTGAGTATGCAGTAAAAGCAAATATTTCACTATTACTGCAGAGCAAATTAGAATAAGAAATATCACCTTGAATGCAATTTTTTTTTTCTTTTTCTGCAGGGGAAGATTCTCCCTAAGCTAACGTCTGTTGCCAATCTTCCTCCTTTTTTCTTCCTTTTTCGCCCCCAAAGCCCCAGTACATAGTTATGTATGTAATTTTTTAATCAGGGCTTTTATTCCTTTGGGGGCAGTGAGTAAACTCAAAGTCAACTCTGGTCAGTAGTGTTGCCTGAAATTTGTATCTTTGCTATAGTATTTTATTTTGTTGCTGCATTCCACCACTAATGGATAGGATCCTTGCTATCTTCAGTTATGCCTCCTATGTTGGGAACTCGCCCTACTCTGTTATGGGCTAATCAGATGCAGAGCAATATTTGGATCCTTTAGGTGGAATAGGAAGTTTCTTGTATAGTGGCAAATATGATAAGTAAGAATGCTCTGTTACCAAGAAAGGCAAAACCAAGCCAGGGAACTGATGTGGATAGAAAAGGTATAGGAATTGAGGTCTATACCCAAAGCCAATGATATTTAGGAGATAGGAATTGGACCATACTTAGCCAGTACCCCTCCTTGTTAGACATTGTGTAGTTTGTGTCGAGAGAGACAGAAAGAAAAGTTCAAAAGCCACTGTAGTAAAACTTTAGAAATGATGCGAGAAAACTGGTTTCAGACATCTGCTGTATTACAGGTGAGAAAAAGGAGTGATAATTACCCAGAATGAGAATAGTGAGGAATTAAAAACAGAACTGTTCATTCCGAATAAAATAATCGCTGTTTTAATTTATGTATTTTATTTTTTTTTCATTTCAGCTACAAGAAAATCAAGATGAAATTGAAAATATGATGAACTCTATTTTTAAGGGTATATTTGTTCATAGATACCGGTAAGGGATTTAAAAAATCACTTAGATGATTTTTAACTTAAATAATTTATTGCTTGTTAATCGTAGCTAATTATAAAGATATATGACTCTAATTTTTTGTTTTCTTTTCTGTAAAACGGCTTTGGCTATAAAAGCTTAATAAATATCATGCTATTACTATGGAGGAAATCATACCACTGCCACACTGTTCTAAATTCAGAACATATGCTGTTAGAAGCATCCAATGTACTTTGATTTGTACTGATGGAATATTAGTTAATAAGATATCATTAATTTAATGTGTCCTTAATAGGATGTGATTTTCTTGATATTTGAGAATATTAAAATGCCCTGCTTCCTGCCTTGTGGCACTTATCTTGTTCCACGGTTGAATTGACCAACTGTCTTTTTAAAACACCTCTGTGAAGATGGGAGAAAAATGGACAGAAAAGGGCACCTCTGCAGATAATGCAACAACTCTATAACATCATTTTTTTTACCTTCAACTGTGCACATGAAAGTAGAAGCAAAGTATTTCCAAAGTATTTTTGTCATACTCCATTGCAGATGAGTTTAGTGTTTCTGTGAAACCTGTGAACTTTTAAACTATTAACCACGTTATTAAAGAGCATATTTCACAGAGAATTAACGAGTCCTATACATACATTTGTTACCTTCTTTTAATCAGGCATGATATGGTATGTTTAGGTAGATAGTCACAGGTAATAGAAGCAATGTGTTTAGACATATTTGAGACTTTAGTTGTCCAGGTTATTCAAAAAGTTAGTGAAAACAGGGAAATCGTTTCGAAAGAAAAAATGCAACTTTGATGTTTTAACTTAAACATTTTGTTTTAATTCAAGGTCAAAAAGGTCTTTTGAAATAAAGCCAAGGTCTTTACTTTGAGTATGGACTGTCTAATTGGAGTTTCACATCCTCTTTCTTGCTTAAACTATACATATAAGGAATTATTGACAAGTTTGTTTGAAAAACAAGAACTTCCATATACCTGCCAAGCAGTCTTTTTTTAAATTGTAACTTTATGCGTGTATAATTAACATAAAATAAACTGTAAATTTAAATGCATAATTTGATGAGTTTTGACATATGTATGCTAGTAGAACTACCACAGGCAAGATAATGAATATATCCATCATACTCAAAAATTTTCTCATGCCACTTTGTAATTCCTCCCTACCTGCCTTCCTGCCACTGTCCTCCCTTGGGCAGTTATTAATCTGGTAACTGATTTGTTTACACTTTCTAGAATTTTAGAGAAATAGAATCATACAATATGTACTCCTGACTTTTGTTACTGTTGTTTTGGTCTGGCTTCTTTCACTAAGCAAAATTAGGGTTTTTCATTATTAAGACTGTCAACCGTAAGTTTTTCATAGATACCTTTTTTCAGGTTGAGGAAGTGTTTCTTCTATTCCTAGTTTTCTGAGACTTTTTATTAGGCATAAATGTTGGATTTTGTCAGATGCTTTTCTACATCTATTGAGATCATTATGCTGTTTTTCTTTTGTAAGACTGTTAATGTGGTGAATTCAATTGGTTGATTCTCAAATGTTAAACTCAACCTTAAATTCTTTAGTTAAAACACAGACACAACATACTGTCTTTTTAGGTATTGTTGGACATGATTTGCTGAAATTTCTCTAAGAATTTTTGCGTCTGTGTTCAAGAGGGATATATATCTTTTTTTATTTTATTAAATGTCTCTGACTACTTTTTGGTACCAGGGTAATGCTGGCTTTGTAGAATGAGTTGCAATATATTCTTTCCTCTTTAATTTTCTGGAAAAGTTTAATAGAGTATTATTTCTTCTTCAGATATAAATTATACCATTGGGGCCTAGAGCTTTCTTTGTAGGGATGTTTTTAACTACAAGTTAAATTTCTTTAGTAGAGATAAGACTGATCAATTTATGTCTTGAAAGAAAATATCTTCATCTAAGTTGTTGTGAATTCTCTTCAACAAGTTCAGCATAAAGTTGTTCATCGCTGTCTCTATGTCATCAGTGTGTCTAGAGCTAATCAATTGTGTTTATTTTTCTTAAATGAAATTTTGGTTACATTGAACTTCTCTATTGTTTTTCTGCTTTGTTTCATTGATTTCTACTCTTTTCTTTATTATTTCCTTTCTTCTGCTTACTTTGGGTTTCACTTCCTCTCTTCTTTAGTTTCTCAAGGTGGAAACTGAGATAATTGATTTGAGGCCTTTCTTTTTTTCTAATATAGTAATTTATTTCTATAAATTTCTCTCATTATTGCTTTAGGTATATCCTCTAAATCTGGATATTTCCATTTTCATTAAATTTAAAATACTTTCTAATTTCCCTTTTGACTTGTTTCTGTGACCCATGGATTATTTAGATGTGTGATATTTAGTTTGTAAATATCTGAGAACTTTCCAGATAACTTTCTGTTACTGATTTATAATTTAATTCCATTGTAGTCACACAACATACTTTATATGATTTGAATGCTTATAAACTTAGTGAAATTTGTTTTATGGCCCACAGTATAGTCTGTCTTGATAAATGTTCTATTTGCTCAGAGAAAGAATATGTATTCTACTTTTGTTTTTATGTTAGTTAGGTCAAAATTGGTTGATAGTGTTGTTCGAGTCTTTTCTATCCTTATTGATTTTCTGTCCTAACAATTATCGAGAGAGATTTTATAGGAGTACTTTTTGTATTCTTGATACAAGTCTATTATCACATAAATGATTTGCAGTTTTTTTCTGCAGCTTTCTATTAATTTTCTTATTGATGCCTTTTGAGGAACAAAAGTTTTCAATTTGAATGAAGTAATTTATCAGTTTTTCTTCTCTGGTCATGCCTTTGGTGTCTTGTCTGTGAACATTTTGCCTAACTCTAAATTTTCTTCTGTTTTATTCTAGAGGGTTTAATCATTTCATCTTTTCGATTAAGGTATATGAACCTATTTTTTCTTTTTTGAGGAAGATTAGCCCTGAGCTAACATCTGCTGCCAAGCCTCCTCTTTTTGCTGAGGAAGACTGCCCCTGAGCTCACATCCATGCCCATCTTCCTCTACTTTATAGTGGGACGCCTGCCACAGCATGGCTTCCCAAGCGGTGCCATGTCCGCACCCAGGATCCTAACCGGCAAACCCTGGGCTACTGAAGCAGAACATACACACTTAACTGCTGCACCACCAGGCCTGCCCCATGAACGTATTTTTTAAGGATTGGTACCTGAGCTAACATATATTGCCAGTAGTCTATTTTTTTTCCCCTTCTTCTCTCCAAAGCCCCCCAGTACGTAGTTGTATATTTCTAGTTGTAGGTCCTTTTGACTCTGCTATGCGGATGCCCCCTCAGCATGGCTTCATGAGCGGTGCTAGGTCCATGCCCAGGGTCTGAACTGGTGAAACACTGGGCTGCAGAAGCAGAGTGCTAACTTAACCACTCAGCCACGGGACTGGCCCCTATGAACCATTCTTTTAAGTTAATTTTTGTGTATGATACAGTATAAGGGTATAAGTCCACTTTTTGCATATAGGTATTCATTTGTCCAAGCACCATTTGGTGAAAGACTATCCTTCTCCAATCAAATTGCCTTGGTGCTTTTGTTGAAAATTAAATGACCATAAATGCAAAGTTTTATTTTTGGATTTTCTAGTCTATCTATTCTTACATTCATACCACTCATATTGATTACAATAGTTTTAGTGGTTTTTTTTTTAAGCTTTATTGAGATATAATTGACATAACATATGTAGGTATAAGATGTACAACGTGATGATTTGATATTGTGAGATGACTACCACAATAAAGTTAACACCTCCATCACCTTACGTAATTACCTTTTTGTGTCTGTGTGGTGCTAACATTTAAGATTTACTCTGTTAGCAGCTTTCAAGTATGTCATATGGTATTGTTAACTGTAGTCACCATGCTGTTATTATTAGATCTCCAGAACTTGTTCATCTTATAACTGGAGGTTTATACTCTTTGACCAGCATCTCCCCATTTCCCCTACCCTCCAGCCTCTGGCAACCACCATTCCACTCATTCTACTCTGTATTTTGGCTTTTTTAGATTCCACATATAAGTGTGAACAGACAGTATTTGTCTTTTAGAGTAAGTTCTTAAAAGTAGATAGTGTTAAGTCCTCCTACTTTATTCTTTTTCAAAGTTGTGATTATTACAAGTCCTTTGCATTTCTGTATAAATTCTAGGATCAGCTTGTCAATTTTTACACAAAAACTTGCTGGAATTTTGATGGAGAATATAATGAATCTGTAGACTAATTTGGAGAGAATTGCCCTCTTAACAATATTGAATCTTCCAGTCTATAAATATAGATTGTTTCTCTATTTATTTAGGTACTCTTTAATTTCTATTAGCAACTTTTTATGATTTACAGTATACAAGTCTTATACTACTTTTGTTAAATTTATTTCTAAGTGTTTTCATTTTTTATGCTGTTGTAAATTTAATTGTTTTCTTAATTTCTGTTCTAGACTATTCTTTATTAATATATGAAAACACAGTTTTTTGTTACTGCAGAATTACAAAATATTTTCATTAGTTCTATAGTTTTTGGGTTGTTGGTGTGTTTTTTTTGTAGATTCTTTGGATTTTCTACATACAGGATCATGTCATCTGTAAATAAAGACAGTTTTAATTCTTTCTATGTCTTTAATTTCTGGGGTTTTTTTTTGCCGTATTGTACTGTCTAAAATCTCTAGTACAGTATTTAAAAAAGTGGTGAGAGAAGATAGCTTTGCTTTGTTCCTGATCTTAAGAGGAAAACAGTCTGTCTTTAAGATTAAATAGGATGTCATTAGGCGTAAATTGTATGTTCATTCCCTGTAGTAGGATGAGGAAATTTCCCTCTAGCATAATTTGTTGGGTGTTTTTATGATGATTGATTGACTTTTTTTTTTTTTTTTCGTTTTGGCTGAAATGATTATACAGGCTTTTTCCTTTATTCTATTAATATAGTGTATTAATTCATTGATTTTCAGGTATTAGACCAATCTTGCATTCTGAGAAAAATTTCACATAGTTATTTATAATCCTTTTTATATGCTGCTGGATTCAGTTTGCTAATATTTTGTTAAGGATTTTTGTATTTTACTTTTATAAGGGGTAATACCTAGGTACTTGGTTGTTAATGCCATCAAGTCAATTCTGATTCCTAGCAACCCTGTGTACAGCAGAGCTGAACCCTGCCGGATTTTTGTTTTTGTTTTTGTTTTGTGCCATCCTCTCATCTTCTGGCGCTATATGACAATGTTCCACAGCTTCTTAGGATTTTCATGGCCAATTTTTTCAGAAGTCGGTGGCCAGATCCTTCTTCCTAGTCTGTCTCAGTCTGGAAGCTCCAGTAAAACCTGTCCACTGTGAGTGAACCTGCTGGTATTTGAAGTACCAGTGGTGTAGCTTTCGACATCTCAGCAACACACAGCTGCCACAGTATTACAACTGAGAGACAGGTGGTGTGATTCCCTGTCCAGGAAACAAACCCAGGCCTCAGCCCAGAGAGCATCAAATCTTAACCACTAGACCACTAATCTGGTTACTAGCCTCATAGAGTACACTGGGAACTGTTCCGTCTTGCTCTGTTTTTTGAAAGAGTTTGTGGAAGATTGGTATTATTTCTTCTTTATTAATTTGGTAGACTTTACCAGGGAAGCCCTTAAAGCCTAGGTTTTTCTTTGTGTGAAGGTTTTTAATTACTAATTAATGTTCTTATTATAGATCTACCCCAATTTTCTGTTTCTTGTTGATTCATTATGGTAATTTGTGTCTCTCAAAAATGTGTCCATTTCATGTATATTGCAAATTTAATGGCGTAATGTTGTTCATGATATTTCCTTACAATCTTTTTTGTAGGATTGTCAGTGATGTCTCCTTACTCATTTCTGATTTTGTAATTTGTGTCTTTTCTATTTTTTGTCTTGGTCAGTCTAGCTAAAGATTTATCAGTTGTGTTAATCTTTTCAAAGAACTAACTTTTGGTTTCATTGACGTTCTCTATTTATGTGGTTTTTTATTTTGTTGATTTTTGCCTCAGTCTTTATTATTCCCATTCATCTGATTGCTTTAGTTTTAATTTGCTCATCTTTTACTTGTTTTCTAAGGTTTGGAGACTCAGACTATTGATTTTATATCCTCTTTCTTTTCTTATCTAGCATTTTATAAATTTCCCTCAAAGCATTGATTTAGTGACATACCATGACTCTTGATATGTTGTATTTTTGTTCAGTACAAAATATTTCTCTATTTTACTTGTGATTTCTGTTTTGACTCATGGGTTATTCTTTTGTTTAATTTCCAAATATTTGGAGGTTTTCCAAATTAATTTCTGTTGTTAATTTCTAATTTAATTCCATTGTGGGTAGTAAACAAACTTTGAGGGATTTCAGTCATTTTACATTTAATGGGACTTGTTTCTCACCCCAACTAATTGTATTATCAAAAAACAGTATTCCATGTGCTTATAAAAAGAATATACTATGCTGTTTTGTTATATTTTCCTAAGTTGACCTTTTTATCGTTATGAAGTGTCCCTTTCTAATATGATGTTTTTATCTTAAAGACTTTTTTGTCTGAAAATACCTCTCTAGCTCTTTTATGGTTATTTTTTGCATGGTATATCTTTTATCATCCTTTCACTTCAACCTATTTGTGTTTCTGAATATGAAATATGTCTCTTAGGGACAGTCTATAATTGGATCTTGTGTTATTATCTAGTCTAACAATATTTTTTTATGGTGACTCTAGGTATTAAAATATGAAGAATAAGTTATTTGAAACTTCATCCCATTAAGATGACTCAATTTCACAAAGATATCACATCTTTGCTCTAGTATAGCTCCACTTTCTTGTCCTTCCTTTGTGCTGTTATTGTTGTATATATTTTATCTGTGTTTCTTATTAACCCAACAATACTATGTTAACCATTATCAGTATATACAGTCTTATGACTTTAATGAAACTAAGAGGAGAAAAGAAATTTTATGCCATCCTCTATATTTACCCTCTTGTTAATATTTCCAGGACTCTTCATTTTCTCTGAAGGGTTCGCTGAGTTATTGTATAGTGTTAACTCCTTTCAGTTTGAAGGACTTCCTTTACCCTTTTTAAAGGAAAGTTTACTAGCAGCAAATTCTCTCAGTCCTTTTTTTTTTATCTGGAAACGTCATTATTTCAACTTCATTTTTGGAAGGTAGTTTTGCTGGGTATAGAATTCTTGGTAGACAGTTTTATTTTTTGCTTACGACACTTTCAGTGTTATTTTACCACCTACTGGACTTCATTCTTTCTGATTAAAAACCAGTGGTTAATCCAGTTGTTCCCCTGTACACTGAGTCAGTTTTTATTTTTCGCTTTCAGGAGTTGTTTTTTTTCCCCTTTTTCTTTGGCTTTCGACAGTTTCCTTATTAGTGTCTAGGTGTAGACTTCTTTGTGTTTGTCCTACCATGATTTTGTTGGCCTTTTTGGGTCCGTAGATTAATATTTTTCATCAAATTTCAGAAGCTTTTAACCACTGATTCTTCAAATATTTTTTACCCATTTCTCTTTGTTTAGACTCCTTTAATGCATATGCTGCTATATGTGATACTGTTCTACAGGTTTCTTGAGCTTTGTTTCTCTCTCTTCAATTTTTTTATCTCTATTTTGTAGATCATTTCTAGTTACCTATCTTCGCATTCAGTGTTTCTTCTTCCAAGTCAAATATGCTCCTGAAACATGAGTTTTTTTATTTCAGTTATTGTAGTTTTTAGTTGGTCCTATTTTTATAGTTTTTATTTCTTTATCAGGGTATACTGTTGGTTGAGTTCTTTAAATATGGTTTCTTTTAATCCATTGATTATATTTATTGGATCTGATTTAAATATTTTGCTAAATTTAACAGCTGGGCCCACCCAAAGATAGTTTCTTTTGACTGTTTTAATTCCTGAGTATTGGCAATACTTTCTTTTACTGTGCATGTCTCATAATTTTTTTTGTCAAAAACTACCCATTTAACGTAATATACTGTAGCAAATTTAATTCTTATTTCCTTGTCCCTGAAGTTTGTTGTGTTATTGGGTGTTTTGTTTTTTAATAATTTACTTGGATTTAATCTTAGGAATTTGTCTCTCCTGCTCTGTACGGTCACTGACGTCTCTGCTCAGTAGTTTTTGGGGGAATTTTTTTTTTTGCATATTCCAAAGGGATTCCTGTTATGGCCACATGGTTTCATGGTCAACCAGTGACTGGTCAGAACTTTTAACAAAGCACCAATAAGGTTTCCACCCTCTGCAGATGGCTCTGAATGTGAATGAAGGAGAAGTACATTCAGAGTTCAAACAAATTTGAAGTCTGTCCTGGATTTTATTTTACGTTGGCCCTGGCACTCTTGGGACTTTTTATTTGGTGCTTTCTGCACAGCCTCCCTGTCAGCCAGTGATGTGTGGAGAACATGATTCTGCTCAGGTTACTCTTGCATTTGCACACAACCTCCTAGCCAGCCATTTATCTGTGGGAAGCTTTGTCTAGTTACTCTATGACTCATTTCCAGGATCTCTCTGTTGTATTTTTGGCTAGTCCACCTATGTGCTTGGGCCAACCCAAGTGGGTCTGCAGCTTTCGGCCAGCAGGACTTTGGTCTTCCCCATTCATTTTGTTTAGAGTTTGCTCTTTTTTATTGGTATCTTCCCTGGATTTAGGTATTTAACACTGGGCTCCCAATCAAGTTAGCTCCTTCAGCATTAAAATTGGTGGTTTTCATGGGTGTCTCAGCTCTGTTAAGCCTACCACATCTGTTGCTCTGGGTTTTAGGATGTTTGAAGGGGTTAGTTCCATGCCAAAATGCCATAGGTTTCCACTGTTTCAACAAAAAGTTTAGCAGCTTTTTATGAATAGATGCATCTCACTTTTTTTGGTTGATTTTTCAGAAAACTGAAATGATCGTTTTTGTCTTTTTAGTTGTTTTGAGGGAAGAGAACTTTCCAACCAGTATAGTGTCCCATTGCCTCACCTTCATTTTTGAAAGGTATTTTCTCTTAGTTTGGAATTCTAAGTTGACATTCTTGTTTTTTTCAATACTTTAAAGGAATTGATCCACTACTTCTGGTTTGCCCTTGCTTCCAACTAAAAAGAAGTCTGCTGTCATTCTTATCGTGTATCCTTTGTAGTTAATTTATCTTTTTGTTCTGGTTGCATTTAAGATTTTTCTCTTTCCTACTAGTTTTGACCAATCTTGTTAGGATGTTCTTTGGTATTATTTTCTTCATGTTTCTTTTCTCTCTTCCATGCTCTTCTTTAGCCTCTTGAACATACATATTTGCTATAACAACCGTTTTAATGTCCTAATTTACTAGTTTTATCATCTGTGTCATTTCTGGTTCTGTTTGTATTGATTGATTTTTCTCCTTACTATGGGTCATTTTCCTACTCCTTTGGATACCAAGCATTATGGGTTTTGCTTTGTTGGGTGTTAGGTAATTTTATATTCTTATAAATATTTGTCCAGTTTTTCTGGAACATAATTATGTGTGATCCTTTCAAGACTTGTTTTTAAGGTTTGTTAAGGGGACTAAAGCAACATTTAGTCTAAGGGTAATTTTCCTTCAGTACCAGGATAATACCATTCTTTGTACTCTACTTGATGCCCTGTGAATTACAAGCCTTTTCTGCTCTGGCTCATTGGGACATAGAGTATTCCCAGACCTTTGTTTACTCCAGAGATTGCTCTCTCTGCGTTTTCCATTTCTTCCCCAGCCTTGGTTGATTTGTTCATATGTATATGCTGTCTAGTACTGAGCTGAAGAGTAAATAGGGTCTTTCATCAGGTCTCCAGAGCTTGCTCACTCTGTGCGTCTCTTCACTCTGGTACTATGCCTTATAAAATCTAGCTATTTGTCCTCTGGAGTCCCAGATCTTTCCCCTCAACTCTGCCTGGGTTCCCCTGCCTATGCTGCTGCCTGGCAGGCAGCAATCTGGGGCAATCTTAAGGCTCACCTTATTTGTTATCCCTGTCTCACAGATTGTTGTCTTGCTGCCTAATATCCAACATCTAAAAAACATTATTTTATATATTTTGTGCAGTTTGTTTCAAGTGGGAGAATAAACCCTGTGCATCTTGGCTCAGCCACGCAAACTTGAGTGTAGAATCCATATTATTTTTTATGATTTAACCTTACTCTTCAACACCAAAATAATATAGCTTTTATTTTGGTGACTCACCTTCATCAAGTCTTGGCAAAGCTTTCAACCTATTAATCTCATAGAAACGACAATTCCTGAATTTCCTGCTGTTACCCTATTGATTTGTTTTCTGTTTAATCAGATCTTGCATAAACTAGTGTTAGATCTATCACACTTTACTTTCAATGCATTAAAATCTAACCTGGTCAAAACAGGATTGCAAATATAGTTGAGTGTGTGACCAGCCTGCCAAAGTGATCATGGATACCTATCGTTGAGTTTCCCGAAGTATCGCTTAATCCGCTTTATTAAGGGGAGATCTTACTGCATGTACATACTGGAAATAGAAGGTGCTATGCAGAGATGGCACTTCAGGTTGATGCTTTACATCTCACCTGCTCCCTCAGCTTCAAATAAAAATTGAATATTAATCTACACACTGCTAGATCTAGGTACTAGCTTATAGGAAATACGGAAAGAGAAGAGCATTTTGTCTGACTGAATCCTCTTGGTGTCATTTTAGTCCAGAATGTGGGAAATTGTACAGACCAAATGACCCAGTTCCTTCAAAAAATAAATGGCATATAGTAAGAACAAGTGGATATAAAAATGCAGTTTAAAATACTCTATATGAAAAAGATATACATAGATATGTATTTAGTGATCAAGATATACTTTAGACTGTTGAAGAGACAATTAGTGAATTAGAGTATAATACTGAGGAATTTATCCAGGCACAGTATAAAGGGATAGAAGATATGGAACAACATTTCTGATACATGGGGGATAGTTTGAGAGGCTTCGTAAGTCCTTTATGTAGGATTTCAAAAGAAGAGAGAAATATTGGAAGGAAGTAGTGGTAATGAGAGAACTGCTATTTTTACAAAATTGGTTAAAAAAATATAATCTTCAGATTGGAAAGATTTATTGAGTGTTGAGTAGGTTAACAAAAATATTCTGCATCTAGATATAACCGTAGTCAAAATGCAAAAACGTCAAAGGTCAGTTCTGAGAAAGTCTTGAAAGCAGCTGAAATGAAACGACTGTTATTTTAGTGATGGTAAAAGAATTAAAAAATTATTAGGGCATAACAACAAATTTAATTAAAGAAGAGATAACAGAGGAAAGATTTCAGCAATTTTGAGGATGTGAAAAGTGGATGTCTTTTATTTTCTAGTTGAGTCTTTCATCTTTATACTACAGTGAAGCATTTCAGAATCACGTTTTCAAAGCTGTTTTTATATAATATCGTAATATGATTTGTTCTGAGCAAATTGTCTTTCTATTATTTTAATCTTCTTAGTTCCTAACATTTTATCTTTGACCTAACCTGTGGGTCAGGTTGATAGTTAATTAAAATATGAATATTAATTAAAGATATTTTTCTTCAAAAGTTAATGTATCCTTGACATTCAGCTTTTAATCTTATTTATGCCTAAAATTGTTAATAGTAAAATATTAAGCATAGTGCAGAGAGCCGTGTCACCTGCTCTATGTGAGACTCTTAGTGATGCAAGCCTGTCTATGTATTTTGTCACTATTTTCACAATGGATAATACAACAAAAATGAGATGAAAATATTTCCACTTTAATAAACTTATTACATTTCTAATATATTTTAAATAACTCTGGTCATCCTGAAACAATAAAATGAAAGATTTGGATTTAATTAGCAAACAGTGTTTCAGTTCTGTAGGTCTGCGCTTAAACATTACCAGCTCTCAGAAGCCTTCCTTGCCCCCTTCTACACCTCTACATTATTTTACATACTTCTGTGTTTCCTATACTCCCCTTTACTAACATTTAACATGCTCTAAGATAATATGTGTTTTAATCATCTTTCTGAAAGTTATGATCTCTCTTCTCAAGTTCTTGTTCACAGTCTAATGAAGGATACAGTATGACTTTTCAGTAACTCGTTCAGCTGTTCCTTTCTCCCTTAGGCTATTTCAAAAAAAATCTCTATAGTTCTGTTTTGAAAAACGTGATTTTTTTTTTAACCCAAATATTAGTGATAGAATTGGTTGCGATGTAAATTCATTGCATGCTACAATTTAGACAGCAGACCTTCTTGGCACTCGTAATTTTTTCTCACTCCAGAGATCTCATCAGATTCCTTGTATGTGAGAGAGAATTGTTAAGTGTTAAAACGTCCACATTAGCCAAGACTTATTCTCTGAAATTTATATTGCCATCATTTTAATATAGTCAACTTCCTTACTGGGAAAGCATCTGTAAGGGTAGTGCAGGAAACATTTAATTAAAATTCACTAGAGTTAAATTTTATTTTGTTATAAGCAGAAAATTTTTAATTTTTACTGAAGTTTAATTGACATAAATATCCTGTTAGTTTCAGGTGGTTACCAGAGGGAGGAGAGTTGGGGTGGGGTGAAATAGCAGAAATAATTTGAGTTCTCTCTGCCAAGAAAGTAATCCTAAATGAAAACTTAAGTCCAGATATTAAATTTGTAAGGGTCCTGTCTCCTAAAAAAAAGACGTATTAACTGTGAAGATCAGTAAATTAGATAAGTTTTTCATAGAAATGAACATAATCATTCTTTTATACTGTAAAACAGAGTTAAAACAAAGGATTAATTTCCTGAGAATTATTCTTCTCTAGTTTTTCTTTTTCTTTCTTTGAGTTCGCAAGTAAAGAGTATCCTGACTTCATTTTTAGTTGTTCATGTCAAGGCCTCAATACCAGAATGTTATGAAAATTATTCCATCTTATAATTGTCTTATACCTTTCCTCTTGTCTTACTATTTTGTTCCCTGCTTTAATCTTTGCTGTGGAAACTTCCAAATACCTGAAGCTAAACATTACCTTTCTAAATGGAGGAGGCTATTGGAAATTGAGATTAAGAGTTTTAAAAGAAATTTAATATGAAAAGCAAGGATTGGAGGCCTCTTATGCATGAGAAAAATATCTGTATATCAAAAGATACATTGTGATCAAATCAGGGAATATTTAGAAACGCACTAATTTTTATTTTATACTTCATCTGCTTAAATAGAAAGTAAGTTCCTAGAGGGGGCAAGAAAGCTGTATCTGGTAGTAAGAGCATGTGACAAGAATCATGAAAAAACTGAGACTTCACTGGAGCTTGAAAGAGTAATCAGGGTAGAATGAGGGCATTGCAGGCATAGGGGTGACCACAGACATAAAGATGCTGATGCACTGGAGCTGTTTGGACTAAAAAGAACTCATTTATGGATCAGACTAGAAGAAGATTGGTTATGGCTAGATTGGTAGGGGCTTTTAATAATAATAAAAACTAATAATATTAGTTATCTTTTGCCAACAATTTACCCTAAACCTTGTCAGCGTAAAACAACAAACATATATTATCTCATAGTTTCAATGGGTCAGGAATTTGGGAGCGGCCTAGCTAGGTGGTTCTGGTCTAAGTTCTCTCATCAGATTTCAGTCAGGACTTTGGTTGATGCTGCAGTCATTTGAAGGCTTTACTGGAGTTGTAGTATCTGCTTCTAATATGGCTTACATGGCTGGTGGCAGAAGACCCCAGTGGAGTTCTCTATAGGGCCGCTAGAATGTCCTTGAGACATGGCAGTTGGCTCAGAGAGAGTGATCCAAGAAAGAGAACAAAGCAGAAATCACAAGGTCTTCTGGACCTAGCCTTGGGAGTCAAAATTCATCATTTCGACCACAATATATTTGTTAGAAACAAGTTACTAAGTATACCCACATTCTAGAAAAGAGGAATTTTTCTCCACCGAAGGGAACTTTAACAAACAATTTGTGGATGTATTTTAATACCACCACATAGGAGCTCTAATTTTACTGTATAGTCTGTGATTACATATTATAATTATGTGTAGAGAATAAATCTAGCAGGGTGGTATCAGCAGGCAAGTGGATTGGAGCTCTAGAACCCAAATAGGAGACAAATCACCTAGGAACTTTTAATAATAATAGAATAGGCTGTCTGACCACACATAGTCAAATTGTAATTCTAGAAAGGATATTTGAATTTTTAAAGTTAAAGGGGGTGTGGTTAAACTGGCATCTGAAGTAAGAAAGGAATGGAATCCTAGGAACATAAGCTGTATCAAAATGTTAGTAGTGCATACTGAGAGGAGCTATGTTCCAAAAATGTACACTTTGAGGAATCTAATTGGCAAGACAAAAAGGCCTGAGAAATGAGGCTTAGACATAAAAATGATCATGAAAAAGATTTTGAACAAGGCTCTGTATTTTCTAGCCTTGGGAATTAGCCACCTATAATCTCAGTAACAGTAGTAATGGTTTGGTAATGGTAATACCTATGGTAGTGAATGGAAGAATGGTTGAGCTTTGTGTATATGTGAAGTTACCATATTTAGTAGTCATGATGGTTTTAATCAGCATACTATACCTATTCGTTTTTGTCCTCAGCCTGCTTTCCTGAGATTGTATAGTAAAACATTTAGCCTAGTTTCTGTTTCAGGATTGATTTTTGCAAGGGTAGTAATAGAGCAGAGAATAAGTATAATGGGTCTCTGGGGGATGACTACTTGCTAGGACTGAGAGAGCTAAAATGATAGGATTTGAGTGTTTTGTGGTTCTGTTTTGTTTTTGGAGGGGGACTGTTTTATTTTTACTATTGTTATCTTTTGTTTTTATTTGGACAACCCAGTAGAAGACCAAGTATATGAACTTGCAGTTTACAGAGATGGAATCTTACAGTAAATAGTAGAACAATACCAAGTGTCCGGCAAGGATATGAAGCACTAATTTATGAGAAATTTGTTAATATTTCATAAAGCTGAAGATGTGTATTCCTTCTCACCCAGTAATTTCACTTCTAGGTATAAAAACTGTCTTACAGAGTTAGTTGACCATGTCTTACATCAGGTACGCAGTAGTTGCAAGAAAAAATACTTACTTGCCTTACCACATGTGAAACCTTTTATTATTTCCAATCTTAAATGCTTTGTTTTTGTTGCCACTCACTAAATTTATTTCATAATGTGCTGATAGGTAGCAGTGCACTGTTTGAAAAACATTGCCCTAGGAAAACTCTCTCACATGTGCACAAGGGGACATGTACAGGAATGTTCATGGCATTCATTGTTAATAAAAGCAAAAACTTGGAAACAACCTAAATGTCTGCCAGTGAGAGAATGTATAAATAATTTGTAATATAACTATAGAAGGGAACAGTGAACATGAGTTGGAGTTGGAGCTATATGAATTAGTATGTATAAATTGCAAAATATAGTTTGTGGATAAAGCAAGGTGGAGAAGATACGTGCAGGATATTATTTATGTAAACTTTAAAATATGTAAAACAATACATATTTAACAAAGTTAAAGCATAAAGATACAGGTGGGAATGATAGTTATTGAATCAGGGATAGTCATTTACTTTGGGGGAGGGAATTCCAACAGAGGTATATAGAAAGTTTTAATTATAATATTTTATTTGTTAATTGAGCACTGGATACACAGATATTCATTATATTGTCCTCTATAACTTTGTCTGAAATTTTTTATATTTAGAAAAAAGAAAATATCCCTGAACCATTCATGTTCAAATATTATAAAGGTCTAAGAACATCCTTTCACAGCTCTAGTAAAGCTACTTTTATACTCTATTGCCTGTAAATATCTAGATTGATGATGCTTAATTAGTGAACATAATAGTAGCACAGCAGGTAAATAGGAGAGCCAGGGTTTGAACTCAGGATGTCTTGCTCTAGAGCCTGTACTATTAGCCTCTATGCTATAGAATCTCTCCATGAGGAAAAAATAGTAACAAAAAAGATAGGAAAGCTAAAGATTGTGATTGGTAGTATGGCTTTGAAAGAGAAAGTTTCTCACATTTTTTTTTAATTAATTTATTTTCGGCTGTACATCATATTTCGAATTCTGTGCACATTACATCTTGTTCACCACCCGAAACCTAATTATAGTCCATTTTTATTCTTAAGTAGTGACATGGTCTTAGAAGGAGCTGAGATTTATTAGAGCAGAGAATGAAATATTAGAATACTAGCACCCATTTTGTCACAAAAGTGCAAGTAAGAAAATTCCTTAATTAACATTAAGATTTCAGCTAAATTCTTACCAGATTAATTAATTAATTGACAGGTGATTGCCATGTGTAAATTGGAGAATTAAAAATTATATAAAATTTTAACTTATTCATGTATGGTAAATCAGAAACCTTGAAGATTAAGCTACAAAAGAAAGGGTTCACCTTATTATATTTAATATAATTTGTTAGGGTTTTTTTTAGCTAGAGCTAATAACCTGTTGAAAGATAAGGTAAAAATATTAACATTGTATTTGTTCCTGCCTCACAGATTTTAGAGTAGGAAAATCATTTCAGGAGGGTTGTATTGGATGCTTATGGTGAGGTGAAAAGGTTATCTTGGCATGGAAACCTGACTATTGGGGTTGGTTCTGCCACCACTTTGCAGTGTAGTCACCAAGATTGTTCCCATTGTGACTAAATGAATTATTCTTCTTCCCTGTGCAATTACTTCAAGATTTTGGATTTTGTAAACTGTCATACATTTTCAAATGATATTGGCTTTTCCAGTTTTGCCTCATAGATACTGACTTGTGTCTTGGTTATAAAAATTTTCTTTTAATTCATTAGATGTATGCCAGCTTAGAAAGATTTACAGTTATTTAGAGAAACAATTTTTTGAGTTCTACATTATGGTATATTTGGTTGTTGGTACTCTGGTTTCCTCAGAAGATTTAACATGTTTGTTGACTCCATAATAGATGTGACACTTTCAGAAAGCTCCAAATGCCGTTTACTGGTCTTAATGAAAATAGAGCAATTGAGTCAAAATAAGATCATTTCCAGAAAGGTTTTTTTTTAAGCTTAGTATTATTAGTTTTTATCTTACAGAAGCCATATAAAAAACAGAAGATAGTCAAGTTGGAGGCCTTTGAGAGTGCAGATACAAATACAGTATTAGGAATGATATCAATATTTATTGCTTGCTGAAAATGAGTATAAAGTACATTCTAGCTTTGGATATTAATCAGAGGTTTGTCCCTCTCTCGTTTTTTTTCTTCCTCCTCTAGTGATGCTATTGCTGAGATTAGAGCCATTTGTATTGAAGAAATTGGAGTATGGATGAAAATGTATAGTGATGCCTTCCTAAATGACAGTTACCTAAAATACGTTGGCTGGACTCTTCATGACAGGGTAAGTTACTCTGTTCCAGGCTTTGATAGAAAATATGCTTGTCTCAATACTAGAATGCCAGGAATTAAGGTGGCAATAGTTGATTTTTAAAGAGTTGTAATATGAAAATTTAAGATGATACAGCTAAATAACTGTTCACTTAATGGCCATGATGAAACTTGAGACATTGGCCCATGTGTGAAAACCCCGTCTTACTTAGTTGTAATGCTGTCTTAAACCAAGATTGGCAACCTGGTACATCTAAAGTTTTAAGAGAATATAGTATCCCCAAAAGCTAATTATAATCTTTTTGTAGTTTGGAATCAAAAGAGATTCCTGTTTCTCTTAATATATAAAAATTAAATAAGCTTTCTTGTTTTGAACTCTCTAGGGTCATATCATAGTACAGTGTTTTATCAGAATTGGAAAGATTTGTTGGATTCTGGAATATTTGATCTAAAAATCTGTTTCTACTTCTACCCACTTAGAAAAGGCTCTGACTTTAAAAGGAATCCCACATTACTGAGTCCCGAATAAGTAATCCTCAAAATAACCAAGGGTGGGAATGATAAATTACTGAAACTTTTATATTGAGTGGCCTGACTTTCTTTAAGTTGATTGCCAGATGTTCACAAATATAGAAATAAGGCAAATTTGCTAATATTCTCAGACTTATTTTCTATATTTTACCATTATCGGCCTTTAGAGTATTTACTTTTTTAAATAGCACTATGCTGAGTATTATCAAAGATATTTTGAAAACCACAAAATTACATAAATTATAATAAAATGTCCCAAGGGAATTTTACAGGCCATTTTTGCTATAAGAGAGAGTTCAGAGTGTAGGAAGACCATCACAAGTTGGTTGCTCAACTTCACTATTACTAATTTTTAATTGATGATTAAAAGGAGCTCTTTCTCCTCCACTTCATTTGAAGGAACATCCAATTAGTACATAGTGAATTTTTGTTTTTAATATTTATCTTCCCTAACAATTAAAATCCTTTTCCTTTTCTCCACATTAATAAATCCCAAGCTTGTTTCTTTTTTTTTTTTTTTTGGTCTAATCCTCATGTGAAATTGGGGACCTTCACATCTAAGCCTCATCTCAGGCTTATCCAATTAAATTTTACTACAGTGTGAGAGAATATAGAATTATACAATGAGCCCTCATGCATGCATAAACACACTGCTAAATCCAACAAGACAAACTTTTTAGTAGGAACAAATTTAAAGTCCTGCATTTTTATTCCCCATACTACCACACCAGTTTTTTTCCTCCCCCTACATTCCCAACAGAATATTCTACTGATTTTAAATAGCAATAACAATTACTAGTTTTAACAGAAGTTTTATATCATCACAGATTCTGAGAAAAATACCTATTTCATGTGGCTTACCAAAAGATAAACAACCATCATCTTAAAATAAATCATTAAAGTGTGTGTGTTTGTAGAAATCCTGTGTCCAGGTAAAGGGAATAGCAGATTTCTCTTGTACATTGTTGGTAAAATCATACAAGGAGTACTGTTTTCAGTAGAATAATTTTGTAAACCTCTCTACAATCTCCAATTACTTTATTTAGAAAAGAATGTAAATATTAAATAATACCTTCTAAACTTTCCTTTTTGTCACTCGCACTCTAATCTCCTTGTACTTTTTTCTCTGAGGACTGTAGTCATATGCTTTTTCTCATTTTAGTCATCTGGTTGAAACTGCTCATTCTATGGGCCGTGGCCTCTGCCTTCGGATTCATCCTGTACCTTTTCAAATGAGCTGATAAAATTCCTGTGTTTTTTTTTTTTTTAAGATTACATTTTAATTATCAATTGCATTTTTCTTCCAGTTTCATTGAGATATAATTCACATATAACATTGTATTAGTTTGAGGTGTACAATTTTATGATTTGATATGCCTTCTGTCTTGATTTTAGAATTTTAGAGGTTATAACCTAGTCTACCGTCCTAAAGAAGACAAACTTATTTTTATAATACTGCCAATTTATATATGTTTTATTTTATTGTGGTCAGTTGAAGATTAGTTCTGTCATTGAGGGTGACACAGAATAGGTCTGATTTAAATAGAGCTAAGGTAATTCCTGTGTTCTGAGCTAAATATTTTAATCTCTTTTTGTATTTATGCTCATGACATTAGATTGCCTTTCTCTGTCTTTTCCAGTTTGTCAGTATTGCTCTATACTGTTTTTGCTTTTAGCTTATGTGTACAATTATTCATCTACTTTCTTGCGTACAGTTGATTCCTCATATCACAATCTCTGTAGTGCTTGGATGGGATCTGTTTTCGCTTAGTCCACCTCATGTCCCCTTCTTTGTGTTGACTCATCTTATATCTGTTTCTCTTCAGTTGAGCAAAAACCGTTTTAGCTCTGTATATGTCAAGCAAATGATGTCTCTTGCCTATGACCAGAAGTAGAAATTTGAACATTTTTGCCCACTGCATCTCAATATCAGAGTTGCCAAAGAAAACACAACACAGTCAAGCACTAGATGGAACAATGCTTTACTCACAGAGAGAAGGGACAGAGCAAGATCAGCTTCAGTAGTAGATGTGGGTCCCCCATGACCAGAAGGTCCCTCCCAGCAGTCAACAGAGGCAGTTGCCCTACATGCACCCTTCTGATGCCACAGAACTAATGACTCTGTACCCTCCCCTCAGGGAACAGATTTTGTAGTGGAGTTGGCCAGGTGATGACGCACATGCTTAAGCAGAACAAAAGAACACACATTAAGTCTGAAATAGAAAAGATATTCCCACACAAAGCAATAAATTCAGCATAGGCTGTGAGGGCACTTATCTCTTGATATGGAGGTGTTCCAAGCCCAAGGCCCATTCTTATGCACCCAAGTTGGGGGTCAAAAGAGTGCCTTTCTGGGCCAGCCCCAGTGATCTAGTAGTTAACTTTGGAGTGCTCCACTTCAGCAGCCGGGGTTCAGTTCCCAAGCACAGACCTATACCACTCATCTGTTGGTGGCCATGCTGTGGTGGCAGCTCACATATGAAAAACAAAATAGAGGAAGATTGGCAGCGAATGTTGGTTCAGGGCGAATCTTCCTCAGCTAAAAGAGGAAGATTGACAACTGACATTAGCTCAGGGCAAATCTTCCTCAGCAGAAAAATAGAAGAAAGAAAAAAAAAGGCTACCTTTACTAACAGTCTACCCTCCAACCCTTCTCAGCCAATGAAGTGGCAGATAAAACATTTAAAATCCTGTAGGACCATCACCCACCCCAAACTTGGAGGTGGAACTGGGTCCAGCAGGGTTCCTGAACAACCTCTGTGTATGTGTATTGCTCATAGAGCCTCCTTGTTGTTTGGAGACAACACTTTACCAAGGTCATTGGAAGAGGCAGACCCAGGAGGACAATCAGGCCTCCCTGGAGGATGGTCTTCAACCAGGAACCCCAAGTATCTGGATTCAGCCAACTAAAGAGGTCAAAAAGTGAACCTGGGAGGACTGTGAATGTAAGCTGGTAACCATCCCACCTAAGCATGGATATTCACCAGCTCAGTTTTTAAATTCCCTAAATTGTTGATACATACACAGCAAGAAATGCTGGCAGTAACACAAACGCCACCCTTTCTGCCAGCAGATAATCAAGGGCTATTTGGTTATCTATTACCACCTTGACTAGTGAATTTAGTGAGTCTCGTTGCTTTTGGATGGCTTGGGCAGTAGCATTAGCTATTTCTGCCATGGTTAGAGACAGATTGTATACCATTTTTTTCTAGGGCCTATATACCTATGCCTGGTATTAGAATTTGGACCGCAGAATGAAACCAGTAGTTAGTTTTTCTCCCAGGAGGATACTCTGAGCCATTCTGTGATATGTTAGCAAAGTGGGTCCTTTCCAGCCCTCTGTGTGGTTGCTGACATGAACAGTGAGCCCTAGAACTCTGAGGCAACAAAATTCTTCCCCTGGAGGCAGATGTTCTGTGGCACGTTGGGGTCTACAGAGAAATACGTAAGCCAGAGGGTTGCAGGTGACACTTGTCAGGGTTTTGTTCTCACAATGCTGACTAGTTCAGTTATATTTAGTGTCAGCCTGCTTTGCCGCGTGGTTGCAGAGAGAGAAAAGTTATATGTGGGATGTCAAAATCTGAAATGTCAATATAGATCAGTAGTAACCATTCTTATATGGGGGTCTTTTTCTGTCACATTGTAGGTAATATTAAAGCAGGAGACTCCAGAGCATGCCTGCATCTGGACCTATATGGAAGGAGTCACTTGGTGATTTGATCCATTGATAGCTTGAGGAAAGTCTGAGTGGTTGTGTATCAGCCAGACCATTACAATGGGAGTGTGGGACAAGAGGAACTTCATTCTGGGATGACAAATCCAGCATTGTTTGTTTGCCTCCTCTTACTATGGCTATACTGATTTTTATCAGGGTGGTATTGTACCAGGCACAGCAGAAGATTTTGTAGGAATGAGAAGAGGAAGGATTAATGTTCCTAACTCTGTCCCACTCCATGAACCTCCTGAGGCCAGAGAGGCTCTGGCCTCCTACTTGGGGTGCTGGCTGCCCAGGTATTGCAACCCAGACTGCCTGTCCCCATGCTGATGCTGCTACCTTTGTGGGCACCCAGTGCCCTTGTTGCTTGACCTAGACATTTTGGCCTTAGTTAGCCAGTCCAGGAAAGCAGGTCACATCCTGCACGAACTCAGCATATCTAATAATGTCACCCACCTGATTGGAAAGATCAGATGTTCCTTGGTACTCCTTGATTTCATCTCCCACCCTTGTGGTAAAAGATGGCCATGCATTGTCTGGATGACATCTGCAACCCAGCAGACCCCATCTGCCTTTAGTTTCACAGAGATGTCAGTAAATTGTGAAATACTGTCAGCAGGCACATCTTTGAATCTTAGGCCCCAAGTTGCCCCAGGAGGGGCTAAAGCATCCCCTAATGGTTGTTTGGGCCTTATTTGGTAAGCTGGCTATTTCCTTATGGAGTCTACTGGTCCCTTGGGATTCTGGCCAGGCCTGATCTTGGATGCACCATTTCCATTTTATGATTGAGCTTTTTGAACCTTTCCAGTTTTTTTGGTAAGCTTTGTTATTACCCAAGTGAGAATGAGCAGTTGAGGTGGCACCATCACATGTGGCACTCCAGCCATAAGATGCTCCATCTCCACCAGTGCCCGATAGCAAGCAAGGAAATGTCATTCATAAGGGATGTCCTTGGCGGCAGCTTCTGGAAGTTTGTGGGTCTAGAATCCAAGAAGCCAATGCACACCAGTAGTAGTTTCCTTTTGCCACGGACTCTAATCAGTGTGTGGGAGGGTTGGGGAAACCTGCAGTTCCATCAGGCTTGCAGGCTTCGAAGGTCCCAAAAGCTGTGCCTGGACCACAGCTCATTGAACAACTTGCAAACCCTGCTGCTATATTAAAGGGCCCCACTTAAAATTGGCTGCTTTGCAGGTCTCCTTGATTAAAGGGACCAAGAGAGCACCCAGGTGGGACAGATGCTGTTTCCATTATGCAAAGAGGCCCACTAGCTGTTGGACCTCCTTTTTATTAGCGGTTGCTGCCAGGGCCTGTGGGTTTTATTTGATCGTCTCTGGAATACTTTTTGGCTTTTTGCCAAAGTAGCCCCTAGGAATTGCACCTGCTGTGCCAGGCTTGGACTTTATCTGGATTTATAGTCAAATTGGCACTAATCATTTTGTCAGTGACTTGTGTGCAGCACTGTAGCCATGTTTTTCCGTTGGCCCTGTTATTAGGATGTCATTAATGTAATGGATGACTAAAATTTCTTGTGGACTTGGGCTTGTTAAGTATCAACCCCTTCCACAGTGGCATATTGCAGAGGAATTTAGATATCCCTGCAAAAGTACAGTAAAGTTATATTCCAGGCTGTTCCATGTAAACACAAATTGGTCCTGATCCTCATTCTGCAAAGGGATTGAGTAAAAGGCATTAGCCAGCTCAGTAACTGTGTACTAGTTTCCCATATGGATTGCCACTGTCTCAGTGATGACGATAATATCGGACTGCTGGGGCCAAAGCTAGGGCTTCCACGTTTAACCTGTGGTAGTTGTCAACCCCCCAAGCTCTAGAGTCCTTCCTGACTGGCCAGACAGGGCTATTAAGTTGTGATAGGGTGGTTATCAGTACCTCTGCTTGTTTTGTCTTGAATTGACAAAATAATGTGTATCCATCACCCCCCGCCCCCCAGCCCCGGCATAGATTCAGTATATTTGTTGAACACTGTTTCATGGTTTGGGCAACTCTGGAGTTCACCAAGACTGCACCTGGCCCATTATGCTTCAGTTTATCCTTCTGCATACCCCTTGAGGTGATGATGGTGTTCTGCACTGCACTCAGCCAAAATGTTAATGCCTATTATGTACTCCATGGTGGGAACCATGATCATCGGCACCTGAATGGTCCAAAGGATCCCATCCCTAAACACATGTGAACTTGTCCCTCATGGGTAACTACATCCTCCCAAAAACCATCCAAAGCCACTGTTTTAATCCTACCCCTTTGGGGACCTGAGAGTATTATCATATGGGCATCAGTATCTAGGAGCTCCATAAAAGTCTGAATCCCCCCACTCCCACCCCCGCTGCTTTCCCTTCTATCCTGACAGGGACGTATGGCCTCTGGTCCCCAGTGGGGACCCAAAAACCTTCACCTCATCCCTAACTGTAGTAATTAACCCTATACATTTGAGTCTGCAATGCATCTTCATCAAACAGATGCCCCAACCATGCTGCATGAGATACACCTGGCAGATATCCATGTCTGTCCTTCAGTTTTCCTGTTTCACTTTCAGAAAGGACTTCATTTCAACAGTTTTGTTTTTATCAGTGGTTTTGCATTGGATGAAAACAGGTCTTATTTGAGGCCTGCAAGCAACTGGGTCAGGTGAATTTTCCTGCATGAAACCCCTTTACTTCTCTCAGACGTCATTTGTAACCCCTGAGACACCATGGGAGTTGGGGGTGGCATGGGAGCACAAAGGCATCCAAGAGGTAGAATATAGTTTCCCTGCTTTTTTTGGGACCCACTTCACGTTTCCACCCTCATCCATTGCACCAGTTCATCCCTGTAAATAAGGAGATTATCAATATCCTCTTTATTCCCCTGTGACCAGAGGGAGGCCAGCACCTCAGTCAGTCTCTCACCACCACCCATCCCTAGAGCTAGCACCACTCTCTCAATGGGGCTGACTAGTCCTTTTGTTTCCAGCATGCCATGGTCTATTCTGTTGGCTCCTCTGTATCTCTTGGTAAGGAAGTGTTCCAGGCCCAAGGCGCATTCTCATGAGGCCAAGTGGAGGTTAGAAGACTGCATACACAAAACTGCCTTTCCCAGCAGTACATAACAATGTCCCTCAAGACCACTCCTTCTCTTCGTACCAAATAAAATAAAGAAAAGAAAAAGGGATACAAGGAAACTTTTGGAGGTGATGGATATATTTATTGCCTTGACTGTAATAGTATCATGCATGAACACATATGTCCAAACTCATCAAATGTTTTTTTGTATATCAGTTATGTCTCAATAAAACTGTTAAAAAAATTTATTTGTTCTCTTATTCCCTTGACCCCTGCTACATACAGACACATCTACTCCTTGACAGGACACCTGAATTTGGTTAATTTTAAGTCTTTCACATTATTCCCATTGAAGCATTTATATTATATGTATGCGTTTTAATAACAATCAGTATTTTCTCCTAGAAACATGAATTATTGTCCCTTAAAAAATACAACTCTTTATTAAATCAGGCCACTATGCTGCATAATACTGTTTATAGCTCTTAACATTTTTTTCCAAAAGTAATGTTGCAAAAATATTGATAGGTTAAAGAGTCTCTGACAAATATGCACAGCCCCTTCCCTTAACAAATTGTTTTATCTTTCTATGTTTCTTTTCTGTTTTCATGTATTTATATAGTTATTCATTCAAAAATTATTTATTGCAGTGATTATGTGTTAAGCACTGTGTTAAACAGTATTTAGATTTGAATAAGATTTTGTGTAATGGGAGAACAGTCAAGCATTTAGGTACGGTAATGGGAGTATCTTCAGAGTATAGTAGAGCAGTTATCAAAAAGGCAACTGGAGTCTTCCTCTAGCTAAGTCATTTTGCAGTTTTCTAAGTATTTTTATGGGTACGACTTTATTTAATTAAGTTCCTGTAATGTAGGCAGGGCATGTTATAGGTGAAGAACAAAGACTTGAAAGGAGAAGTAGTTGATTAGGAGGCCACTCTGGGCAAAATGAAGCTAAAGCTTAATTAGTGTCTTTGCTCTACCAATAATTTGCTGTGTGAACTTGGATAGATAGAGTAATTTCATCTTTTTTGGCCTTATTTTCAAATCTCTAGTTGGAGAGCAGTAAGGAAACTACTTACATGCAATCTCTGGGATTGTGATTTTTACAGTGGAACAGCTGTTCTTAGTCTTTTGCTCACCCATTGTTGATCTCTTGTAATTGTGTGATACTTGTTGGCTTTCCACTTGTCTTGCCTCCAGGAATACCATGTCCTGTGAGCCATCTCCATAGATCCCCTGGGCTGCCCTTCCACCTTGCTGCCCATTATAATTATTATGCCCCCCTTGCATCTCATAGGTAGGTGATGGTACCTTGTCTCTGCTATTCTGTTTGAGTATCTGCTACTGCCAATCCTAGCCTACAGAACTCAGTCACTCTGGAGCTTCTCAGTAATGCCTCTGCCCCTATTGCCAATCTTTTCCTGATTGCCGTGGTAAACAGTATTCTCTGGACCCTCCTGAGGAACATACTCAGCTGAGAGGTCTTCTGAGCTTATGTAAGAGATCCTTTCTGGAATGCTTACACTTTTCTGTGTCTCTAATGTCTGCCACAATGATTCTGGCATCTGTTTCATTTAGTATGCACCATTGCTTTTTCCAAGAGCCATCCAGCAATGTGTTAGGCCATTTCCAGGGGCCCTCAACAAGGCCTTAAATCTTGAGTTAACAGAAAGTTCCCCATAGCCAAAAATTCTCCCATATTCTGTTTTATATTCCCACTCCCCTGTCCACTACTCTCAGAACCCACTCCCTAGCCTATCCTGGTTCTTTCTGGTTCAGATTGGCCCATCCTGCAGCACTTGTAACATGTAATCTGTCTCCTCCCTTAGCTGACCCAGTACTTCCCCATTTGGACCATGCTGAGATTTGACCTTGGTCTGGTGGCCACAAGGGAAGGTTGGTGTAGATCATGAGGAGGGCTACTAGCATTGTCAAGGCACTGCTTCACTTGAGGCTTCCATATAGTCTTGGGGGTGGGAGGACAGATGGGACATGCTATCCTCTAACGAGGGGACGTGAGCCTTATTTTCAGGCCCACGAGTTCGTGGGAAACTTGGAGTTCAAGGTTCTCAACTGCATCCACCCAGATATTCTTTAGACTTGTACATTTTTCCTCTATGGTCCTGATTTTGACTTAGGAGACTTGCCTGGGATGCAGAGTCTCTTAAATTCTGCCACCCTTAAAATTGGGTCCTAGGCCTAGTCTTCAGTATGATCAGCTCTTTATCTACAAAAGATAAGGTTCTTTAAATGTTGCAAAAGAGGTAACACTTGCTTTAAACTGGTAATTAATTAGCCTGTCATTTTCTCTCTTTGGTATCTCAGTGACACTTAGTCACCCAGTTCCATAGTCCTTATAGTTACCATTCACCCTGCTCCTTCAAATGCTAGGCATTTTGTATAAGCTAAGTGTGTGTCCCCTTTTACCCACAGGTGAAATAGCAAATGGCTGCTATCCTATTTCAGAGACTATCAGTACTTCACCTACCACCAGTAATTGGGTCCTTCCTCATAGTAATCCATCCTTCAAATGATCCAACCCCAGAATCCCATCATTAAAGTCTTCTTTCTAGGACCATGCTTGGTACCAACTGTTTAAGTGACATTCCATAGAAGCCAAGCCTGAGTCAGATTTTTGTGCTAGTGATGCACTGAGGTTTGTACTCTGAAGAGAAGCCTATAAGAAAATGAGGAAAATAGGATAAAGCAGGAAATACACTAACAGAAACATGGTTTCAGGAGAAGTCTTCTTTTAGCACGCTCTCACAAGGAGCTTTGAAGAATAATTTGCACCTCAGAGGTTGTCCTACCCTGAGGCAAGGAGGTTGGGCTGTTTTACCCTATATCATTCCATGCTGGCCGTGGGCCTCAGCCTGGAGGAAGGAAAGGATGTGCACAGGAGAGGCAAGGTAGAGCATGACCTCCCAGGACTCTCTATGCCAGGTGGAGCTATGAGACATTAGCTGTCAACACAGGAGTAAGTGGGAAGATTAATTAGCCTTTTCTGTTAGGATACGGGACCTGGACCTGGCATCAACAGCATCTGCTAAGGTATCTCACGTGCTAAAGACTTTACCAAGAAACATCATCTTATTCAGTGGTGTGCTAGAGCTACCTTGAATCAGCTTGCAAGAGAGTGATTGTGCACATCCCTTTGCAAATACAAGTTCAGTAACATCAATTGGTAGCTTGAAATTGGCCATGGAGGAAGTATTTATTCTCCAGAAATCTGCAAATGCAACATTTCAGGGCGCCATCCCCCAAAGCTGGTTAAAACTTTTCCCAGCATACCTCTGTATTTAATCCTTACAACAACCTTCTGAAGTTTGTATCACTATTTTATAAATGAGAAAACTGAGTATCAGAGTGATTAACATACTTGCTATCTCTCATGTAGCTAATAAGCTATAGAATTGGAAATAAAATTCAGTTTTGTCTGATTCCAGAACTTGAGCTTCTACTGTTACAGCACATTGCTTCTTTTTCGACATAGAAACTTCAGTCTGCTTTGAATCTTTTGAGAGAGTTGGCTAAATTTCTAGATGATCCTGAATGTACTTTGATCACCAACATCTTCTACTCCAAGTAATGACTTTATTAAAGATATTCCACGAGTAAATAGCAGCCCCAGGACACTTCACTCTATTATTTTGCCTTTGATTTAAACATTTGCTCGTTATCTGTTTTCCTAACTGCTCTTTTTGGAATGTTAAAGGCATCCAGTAAATATTTGTTAAATGAATAAACAATAACTTCAATATGAAATTAGGTTTTCCTGCAGGATTATTCAGTAACATGAAGGACATATTAGCATACCCTTCTCTATTTAAAATCATAGGTTAAAAATCCTCTTAAAGTGCCACAGTGTAACATGGGAAATACTCCATGTTGAATCAGAATTGATACATGTTTGAAAAGGTTGTAGCTTACTCTCAAGTAACTAAGGGGTTTTCACTGCGTTTTTAATCAAATATAAGTGCAACACAGTCTACACAATTGCTCAGTTCCACCCTATGTTGAATTGCAGTATGAAGTAAATGGTTGAATGGTTAAACTGAAAATTACTTTAGTCTTCATATAGACTTGAAAATCTTTCCAACCT
The DNA here is from genome assembly GCF_041296235.1 of Equus asinus. Classification (NCBI taxonomy): domain Eukaryota; kingdom Metazoa; phylum Chordata; class Mammalia; order Perissodactyla; family Equidae; genus Equus; species Equus asinus. Next base: position 83,208,357 of record NC_091810.1, on the reverse strand, counting down.
TTTTGACATGGAATTGATCACGTCTATTGTGTTTTTATTTGTATTTCTGCAGCAAGGAGAAGTCAGGCTGAAGTGTTTGAAAGCTCTACAGAGTTTATATACCAATAGAGAATTATTCCCCAAACTGGAGCTATTCACAAACCGATTCAAGGTAAGCATTAAGAATGCTTAGCTTATTTTATTTTTCACTTTAAAAATGCTAGTTATGGATAGTTTCACAAATGATATTAAGCCAAGTGTTTAGTTCATATTCTTTACTGCATATTCTTTAAACCCATATTAAATATATGAATGGATCTCTGCTTTACAAAAGTTATTACCAACATGAGTTCTTTATTGCCTTTAACAGAAGGTTTTCCTGCTTAAAAGATTTTATTTATATACAGCTTGTGATTATATTAATTTTGCAAGTTAAGATTTCTTTGTCTCAGTGTTAGAGAATGCCAATTGATGAGAAAGATTTTAGATTATGAATATTTATATTAATATCTCCTTTGTGTAAGTAAAGCTATGATGATACGATTTCAAGGGTAAAGCTTTTCATTTAATCTATTGTTAGTCTTGCATTTACTCGCCAAAGAACATTACTTTAGCTTTCTCCCAACTTATTTTCTGCTCCTGGTTGGTTTGATTTGTAACTTTTTTTCAGGATCGCATTGTATCAATGACACTTGATAAGGAATATGATGTTGCTGTGGAAGCTATTCGATTGGTTACTCTGATACTTCAGTAAGTATAATATTTGTTAATATTTTAATTTAATCTGTTGATATTTTAATGTCTTTTTCTCAGCATTATTGATATACTTCACATGTATAACTCTAATAAATATTCTCATCACTTTAGGTTCTGCTTTTACATTTTAAGGTTAGGTTTGAAATAAAATGTTTTGTTTTTCTCTCTGTTCGTTTTTTATTTTGACTATTGTGTTTCCACCAAATAAAAGTTCTTTTATGCAGTCCAGAAGAAATATCAGTTAAGAAACATACTTTTTGATTTAAGAAAAAGAGAGAGAGAAGGTTTCAAAGGGGATAGGTTTGTCAGATGGGCTTCCTTATAATTGTATAAAAGTAGGAGAAAGGAAATAAGGCATTTAAATTGTGTCAATATGATAGAGGTTTTTAAATAGTGATAGTAAGTTTTATCTGTAGAGCTTTGACTAAAAACTAGGAAGAATCTGTGTGAGAGAATGTAGATCTTAGCAAAGTCATTACAAATCCTCCCATCCCTACTTTGTGATGTCACATCCATCATGTACCAGATATCATCTTTGCCAGGGTCTTTTATGGTTTTGATGTCTTTTTACCTCTTTTTGCTCTAGTACTTTACTCTTTCTTATTATGGCTTTATAATATAGTATATGTTACATGTTATACATATGGCCTTCTCTTATTGGATGATTCCTTTTTCTTTACCTTTCTTTTTAAAATCCACTTAGCTCCTTGTGGATTTTTTTTCTTCTATATGAATTTTTAAAGTACATTTGTCTATTTCCTCAAAAACTTTGGCTGGGATTTTAAATATTAGAACTGCATTTAATTTTATGATAAAATTTAGGAGAGAATGGAATTCTTTACAGTTATATATTATTTATGCATGAAAATGATGCATTTCTTTATTAAAATCTCATTGGGTCTTTTATGTAAGGTTTAAATTTTTTCACAGAGGTGTTTACATTATTTATTAGGTTAATTCTTAATTACTTTATGGTTTTGTTGTCATGTGATTTGTATTTAGCATTTTTGTTGCTGAGGAAGAGAAACCTTTAATTTTTATGTTGGTCTTATATGTGCAACCTATTAGAACTCTTATGCATTCTGATGTTTTGTTGATTCTCTGGGTTTACTATGTAGCTTATATCGTCTGCAAACAATTTCAGTGTTGTCTCCTCTGTTCCTAACCTTAAAACTTTTGTTTCATTCTCTTGTCTAATTATGTTAACCAGTACTTTTAGCGCTATAAAAGTATCAGTGATGGCACATTGTTTTTGTTTTTGTCTTTAGAAGGCATCTAAAGTTCTCTGTTTCTGTGATTTCTGAAATAGGTGTTTTTTTCTTTGATGAGGAAGATTGGCCCTGAGCTGATATCTGTTGCCAATCTTCCTCTTTTTGCTTGAAGATTGTCCCTGATCTAATGTCTGTGCCAGTCTTCCTCTGTTTTTTATGTGGGACACTCTCACAGCATGGCTTGATGAGTGGTGTGTAGGTCCACACCCGGGAGCCAAACCTGCAAACTCTGGGCAGCCAAAGTGCAGTGTGCAAACTTATATGCCACTGGGCCAGCCCCTGAGATAGGTTTTTGATACGTGATAAAAAGTTCCTTTGTTCTGAGTTTTCTGGGATTTTCTTTTCGTACATTGATGAGCCTGAATCAAATTGATAGATTTGTCTAATGTCAAACCACCCTTGCATTTCTAGAATAAATCCTATTTGAACATGATATATTTGGTTTTACTTTATTTTACTTAAATGCAATGTTATTTTTACTATCTTATTTAGGATTTTCACATGTGTGTTCATGTATAAATTTGACATTTTTTTCTTGTCTATTATCCAACATTGAAATCAAAGTTATAGTCTAATTATGAAATACCTTCTATAGTTTCTCACCTTTTTTCTTTACTGAGACAAATATTCTGTGACAGAGATTAGTTCTTCCTTGAAATCTTGGGAGAATTCTCTTGTTAAAACTGTATCAATTTTGAATTTCTCTTGAGGAAAAGGTCTTTACTATTTCTGCTTCCTTCGTGGTTATCTATCTAAATTAGCTTTTGTTTCTTATTGTGCTAATTTCGGCTTTTTGTAAATTTTTTTAGTATAGCAATTTCATCACAGTTTTCGAATTTATTATTTTATAGTGCATATTTTTATTACTTCAAAATCTCAGCTGTTTCTTTTGTTAATTCCTATTTTTCATCTTCTATTTTATTTGTAAAAAAAAATTGTTTTTCTTGATCAGTCATGCTAGAAGTTTGTCCTTATTATTTTCAGAGAACGAGCTTGTTTTGGTTCCTTTTTTTGATGCTTTTTAATAGTCATATTTAAAGTAATAAAAATACCTTTAAGTACTACTTATTTTATTGGTCTCCTGAAAATTTGGACAGATAGTATTTTCATAAACAGTGATTGATAAATATTTTTATTATGTTAATGATTTTCAGTTTAATTATAGGTTGTTCAATGGTATGTTTTTGTTCTCCCCAATTATATCAGGTTCTTTTAAACCATCCTTTCTATTTTATTGTATTATTTGAGAAGGTGTTCTGAGTGGTTGGGTCAATTTTCTAAATTTTCTAAGTATATGTAAAAACAAATGTAACTATGTTGTGTATATAGTTATGTGTTTAGATTCATTGTTTTGAGTTTATTTACTGTGTCATTCAAAATATCTATACCATTGCTTATTTTTTATCTACTTAAGAGGGATGTGTTAAAGTCTCCAAATACTGTTGTTGGTGTATCTTTCCTTATAAGTTGTTGCTTGGTATACTTCAGAGTATATAGATTGATAGATGTATTCCTGATGTCTTCATGAACACTTCTGATAGTGTTCATTTTATCCTTACATACCATTCTTTCTTGTTGTTTATGAAGAGATTTTTCCTTTTCAAATCTATTTTAAAATATTAGGCCCCTAGTTACATTTTTCTTGTAAATTTCACAAGCTTATTAATATGTTTCCCTTGAACAAAAAAGTACCCTGACATTCTCCCCACCCACCTGTTTCATTGGAATCATCTAGAGTTTAAGATCTGTGTTGTTAAGTATATACTTTTTTTTCTTGGTTCCTTTTTTTATTTAGTTTCAGTGCTTGCTCATTTAGATAGGAGTAAACTTTCCTTTGATATTTCCCTTATTTCCAGGGAAGACTAATTATCTCATAGACTCCTCCAAGATTATCTTTTCCTGCTAGGAGAGTTTTCAAACTATCTGAGACCTTGTTTGGCAAAAATCCTATTTTCGTCATGAATTTAGAAGGTGGTTTGGCTGGTTTCAAAACTCTGTTCTTAAGGTTCTTTTCTGCATTTTGATTGGAGGAAATAAGAGCAGATCATGTCTTATTTAAGTGGTACAGTTATGGCCCTCCAGCTGTGTCAGATATCCTAATTCATTAGATACATTCATCCTCTCTGGATTTCTCAGAGAGCTCATCCCACTCTAGGTATTTGTGACTACACCTCCCAGAGTGGACAGTGCCTCCTCTGGCTATTTACTTTATGACGCAGCCCCTAGCTTTCAGGTTTCCTCTGTTGGAGTTGTTTGCCCTATGGGTAGTCTTGATGGGCAAAGTCCACTATTCAGGCTAGCTCCCTTTAAATATCCCATATTTGGCCTATAGGAAACAGACCATTTATGAACGAAGAAAGTATGGCTTACTCCCCTTATAGCCCTCTCTCAATCTACTACCATAGGTTGCTCTAGTCAGCTTTTCACATTAAGACTTTTTTAAGCCCTGCACCAAGAACCATTTCCTAAACCTCTTCATAATTGTAAGGAATGTTTATAAAGTTTTGATAGTGATTCTCTGAAACTTTGTGCTCCAGTTTGGCTTGGGGAGATGGTTTCAGAGTACCACAGTACTCTGACGTATTTCTTTTCTTTTTTTTTTTCTTTTTTGCTGAAGAAGGTTTGCCCTGAGCTAACATCTCTTGCCAGTCTTCCCCTATTTTGTGTGTGGTCTGCAGCCACAGCATGACCACTCACAGATGAGTGGTATAGGCCTGCACCTGGGAACTGAACCCAGGCTGCTGAAGTGGACTGTACTGAACTTAACCAATAGGTAATTGGGGCTGACCCTCTGAATCTTTCTTTTGAAAGAAACCCTTTCTACCCATTGTATTGCTCAGTCTCCTAATTGCTGTTTACTTACTATTTTGGTGAGTAATGAGCTAAGGATCACAAAACTAGCTTTCCAGTTTCTTATAGCATTTGCATGAAATGATCTGGCCTTACTTTTCTTGGCTTGTGGGATCTCTACCAAAGCTTCCTGAAACAACAGATAAAGTCATATTTAACATCCTGTTACACTTCCTTTAAATGCTTTTTCTATCCATCTGGTAGTTCTCCTTTTGGTGTAGATTATTTACCTTTTACTTATGAGATGTCTTGTTAAATTTTTTTTCCTATAAGTTTAACTTTCTATTGAGGTTGTCAGCTAATTGAGCTAATGATATATAATTGGGTAAAGGGGTTAAAACTTAGGCGTTAGCCTTGTGCCCCTCCTCATAATTTTGGGGTATAAGTTGAGCATGAGCAGAGACATTTGTTCTTCAGGACAGAAAGCCTCTGTTTATTATAATTTGTAACTTTTCCCTGGCAGTCTTAAAAACTGTCTCCTTCATTTGTAATCTCATAACCCTCAGTATATGGAAGGGATATAGAGGGAGAGTTAGTTCATGAGCTAGCCAATTTGCCTATACCTATTGTTAATTTCCTGGTGCCTATTGGTTCCAGCACAACGCTGTTGTTAACCACTCACACTACCGCTGGCTACTGTTTTTGCTTCACAGAATTAGAACAGACATTGTTGAGAGGGAAAAGAAGTAATAGTTTAAAAAAATGCTTCTAGCCTATCTTCCATCTTTGATATCCAGCTCTTTTTCATTCACTGTGTTTCTCCCTTATACTGTGACGCAACCGCCTTCTGCAGCTGCAAACGTCACTCTAATTTTATGTTTATTTGACAGGTCCCTCAACCTCCTCCTAGCTTCTGAGGCATCTCCAGGATTGAAATTCTAGGGATTGAGTATATACCCCTACATCTTGTCAAGAACCTTTACAGCACAAGAATTCTATACTTCATTTAGTCATCATTAATCTATAATCATATCAGACATTTTTAAGCACGTTAATAGTCAGGAAATAGACTTCCCTTTTTTGGGAAAAAAAACTGCTTAAAGACACATTCCAACAAACTAAGAAAAGGCTCAAACTTTAATGCATGAATGGAAAGGTGGAAAAATTGTATTTAGTAAAGGAATAGTTGTGACTACTGAATCCATTTTATATAGAAAGAATGCTAAATAGTATTGTAAATGTAGTGATAAAATATAACTTAAAATAGACAATTCTAGAAAGAAGTTACATAGCATAATAATAATTTAACTGTCTGAAAAAGGGACTAATATATTCCCAGTGCCTATCAACCACAATCTTACGCACATTTAAAGAACTTGAACTAATTTGAGCTATTATCTCAAGGTATTAATAGTCATTGTCTATGGGTGTATGTGGGAAAGATTGTGGACATTTTATTTTCTTGTTTTATTTGTATTTGCAGAGTTTTTTATAAGGGTTAGATGTCTCATAATTAAAGAGAAATATTACTTTCAAAGTAAGATTAAAAGGAGATGAAAATAAAGTCAATATGCCTTGAGCTTTTGTAATGAACTTTACAAAATATAAATAAAGGTAGAACTGAAAGTACTTGTTTTGGCTCAGATGTTACTTTCTGAATTTTTCAGTGGAAGTGAAGAAGCTCTTTCCAATGAAGACTGTGAAAATGTTTACCACTTGGTGTACTCAGCACATCGCCCTGTTGCTGTGGCAGCTGGAGAATTCCTTCACAAAAAGTGAGTGAATTATCTTTAAAACTAGGTTCCACTTTTGTGTTTTGTTTTGTTGTTTAAGCGTTAGTAGAAGAGAGTAATAGTGACTGAAAGCAGTGCTAGAAGTGGCCATTTCAAATTCTGTGGGCTGTAATATCCTCACAGCCTATGTGCACATCATGAATCACAGCCCTGAGAATGATGTCCCCTGTGACATATCCTTTTCCCTGAAATCTAAAAGGATGGTTCTCAGCTAGGAGTGTGAGTGGAGATTGGGAGAGTGCATGAAGTTTATATAAGTTTCTCAAGATAAATTTGTAATCTAAAATCACCTTCAAAATGCCTTCCAACTTTTCATGTTCTTTTTCATTCTTTCTGTTGAGATGAAGATTATTTTAGTTGGTAATCCATAGTGATTCTGAAAATTATGTATACAGTTGTAGTTTAAATAAAGCAAAACTTCATCTGTTTTTTTCAGACAAAGCATAGAGCTATTGAGAGTTTATGAATGTAATTAAGCATACTTATGAAATATATTTTTGATCATGGTCTACTGTATATGTCCTATAATTTATTAGTAGATTAATTCTTTAATTTATTTATTTAATTAATTGGATTAGTAGGTTTAATTCTTAAAATGTAAACATATTCTTGTGTGTGATACCTTTTGCTTTGTTTTCAGTTTTTTGTTCATAGATTTAATTTAGTGACTTTGATCATTGGTGAGTGAACCCAGAAGTCCAGTACATGTAGTAATTTGTGATTATGCTATGCACAGATATAAATCATGCACTGGGCAACTGTTGTGCATGGATGATTAACTTTAATAATGAGAAGGCCTGGCCCTTCATCCAACATCTGCATCAACAAACTGTTCTCTACTCAGTGGTACCTCTCAAAGTGGGAAAAGTTGTTTCTATGTAAAAATCTTTAAGAAGGAAGCTGGCTACTAGTGCATGCTGATAATGAAAGTGAGGCAGAAAGCCAAGATTTTCAAGCGTGACTTTTAAAATAATACATGGAATTTGCCAGTGACTCGGGCATCTATGGCTAATAGAATAGTGTTATTTCCATGTTTATCTTGAGGTGTCATAAATATCAAGAGTGTACTCTAGTCTTAACTTCCCTTACTTTTCCAGGACTATTATATTCTAATTAGTCTCTGTTCTCTACTTAACTTTTCAAAAAGCATTGTGTTTTTAGAAAGAATTGATTGCTTCCATAGTTTCAAAGAAAAAATAGACTAAAAAAGGTTGGTTCTCTACAGAATAGAGGCCATAAACTGGTAGCATTTGAGTCAGAAAGAGTCCTTGAATATATTTGATTTTATCCATATTGTATTTTTCTAAGTTTGAAATACTTGCCAATTCTTCTCTCTCTCTCTCTCTTTTTTTTTTTTTTTGAGGAAGATTGACCCTGAGCTAACGTCTGTTGCCAATCTTCCTCTTTTTGCTTGAGGAAGATTGTCACTGAGCTAACGTCTGTGCACATCTTCTCTGTTTTGTATTTGGGATGCCACCACAGCATGGCTTGATGAGCAGTGTGTAGGTCTACGCCCAGGATCCGAACCCGCACACCCCAGGCCACCAAAGTGGAGTGCATGAACTTGATCAATATGCCACTGGGCTATCCCCCCAAAATTTTTAAATTGTAATATTTTACATAAAAATCCACAAGTATAAGCCTCCATTATTTCTTATTTCTTTGTGAAAATGAAACCAATTCCTATACAAATGAAAGCTTCACTCAGTGAATTTGTTTTATGCCCCTGCCCTGGAGATATTCACAGTTTCAGAACTTTTGATTCTTAGTGATATCTTTGAGCATTCTCCACCACTTAATATTGTGATCTTTTAAAATCTTAACAAGCTGTAGAGTAGCCCCAAGAATTCCATGATTAAGTTTTAAAAAAAAATGCATGTGTGTGCATACGTACATAGTCTGTTTTGTAGTCTAGTTTATGAGCTATACACAAGCTTAACCAAGCATCCAAAAAGTAGTAAAACATGTCTGAAATGAATATTTTAATGTTAGAAAAATTAAGCTAATTCCTTAGTACCTTATATTTATATTATATATAGTGAATGCAATTATCCAAATGTGTACATTTCAGTTATAAAGTAGCCGCATATTTTCCATTTGTTCCCCCCTCCAAAAGCCACCCGAATAAACACAGCTTTCTCTTAAACCAATCTGATAGCTATGCAGATGTAACTTTAAGATAATACTCTAGTCTTCTCCCTATGCCATATACTTTCCCTCACCCCCCCAAAAAAAATTTAACTTGTCTGTACTCATTTTCTGCTTGAGTTTGGTTTATTTTTATGTCGCATGAAATTATTCCTATTTTATTGTTATGTGGCCTCTTATCAGAGAATCCTACTGTGACTTCTGTTTCTAAACTAGCACACTCTATATCCCCATCCCTAGTTGCTTGTTTTTCCTTATAACTCCTGAGAGAGTAATATTTATGTACTGTTTTTATCTTCATCTACTAGAGTGAGGGCTCAGTGAGAATAGAGATTTTCGTCTTTGTTTACTGTTACATCCCTTTTACCTGGAGCAATACTTGGGAATCAGACACCTTTAGCAGTCCTTAAATTTTGTTAGAATAAATCTTCTTGGCAAAGTAAAACTTTCAAGTCGTTTCTTTGCCATATTTTAGAAATTTTGTCACTAAGTGGTATTCTTGTAAACTTTATGTAATTTTACTCAATGTTCCTGGATTAGTAAGTACTATTTCTAGGTAATAGGCTAATATGCAGAAAAGTTGCAAGTATTGATTAAAAGTACATATTTCTATAATTTTTGATGAAACATTTGGTTCAATGCTATAATTATGTGACTATAAAGTCAATATTAAAGAAAATAGAACTCGGGGTCCAGCCTGGTGGCGCAGCGGTTAAGTTCACATGTTCCGCTTCAGTGGCCCGGGATTCACCAGTTTGGATCCTGGGTGCAGATATGGCACCGCTTGGCATGCCATGCTGTAGTAGGCGTCCCACATATAAAGTAGAGGAAGATGGGCATGGATGTTAGCTCAGGGCCGGACTTCCTCAGCTAAAAGAGGAGGATTGGCAGGAGTTAACTGAGGGCTGATCTTCCTCAAAAAAAAAAAAAAAAAGAAAATAGAACTCTAAAATTATATGCTCTAGTATCTATCACATAGGATAAAAAGTATATTTTTCATAAATATTTGAACATTGATTAGTCATCAATTAAAGAAGTTTTCTTTTCCACTTTATATATGGTTGAACTATATGAAACTGTTCAGATATAACTATTTTTTTGACCTATAAAAACATCTGTTACATACTTCTATTGAAAAAACTCAGTAAGCTGCTCTCTGATATTGTTTCTTTTTTTTTTTAAACACTGAAATAATTTGTGTAGTGAAGGAAAAGACTACAATTCATATCCATGTAAGTTTGTAATGCTCTTGTTTTGTTACTTGTCTCCAGGCTGTTTAGCAGACATGACCCACAAGCAGAAGAAGCATTAGCAAAGAGGAGGGGAAGGAACAGTCCAAATGGGAACCTCATTAGGATGCTGGTTCTTTTCTTTCTTGAAAGTGAGGTAAATTTTTAACATAACTCTTTATTTTGTTTTTTGTATTAGATTATACGTTAAATAAAATCGTCATTTAATTCATTGTAATTAGGTGATATTTTTCAATCAAATGAAAACAAGCCAGTTCCTTACAAAACTGCCTTCATGGATTGCCTGCTTATGGAATCAGTATGCCTTTCGTGGGAGTATATATGCAGATGTGGATCAACACTGAATATAGACTAGCAATTTAAAAAATGTTACAGTATTGCAATACTGCATACTTTTTTTGTTGTTGCTTTTTATTTTTCTTGAATTTTGCCTATAGCTTTTAAATTATATTATTTAAACAGTTTGTGAAAGGTTGTCAAGCTGTTAAAACAATTAGTTCTCTTGTTTGAAAATTATGTAAGGAGGAAAAAATATATATAAATTTAAATGCTTTAATTAATAGTTGTACAAACTTCATAGCAGTAATTCCATGTGACATTTCCATGTCAGTTATCACTTAAACAATTTTGTAATTAACATTTATAATATATTCTCTCTCAGAATCTGTTTACGCAAGTGAACTTTGGTTTGCCCACTAAAATGCTCTTTGATATTAGAACTGTATTTCCTACTACTGGTATGACATTGGAGGAATGATAAACTAATCCTGAAGAGCCCCTGCATGGAAAAGCTGCTTGGCTTAGAAATGAGTGGGAACAGAGTTGCAAAGAAAGTGGAGAAAATCTAGAGATTTAAGACTGTCAGTTTTACTTGGGAAAAAATATTTTTTGTTTGTGTTGAAGTTCTGGGAAGAAAAGAAACTTAAAAGAGTCTGTAACTACTCAAAGTTGAAAGTGCTGGAGAAACTGTAGGAATGAGACCTAAAGAGACAAACATGCAGTCTGTATGAAAATTAAAATCAGAAAGAAGTAAGAACTGAGTCAGTGGAATGAGTGGGGTTAGGGCAAAGTGGAACAGAAAAGTGGTGAAGGAGTTGCCCATATTTTTTAAGTGAATTGGCAATGAATAGAGAAGGAATAAAGTCAGAAACAAAACAAGCTGGAGAGTTGCATTTGAGTAAAGGATGTCTTTAAGAACAGTATTTTAAATATGTATACAAATTAAATGGGGATCTTGTTTAAAATGCCAGTTCTGATTCAGTAGCTCTGAGGTGGGGCCTGAGATGCTGCATTTTTCACAAGCTCTTTAGTGATGTTTATGCTTCTGGTCCAGGGACCACACTTTGCCTAGTGAGGTTTTAAATCATTATTTTCTTAACAAAGAAAGTGTGGATATATTATGGAGTAAAATATAAAATGCTTGTGAACGTTTAAGATAAAACACTAAATACTCAAATAAATATCACACTTGGAATAGACCACTTCAAATTATACTCTTAGCTCCTTTAGGTTTTAAAGGAATGGGATTAAAAAGTATTATGCAACAATCAAGTACTATATGAAAATTTGACTTTAATAGCAACAACAATTCAGAAGTTGATAGGGATGAGAGACGCAAGTATTCTGAACTGCTGAAAAGTTTAGGGAATATGATGGTCTAGGCTGGTTGAACTTGATTATTAAGTGAAGGAAAACATTTTCGATCGCTGAAAACCCAAGGACTGACTGTTCTTTTTTGATAGATTAAAAGGCACAAGTACTTAATTTTACCCAATTTCATCTTTTATTTAAAGCAGTAATTTGAAGTAATACACATTTGTGTTGCTGGGCTGTTTTCACATGGTATTACAGTAGTGCCCCCCATCCATGGTTTCACTTTTCTCAGTTACAGTTACCTGCAGTCAACCACAGTCCAGTAATACTAAATGGAAAATTTCAGAAATAAACAATTCATAGGTTTTTAATTTTGCAGTATTCTGATTAGCTTTATGAAATCTTGTGCTATCCCACCCAGGAGTTGAATCATCCCTTTGTCCTGTGTATCCATGCTGTATACCCTGCTTGCCCCTTAGTCACTTAGTAGCCATCTGGGTTATCAGATCAACTGTCTCTATATTGCAGTTCTTGTGTCAAGTAACTCTTATTTTACTTAATAATGGCCCCAAAGCACAAGAGTAGAGATGCTTGCAATTCAGATAAGCTGAAGAGAAGCTGTAAAGTGCTTCTTTTAAGTGAAAAGGGAAAAATTCACCACTTAATAAGGAAAGAAAAAAATCATATGCTGAGGTTGCTAAGATCTACAGTAACTTTTATTATAGTATAGTGTTATAGTTGTTCTATTTTATTATTAGTTATTGTTGTTAATCTCTTACTATGCCTAATTTATAAATTAAACTTTATTAGAGGTGTATATGTATAGGAAAAAGCAGTATACATAGGATTCAGTAGTATCCGCAGTTTCAAGCATCCACTGGGGTCTTAGAGTGCATCCCCTGAGGATAAGGGGGGACTACTGTACTGTATTCCTTTGTTTGCTGCTGTTTACTAAAGTGTTACAAGACCATTAAAATATATTTCCTGGTTCTCTGTAGCATTCTTGTCAGCTGCAAAAGCAACTGCAAATCATGTTTAAAGATTTCTCGTTGATTCATGATCATAATATTGGCCTTTATGGTCTCTTGTGTTTCACAAGAAACATTCTTTGCTAAAATCTCTCTTCTCATCCTGTTACATTAATGTACACCCAGAGCTGAATGCTTATTAAAGCCATATTCTTATATTATGGTGGAATTCTAATTGTGTCTTGTTCTGAATTCCTCCTTGTTTTACTGTAACACATTAATTAGTAATATTTTAGTAATAGACTCATAAAAAGTTGAATTGAAAGAGACTTTAGAAATCATAAAGTAGAGTGAGTCCATCTTATAGATGAATTACCCACCAATTAACTAGGATCAATGGAACTGATTATCATACTTTCTTTGTTGTACTAGGGTGTTAAATAGTTAACATTTTAGTAATAGAATTCTAAAGTGTTGACTTGAAAGAGGTTTACAGTCCATGGAGTAGTCCCCCTCTTTTATATATGAATTACAGGTGAAATAATGGAGATTAAATTAAGAGATCTGCCTAAACTAATTGTTAATTTTCTTTTCTTTTTGTACCAGAAAGTGACATTTTTAAGCCATCACAACCTTTATAGCAGTCATTGATTTCAGGTGACAAAATACCTAGTATATTTTAGATGCATCCCAAATGGTAGGATTAATGGTACTTGAATGCAGTGAGTCCAGATTTCCGTAAAGGTAGTGTGACCATAGAATTTACTGTACAAACTGTGATGCTTTTCAGAGTGACAAGAATGCTCTTAATAGTTCCTCCAAAGCAATAAGCATAACCCAGAACATTTCTGGACAATCTAGAGGTATGGCCACCCTCCTTCCAGGCATATGGAATGATGAGGCTAGATATGACAGTCAGTCATTTAGGACAGAAAATTAACACACATATTATTGATATATCCAGGAAATCTCAGGAATCTCATTCATTGTGCATGAATGATAACTTTGTTTGTTTTTATATGTTCTTCAAGATTCGCCAATGACTGGCTCTATTTCAGCAGAGAATAAAACCCAATATACAAGTATTTAGAAATTTTAGACTAACTTGGGTTGATAGCAATCATGCACCACATAATGGTGTTTCAGTCAACAACAGACCACATACATGACAGTATACACACACACACACACACACACACACACATACATACATAAATGGTCCCATAAGATGAGTACGATATAGCCTAGGTGTGCAGTGTAGGGTATACCATCTAGGTTTGTGTAAGTGCACTCTTATGATGTTTGCACAATGACAAAACGTCTAATAATGCAGGTCTCAGAATGTATGTATCCCTGTTGTTAAGCAGCACATGACTGTATTTGCATTGTAAATAACTTTTCATAAAAAGAATCAATGTACGGTTCCATTACACAGTGAACTCCTTTAGTGTATTTAACTATTTGACAGAGAAGTTAGCAGGCAGAGAAAACTTCAGGTAAAATATTATGAGCAACCTTGAAGCCAATTAAAAATGAATGAGAATGCACCCAGAAAATTATAATTAAACAAAACCAGGAAAATGAGATTAGTTTGTCTTACATACAAGCTTAGAGGAAATCCTATAAATAAATTGTATTGAATAAAGCAGGGTAAAATCCACCTGGATACAAATATAATTTTGTGTATAATTTTAATTTATATTTGTTATATATAATTTATAAACAAATTTTAGTATAGTTTTAATTATCCGTTTTGCTATATAGCAGCTTTTTATCAATTAATGAGTTACCTTTTTTGTTCATCTAATTCCTGAAGAGTACAAAGAATGCTTGTAGATACCTGATTTTCAGGCTGTTTGTATAAAATTATGGTACTTCTGTTTTTAGAAAATTCATTTTTGTTTTACTTTTAGGGTTCCAGATCCTTTTTAAACCCAGAGTATTTTTATAGCTATTGAGGATGCCTCAAGACCTTCTTTCTTATAGTTTCATCTTTCACTACCAGTAGAAGGTCCCTTGGTATAAAGTGTCTGAGAAGGTTTTAACCTTTTACCCTTACTGGCCACGTTAGAATTTTTTTTTCTCAAACATGGATTTACCTGGTATTCTTGTAGAGATTTGAGCCTAACAAGTTATGAGGCCGTAACAAATGCCCCAAGACAGAAAGACTGTATCATCGACATTATGTCAAGCCAGTTCCTGACTGACCATGTTAAATTGATTATTGTTGCTAATCTTGGTGATTTGAAACTTTTAATCAGAAAATGAGCCAACACATTTTCATGTCCTTCTGCTATACACATTGAGTTTGAAACAACAGATTATTGGTGTTAACAGAATGGAGACTACTAAGCCACTACCTTATAGTCAGAAAGACAAGGGAATGGTCAAAGGTTAGCATCTACATTGAGAATATTGGCTACCACACAGAATATTTCTGAAACAATGACAACATGCCTGTGCTAAAATTCAGTATGCCTTGGTTCAAGGCATGGAATAGAAGTACAGTCATCCCTCAGTATCCGTGGGGGATTGGTTCCAGGACCCCCTGCGGATACCAAAATCCACCGATGCTCAAGTCCCTCATATGAAATGGCATAGTATTCGCATATCACTTATGCACATCCTCCCATATACTTTGTCATCTCCAGATTACTTGTACTTGTAATACCTAATGTAACATAAATGCTATGTATATAGATGTTATACTGTATTGTTTAGGGAGTAAGACAAGGAAAAAGAAGTCTGTACATGATCAGTACAGACACAACCATTGTAGGCCTTTTGATCCATGGTTGGTTGAGTCCGTAGATGCAGAACACGCAGATACAGAGGGCCAACTGTATATTACCTTAAGCCTCAAAGTGTGCCAGCAATTCATCCAACTGAAAACCTCATGCTAAGTAAATTAAGATGAAAGAGATATTGCCAGTTCACCAGAACAGTGAGGAATTTGTGGAAGCCATAAAGTAATTGACTATGAATTCCATTATAGTTAAGTAACCCATAGCTCCATATGAGGCAAAAATAGGGGGGAAATAAGGTTTTATGGTAGAAATCTGAAATATATCAAAGATCAGCAGAGGCTGATGAAAAAAGTGAGCTATAGATAGTACTTAAGGGGCTGCTGTTTAGCTGAGTTTATTCCTCATGTTAGAAATGTTAGTTCAGGCATTTGGGTTGTGGACATTGGTCTGAGAGGCAAAGTGGTGAATGAATGCTCCAGATAATTTATGGTCACTAAGAGGAAAGGAAACTTTTGCATTCAAAAGACAAATTGCATGCCTACACATTAAAGGAACAGCTTACCTGATTATAGATTTCCTTTTTCCACTTACTGAACAGCCAAGGAAGCCAGGACCTTGCAGTCAGACTCAAGAAAGGGATTCTAGCTATCGATATTCTTGAATCTAGACTCATTAAGATATATGAACTGGCAACCAAGAATCACTGAATATCAATATCAATACCATGAAAAAGAAGCACAGAACCCAACATATTGATGAAATTTTTTTGATTAATACCCCCAGATATAGGAAGAAGCTACTCTGAGAGAGGAAGGAGGATTCTTAGAAGTTAAAAACATGATTTTCAAAATTTATGGGTGAAGCACATCATTAAATGGCCTGAATGGACACAACCAAAAGATTGCCTGTAGTTTGAACCAAGGGATATTTTCAGAAAATAGTACAAAAGAAGAAAGAAATGAAAAGTATGAGAGAGAAATTAAGAGACAAGGAGTACAGAATCAGAATTTTTATTATATCATCTAGTAGGAGCTCTGTAATGAAACAGAGAGAATGGAGGCAAGGAACTAATCAAAAGACGTGCAGTTAGAATGTTTACTACCCATGCACCCTATATGCAGAGTACTACCTGAGGATGTTTTCTAGCAAAATGAAAAATGGATATAATATAAAAGGAAAATAAGGAATATAATAAACATTGGTGAGCAAAAATATCTGTAAAAACTTGTTCTAAGCCTAAATAATATGGCCGTGAAGCTTAAAGGCGAATATCAAAAAATTATTTTCAAAATGTAGAGGTTATAATGTTCATTGAATGAAGTAAATAAATGTGAAGATCTTGGTGATGGAAAAATACAAGTTAGAAAATAAAACTCTAATGGAAGCACAGATAAAACAAGAAAATGTCATCAGTAGAGCTCAGGGAATCAGGTGCAAAGAATATTTCCAATATCAGTAATCCCAATAAATGTAAATGGGTTAACATGCTTTATTAAAAGGCACACATTGTCATTTACGGTTGAATTAAAGAAATGAAAATGTTATTTACAAACACACTTTAATCAAAATAACATGAGAAGTTTACAAATAAAAACAAGAATTAAACTGGATAAAGGCTGGATATAATTAAATGCTTACAAAAAGCTAAAGGGACGATATCATATAAGATAAACCAGAATTGAGTACCAAAAGCATTAAGAGGGACAGAGAAAGGATATTTTATATGTATAGGAGATATAATCCACCAAAAATATAATCGTGAACCTCTTATACCTGTTCTATAAACACGCTTAAACATGGACACATAGATAGGCATAAAAGTAAGTTTGTTCAACATAGGCTTTTTTTTTATTATGGTAAAATATATACGTAATGAAATTTACCATTTTAACTATTTTTTAACTCTACAGTTCATTGACATTAAGTACGTTCACATAGCTGTGCAACCATCACTGTCATTCACTGTTGGAATGATGTTACTAATGGTCTAGTAATAGTTTCCTAGGACATGTAAATTTGGAAAGTTTAAAGATGACTTGCTGCAAGTCTTTGCCCATGTTTTTTCCAAGCAGAGATGCTAATCAATATTTTCCACTCTTGCTTTGACAAAAATCATTGGGAGACTGTTTTTGTGTGTGTCTCTGTGTGTGGTTTTCCTGAAGCATTTCAGGAGCCAGAATGTGAGATTTGAAATGCAGTGGAAATGAAGTATAGAATTAAGGAAGTCAAATGAGACACAGCTTTAAATAAGTCATCAAAAAACACATTGAAGTTAAGAATAATGATAGAATTCAGAGTGAGGAAGAAAACCAGCTCACATGCCAGATGTGCCAAGATATTGGCAGACAACCAGTAGGTCTGGAAAGGTAACTTTTATACATTTTTGAGCCACTACTTGTGATGAGAAAACCATTTTCTCTCACAAGTACAAGCATATATAACTGAAATATGAGTTATATGAAATAGTACTTAATTTTCTATGTGCTATACACTCTTTTCTTCTATGTTTCATTTTTTGAAACTTTGGTCTCAGTGCATTAAATTGGTTTAACAACCAGTGAATGGGTTGCAATCTGTAGTTTGAAAAACACCCATCTAGAAGGTGGTTTAGCTGGATGTCATGAACCGAAAAGGTGGAAGAACTTTTATACGAGAGTGGCGAAGTTAATTGTAAGTAGCAGAAACAAGAACAAGGCCCACACCTTCTCTACTTAATTTCCCCGAAGAGCTTATTGGAGTAATATTCTTCACAGTTTAATGACTAACAAGTGGTAGAGAGTTTGATGTGAAGTGTTTGATGAGGAACTTGAGAGCGTTTGTTTGCTGTGAGATCATGGGTTCCAAAGAAAATTGTCAATAGTAATGAATAGCAAAAAGTGGGGGTGGGGTGGGATGATTAATGCATTGAGTTAAATGGAAATAAGAGTAGAAAAGAGGAGAGATGGAATAACTTAACATTTTGACCTTGACAAGATGACCAGGATGTAAATTAAGTCAGTCTGGTACCAAAGTTTCAAATGGAATTCTGAGAAAAAGTATTGATTTCCTTAAAAAAAAAGAAGATTGTTTCAAAGACACAAACCTAGAGTAATTAAAAGTGAACTAGATCTAGTTTATAATTTCAGGAATTCTGTTAACTAGTTATACTCTCAGTTTCGTAGGAGATCCTTAACGTTACTACTATAAAAAAATTTGATTCTACATATTGCATCCCATTATTGACAGTGGAATACAAATATATATATTGTTCTCTAGGTGGCTCTTGGAAACGTTGTGATCAAGCCATTTTAATTATGAAGACGTGGTTTATTGACTCAAAATATTAGTAGTTTCTTCTACATATTCTTCAGTTACACTTGATTTGTTATTTTTAGTTACACGAACATGCAGCCTACTTGGTGGACAGTTTATGGGAGAGCTCTCAAGAACTGTTGAAAGACTGGGAATGTATGACAGAGTTGCTATTAGAAGAACCTGTTCAAGGAGAGGAAGGTATAGTATTTTGACAAGTTGATTTACATACCGTTTTGGGTTTCTATTAATAATCATACCATGCTGTATAGATCACTTTTTAAAAATGAATATACGCAAGCATACTGTATGTCTTTTTGTAAAGAGAACAATTTGTTTCCTGTAACAAGTAAGGATATCTCAATAGTTTATAACATCTTTCCAGATTGACTGCTGCCATGCTACGCAAGTTTTTTACCATCCATATAAGTGTCATGTAATATTCAAAAAAGTTTTCTTTATCCTGATTTGAGTCACATAATACTGAATTACTTAATGTGAAAAAAAGAAAAGTGTATCCAGAATCTTTTTGCTGTATTTATATGGGAACTTAGAAACGCCTTTGACACTAAAGAATTTAATTAGAGCACAACCATCCCTTCTTTTGTGATATTTTCTTAAATATTAAAGTCAGGAAATCAAAAATAAAGTCAAATATTTCTAGCTCTTCCAGAAATAGGGAGAAATAATTGCTATATGATAAGTGAAGTATGTGTCTTACTATACTTTGCATGATAACATAAAAAGTAAAATGGATATGTATACTTAATAAAGCATTTGAAGTCTAAAAGCTTATATGAGTATTAGCTCCTTAAAACTAGAAATGCTTTTTCCTATATATGGCTTGTTTTTCAAACTAGCCCACGATAGTGCTTTAAAGAACTACTGTATTTCATTTAATCTATACAGCAGTCCTGGAATGTAGATGATACCTTGATGTAAGTGAGACTTGTGGTGAACAAACATGAACTTCAGAATCAAAAGAAATAGATTCAGATTTTTAACTCTTACTTTTTGTGGCTAATGTTCTCATATTTTCTGATCCTTAGCTTCCTTTTCTTTATAATATAGACATTATTTTCCTTTTATACATTATATAGTTGTTGTGAGGATTAAATGAGATAGTATACTATTGATTCCCTGTTCTGCTTCCCCTACTCTTCTGTGTGGTTCAACCCTTTGGCATGTAAGAGCAGAATGAGCCATCTCCTGCGATAGACTACCCAAACAGGTCATCAGGAGAATGACCATCCCCCAGTGTTCTTTCTAAGCAGTGATGGTAATTGGTGTTATCTACTCCAGTTTTGACAAAATTCAGTGAGAGAGAAAACAACTATGCCTCGTACCCCGATACTCTCCAGTAAACTGGCCCAAATTGCTTCTTTTAAACTCAAAATATTTGCCTCATAACCACATTCTTAATCTGTAACACAAATCCTTCCCAAACGTTTCTCACACCTTCTTTCAATGTGGAGGTTATTATAGTGTTTGAATTCACCTCTGATTATTATTTACTTTATTTGCATGTTTGTTTGTTTTTTCTCTCATATCCTTGGTAAGAAGGTGGCCCTATTACTAAGTTGACAGGGCCTTCAGTTCACTAGATCAAACTCTCAACTGTACTCTGACTCCTTTCACTTTTGTGATCACAGAAATATGAATGTACATTCTATATTTTCTCCTGTTTAACTTCCTCATACATGTTCCTGCTAAGTTCACTGACATCATACTTTTTATTTCTAAGTAGTCTTAATATTTTCTCTAATGAAATCAATTCCCCTTCTAATCATTACTGTCCAATTAACACTTGAGCTAAGTACCCAGCATAGTATTTATTAGTGTGTTGCATCCATTTTCCTTCCCTTGCTTGTGGCTATAGAATCAGCAAATTATCAGAGCTTCTTGTTTATGATGGCGAGCCATTTTTCTTTTTATCACCTCATGCTGTATGAGGTTATTTCCAAGGAGAAGGGAGGCAGAGGATATAAATTCAGGCAAGAAGAGCCAGTGTAATAATGCTTTGGTAATGTTAACTTTTTACTCTCCTTTAAATAAGATGTGTAAGTCAGTAAATGGTAAATACTAACTCTGTCAGTCATCAAGGTGTTTAGATGGATTTACCTTGTTAAAATAACTATACACTACAGTCATGTGTTGTTTATTGACGGGGATGTGTTCTGAGAAATGCATTGTTAGGTAATTTTGTCATTGTATGAACATCAGAGAGTGTACTTACACACACCTAGATAGTATAGCCTACTGCACACCTAGGCTGTATGGTGTTAATCTTATGGGACCACCATTATGTATGTGGTCCATCACTGACTGAAACGTCATGCAGCACATGACTGTCTTAGGTGTTTCATTGTGGTTTAGATTTACTTGATGTTGGGTTTAACTTCCAGTCAAGAGGTTGGTTTGGTTTGGCTTGGGTTTGATTGGTTTGATTTTAGCTGGAAAAGTGAGTTATAAAATCTGAAACATTTTTGAAGTGAAGCACAGTTTTAGGGTATGATTGAATCTGGGAACGCAAGCCTGGGAAAATTATGGATAAACAAGTGCAGAATCATATCTACATTATGACACAACTTTTTTCATACGTTTGTCTATTTGCGTACTGTGCCACATATAAGCTCTGGCTTGGAATAGCATCCAAATCAATTTTCTGCAGTAGTATTTTGCTATATTTTATGATAACAAAATGCTACTAGTAACTTTTTTATTTTTAAGACTAAGTAGAAATTGTTATATTTTAGGTAGATGGAGTGTGATAGATATTCCAGTGGATGAAAGTCTAATTAGCAGTTGGAAGTAGAGGTCTAGAATTTGAGAAGACAGACACATTGTCAAAGACTACCAGTAGTAATTTTTTTTTTTTTTTGAGGAAGATTAGTCCTGAGCTAACTACTGCCAATCTTCCTCTTTTTGTTGAGGAAGACTGGCCCTGAGCTAACATCCATGCCCATCTTTCTCTACTTTATACATGGGATGCCTACCACAGCGTGGCTTTTGCCAAGCGGTGCCATGTCTGCACCCGGGATCCGAACTGGCAAACCCCAGGCCGCCAAGAAGTGGAATGTGTGAACTTAACCGCTGCGCCACCAGGCCAGCCCCATACCAGTAGCAATTTAAATCACAGTAGTCTTAAGACTGCCTTCCTTGTAGTGTTTTTAAGGGACCAGAGGGGTTGTGTGTGTGTGTGTGTGTGTGTGTATTCTACAGCAAAATCAAATTGTTAGATAAATTTTTAGTATAATATGAGGGTCTGAGTAACAGGTAACCTGGTAACAGCAAGACCATAACTAAGTCATTTAACTTCACTGAGTCTCAGCTGCTTTTTCTTTCTTTTTTTTTTTTTTTTTGGTGAGGAAGAGTCACTCAGAGCTAACATCTGTTGTCATTCATGCTCTTTCTTTTGTTTTTTATTTTTTTGCTTGAGGAAGATTAGCCCCAAGCCAACATCTGTGCCAGTCTTCCTCCATTTTATATGTGGGGTGTCTCCACAGCATGACTGAGTGGAGCAGGTCTGTGCCTGGATCTGAACCTGTGAACCAGGGCCACTGAAGTGGAGCACTTGGAGCTTTAACCATTCAGCCACAGGCTGGCCCCCTCAGTTTCTTTATCTGTACAAAAAGGACCTTTGATCAGTTGATGGATGAAGTAAATGTGGATAAATGGAATTATTCAAAGTAGAGGATCATTAATTCATTTATAATTTAAAAACATTTATTGACCACCTTCTGCGTGCTAACTATTATACTAAGCACTGAGATCAGCTCACTGCCCACATGGAGCTTACCTTCTAGTAGCAAAGGCAGACCAAACCAAGTAAACAGTCAGAATAATTTTAAGAGTTAATTAGTGTGATGAATGATAAGCAGGAGTCCATCTTTAGTTTGAATCTTAAAAGGAAGATCTCTCTGAGGAGGCCACCTGTGAACTAAGAATCTAAACGATGAGGGGGCTAGCCATGGGAAGTGTCAAAAAAGCCATCTAGAGTAAGGAAACAGCAATTGCAGAGTATCTGAAGCATGAATGGTATTGTTATGTTCCAGGAGCTGCAGTAACTAGAGCATAGTGAGCTGGGGCACCAGATGGGATAGAGGCAAAGGCCAGGTGATGTACCACATTTAGTTCATAAGTGGATTTATGTAGTTATTCTAAGTGTAATAGGGAGCCATTGAAGGATTTTAAACAAGGAAACCATGTGATCCAGTTCATATTTTAAGAAAAAGGTTTTTGTATACATTGTTTGGAATAGGCAGAAGACCAGTTAGGTTGACTGTTGGAGCGGGCTCTATGGGAAACGATAATAAAAATGTAGAAGAGGAAGATGGATTATAAAGAAGGAAAGAGCTCATGGCTGAGTTTTAAAGATTGTAGATAGAAGACAAAAGCAGAAAGAGAAAGAGAGAGTGAAAGCTCCTGAGGCAAGCTTTAAAAAGGCTAAGAAATAGTTATACTCTGTAGAACCCCAGTAAAGAGAGCCGTGGTTAATAACATCACATACTGCAGAGGAGAAACAGGACTATGCAAAAATCATTAGCTTTAGTGATGATTTAGGTCATTGGTGACTTGTAAGCATTTCTTTTCACTGGTAGTAAGGAGAGAAGTCAGAGTTCAAAGTGATAAGAATAAAATCAATAGTAAATAAATTATGTACAAAGATATTTCTGAAGACTTAGAAGGTTCTGTAGTTATCTGGTAATTCATAGTATGAACAGCTACCCATTGATTCACCTATTGTGACTATTTTGCTCTTCTATGCAGCTTAAGGTTTGCTTTGCTTTCAGTTTTATTATTTGGTTTTGCTGTCGTATCCCAAAAGGGATCTCAATTAAACTTCAGCTGTTTTGAGTTTACCTTTTCTAAATGGATGGTTTCAAATTATAAAGTAAATAACAAAATTGATGGCATTGGACACTGTGTAAGGTTTGGTGGGTTGTTCTTCAACACTAATATGGGTTTTAGTATATAGTAGGAGAATGTTTCCGTACTTGAGATGTTCTCTCTCTCTCACTTTCCATAGAACTATATTCTCTTCCTAAACAAAGAAAATGAGTTTAGTTCATAAACAGCCTTGTCATTCCTTTATCCCTAGCCAAATGTGAAAAATTATGAAATTCTAGAGTCAGTCATAAAAATAGAAAGTTAGTTGTTTTATTGAGTGGGAAGCTTTTTCGTATTATTAGGCATTGGATCAGGGAGTATAAATGGAAAAGCTGAGACTGTTCCATGTGGTTTTCCTAAGACAAGCTGAAATTCATGTATTTTTCCTAAGACAAAATGTTAAAACAAAGAATGATTGAATTAAGATGTACATAATACATATTCCTTTACAGGATAATTTTGGTACAGATTAAAGGACAAGATACTATGTCTTTGTTTGCCTTTTCATTGCTGTTGCCCCCAATTTATTTTAAAATAATCAATATAAACTTGTCAAGCTTAATCTTTTTTAAAAAACGTATACCTAGTTTTGTCTCTAGTCTCCACATCTATTAGGCTTTAACATAAATAAGTATACAGAGAAAGGGAGAGAGGAGGGAGGGAGTCAGAAAGATAGAATTAAACTATTCAAATTAGTCTTAAAATCTATCTTTAAAAATACTTGAAATGTATTGAATATATTTTTAAATACTTTAGAAATATTTTAAAATAGTAATTAATTCAACAAGGGAAAATACAGAATCAATGTAAAGAAAACCATAATGTTTTGTTAAATGATGTAAAATAAGATCTCATACATGAAGAGGACTATATCATGTTCCTGGCTGAAAAGATAATAAGAATGTCAGCTCTTCCCAGTGTAATTTATAATTTTCTTAAAATATCTTTCCAAATTCCAGGGGGTTTGAGAAAGTTCTGGGAGATGAGATGAGAAGAATAACTAAGCAAAATGACTTTAAAATTTATATAGAATTTTAAGCTTATGCAAAAAGGCAATATAGCATGCTACTTAAGAGCGTAGACCCTGGAGTCTGACTACCTGCATTCATCTTTTGTCTCTACTACTAGCTGAGTGCTTTGAAAAATTATTTAACCTCTCTGTGGCTCATTTTTCCCATCTATAAAGTGTGAAGATATTAGTTCCTATCTCTTGGAATTTTTTTGATGATAAAAAAAAGTTAATACATATAAAACACTTAGAACAGTGCCTTGTACATAGAAAATGCTTAATAAATTCTTTGCTTATTAGCGTCATAGAAATTAGAAAAATTTTAGAAAAAGGACTAGATAAGGGAAACTTCAACTAAATATTCAAATTAGTTGAATTAAGTTCATATTAAAGTATATTATAACATTATAAGGCAGCTATAATGAAGACAGTATGGCATTGTGATAGAAATAGACAAATAAATTAGTGAAACCAAAAGAATCTAGAAATACCATAAATCTAAGTATGAGAGCCTAAAACATGTTTAAAAATGACATTTAAATTCAGCAAGGACAGCTGGTTTATTTGACAATGGTCGAGGCATAACTGGCTGTTCATCTGGCAGGAATAAACAGGCCCATACTTCATACTATCAGCAGAAATAAATTCTAAACAAATGAACAAGAAAATACACTCCACTAATTAGTAGATAGGAAGGAGCAAAATAACAATGAAATACCATTTTTTAATAATTGGATTGTAAAAATTAAAAGGATTTATAACAACCAGTGCTGGCAGGGATATGAGGACCTAAACATTGGACCCAAACTGCTCGCTGCAGCAGTAAATAACCTTATGATTTGTCAGTATCAAGATTTTAACCTTTGACCCATTACTCCTTCTCTTGGGAATTTACAGAAATAAAAGTGTCAGTTACATAAATATATGTGTATTAATGATATTTATTGCTGTGTTATATATAGTTTCAAAAATTTGCAAACAATTTGGACTTTAGTAGGAGGTTGACTAAGTTGTGGAACACAAATTATATAAATTTTTATAATTATTTAAGGTAATTATTCATATGTATGACTTGTGTGTAGTGTATGTAGTGACTTGATAGATGTTCAAAATCTACTCTTAATTTTTAAAAATAGCATGATCTTTTTTAAACAGAAAAAAAGATGTCTCATATGAGCTTTGAAATGATGTAGAAGGAAATACAGTAAAATTTTGTCAATGCCTAACTTGGAAGTATGGTATTAGAAAAGAGCAGGTATTAGAAGAAACCAGTTTATCGTCTTTTTCTTTGTGTGTGTCTTTCTTATTTGACTTATGCAAGCACGTATTAGTTCTTAAAAAAAGAAAAAAACAAAATACAGAGTTTAACTTCAGTCTTTAATCAGTAACAGAATATGTTTGCAATTTTTCATAATCGTGTTCATTTTTAATACATTGTTATTATAAAACTATCTTCTCATATGAATGTGTTTTGTTTCACCTTAGCAATGTCTGACCGTCAAGAGAGTGCTCTTATAGAGCTAATGGTTTGTACAATTCGTCAAGCTGCTGAGGCACATCCTCCAGTGGGAAGGGGTACTGGCAAGAGAGTAAGTTATATTACTGTGGAGAAGTCTACAAAAAGGCTTTTAATGTAACTAGCTGTCTTAAATATTTGAAAATTTTACTGGTATATGTATACCTAAAAAACATGATATTTTTGTAAATGATACATGCTGTAATGTTTCATCTTTATATCCTGTCTCTCAGCTTCCAAAAATAGATAGTTTTCTTCCATGCCTCCATAGCACCTGTACCTGCTTCTGTTCTAGTACTTTAAGAGTGTTCATATTCATATCTGTTAAAAGTGCAGAAGGCTCTGATGGCAAACTGTCTAGTTTGCAAGCTCTTCCATTTAGCAACTATGTAATCTTTGGATAGTTGATTATTTTCTTTGTCTCTTGTCTGTAATGTGGGGCTAATAATGCAGGTCTTATTGGATTAAAGATGAATTGAGATAATCACAGATGGAAAGACTGGCTCTGGTGATGTGACGAGGTAGGCAATTCCTCTCTGTAAAAGAACCAAGTATAAAACTTGAAAAATCGTAAGCAAAACGAAACAAAACAAAAACCTTATCAGGGCTCTGGAAATTCATCAAAGATAAAAAACAAATTGAGAAGCGTTTATTCTTGAAAAAAGCTAAAACTTCAAGTAGAAGCAGTGGGAGTCTATGGCCTTCTTGTCTCAGGATACAATACACACATACCCCATAAGCTTGATTGGTGAGATAAGTAGATTTACCAGAGTAGCACTGTCTGCAAAAACCAGCAGCTTTGTTCTCAGAGGGGATAGACTCAATACGGGACAAGTGGCAAAATCCCACGGCTTTGTCAGCTGGAAATGGTAAACTTGGTAGAAATAACCAAGGAAAACCCACAGGTATGATATTCAAAGGTTGTGGTCCTAGTTGGTAAGAACAGTGGACCAGCCAAGAATCTAACTGAAAAATTCTGGAAATGAGAAAGCCATAGGATTAGGTAAGCTTTCCACACATTCCTGGCTGACTAGGATACCTGAGAGAATCCGACAGAAAATAAAAGTCAAGCCAAACTTAAGAACTGGCTGAACTTTGAATATGCACTCTACCCCACAAACAGATCAGATCTCAGAGTGGAGAAGCCTTATAGATGTCAAGTATTTGAGCACAACCTAAGCCCAAATCATTGGCTGACTAGTAATCTGTTGAAACACAGTAGAGACTCCTAGGAAGACAGACTAAAAAACAAAAATAAAAATAGGAATTTCAAGCAGAGGCAACACATCATGCATGGGAGATACAGATTACACAGTTAAAGGTTACTTCTTTTATTTAATGAAACTTAGAAAAGTGAGTTAAAAATCCATAGTTATGGGGCTGGCCCCGTGACCGAGTGGTTAAGTTTGCGCGCTCCGCTGCAGGCGGCCCAGTGTTTCGTTGGTTCGAATCCTGGGCACGGACATGACACTGCTCATCAAAACCACGCTGAGGTGGCGTCCCACACACCACAACTAGAAGGACCCACAACGAAGAATATACAACTATGTACCGGGGGTACTTTGGGGAGAAAAAGGAAAAAAGAAAATCTTAAAAAAAAAAAAAATCCACAGTTACTGTAATGTATTATCCAAAAATGTCCCAAAAAATTACAGCCATGGGAAGAAAGAGTAAAATATGACCACACTCAGGGAAAAAAGCAGACAATAGAAATGGCTTCTCAGTAGGCCCAGTTGTTGGGTTTAGCAAAGACTTCAGAGCGCTTTTTATAGATGTGTTCAAAGAAAAAAAGGAAAATGTGTTCAGAGAATTACAAGAAAATATGATAACAAGAAATATTGAATCTCAATAATGAAAAAACAAATGGAGATTCCAGAGTCAAAAAGTTCAGTGACAGAAATTTAAAATTTATTGGATGGGCTCAATAACAGATTTGAGATGAAAGAAGAAAGAAACAGTGAACGTGAAGATAGATTAATAAAAATTATCCAGTCTGAAGAACAGAGAGGAAAAAAGACTGAAGAAAAATGAACAGAGCCTCAGAAATGTGTGAAGCATCAAGTGCATCAAATCTGTATAATGGAGTCCCCAAAAGAAAGGAGTGAGAGAGAGAGAAGAAGGAAAAACATTTGAATAATTGCCAGGAACTTCCCAAATTTGATGGGAAACATTAATCCACAGATTCAAGAAGCTTAACAAAACCCAAGTAGGACAGACACAAGAGCCTCCACTTCTAGACACAGATAGTCACACTGTTAAAATCCAAAGACAAAATATCTTGAAAGCAACAAGAGAGAAACAACTCATGTACAGGACAACAGCTTTGTATTAACAGTTGACTTCTTATCAGAAACAGTGGAGGCCGTAAGACAGTAGAATGACATACTCATTGAAAGGCAACAAAATTGCCAACCAAGAACTCTAAATCCAGTAAAATTATCTTTCAAATATGAAGGCGAAATAAAAACATTCCCAGCTAAACAAATGTTGAGAGACATCTTACTAGAAGACCTGCCTTAGGAGAAATACTGAAAGAAGTCTTTCCGTGCTGTAAAGAATAATACCGGATGGTAACTCTGATCCACAAGAAGGAATGAAGGGTACCACAAATGGTAAATGTGTAGGGATATAAAAGGCTGTGTATATTATATATTTTTATTTTCCTCTCAATTTCTTTAAAGAGCTATGAGATTATTTAAAGCAATAATTTGGATATGTGTGACAATTGCACAAAGAAGCGTAAAGAAAGTGGAACTGTATTGGAACAAAATTGCTGTATTTTGCTGTAATTAATTCAATATTATCCTGAAGTTGATTGTAATGTTAAAGAAGTATATTGTAATCCCTAGAGCAACCATTCATACCTAAAAAAGGAAAACAAAATCAACAGAGAGATTATAATAGGATGCTAAAAAATGTTTAACGCCAAAGAAGGCAGTAAAGGAGGAACAGAGAAACAAACAAAAAAAGACATACAGTATACAGATAACAAACAGTAAAATGGCTGACATAAATTCAACCACATCAAAAATTAGATTAAGCAGCCGGCCCAGTGGTTCAGCGGTTAAGTGTGCACGTTCTGCTTCAGCAGCCTTTGGTTCGCCGGTTCAGGTCCCGGGTGCGGACATGGCATGGCTTGGCAAGCCATGCTGTGGCAGGTGTCCCACATATGAAGTAGAGGAAGATGGGCATGGATATTAGCTCAGGGCCAGTCTTCCTCAGGAAAAAACAAAAAAGGATTGGCAGCAGATGTTAGCTCAGGGCTCATCTTCCTCGAAAAAAAACAAAAGATTAAATATGAATATAGGAAAGACTCCAAAAAGCAGAGATTGAGAAAACTATGGAGTGGGAGTGAAATGATACTACTGAATTGCTGTTTAATTTTGTTGGAGATGGTAAGTTCTAGTATTCTTAAGTCTATGTCTGTTAGAGACATATACTTGAATTTTTATAGGTGAAATGATATACCAAGAATTTGCCTTAAAATGCTACAGAAAAAGAAAAATTAGGGGATTTGTTGAAACAATGACGACAGAATGGTTCTGAAATTTTCCAGAATAAAAGTTTTAAAGATATGTATTGTTCCAACTTTGACTGAGAACCTCTTCAGGCTAATTTCTTGTTCTTTTGACATGTCTTATCATCTTTTGAGCACTTTCTTGCTTTCTTTCAGAGCAAGATGCCCCAGACTCACTGTCTACTTTTACTGCCTACATTATCTATTGCTATGTAAAAAATTACTTCAAAACTTAGAGTCCTAAAACAATAAGCGTTCATTATCTCATAGTTTCTGTGGGTCAAAACTTGGGAGTGGCTTTTAGCTGTTCTTTTAGTTTAGGGTCTCTCATAGGGTTGCAGATAGTGTGTTAGCCAGGGCCTCAGCCTCTGAAGGCTTGATGTTACTACTTCCATAATGGCTCACTCACATCAGTAGCAAGATAGTGTTGATTGTTGGTAGGAGGCCTTAGAGGCTCACCAGTGGAACTCTCAGTTAGGACTGTTTGAATGTTCTCATGACATGGCTACTGGCCTCTCCTAGAGTGGATGATCCAAGAGAAAGTAAGGTGGACACTTCTGCATGACCCTGCCCTCAAAAGTCATACAATATCATTTCTACAATATCCTTTTGGTTACACATGTCAGCCTTATTCGTTGTGGGAAGAGACCATAAGGCATGAATACTAGGAGGGAGAGGTCATTGGAAGTCATTTTGCTGGCTGGTTTTACACTGCCCTAGCACAGGAATCTCCAACAATCCCTGATTACTTTTAATAAAGAGTAGTATTTAAAGATCAAAATCTTGGCACTAAGAGCACTCATTGTCCGTTGGTTATCATTTCTACTAGGCACTTTTAGTTGACAGCTATGTATTTCTATATATACATATACATTGAAGTCACATTTATGTTGGTATCTCTGACTTGAATTTAACGGGATTTTTCTCTCTTTGATTTTATGTTTTTTCCCATTTTTATTTTATGGAAATACGTAAAACATTTACATAGTTAAAAAGTCAAAACCATGTAAAAATATATATTCAGAGAAGTCTTGCTAATATACCTCTCTATATACCCCATTCCTACCAGTGACCATGTTTATTTGTTTCTGGTTTATTTTTCCAGTATTTTATTTTGCAAGTATAGGTAAATACATTCATACATACAGATATATGCCTTCTTATTCTCCATCCTCCTCCCTGTCAATCTTCTACAATAGGTAACATACTTTATACAGTGTTCTGTACCTTACTTTTTTCATTTAACAGTATGTCCTGGCTATCTCTCTGTAACTTTAATTGGAGATCTTCATTTTCTTATGGCTGTATAGTATGCAGTACGTGGATATACTGTTGAGAGTCTTTTGGGTTGTTGCCAGGCTTTTGCTATTAGAAATAATGTGTAATGAATAATCTTGTGTCATTTATACTTATGCCAGGTGTATTGGTGGGCGTAAAAGTGGGGTCACTAGGTCAAAGGAAGAATTTGTATACAATTTTGTTAGATATTGGTAAATTCCCCCTTCATATTATGCCATTTTTGCTATCCTGTCAGAGATAATATGAGGATAAAATGAGTTCATGTATATGGACTGGCTGACACAATGATCCTTTAATCAAAGATAGCTGTTTCCCTAAAATCAATATCCTTAGACCTTTCATACATTGTCAGGTGAATTTAAAGACTTCTCAATATGCTGAATACCTTCCTAGATATGTATTCCAGTTTATATGTAATCCCTTTAATTGTTTTGTACAGAACTAAACACAATACTTGGTAGATATTCCAAAGTGATTATTTTATATATTTAAGAGGTTGAAAAACGATAAAGCCCCTGGAAGAAGAATCAAGTAGGAAGCCCTATTACTTCTTTCACATAGTCTCAAACATTGAGGTTCATATTTATAAAGTGGCAATTTATTTTGGAATGTTTCTCTTTTATAAAACCATTCAACATTAGAATGGTAAATTTCTTCAAGATAATAACAAAATGCAGAATACTTTGGGGAAATGCTTATCTTAACTGAGCTTGTATTTTAATATTTTATTTTTGGAAGCACCTGTGGGTGAATACGGGCTATTCCCACTATGGGCATCAACAGCTTGAATTTGTTCAATGACCACAGGATATACTCCTCTGTCTTGATTATTGCCTAACAGTTTATGAGCTTGGTTACAAGGAGAATCAAATATAAGTGAGTCCAGGGATATTGTTAGTATATGCTTAGAAAATAAGTGAAAATTTATTAGCCACTCGTAGTATTAAAAAAGCATTACTTTCTAATGTATTTTTAGAAAATTGTTTAACATAGGGGAGATCACTATTAACATATTGAGACTGAAACTCTAGAAAAATTATTTCTCCATTGGTTCCAGTATTTTTATATTAGTAACTATGGTTTTATAGAAGTGTTTATTTGTTTTTCTTTAATCTGAATAAGTAGTAATTTATCTAAACTTTAGTGATTCCTAAATAAGCAGCTATTTACTAAAGTAATACTGCATGTTAACTAGAAATTTGCATAAAACTAGATGTATTTATTTTAGTAATTAGTTTGATAAGCTCCTCTTAAAATTCTCAGTTACATTATCTGCCACTGCTACTTCCTTGTATGTAACATTCTAGATTTATAAATTAGTACATGACACTCTTTTTCTTTGCCCATTTAAATTTATTTCTAGGTGCTAACTGCCAAAGAAAGGAAAACTCAAATTGATGATAGAAACAAATTGACTGAGCATTTTATTATCACACTTCCTATGTTGCTATCAAAGGTATAGTTTCATTTACATTTTTTGTGATAATATGCCACTGAGTTTGCTTATTATACTGTATTATTAATTACTTCTTTTTTCTTTGCTTCTCCTTCTAGTATTCTGCAGATGCAGAGAAAGTAGCAAACTTGCTACAAATCCCACAGTATTTTGATCTAGAAATTTATAGCACAGGTCGAATGGAAAAGGTAAGACACTATGAAATTGAAATTCTGCTATTATAGTCAGTTTGTTAACTGAATTATTTTAATATCATGTAATCATATAGGCTTATTATTTGACAGATGCTTACTTTTGTTTTTTGTTATTAATCTAAATATCATAGTTTTTCTCTTTTCCTTCCTCAGCATCTGGATGCTTTATTAAAACAGATTAAATTTGTTGTGGAGAAACATGTAGAATCAGATGTTTTAGAAGCCTGCAGTAAAACCTATAGCATCTTATGCAGTGAAGAGTATACCATCCAGAACAGAGTTGACATAGCTCGAAGCCAGCTGATTGATGAGTTTGTAGATCGGTTCAATCATTCTGTGGAAGATCTATTGCAAGAGGTCTGTTTTAAACTTAATATGTACATATAATTATTTTGGCTAATAATTATTCAAGGTAGCTGAGTGTGTAAATTGTGTCCATTTTAAAACAAAATCTAGTAGAATTCTCTAATTCTTTCAAAACTTAGCAGCACTGTTGCAGTCGTTCATCCTGTAAAGATCAGTCTTGGTTAGACTTTATTTTAAAAATCTGTTTTATTCTCTTTTAAGAAAAATCTTTTTAAGGTCTGGCATTTCTTAACTGATTTTTTCATTTTCTATTCTTGGGACCTAATTTGCATTTTAATATTACTGAATTATTATGATGTACTAATAAAATAGAACATAAAAATTGTGTGCTTATAAGGCATGGCTGATTACCCGTGCTGTGCCCAAGATAGCAGCAAGCATCTCCAACTGGTTATTTTAATAATTTTATCCATGATTCCTATCTCTTATCCTCTTCCTCCAATCTATATAAGGAAATCTAGAACCCCCACAGCTTTCTGTGCTCTGATGGCCAGGCGGATAGGATTTTCTTTTTAATCCATGTAACCAATTTTTCCCTACTTTCAATTTTTAATTTTCTTTTTCTTAACTTTTGATTTTTTTTTTAATTTTTATTTTTTTCGGATGTACATCATATTTCGAATTCTGTATACATTACATCATGTTCACCACCTGAACACTAATTATAGTGCATCCCTTTACATGTGACCCTAATCACCCCTTTTGCGCTTCCCCCCTCCCCCATAACTTTTGATTTTTTTTAACCACTTTTGACTTTCCATTGTGATTTTGAAGCTGCAAAAGTAACTGACAATGAATAAAATCTTTGAAATAGCCATTAAAATCTTTAAAGTACATTCCCTTTTACTCAGCAATTTCAAGAAATTTATCCTAAAATATTAATCATAAAAGTGTACAAAGTCATGTTTATGGCACTGTTTAAAATGCAGAAATTATTTGTCTCTGGGTGTTGGGATTATGGAAGTTTTTCATTTTTTGGTTTTTTGCTTATTTGTATTTTCCTTTTTACCAATAGTGAATATGTACTATTTCTATAATTAAAAAAGAATTTTTGGACAGTAAATATTAACATACTTTCATGTGAATTTGGGGATGAGTAAAGTTATGGTAATGAGGCGATGTCTACTTTTTACTTATAGGGAGAAGAAGCTGACGATGATGATATTTACAATGTTCTTTCTACGTTAAAGCGGTTAACCTCTTTTCACAAGTATGTCATTGTATTTAAAGTAGATTTAGTCAATAAGATATATTAGCCAGCATAAAACAGACTGTGTAATGCTTAACGTCCGTATAACAATGGGAGATTTTGGAGAAATATTGAGATGTTGTGGTGTTTTTTCTCTATTATTCAGATTTTCTCCAGATAAATTATAGGTTCTTATTATAATTTGGTTACTTAAAGTATAAGATTTATCATTCTATATAATGAATGTATACTGTAAAAGTTTGTTATTAAATGGGCTTATTATAAGCTAGAGTTTTATAGGTATAATTTTCAATTGATAGCTTTTAGAAATCTTACTAAATAAGAAATAAAATTTGAGGGAAGGTCATGAAAGTTATTTCTATGAGCTTTTTTCTCTAAGTTGTTCTTGTTTATTATTGTATTCTTACTGTGTAGACAGAGCAGTTGGATTTGAATAAGGAAAAAAGGCTCATATCAGTGAAATAAGTTGTATTTTCAAATTGTATTTTCATGTTTCTTGTAATGAGGCATGCTCATCTTCTCCATAAAGAAAGGAAAATAGAGAACTTTGTTGTCAAAAGAATGCTTAGATGTAGCCCTTACATTAATGAATACTTCCGATTTCAAAGCAGTGTCTAAATCTAAGCCTTTTCTTTATGCATAAGTACATTGTTTGGAATTTCATGGAGAAACAAACTCTTACTTTAAAAAATATTTTGACATTTGAAAATAAAAGTTGACAACTAGTGGTGTACTATTTTTAGTAGTAGAACTCATGAGAATTTAAAAGGTAGCATTATTTCATTCAAAAGTCCTCCGCCCA
Organism: Equus asinus; assembly: GCF_041296235.1. NCBI lineage: Eukaryota > Metazoa > Chordata > Mammalia > Perissodactyla > Equidae > Equus > Equus asinus. Next base: position 83,173,512 of record NC_091810.1, on the reverse strand, counting down.
TGGAAATAGCTACACTAAAGTTTTTGATCTTTGCCGTATTTTCTTTCTCCTGGTTTTGTCTTTCTTTATCCCTATCTTATGAATACAAATCTCTTTTTAAAAAAAACACATGTATTTATATTTTGAAATTGTGAATGGATTTATTTAAATCTATTTTACTGTGCTAGAAAGAAAGGTTACTCATCTATGAAATATCAGCTTATGTTGGCTATGTGGTCAACATTCACTTAAATGTGTGAAGTTTTATTGTTACTGATTTCTTTTTATGAATTCCTAATATCAGCTTGTGCCCTTTTTTCTCCCTCTCTTCTCGGCTCTCCCCTTCTCCTTCCTCTTACTCCTTCCCTCTCTTCCTTCTTCCTTCTTTCTTTCCTTCCTTCCGTCCACAGTGAACATTTCCTTTATGGATCTTTTTCAATTAATAAGAAAATGAAGTTGTTTTGTTTTTCTACCCACTGAAACTGAGCTCAAATTTAAATTTTCTTTCACTCTAGAATAAAATTAATGCGTTTTTATTTATTCTAGCGCTCATGATCTCACAAAATGGGATCTGTTTGGTAATTGCTACAGATTATTGAAGACTGGAATTGAACATGGAGCTATGCCAGAACAGGTAGGAGTATATTGGTATTCCTTCTATATCATTTTAGAAAGCTAAGCTTTTGTGAGATCATATAGGATTATCAAAAGGCTTTCTTAGAAAGTAGTTGATAGTTCTTTAATGAAGCCACCTCCTTTGAGAATTATTGCCATAGTGATTGAATGTTACTCATAGGTGTGTTACATCTTCAGGTTTGAGCAGAAAAAAATAGAGAACCTTTTCTATAGTGTATCTCAAAAATTTAATATTAAGGTAAACATTGTGACTCTTTTAGGAAAAATACCATTAATTACTACAGTAGCAATTTTAAAACTTCATTAATTCATTATAATGAAAATTTCTGATCATGGCTGTATTTCAGTCACTATTCTAGCTATTGATAATAGTAAGCCTTAGGTATGACTTAACTTTTGTAATAGAACCATAGTTAAATAAGCTTGGGACCCTTTAGCAGATTTTAGAACTTTTTGCATTCTTATATAAGTTGGAGTGGAAAGGGCAGAAATTCAAAAAACTTTCTTTAGTCTGGAAGACACTTAGAATAGCCAACATAATTCTATATGAGAATTAAGTTGTTAATTAACAGTAACAATCGGTTGTTAAGAGTTAAGAATTTCTTTGTATACTGCAGACACTCATTCATATAGACCAAAATACCAACCCCAAAGTTACGTATAGGTGGTGTTTAGCAGTGATCTCATCCATTCCCATTTGATTTTATGGAATGTTTAGATGACACTTCATTTCACTAAAGCAATAAGAATTTCAACAGATAAAATTATAATTTCATATTAAAAGTTAATCACAGAAACAGTACTTTATTATTGCTATGATTAATTCTTTCAAGTTGCCAAATGTTATTCATGTTTTTTTATCTCTACTTAAAGTAACAACTACCCTTAATATCAAATGTCCCTGATTATGTTAGGTGTTTTTATTGTAATTTGTGGAAAGAGGCTAAATATTTCACCCTGTTGTTTTTCTTCGTTTATTGCTGACTTCAACTTCCGTCCTCTCTTCATCTCAGACTTTTCAATAGCCTACATATAATTTACTGATATTCTCAAGCTGTGCTTCAAAGTTGAAAGAGAATAATAGAGTTAAGATATTCCTTTTTTCGTTTCCTCATTTTCCTCAAGAAGAGAATAAGAATAGCACATCTCTGTTTCATTTGGGGATTGTAACTATATCTAAATTAATTTTTTAATTCACTATATCATCAATAATTGTCAGAACCGACTTGTGACCATCTCACAGTGTTGTCATCTATGGTTATTTTGGTTTTCTGTTACTTATTTTCACTGCATATATATTATTTACCCCCATTTTATTTTAATTTCTTTGAATAAGAGGACATTTTTATGTGACATTTGCTTTAACTTTGTTAACTTCTTAGACACACATTCTTTTTTATTTTTTCATTGAAGTATAATTGACATACAATGTTATATTAGTTTCATATGTACACATAGTGATTTGATATTTTTATACATTACCAAATGATCATCACACTAAGTCTAGTTATCGTCTGTCACCATACAGTCTTATTACAATAGTCTCAACTATATTCCTTATGCTGTACATTACATCCCCATGACTTATTTATTTTATAACTGGAAGTTTTTACCTCATGATCCACTTCACCTATTTCACCCATCCCCTCACTCCCCTCACCTCTTGCAACCACTGGTTTGTTCTCTCTATCTGTGAGTCTTTCTGTTCTGTTTGTTTTGTTTTTTAGATTCCACATAAAGTGAAATCATATGATATTTTTCTTTCTCTTTCTGACATTTCACTTAGTGTAATATACACTAGGTTCATCCCTGTTGTTGCAAATGGCAAGACTTCATTCTTTACAATGGCTGAGTAATATTCCATTGTATATGTATACACCACATCTTCTTTATCCATTCATCTATTGATGGATACTTGGGTTGCTTCCATATCTTAGCTATTGTAAATAATGCTGCGATGAAATGAGTGCACGTATTTCTTCAAATTAGTGTTTCTGTTTTCTTTCGATAAATACCCAGAAGCAGAATTGCTGGATCATATGGTAGTTCTATTTTTAATTTTTTGAGGAACCTCCATACTGTTTTCCATAGTGGTTGTACCAGTTTACATTCCCAAAAACAGTGCACAGGGGTTCCCTTTTCTCCACATCCTCACCAACATTTACCTCTTGTCTTTTTGATAATAGCCATTCTAACAGATGGGGAGTGGTATCTCATTGTGGTTTTGTTTTGGCTTTCCCTGATGATTAGTGATGGTGAGCATCTTTTCATGTACCTGTTGACCATCTGTATGTCTTCTTTGGAAAAATGTGTATTTAAGTCCTCTAACCAGTTTTGAATTGAATTGATTTTTGCTTTTAGGCTGTATGAGTTCATTATATGTTTTGGATATCCACCCGTTATCAGATATATCATTTGCAAATATCTTCTCCCATTCAGTAGGTTGCCTTTTCATTTTGTTGATGGTTTTTTTTGCTGTGCAGAAGCTTTTTCGTTTGACGTAGTCCACTTTATTTTTGCTTTTGTTGCCCTTGCCTAAGGAGACATATCTAAAAGAATATTGCTGAGACCCACATCAGAGAACTTACTGCCTATATTTTCTTCTGAGAGTTTTATGGTTTCAGGTCTTACATTTAAGTCTGTAATCCATTTTGAGTTTATTTTTGTATATGGGGTAAAAATGGTCCAGTTTCTTTCTTTTGCATGTAGTTGTCCAGTTTTCCCAATACCATTTATTAAACAGACTGTCTTTTTCCATTGTATATTCTTGCCTCATTTGTCATAGGTTAATTAACCATATTAGCATGGGTTTATTTCTGGACTGCTTATTCTGTTCTGTTGACCTGTGTGTCTGTTTTGTGCCAGTACTATACTGTTTTGATTATTATAGCTTTGTAGTGTGGTTTGAAATTAGGGAGTATGACACCTCCAGCTTTGTTCTTCTTTCTCAATAGCTTTGGTGTTAGATACATATTCTTAAACTTTAATCGTGTGTATGAAGTTTGAGGGCATCACTACTAGATTGTACTCTTGTTCGTTTTAGCAGTTAGGAATTATTTAACATTTAGCAGCTCTTAGAAACATCTCTTTAGATACCCAGGATTGAAAATCTAAAACCTATATTCAACCACTTCTTCATAGGATCATGAAAGCTCACTTTTTTAGATTCCAACTCTGTACTGTGAATTAGCATCCAAAGAAAATACCCTTTTAGAGCAAAGATATCAAAGAACTACCAAAATGTTTGCTATTGTTAACCCTCAGTTATACTTAACATTTTGAAAATAACTTAAAATTTACTGTCTGGCTATGTTGGGGAACTGTATTGTCCATATGCTTGACTATTTGTTTTCCATGGTAACCAATTCAACTAGAAGTTTCCCAGTCTTACTCTTCAGAGTTAACTAAATTTTTTTTTTTTCCTTCTTCCAGTGATCTATCTTTTCTCATGCCGGTACTGTTTTAGCTATTATAGCTTTAGAATATATGTAAGACCAAAATTTAAAAGAATTTAACTATTCTTTTTTTATTACCTATTCTTATAATAATTTTTAAAGTCAAATTACAGAAAAGTTATAATAGAAGAATGAACTCTCTTATTCCCTTCACCTGATTCATCATCAGTAGCTTTCAAGTTGTACACTTTCCAAGTTGTACACTTGAAAGCTTTCTTGCGGGGCCAGCCCGGTGGTACAGCGGTTACGTGCACACATTCCACTTCTCGGTGGCCCAGGGTTCACTGGTTCGGATCCCGGCTGCAGACATGGCACCGCTTGGCAAAAGCCATGCTGTGATAGGCGTCCCACATATAAAGTAGAGGAAGATGGGCACGGATGTTAGCTCAAGGCCAGTCTTCCTCAGCAAAAAGAGGAGGATTGGCAGTAGTTAGCTCAGGGCTGATTTCCTCCTCCCTCCCCCCAAAAAAGAAAGAAAGAAAGAAAACTTTCTTGCTCTCTCTTTCTCTCCTTCCCTCTCCCCGACTTCCCTCCCTCCCTCTTTGTGTGTATGTATAAAGCATATATTAATAATATTCTTTATAGCAGTTTTCCCCAGCCCAGGATACAAGCCATAATAGCACATTGCATTTTAGTTATGTCTTTTTTTGTCTCCTTTAATCTGGAATGGTTTCTGAGCCTTTGTCTTTCATGATAGTGACATTTTGAAGAGTACAGACCAGTTACTCTATAGAATGTTCTCAATTTAGTTTTGTCTGATCTACATATTTAGATTCAGATTATGCATTCGTGGCAAGAATGCTACATAAATGATACTCTGTCTTCAGTGTATCACATCAGGAGGCACATGATGTCAGTTTGTTCACTATTGGTGATATTAACTTAAATTATTTTAGTAAGGTGGGGTCTGCCAAGTTTCGCCTATATTTCATTTTCTTTTTTAATTAATAATAAATCTGTGAGAAGATTCTTTAAGCCTACATAAATAGTCCTGTTTCTTATCAAATTTTGATGTAAGAATTTTAGCATCCCTTCATGATTCTTACCTGACTTATTTTTTACTATCATGGTCACAAAATGGTAAATTAAATGGTGATTTTCTAATTCTGTCCTTTATATTTATTTGTTGATATTCTGTTATAAGGAAGAACTTTCCCCTTTCCCTTTATTTACTTATTCATTCATTCATTTTTTAGAAATGTAGTGTCAGTATGGACTCCTAGATTCCTATTTTATTCCTATTCAACTGGTTTAAATTGAATACTAATTTTTATTTACTTTGGTGCTCAAATTATTGCAGATTTCGCCAGAGGAAATTCCTTTCAAACCTTTTCCTGTGTGCTTTAGATACTTTTTTGAGTACTTTTATTCTTCTGGTGCAAGAATACTTTCCAGCCTTCCAGAATATGTTTACACCTTCCCCTATACTAATGAATTTTTAACCTCTGAAAAGTATTAAAAGTTATTGCAATTATATAACACAATAATTATCAGCTTATAAAGAACCCACACTTCAGAATATATTGTAGTATTTCTTCATACACTTTTTTGTAAAATAAAGGCAAGAAATATTTAAATTCGCCTTACCCCGTGTTGTGGCTTTGTGCCTGTTTCCTGTTGATATAGTTCTAAGTTTAAACCTTGTCTTAGATAACATCTAAGAAAAATAAAATAATAAATTTCTGCTTTAATATACAGTTTGCAGAATTGTCTGAGTTTATTCTAAGAATTGAAAACTATTAAGAACATTTGTAAATTATTTTTGTAAATATTTGCTATATAACAAAACAGTGTGATTTAACCCATAAAGGAGGAGATGTAATCATACGTCATTAACTTTGCACCTCTAAGAAAACTTTCATTTTGCATTTATTATGTACCTGGTACTTTGTTAAGTCTTTACGTGTATATATTTGTTTAAGCCTCTTAACAACCCTGTGGAATATGTATCATTATTCTAATTTTAATGATGATGAAATTGAAACAGAGAGATACTAAATAACTTGCCTAAGGTCACATAGCTATTGCACACCCACTCAAACCAAGCTTTTAAGTTTTTTTCAGTGTCTCTTCACATTTTCTGCTACTATTGTTTATGCTATCCTGTGCCTTCTGTTGTCTGCCCCACGTCAAACTTTTATTTTTTTGTATTTTTTACAAACATCTTTGGTATTGTTTTAGTGAAAGTTGTGAGGAGAGATTAGATGCTCGTATTTAATCTGTCATAATGAACTGGAAATCAACATTTCTTTAGACTGAACATAATATAGAGATTGAGTTTAACTTTAGTCAGGTTATTGCTTTTGGATGGACTGTGGCTTATTTAAATAATGGAGTCACGCTTTCTTTAGAAGCAGGTTGGTGAAGTCATGCTCTCCTTAGAAGACTACACGCTTACTTCCTTAACTGGGCTTAGAAATTATTTCAGTTACCCACTTCTGACTACTCCTTGGGCATGCCATATCAAAACTTTTTGAGATTTCACCACCACCCACATACACATCCACTTCACCACCTACATAGTCATTATTGACCAGAAATGTGTTTGAGGAAATAAGGGTATATTAGAAGCAATTCTTAATCTCAAGAGACTTTTGATCTTTTATTAAATTCTACTTTCTGGATATCTCTTCTTGTCATCACTTTTCCAGTCCCACTACCATTTCCATAGTTGAATCTCTCCTGTTTTCTCTTGTGAATCACAGCAGTAGCTGCCTGTTTTGTCTCAGTAACCTCACCTTCACCCTCTCTCCAAACTAGGCTCTGTTCCATAATTCTCAACTGTATGTATGCATCAGGAAACCTTATGGAGTTGTGTTTTTTTTTTTAATACTGACATATTTTCAAATACTATTGTAACAATAAATTGGTATTTTAGAAGGTTATTTGTCAATCTCTGTCAAAATTAAAAGTGGATGTACCCTTTGTCTGAGCTTTTGTAGTTCTAGGAATGTAGACTACAGATATAAAATTGCACTTGTGTACAAGGAGGTAGGTACAAAGATGTTCATCACAGCATTATTTATAAAAATTCAAAACCTGAAATAATCTAAGTGTTCATCAACAGAGAAATGGTTAGAAAGGGTAGAATAGTTTTTATTCTGTACAATGCTGTGCAGCTATAAAAAATAATAAGGCTGGTATTTATGCTATATCATTCTGTGTGAGAAGAAATTTAATGAAAAAGTCAAGGAGCAGAACAGTATGTAAATTGAAAAGAGTGATAAGAAGATTTATATACACACACACCTTTTAGTTGACAGATTATTTCTGGGATGATACATAAGAAATAGTTAACAGTAGACTTCTCAATGGAAAGCTAATGGTCAAGAAACTTAATTTGAATTGTACACCATTGTACTGTTGGATATTTTACCATGTACATCTATTGCTTTTCAAATTTAAATGCTGGTTGTTTAGTAATGAACAACTGGAAATTGAAATTTTAAAAACATGTTCTATTTATAATAGCACAAAAAAACGTTAAATACTTAGGTATAAATCTAACAAGATATATACAAGGTCTGTATGCTGAGGACTGAAAACACTAATGAAAGACATCAAAAAATATCTTAATAAAGGAAGATGCATCATGTTCGTGAATTAGAAGACTCAGTATTGTTAAAATGTCATTTCTCCCCAAACTGATATTAGATTCAACACAATTCCAGTTAAAATCTGAAAAGAACTTTTTGTAGAAACCGAGAACTTGATTCTACAATTTATATGGAAAGGCAAATGAAATAAAATAATAAAAAGAATTTTGAAAAAGAAAAACTAAGTTAGAAGATTCACACTACCTGATTTTAAGACTATAAACAGTAACTTAGTGTGGTACTGAATAAAGGATAGACATATAGATCAAAAGAACAGCATAGGGAATCCAGAAATAGACCCACGCATATATAGTCAGTTGATTTTTGACAAAGGTGCCAAGGCAGATCTTTGGAGAAAGGATAATCTTTTCAACAAATAGTACTGAAAAATTTGGGTATCCATACACACAAAAATGAATCTCAATCCATACTTCATACCATATCCAAAAAATTAACTCAAGATAGGCCATAGACCTAAATGTAAAACCTGCAATTATAAAACATCTAGAAGAACACATAAGAAATTCTTTGTGACCTTTAATTAATCAAAGATTTCTTAGATACAACACCAAAAGCATGCTCCATAAGAGAAAAAATTCAGACATTGACATTCATCAAAATTAAGCACTTTTGCTCTTAAAAGACACTAAGAGATTTGAAAAGACAAGCTAATAGACTTCAAAGTATTTGCAAATCACATATCTGGTAACAAACTCGTACCCATAAATATAGAGCTCTCTCACCACAATGAGATACCACTACAAATCTTCTATGAAGGGGTTGGAACTCTTTGCTGGTAGGAATGCAAAATAGTACAGCCATTTTGGAAAGCAGTTGGCAGTTTCCTACTAAATTAAATATATACTTATATGACCTAGTAATCACTCTCCTGGGTATTTATTCTAGTAAAATGAAAAGTTGAGTTCACATAAAAAGCTATATACCTGAATGTTTCTGGCAGCTATACTCATAATTGCCCCAAACTGCAAACAACTCAAATGTCCGTCAATTGGTGAATGTATGAAAAGAAATTGTATTGCCATCCATATAATAGAATACTTCTCAGCAATAAAATGAAACATGAAGGCAACAACATGGATAAATCTCAATAGCCAGATCATACAGAGTCACAGAAGCCAGATGCACAAAAGTGCATGCTGTATAATTTCATTATACATTCTGGAAAAGACAGAACTGTAGGAAGAGAAAATAGATTTCCAGGATGTGGTGAGGAGCTGACTACAAAAAGGGAGAGTTTGAGGGATGATGGAATTGTTCTATATCTTGATTATTTTGGTGGTTACATGACTATACATTTGTCAGAACTCACAGAACTATACATTAAAACAGTGCATTTCCCTTTATATATAAATTATATCTTAATATTTTGTAAATGAAAAGGATAAAAACAAAAAGAGAGGAGTAATTATTTTTCATCCTTAATAAAGACCATTTCAAAGCTTGGCCACTGTATATTTTGAGATTAGAAAGCCCCAGACCAAAACATGACCACAAGAGCAAAAGAAAGCATTTATAACATGGTGGAAATTTCAGAGCCAAGTATCATAGGAAAATTTGATAGAGTCTTTATTCTTATATCTCAGTCCTCTTGGCCAAAGCCGAAAGTTATATAATGATTGCAAAAATCACTTAAATTAAAATAAACTGTAAAAAAAGTTGTTAAATTTTTTATAATGCACATACGTTATATTAGTTTCAGGTGTACAACATGATGCTTCGATATTTGTATATGTTGCGAAATGATCACCACAGTAAGTCTAGTTGACATCCATAACATTACATGATTACAGATTATTTTTTTCTTGTAATGAGAACTTTTAAGATCTACTCTCTGAGCATCTTTCAAACATGCCATACGATATTATTAACTATATCATCATGCTGTACATTACATCCCCATGACTTATTTACTTTAAACTGGAAGTTTGTACTTTTTGTCTCCCTTCACTCATTTTGCCCAACCCCCATCCCGCGCTTTCAGCAACCACCAGTCTATTCTCGGTATCGCTGAGTTTCGTTTGTTGGGGTTTTTATTTTTTTAGATTCCACATATAAGTGAGATCATACAGTATTTGTCTTTCTCCAGCTGAGTTATTTCGCTAAGTATGATGTTCTCAAGATCCATCCATGTTGTCACAAATGGCACAATTTCGTTCTTTTTAATAGCTGAATAATATTCCATTGTATTTATATACCACATTTTCTTTATCCATTTATTCATTGATGAACATTTGGATTGTTTCCGTATCTCGGCTATTGTAAATAATACTGTGGTGAACATAGAGGTGCATGTATCTTTTCAAGTTAGTGTTTTCATTTTTTTCAGATAAATATCCAGAGGTAGAATTGCTGGATCATATGGTAGTTCTATTTTTAACTTTTTGCAGAACCTCCATACTGTTTTTTATAGTGGCTGCACCAATTTACATTCCCATCAACAGTGCACCAGGGTTCTCTTTTCTCCTCATCCTCACCAGCATTTGTTATCTCTTGTCATGTTGATGATAGCCATTCTGACAGATGTGAGATGATATTTCATTGTGGTTTTGATTTGCATTTCCCTGATGTTGAGCATATTTTCACATACCCGTTGGCCATCTCAATGTCTTCTGTGAAAAAATGTCTATTTAGGTCCTCTGCCCATTTTTTAATTGGCTTGTTTTTTTACTCTTGAGTTGTATGCGTTCTTTATATATTTTGGATATTAACCTTTTATGAGATATATGATTTGCAAATATTTTCTCCCATTCCATAGGCTGCCTTTTCATTTGTTGATGATTTTCTTTGCTGTGCAAATGCTTTTTAGTTTGATGTAGTCCCACTTGTTTATATTTGCTTTTGTTGCCCTTGCTTTTGATGTGAAATCCAAAAAATCATCACCAGTCAAGGAGCTTACTGCCTATGTTTCTTCTAGGAGTTTTATGGTTTCAGGTCTTACATTCAAGTTTAATTCATTTTGAGTTAACTTTTGTGCATGGTGTAAGATAGTAGTCCGGTTTTATTCTTGTGAATGTGGCTATCCAGTTATCCCAACCATTTATTGAAGAGGCTGTCCTTTCCCCATTTGTCTATTCTTGGCTCCTTTAACCTAAATTAATTGACCATAAATGCTTGAGTTTATTCCGGCCTCTCTGTTCGGTTCCATTGATCCATGTGTATGTTTTTATGCCAGTACCATGCTGTTTTGATTACTATAGCTTAGTAATACAGTTTGAAATCAGGGAGTGTGATGCCTCCAGCTTTGTTCTTTTTTCTCAGGGTTGCTTTGGCTATTCAGAGGCTTTTGTGGTTAAATTATTGCTATTGACTCAATCTTCAGGGGTGGAGTATGAAAATTTGGTGTTTTGTTTGTTTGTTTTTGCTGAAGAAGATTCTCCCTGAACTAACATCTGTTGCTAATCTTCCTCTATTTTGTATGTGAGCCACTATCACAGCATGGCCACTGACTAGTGGTGTAGGTCTTTGCCCGGGAGCCAAACCCAGGCAACCAGGGCTAGCCCAAAATTCATATTTTTAAAAATCTTCATAGGTCCCTCAGAGGCATGGCTAGAGTGACTTACATCTGCTCTTTCAAAAGACTACATACAGTTTTATATTATTTTTGAAAAGCTCAAAACTAGCAAAATTAAATAGTGCATCATCTAATGATATGTGCATATGATGTATGTGATAAAAATTGTGGGTTTTTTTAAGAGCCAGGGCATGATAGACATGAAATGTAGTGGAAGGATTTACCAACCCTAAGAAATAGGGGAAAAGCTCATAAGTAGATAAAAAGTTGTTGGTATCACACTAGTTCTTAAATTGGATACTCTGTTCATAGGTTAATTTTATTATTATGCTTTATAATACAACTATTTTTGAAGTATCAAATTTTACTTGTAAAAAGCTAACAAAGAACAAATAGGGTCACCTCTCTTTACTGTTGCTAGTGAGATATTTTTAAAGGTCTGGTCATGTTACTCTTCTGTTCAAATATCTCTTTGTGTATCACCTAGCATTTTTAGGAAAACAGCCAGATATCTTTCTCTTGGTAAGGTGACCATATTATTGTCCAAACAAATGTTGTTTTGAAAGTGAAAGGAGTATTATTAATCGTTACTCCAAGACATAGGCATAAGCCAGGAAGTATGGTCACCCTCCTATAAGGCCCTCTAAGATTTGCTTTCTGATGATCTAGCCTCAGTTTATGCTTACACTTAAGTTGTACCAACCTGTTAACAGTTTGTCAGTGAAGCATTCTTTGAAATTCCCCTTCTTTCTATTATATTGTCCCTTTGTTGCCAGATTGTCTTACATCTTTCTTTAAGATTTGGTATAGGTTTTTGTTTCTCTAAAAAATTTTTCCTAGTCATTATCACTCTTCCTTCCTGGCTAAGATGTGAATCTCCCCCTTTTTTGCCCCTCATCATCTGACCCTGTTGGTGTATACTTTATCAGACCACTTATTAAATTGTTATAGTTGATATTTAGTTGTCTTCCCTTTAGATTCTTCTTTGAGGTCAGAGAATATATTTGTTTTTAAGCGCCTGTGTCTAACAGAAGACTTAGATACTGGGTAAACATCTGTTTCGAAAACAGAGTTCAGCTAGTGAACATTTTGTAAGTGTTATTTTTTTCAAATGGTTGCTATTTTACATTTTCATACATATGTATATATCTGATTATTTATATACTTATGTAAAATTACCATTCTTTACGTTTCCCCATCTTTTTGTTGTATTAGTTTCATTGTTTTGTTGTTGTAGTAAAAAGCACATGACATGAGATCTACTCCCTTAAATTTTTAAGTGTACAATACAGGATTAACTATAAGCACGATGTTGTACAGCAGATCTCTAGCTTCATTTTAATTTATAAGGTTTTTTTCTGTATTAATGTTCTTAACCTTATGTCATTTGTTGCAATAATTACCAGTAGGAATTTTAATTATATATGTATTATGTTGTCTAGTATATAAGTGTTTTTCATTTTTATATAATCAAAATTATCAGTTGTTTTCTGTTATATTTTTTCTCTTTGATGTCTGTCTTAGAAAGCTTTTCCACACATTTCCAAGTCACTTAAATGTTCAGTTCTTTTTTTCCTTGTATTTGAATAGTCTTATTTTTTATATTTAAGTCTTTGGAATCTATTTGCCTGAATCATTCATTTCCCTTTGAATATGTCTAAGTGAGTATTCTTATCTTGAAATTATGGATGTTCCTCACTTCCAGTCTTTTACATGGACCATAATCCTGTCTCCACGAAGTATTATGTTATTGTTTCTTAATGGTTTAGATGTTGTATAGGTTGTTTTCACATCTGTTTGCCTGTGTTACTCTAGAATTTCGAGGCCAATAGCAGAAATTGTTCATTTTCAGCAGGTCACTAATGTGGGAAGTGGCAAGATCTTTTTTGATGTTTTTGAGGAGAAAAGGCTAGTGCACATGAACTGTTTAAGAGCAGGCCTGAGGTTGTGTGATGTGAACTCCTGGTCCATTGTGTTTTCTACTATACACCACATCTCCTTTTGGAGAGCAGTATAAAGAGATACAGTCATGTACTGCATAACGACGTTTCAGTCAACAATGGACCACATATATGATGTTGGTCCCATAAGATTAGTACTGTAGAGCCTAGGTGTGTAGTAGGCTATACCATCTAGATTTGTGTAAGTACTGGGAAGGGAGGAAGAAATTATCCTCTACCTTTCTAGGTTCTTCTGGCTGGCCTAAGAATTAAATTGACATGAGACAGGTTACAGGAGAAAAACGAACAAAAGTTTAATAACACATATGCATGGGAGAAACCCAGGAAAACTGAGTGACTTGCCAAAATGGCCTAAGCTCTCATCTTAAATACCATCCTCAGCCAAAGACAAAAGGTGTTGGGAGCAGGGAGAGTCAGGGACTTCAAAGGGAAGGAAGGCAATTCATAGGTAAGTGAAAAGGAACCACCGTTTGGAAAACAAGTGTTTGTTTGGCTGCACGGAAACATAGAATGCAGAGGGGAGCCCAACAAACAAGATTTTTTAGGTTCCTCTCTGCCTACCACCTAGTGAGATGATGTTACACTAAGATGATAGCTCACTTCCCAAGACAGATTTTTTAATCTGAATTCTTTTTGGCAGTTAAGAGGGAGGTACAAAGAAAACTTTTCTGAGTCTTTTGTTTCTTTTTTTTTTTTTTAAGATTTTATTTTTCCTTTTTTCCCCAGAGCCCCCCAGTACACAGTTGTATATTTTTAGTTGTGGGTCATTCTCGTTGTGACATGTGGGACACTGCTCAGCGTGGCTTGATGAGCAGTGCCATGTCCGCGCCCAGGATATGAACTGGCGAAACTTTGGGCCGTCAAAGTGGAGTGTGCGAACTTAACCACTTGGCCACAGGGCCCACCCCTCTTTTGTTTCTTAAAAATAATCAGCCTAAAATAATCCTCATGTTAAAGAAACACATTTTGGGATGGCAAATTTTATTCCTCTTCAGTATTGTCTTTGATGTTTGCATAACAGTGAAATTGCCTAAGGATACATTTCTGAGAACGTATTCCCATTGTTAAGTAACTCATGACTGAATTACAGAACAAGAATATAGTATTCCACATTGGACTTATTATTGACATGTCATATTTTTCTTCATACTCTTCCTTGTTCTAGATACTTGATATTTATAAGAAAGCTTGACAGTGGTGTCCCAGGGTCCAGAACTGTCAAGGATTAATGTGCATTAGCCTCCTATGTAATCCAGTTCTTGGGAAGTCTTAATTTTTTAGTTACAGAAGTTAACCTTTTACTGTTTGAATTTTTTACCTAAGTTTTTTAATCTTCTGATGATTTTTCTTTTTAATAGTATAGTATGTCTTCTGGTAGTACAACACATTGAATGATCCTTCATTCCCAAAGCACATGTAGAACTTAGGAATCTTTCTCTGTATTAAAGAATTGCTTTTTACTTTATATCACTATGATTTTGCTTTGATGTTTGTGCTTTTTGTGTTGTGTGTGTGAAGAAGATAAGGAAAACTGGCCCTGAGCCAACATCTGTTGTCAGTCTTCCTCTTTTTGCTTGAGGAAGATTGTTGCTGATTTAATGTCTGTGCCAGTCTTCATCTATTTTGTTTTTGGGATGCCACCACAGCATGGCTTGACAAGTGGTGTGTAGGTCTGTGCCTGGGATCCGAACCTGACAACCCCAGGTCACTGAAGTGGAGCACGAAAACTTAACCACTATGCCACCAGGCCAACCCCTGATGTTTGTACTTTCGTTCGCATTTCCTTGAGAAAAATATTACTGCAAACTCTACTCTTTGCCATACTGATTATTTTTTAAATTATTATACAGCAAAACTGACTTATTTTTTTATGTAAAGTTATGAATTTTAATATGCATATAGACTTATGTAGTCACCACCACAGTCGGGATACAGAACAGTTTCATCATCCCCAGAACTTCATATGATCCCTTTATAGGCTTACGCCCGCTCCACCTACAACTCCTGGAAACCAAGATCTGTTTTCTGTCACCATAGTTTTGTCTTTTTTTCTTCTTCTTCTTCTTTTTCTCCCCAAATCACCCAGTACATAGTTGCGTATCTTAGTTGTGGGTCCTTCTAGTTGTGGCATGCGGGACGACAACCCAGCTTGGCCTGACGAGCAGCACCACATGCGCACCCAGGACCCAAACCGGCAAAACCCCAGGCTGTCGAAGCAGAGCGCGTGAACCCAACCACTCAGCCACGGGGCCGGCCCCAGTTTTGTCTTTTTGAGACTTCCAAATAAATGCAATCATACAATATGTAACCCTTTGGAGAATAGTCTTTGGCTGAGCATGATGCCTTTGAGATTAATCCAAGTTGTTGTGTGAATCAGTAATAGATTTGTTTTTACTGTTCAATTTGTATTTCATCCTGTGGATACACCACAGTTTGTTTTATCCGTTCACCTGTTGAAAGACATTTGAGTTGTTTCCACCTTTTGGCTATCACAACTAAAGCTGCTGTGGACATATGTGTACAGTCTTCTATTTGAACGTTAGTTTTCATTTCTCTAAATGCCCAGGAGTGCAATTGCTGTGTCTTGATAAGTGTGTGTTTAACTTTATTAGAAACTGCCAAGCCATTTTCCAGAGTGGCTGTACTATTCTGCATTCCTGCCAGCAATGTATGAGAGTTCCAGTTGTTCCACGTGCTTGTCAGCACTTGATATCATCAGTGTTTTTTACTTTTATTTTACATTCTAGTAGGTATGTAGTGGTATCTCATTGTGCTCTCAGTGTACATTTCCTTCATGCTAATGATGTTGAAAATCTTTTCATGTGCGTTTTTGCCAGCTTTATGTCTTTTTTAGTGAAGCTATGTTCATTATTAATTTGCATGTAAAGACTCTTTTTAGAAGAGGATATTGATACTTTTATTATCCCAGTCTAAATATGATAGAAAGACCAATGTTGGATATCAGAAGCAGACTAGTGTTGTTTAGTTCATTCTGTTTTCATGCACACGTCCACTAAAAAATTTTACCCTCCTCCCCTTAAAGTTTCTTACAAACAGAGTAGTGAAAGAGCCCAAATTTATCCCACAGTCATTATGTGGATTTTCAGAATTTTGAACATGTTATATATGTGTAATAATATATATCTACACATGCGTATATATTACATATACATAATCATTTTTACTTATTATTCTCTAGTCAGTTTATTTTCCATTCAAATTCAGTTTTTCTAAACTTAAACATTCTAGGAGCTTATCCCTTAGTCTTAGTTTACATGTAATAATACAGTTCATCTTCAAGATATGTGATATCATTACCCACAGGTTGAATGATTCTCATTGATTCAATCTTCTAATCAAAGATTAAGAGCTATAGTTCCTTTAAATAGATAAAAGTTAATTATTAAGGGAAAGGCTAATAAAGAATTTTTATGTTGGTTAAGGTAACGCAAACTGCTATAATAAATTAATCTCAATATCTCAGTGGCTTAACCCAATAGAAATTTATTTCTCACCCCTGTATCCATAAAATTAAGTAAAGTGGGGTGTCACTGCATCACCGAATCATTCAGTGGCCCCAGATCTCCTGGGGCATCAGTATCCTGCTGCCAGATAGGGGAGGAGATGGAAAAGGCAGCCCTGCTTCTTAACTGTTTTTGCCCAGAAGTGTGCAATACACTTTACTGTGTTCTCCCAGGAATAATGTCACTTTGTGGAAACACGAGGACAGAGAACTAGGGTTGGGAGAAGTTCTTAGTCATCAGACCAAGACTTGCTATTATTTGAAGATCTTCTCCAGAATCAGAGCAATGGTATTCAAGAAAAGGCAGAAGAGCAGTGGTGCTCATAGGTTGGAACAATCTTTTTTGGCTTTTTCAGTTTTTTATTGTTTGTGCTTGTTTCATCTGTACTAGAAAAAGATAAAGTTGCTGAACAAGTTAGGATAACATTGCTACTATGGAGGATAAAATATCAATGTGACTGATGTGAAACCTGGAAGGAAGAGTTCTGAATTTTCTTTTGAAGTGTGATCAGTTTTATTGTTATATAATTCTACCTGTGAGAAAGCAAAATGCTTCCCAGTCAATGAGAGTGAGCTTTTTATTTTAATAAAAGGTAATGGAGCCCTTTTAAAGTAGACTTATGATGAATACCAAATATGAAACAGATTAAAATGGGGATACTCTATTTGAAATAGGTATTGGAGTGACCAAGTGTCTCTCTTCCCTTATAACCACCTCTGAGAAACTTCCGCAAAACTTTGGAACACAGTTTGAATAATTTTAGTATAATAGGTCAATAGAAGTGTAGAAGAAAGGGAAATGTTTGCTATGATTATGATAAATGATGTCACCAAAATTAAGCAATTCTTCAGCATTACTTTTTTCCATGTCAGTTTCCTATTGATTACTGCTAATTTGTGTATCACTTTTCAAGTAATTTAACAATTCAATTTATTTCAAGTGAAAAATTTTTAATCTTTTCCTTCCACACAAACCACTTTACTTATATATTATAAATTAGAGGTTATCAAAAGGTGTCTTAGGACCAGTAGGTGTACCATATTGAGGATCTTCTAAGTATAGTAAGGTGATTTCTTTAGCATTGATGTTCATAACTTGACAGTGTTTTAGTAATCTTGTTTCTGGCATTCTGACATGAATCAATCATTTAATTATTATGTTTAACAAAATCCTGACATCATCTCATTAGTGTTGCATCAAAAGCAGCACCACTCATCTTTCTAATTCTGATGAGTTATTTTCAGTGCTGAGTAGGCGCATTGGAGATATCTTTTGCTTAAGTGATCTGTAACCTGAAATTTTTAAAGTGAAACCTGCTAAAACTCTCAACTACTTCCTGCAGCATTCCAGTTAATGATTTCTCTTTTGATTTATTCTCTACATATATTCATCCTTGCGGTTTTTAGTTTATCAAGTAGAGAAGATAATACACACACTCTAATAATGGAATATCATATTATTGGATATGCTTTAATGTAATAAAGATACACCATGTATTAAAACAAAAATGTAGTAAAAGACCTATCCAAAATGAAATTCTTTTTATGTTATGATTCTTAATTTTATTTTCCTGAATTCTGTTCTCTCTGAAAAATATGGACAACATTTTACAAAACAAGAATTCAGTACCAGTAAAAACTGAAAAGGTGCTCATCCCCACTGGTAATTAGAGAAGTGTAACTTACTGCCACATTAAGATATTAGTCATACATAAGAAAATCACCAAATTTAAAACATTTGATGATATTAAGTGTTGTTGAAGACATGGAGCCACAGGAACTGTCAAAGACTACCAGATACAGCCACTTTGGACAACAGTTTGGTACTATCTACTATAAATTTAAACATACATATACTATATTACCCAGTAATTTTATTCCTAGAGCAGTGGTTCTCAAAGTATGATTCAGGAACCCCTGGGGATTTCCGGGGCGGGTCCATGAAGTCAAACTCTTTTCATAATTAGAGGAAGATGTTATTTGCTTTTTTCCTTCTCATTCTCTCACAAGTGTACATTGCTGTTTTGGTGTCATATTAAAAAATGACTGTTAGTTATAAAGGCTATTAAAATTTACTTTCTTTTCCAACTAATCTGTGACACTGGATTTTCTTCATATGCTTCAATCAAAATAGCATATTGTCCCAAAGAATAAAACCCTGGGACCAGATGGCTTCCCTGGGGAATTCTACCAAACTTTCAGAGAGGATTTAATCCCTGTCCTTCTCAAGCTATTCCAAAAAATTAGGGAAGATGGAACCCTTCCTAACACATTCTCCGAGGCTAACATCACTCTGATACCAAAGCCTGACAAGGACAACACAAAAAAGGAAAACTAGTGGCCAGTATCACTGATGAACATGGATGCAAAAATCCTCAACAAAATTTTGGCAACCCGAATTCAGCAATACATCAAAAGGATCATACATCTTGATCTAGTGGGATTTATTCCAGGGACACAGGGATGGTTCAACATCTGCAAATCAATCAACATGATACACCACATCAACAAACTGAGGAATAAAAACCACATGATCATCTCAATAGATGCAGTCAAAGCATTTGACAAGATCCAACAGCCATTTATGATAAAAACTCTTACCAAAATGGTGACAGAAGGAAATTACCTCAACATAATAAAGGCCATATATGACAAACCCACAGCCAACATCATACTCAATGGGCAAAAAGTGAACACCCTCCCCATGAGAACAGGAACAAGACAAGGATGCCCACTGTCACCACTCTTATTCAACGTAGTACTGGAGGTTTTGACCAGAGCAATTAGGCAAGAGAAAGGAATCAAAGGAATGCAAATAGGGAGGGAAGAAGTGAAACTCTCGCTGTTTGCAGACGACATGATCTTATATATAGAAAACTGCAAAGAGTCCATTGGAAAACTAGTAGAAATAATTAACAACTACAGTAAAGTTGCAGGGTACAAAATCAACTTACAAAAATCAGTTGCTTTTCTATAGTCTAATAATGACCTTACAGAAAGAGAACTCAAGAATACAGTTCCATTTGCAATCGCAACTAAAAGAATAAAGTACCCAGGAATAAATTTAACCAAGGAAGTGAAGGACTTATACAATGAAAATTATAAGACATTACTGAAAGAAATTGATAATGACATAAAGCAATGGAAAGAGATCCCATCACATGGATTGGAAGAATAAACGTAGTTAAAATGTCCATACTACCCAAAGCAATCTGCAGATTCAGTGCAATCCAAATCAGAATCCCAATGACATTCTTCATGGAAATAGAACAAAGAATCCTAAAATTCATATGGGGCAACCAAAGACCCTGAATTGCTAAGGCAGTCCTGAGAAAAAAGAACAAAGCTGGAAGTATCGCAATCCCTGATTTCAAAATGTACTACAAAGCCATAGTGATCAAAATGGCATGGTAGTGGTACAGAAACAGGCACACAGATCAATGGAACAGAACTGAAAGCCCAGAAATAAAACCACACATCTGTGGACAGCTAACTTCGACAAAGGTGCCAGGAACATACGATGGAGAAAAGATAGTCTTTTCAATAAATGGTGTTGGGAAAACTGGACAGCCACATGCAAAAGAATGAAGGTAGACCATTATCTCACGCCATACACAAAAATAAACTCAAAACGGATCAAAGACTTGAAGATAAGTCCTGAAAGCGTAAAACTAGAAGATAATATAGGGAGTACACTCTTTGACATGGAACTTAAAGAATCTTTTTGAACACGATGTCTTCTCAGACAAGGAAAACAAAAGAAAAAATAAACAATTGGGAGTTCATCAGACTAAAGAGCTTCTGCAAGGCAAAAGAAAGTAGGATCAAAACAAAGACAACTTACCAATTGAGAGAAAATATTTGCAAATCATATGTCTGACAAGGGGCTAATCTCCATAATATATAAGGAACTCACACAACAATAAAAAAAAGAAACAGCCCAATCAAAAAATGGGCAGAGGATATGAACAGACATTTTTGCAAAGAAGATATACAGATGGCCAATAAACACATGAAAAGATGTTCAGCATCACTAATCATCAGGGAAATGCAAATCAAAACTACACTAAGATACCACCTTACACCTGTTAAAAATGGCTATAATCACTAAGGCTGGAAATAAAAATGTTGGAGAGGATGTAGAGGAAAGCGAATGCTTATACACTGCTGGTGGGAATGCAGGCTGGTGCAGCCACTATGGAACCCAGTATGGAGGTTCCTCAAAAATCTAAAACTAGAACTACCATCTGACCCAGTTATCCCACTACTGGGTATCTACCCAAAGAACTTGAAATCAATAATCCAAAGTAATATATGCACCCCTACATTCATTGCAGCACTATTCACAATACCCAAGACATGGAAACAATCCAAGTGCCCATCGACTGATGATTGGATAAAGAAGCTATGGTACACATATATACTTTGGAATACTACTCAGCCATAAAAAAGACAAATTCGTCGCATCTGCAACAACATGGAAGGACCTGGAGGGAATTACGCTGAGCAAAATAAGCCAGGCCGAGAAAGACAAACACCGGATGATTTCAGTCATATGTGTAATATGAACAAACACATGGACAAAGAAAACACTTCAGTGGTTACCAGGGGAAGGGGGGTGGGGGTGGGCATGGGGGGTCAAGGGGAGCACTTATGTGGTGACAGACACAAAATAATGTACAACTGAAATCTCACATTGATGTAAACTATTATGAACTCAATGAAAAATAAAAATAAATAAGTAAAAAGCAGCATATTGTAACAATGTAGAGGCAGATAAGAAACTCCAGTTTTCTATTAAGCCAGACATTAAAGAGATTTGCAAAAATGTAAACAGTGCCATTCTTCCTACTAATTTTTTTTCATTTTAGAAGTCTTAGTTGTTTTTCAGACATATTTATTATTAATGTTATGATATAATCAGTTTATTTTTATTTTTAAATGAGTTAATATTTTAAATATTTATTAGTTTTAATTTCTATCATCATAATCTATAGAGACATATCTCACATAAACAAAAGCTCTTTGCAGCCCTTAGTAATTTTTAAGAGTGCAAGGAAGTCCTGGAAACTAAAAACTTCTAGAACCTCTGCACTAGAGGAATGCCTACGTGGGTGCACCAGGAGACGTATATAGTAAGAATATTCATAGCAGCAGTATTCATAATGGCCTAAAATTGGAAACATTGTAAAAATTCAACAAGAGAATGGATAAATAAATAGGAGGATATCTTAAATCTGATAGAGGACCAAAAAATGATAAACTAGAACTACTTGCAACAACATGTATAAGTCTTAAACATAAATATTCAAATGAAAGAAGTCAGATTCAAAGTAATACATATTGCACGATTTCATTTATATAGTGTTCACAACTTGGCATAATAAACTCAGTATTTAGGAATGCAGACTTAGGTAGTTAAAATGTACTGACTGTCTGATAAAGTCAAAATAACTGTTACCCTTAGAGGGAAGGTAAAAGATTATATTGGGAGAAGGTACTGGCAGTGTTTTATTTCTTGACCTAGGTGGTGATTACATATTTTTATTTATATTAATTTTTATTTATATTAATCAAGTTTTTAATATATGTTTATGTTTTATGCACATTTCTATATGATTGTTATATTTCACATTAAAAATGTTTTGTAACAAATAATCAGTTATAAAATTTCGATAAATTTTTCAGGTATAAAATTTGCATAAAAATAATTTCTTCAACCTCCTTTTAAAAATGTAACTAAGCAGAGTATTCCTGATAGTACAGTTTTGTTCAAAGCATAGTGTTATTTGGGTCCGTATTTATCAAGATACGTTCTATCTTTAATCTCTCGATTGATCTGTTGATTTGTCTTTTTTTAACTATTTGTTTTATACATTCTCATCTACAAAAATTTGGACTTGAAACCTTATTATAAGATAAAAATTATGATAAATATTGTTCTCTTAATACTGTGCAAACATAAATTATGTCTCATTTGTTTGAATTTTTTTATTTGATACAGATAGTCGTACAGGCACTGCAGTGTTCCCATTACTCGATTCTTTGGCAGTTGGTGAAAATTACTGATGGTTCTCCTTCCAAAGTAAGTAAGAGTTTCTGTAGGCAGAAGAGTTATTACTAAAATAAAATAACCTTGCTTAACTCATTATTTAACAATTTATTGTTATCAGTTAGAATAAATTATAATTTTTAATAAAAGATATGATAATTATTGTTATCAGTTCCTGCTTTGTCCTATGAGTAAGTATATTTTACCTCTTTGGAAGATAACCAGTCTTTAAGCCATAGACACATAATCGTATATATACAAAGTTAAAATTCTTATAAGAAATAGCTGTAGTAGAAACCACAAGACCTCTGATGGGTGACATGCTATAAAAAAAAGGATAATATTGAAAGATAATAGATGTAGCTCTCGGTTCTGGCATTATGATGTCTTGGGGCCCAAAGTAAACAACACTCTTGTTAAAAACAACTTAAATTGTTTTTTAAAAAATTTTTAATCTATCCATGACCGTGCAAAACCAAGAAGAAAATATAAACCAGAGATTAAGTGAAACTAGGATTCAAAAGAGTCAAGCAGAGCACTGAAGCCTACTTAACCTTGAAGATCGTTTCTAATCTAGACAAATCCCAAGACTCTTCCAAGGTAGAGTGTCTAATAGGTAGCACATCTCCCCAGTAAAGCTGGGATTGTAGAGAGCTACTCCCAGCACAAGGGTAAATTAGGAATAAATCCACACCAGCTCTGTTCATGGGAGAATATAAGGAAAACAGGCTGTCTTAAAATTTGTCACTGATTAAAGGGGAGAAAATAGGTCTCCCATGAAAGTTTATAACCATGAGCTGGCTGTCAGATAGGTTTCCAGCCTAAGTTCATGCTACTTCAAGGTCCATTAAAAAAAAAAATTGAGATTTTGATTTAAATGTTCTGTAGTGATGGTATCTCCAAGCACCTAATAGAATCAAATATAAATTCCTTCTGAACGAATTTGCCTCAAAGAATTTTCCACAAGTAAAATTTTAGGAAAAATGAGATTATAGTAAAAAAAAAACACTCAACTGAAAAGGAAACAAGAAACCATGAATAAACCATGAAGAGAATCAGACCAAAAACATAGTTTATAAATTGAAATTATCTGACACAAATATAAAATAAATATTTCAACTGTTTCATGAAATGAGAGACTTGAACATATGATTAAAGAGCAAACACTTGATAAAGAACCAAATAAATTGGATTGTAATTAGTCTTTGGGTGGTGAACATGATGTAATCTACACAAAAATCAAAATATAATTATATATACCTGGAATTTATATAATGTTATGAACCAATGTTATTGCAATAAGAAAGGAAAAAAAGAACCAAGTAAAAATATGAGGGGCCAGCCCAGTGACGTAGTGGTGAGGTTTGTGCGCTCTGCTTTGTCAGCCTGGGGTATGCGGGTTTGGATCCTGGGGGCAGACCTAGCAGCACTCATAAAGCCTTGCTGTGGCGGCATCCCACATAAAATAGAGGAAAATTGGCACAGATATTAGCTCAGCAACAACCTTCCTCAAGTTAAAAAGGAAAGAAAGAAAATTATGATGTTTACATATCCTCGTCTTAACAAAACAGAAGGTGTTTACCAGTGAAGAAGGTTAATAATACATTTCCACATAGAACCAACAGCTTGATATGGAGCATTCTTTTCTCAAGAGAAAGGATTTTTTTCTTTTTGTCCTTTTGATTAGTAATTTGAGGATTTCTCTGCCATTGGAAAGTAATTGGGGTTTTTGATTGTTTTTAATTAGAAAGATGGTAGTGTATTGGTTAGCCACCGGTTTTTTTTTTATTTTATTGACAGTTTCAGTCTTGAAAAGCAAAAATCAAAGTTAACCTTCTTTTATTAGTAACAAAAGCTACTTTAAAACAGCATTATGTTGTCATATTTTTCGAAATATTTTTAATATGGTAAAATTAAAGGAGATTGAATATATGTAAGTTAAAATTTGATAGCAAGAGTTTATATGTTACACACAATTACTTTTATTCTGATTTTTTTCAAACGGTTGATTTTTGTTTTCCATTTTTTTCAACTGTGATAATTTTGGTTAACTGAATTATTTGTATTTTGGCTGAATGTTGATAACTGCATTTTAGCAAATTTGGATATATATTTGCCTAAATATTTAGAATAATTAATGGTTAATTTCCCCATCACGTTTAATTTAAATTTTGTTCTTATGCAACCATATTCTGTAATTGGAGTGAGAATCTCTCTTCTTGAACCCACTTCTTTGAACATTTTTTATTTTTTTCATTCTATTTTAATTCTCTTACAGCAGATTTTGAGATTCTTGGCCTTTCTGTTTAATTTTGAACTGACATATTCTCCAAATAAAAGATAACTTCAGGGCTGGCCCCGTGGCCGAGTGGTTAAGTTCGCGCGCTCCGCTGCAGGCGGCCCAGTGTTTCGTCGGTTCGAATCCTGGGCGCGGACATGGCACTGCTCATCAGACCACGCTGAGGCAGCGTCCCACATGCCACAACTAGAAGGACCCACAACGAAGAATATACAACTATGTACCGGGGGGCTTTGGGGAGAAAAAGGAAAAAAATAAAATCTTTAAAAAAAAAAAAAAAAAAAAAAAAAAAAAAGATAACTTCATTTTTGTCATTAATCATAATACAGACTTTGTAATGGTCATTGCCACAGTGGCAGTGCAGATTTTGTGGCCAGCACTGATTTTTCTTTATGCCAGAAAGAACACTGCAGAATCTTAGGTGCTTTATTGTTGTTGATTTCTATTTATAGTTTTTTGTGCATTTATATCATATGTGAAATTCTCCTTATTTAGCTTTCTCTTATCTCTTCTCACATTGAAGGTGTTGGTAATTTTCTTATCCAAAGTACATTCAGTAATCATTGTATATCATTTATGTCTATAGTTTAAAAGTGGTCCTCTGAGTGATAATTTTTAAAAAGCATGAATCTTCAAGACGTGCACACTTTAAAACTTAATCTTTCATTTCTAATAATAATAATTACTCCTTTTAAAACAATTACTTTAATGACTCATATATAATAATTACCAGATCAAGAATTGCCAAACTTTCTAATCTCCTATATGATGTAGTATATTTTTGAAAATTTAAGAGCCACATACATAAACTTTATATACAAATGATCTATGTTAAGATCCCACTTAATAAGATAATCAACTTTCTAACTATAGTTCCAGCCACATCAATGATTAACTTGTATAAATAACCTTGAGGTAAGTCACTAAAATAATTTTAAAGCAGATGATTTATGTTAAAGCATTTTATCAGTTGTAAAGTACTTTCCAGATAGTAACAACAGTTAAAAAATCACTTATCCGTAACTCAGGTTACTTATTTATAAAATTGAAAATTGGGTTGGGCCAATCTTTTCCAGCTCTAAAATTCTGCAATCTCTGGTAAGGTTAATAACTGCTGTACCGAAGATGTCTGGATAGATATACAGGAATCTTAACAGTGGTTACCTCTGGGAAACAGAGATTCTTTGGGGCAGGCATAGGAAGGAGAGAAATTTACCTTTCTCTTTACACTTTTTAATACTGTTTGAGGGATTGTTTTTGTTGTTAATGATATTTAATAGTGATAAGAATTTTATCACAAAAATTAATTTTTAAAAACTACTAGTGCAAAAACATCTTGATTCCTCATTCTAATCTTAGGTTTGGGGTTATATATAACTCACAGAGTTGTTGAGCTTGAATGAATACTAAAAAATGCTTAGTATGTTCTATATCTTACTTGCTGTAGCAGTATTATTCTGATGTTTATAAATGTATATTAGAGCTATAAGGGAATTTGGAAATGATTTGACGAAAACTGTTCATTTTAGGTAAGGCCTAGAAAGGGACGTTGTTGTTGTTGTTATTATTACCTTGTTGATTTCTCTTACATCTTATAAATCACTTGAATATAAATGCTCTAATTTAATTGTCTTCTAATAATCCTATAAAGTGGATGTTGTCATAATCCGGTTTTACAGATAAGGAACCTGATACAAAAATTGGGACTTGCCTACGATCACAGACTTAAAGCACAAGTCTTTTGAATCCCAATCTCGTGGTCTCTCTTTTGCCACTCTTTAAATTCTTGTATTATTAAGCTTTTTTTTTGGTGAGGAAGATTGGCCCTGAGCTAGCATCTATTTCCAATCTTCCTCTTTTTGCTTGAGGAAGATTGGCCCTGAGCTAACATATGTGACAGTCTTCCTCTATTTTGTATGTGGGATACCACCACAGTGTGGCTTGATGAGCGTTGTGTGGGTATGTGCCTGGGATCTGAATCTATGAACCCCTGGGCACCGAAGCAAGTGTGGAAACTTAACCAGTATGCCACGGGGCTGGCCCCTTATTAAGCTTTTAATACAACTGTTTCTAGAGAGTTTTGTGGGTATTTGAGGTTTTTTTAAATGAATTTTCTAAGGGCACATTGGTTGACTTTTCACTGAACACAAACCAGCAGTGTCTGTTAATCAGTTGGATAGTGAAAAGTTATGTCACATAGCCAGTTTTCTTTCATTGTTCTGTATCCCACAAACTATTTAAATGAGAAGTTACTGTGATTTTAACTGGTTCAGTTTGTAATGCCAATGGGTTACAGTTCAAGTATGGGAAAGACTTTGGTAGTGATGCACCAAAAACTCTCTATCCATTTTTTTTCCTTTTAATTTGTTTCCTGAAATTTAAATGTAATTCAGTAGACCCTTGAGGTCTATATGTTTAACTCTTGTAATGTTGATCATTTAGAGACAATTGGAAAGTCTTATTACATGAGTTACTTTTGGGTTTTTGTTGAATAATTACGATGTTAATGTGGAATGAGCCATTTAGCTAGTGAGGGAGCTAGCCAGCTGACCACTGTTTGTTTTTCTCTACTCGTTACATTTATAAAAACTCATTTAAATCTCCGAAGAGGACACTTAGATTTTTAATTAATAAATTATACTTACTAGTTTTTGGTGTAAAATGTAAGGTAGAATGGTTTTCATAAACTTGGGCTCTCTTACTTGAGTGTGTGTTCATTGTAAAAAAAATAAAATAAAATTTCCAAATTTTAGTAGATAACCACTGTTAATATTTTAGTGTATTTTCTTGTAGAAGTTTTTCTTACGTAGTTTTCAGTCTTATTGAGATCATAATGTATTTACAAGTTTTTGTCTCTTCAATTAACATAACATTTTCTTCAGTTATTAAAAATGTTTATAGATAATATTTTTAATGTAGTCCATCATGTAGCTAAACCATAATTTATTTTGCCACTCTCCTTTCTTAGATATTTAGGTCGTTCAAACATTTTACTAATAAAATTAATGCTGTGATGGGCATTCTGGTGCTAAAGCTTATTTGTGATTTACAGTGTTTCATCTGTATTGTATTCTTAGAAATGGAATTTCTGGGTCAAAGATTGTACATACTTTCAAAACTTGATGCATATTGCCAAATGGCTTTTTAGAGAATACTTTCTAAAATTTATTTTTCTTTATTGTCGTGAACACTGTCATTCAGGAGATTATGAATGGTAGTTATATTTCAACTTTAAATTCAAGTTAAAATTTAACTCAATGGTAAACACTATTTTATAAAATGAAGTATATGAGAAGACTATCTCAAGAACAGGATTAGATCTTTATTTGAAATGGAAGTGCACTGGGTTTCACCAATGGGTATTTCCTCTGTTCCCCTAATTTCCAGAGTTGAAGCTCTTTGGCAGTCTCACAGGTCATGCTCAGTATAACTTTGCTCCGGTGCCCCCTAGTGCTGGTCCTGTAGAAGCAGCCTTCAGTTTCTCTTCTCTGTAGCAGAAAACATCCTTCCTTCAGCTCCTTCTGGACATATACAAAGACATTTAAAGAGCCAGGTAAATAAGAGTTAGGGCTAAAATAATGCCCCTATTGCCTTTTTTGGCTTTGGGGATCTAGAATTTATCCTCAATTTTTTTTCTCCTGGGAGGAGCTGTCCTATTCTCTGTAGTCTTAAATTTGTAGTGCTCTCTGCCTTACCCTGCATGTTCCTATTCTAGACAGCACTAGGGAGGGTGTGGGGCAAACATCCCTGCCTTCTGGACCCTGGCCCTATTCCTAATCCTTTAAATTAAAGTCAGCATTCCTCAGGTAGCTACAAGTCAAATTATTATTGAGATGTTTAGATGTAAAATTTGTTCCTCCAATACCCTCTTGACTGAAGGTTCTCCTCTGCAAATTCCAACCTGTTGACCTCCAAACAGACTGGAGAAGGGAGGAGTTAGGGTGTAGGTGGGACTGGTGTTGGCCAAGCCCCGTGAGGAGATACCTTTAACCTTGCTATTCTTCGTACAAACATACATTCCTAGAAATAGGCTCAAATGTATAAAAATCTACAGACTGCTTACTGTACCTCTTCCTTTCCTCTTCTCTTCCAAGCCTTTTAGAATAGTGATGAATAAGGAGAGAGCTTAGTCAGCTCCTTGCCCCAAATTCCTGTAATAACAAAATACAGGCAGCACCTCTCCATCTGCAAAGTTAATTGGTCTCAGGAGGAAGGGAGTGAAACCGAGAGTGGGAAATAATAGCTCTCCCTCTAGGAACAAATTTTTAATAGTTTATAACCATTTTACTTCATTCTTTTCTTCTAGAATGTTTTCCCCCAACCTTTTATTTCTTGAGAATTCTATCCTCAATAACTAGTTAGTTTTAAGCCATTCCTTTTGATTGTTTCTTGACTTCAGAGTCATTCTTTGATAGTTGTATTCCTGTTAATATTATGTCCTATCTCAATGCCTGAATGGTGGGTCTGGGATAGTTAAGGGAGAAAGATCCAGGTCTTGTTTTATATCCCTTTCTTGTTCAGCTCTTAGAATATTCTTTTTTTAAAAAAACATCTGGAATACAGAAGTAGATGGTTGTTTATACCAAATTCTCCAAAATTTTATCCAACTCCAGCATTCTAAAATCCTTTGGAGAGCCAGCCCTGATGGCCTAGTGGTTAAAGTTTGGTGTGCTCCACTTGTGTGGCTAGGGTTCAGTTCCCGGGTGAGGAGCCACACCACTTGTCTGTCAGTAGCCATGTTGTGGCAGCAGCTCAAATAAAACTAGAAGGACTTACAACTAGAATGTACAGCTACGTACTGGGGCTTTGGGAAGGGAAAAAAAAAATCCTTTGGAAACCAGAAGTAAATATGTTCAACTTAGAAAAGAACTTGAATTATCATTCCACCATTCCATTAAGAAGGCCATGCAGTGTTTGCAACCCTATTCCTGGGCCTCCAGTTTTGGAGCTTGATTTCTGATAGGGAATACCTTCCTACTATTCGAAGGACAGCAAAGGCTTCCTCAGCTTCACTAGCCTGTCCAGTTGAATGCTGTTTTTACTTACACAGGGACAGTGGTCTTTAAAGCACCTAATTTAAAAATACTCCAACTCCTTAAGTTATTTAGTACCTCATTACCTAAGTAATGAGCCAGAACTGAGAAGATTTATTCTAAATAACAATTATTATAATGTAAAAATATGTTTTAACTGAGTTTATCAGAGGCCTAAATAATAAGATTATTTAAACAAACAAAACACTTCTCACTTTCTAGTACAGAGATTGAAGATTTTCTCCACCAAAATTAATGATAAAAGATGTTTCCTTTCATGTCATTTATTTGAGTAGAAAGGAAATAGGTATCTTATCCTTCTTAATATCCCCTGAGTGATATAGGAATGCGTTTTTCCTTCCTACGGTAGGTTTTTTATTTGAAAAATGTTTTTTTCAGTGGCCATTCTATAATTGCTAGGTGTTTGTTAGGTGACTTCTTGTTGCTGACCCAATTTGTATAAATAAGAAGCTCCAGTTTATAAATGGGGTATATTTCCATCATTTTTTGTGTTGGAACATGGGCTTTGGAGTTAAATCCAAGTTCACATTTTAGGTCCATTTCTCACCACCTGTGACAAAGATAAGCAAATTTCAGTTTCCTAAAGTGTGATATTCACTGCTGGATACGGTTGTTGGGAAGATTAAATTGAAAGAAGTGTTTCAGGGGCTGGCCCAGTGGTGCAGCGGTTAAGTTCACACATTCGCTTCTCGGCAGCCCAAGGTTCGCCGGTTCGGATCCCAGGTGTGGACATGGCACCATTTGGCAAAAGCCAGTATGGTAGGTGTCCCACATATAAAGCAGAGGAAGATGGGCATGGATGTTAGCTCAGGGCCAGTCTTCCCCAGCAAAAAGGGGAGGATTGGCAGTAGTTAGCTCAGGGCGAATCTTCCTCAAAAAAATAAAATAAAATAAAGAAAGAAGTGTTTCAGTAAACAATAACTGTTTTGATGGCATTAAATTGCAGTCCTGTTCTGTGCTTTCCTAATCTTCTGCCCTGCCAAAAGCAAGAATTGATACTAAATGAACTGTTATTTAAGGCTATGGGAGTATGTAAACATGCTCAGTACCTAGTGTAGGTTTGGGATACAGCCTGGTAGATTTTGTCCTCCATCTATATTTTGGAATAATTGGGGAATTCACATCTCTCACCTTGGTCCTAATAGTCACTCTTTTTCCCCTGTCACTCTGACTCCTCCTCCTTTAGCTTCCTTCATCTTTGTACACTACAGGAAAGAGAAATCAGAAGATGTTTTGGAACTACAGTAGGCAGTGTAAGGGTGCCTGGATCATAAGTGAATTAGCCTTTGAGGCAATGGCAGGAGTCAGCAGGTGGGGATTCAAATCGCCATGAACAGCAACAACACTGAAAATTAGGTATTACATCTGGGGTTTAAATATCCAATAGTTATTTTATTATGTATTCACAGAAGTGGCATACTCCCTCCCTAACCCCCAAAGGAGAAGCTGGGAGCAGATATTCATACAAGAAAGCAATTTCAGAGGTGTGACATAGGGTTTATTTACCCCACCACAATGATGAGGCTTTTTGTCTCTGGCTCACTGATATGTCCCAAGTGAATATATTTAGTACCATCTGTTTATTCCATATTTTAGGATGGATATTGACTTAGTTGAGCTGAAAAATAATTTAATAAGCTTCATTATGTGTTAGTAACTGTTGTAAGTACAGGTGACCATAACATAATTTATGCCTCCAGAGAACTTTATAGCCCAGTACAGGCTGGTCAAACTATAGCCCATGGGCCAAATATGGCCTGACACCTGTTTTTATAAATAAAGTTTTAATAGAACACAGCCATGCTCATTCATTTGTGTACTGTCTAGGGCTGCTTTCATGCTACAATTGTAGAGTTAAGTAGTTGGGACAGGCTATATGACCCACAAAGCCTAAAAGATTTACTGTCCTACCCTTCACGAAAAATGTTTGCCAATTCCTGCCTGCTCTGGTAGGGTAACCCCTTGGTTTTGTTTACTAGACTTTGTCAATAACCCTATTTGCCTATTGTGGGTAGTTAGTTTAGTTTTGTGCCTCTTTTTATCATGAAAATTGACCACTGAATTAACAGACTTTATTTTCGTATTCTGAGATCTTTGACCTGGTTTAGGTCCTTGGTAGAAAAAATTAAAGCCAAGATACTATAATTTATATTTCAGTATAATCTTATCATCTAACCCCCAGAAATTCCTTTCTATAGCTACTTTAGGAAAAAGTACCCTTGTTGCCAAGCTCCTTTCTGAAAATAAGAGAAAATGTTGGTTTCATGTAGGAAAAAACATTTGAAACGAAGTACCATATACTTAATCCATATGTAGTTTATGTGGACTAAGAGAGAGGAGTACTCTTCCATTCACTCTTATCTTCAGTTCTCACCCCTGTAATTCAAGTACTCTGGCCAGAAAGGTAATTTATTTAAGTAAAATTCCATTATGTTCAAAGTGGGAAGTACTCCCTGAATATTCTGGTTTCTTAAAATTGCAGTCTGATAATCAGCATATCTTGTTCTTGGATTGTTCTTTTTCAACATCTGTTGGATTGACTGGCTTTTCTGTTTGTGTATAAATATATTTGAGTAATTTGAGTTTCAAATTTCTTACCTCTTTAATGCTCCCTGTTTGTTCAACATGTTAATTTTCTTGTATTATACGAAAAGTCATTGTAGCAAAATGGTTAAGAACACAGACTCTGCAGGCAAACTGCTTTGGTTAATTCACTCCTCCACTTACTAGCTGCGTGTCTTTGGGCCTACATTTAACACCTCTGTGCCTGTTTCTTCATATGTAAAATAGAAGTGATAATAATATCAATACCCATTGCAGTTGTGAGAACTGGTTGACTTAATATGTCAAAAGCTTAGATTAGTCCCTGGTACAGAGTAAGCGCCAGTAAATGTTAATTTTATTATTGAATTCTAGACCCCCAAACAATGAAATACTGCATATAAAATGCTCCTATTCGAGGTAAGTTAAGCATATTGAATTTTTTTCATAATGACTTACAGATATTATAGCAGGAGAGATGAGAAGGAATTCTCTTCCAGAATATAAGGAATGTAATAAGTTTTCTCAAATTTGAAAACAGTCAATGATTTCTATTTTAAGGAGTTTGAAGTAAATGTACTAATTTTTGCTATTTAGACTAAGCTCTTATTATTTGCCCTATTCATAATCCTTTCATATTTCTTTTTCTTTTCTTATTTTTCTTTTCCTTTTGAATATCATCTATTCTTGTTTTTCAGAGGGCAGTAAAGAACAAAGTCCATTTATGAAACTTATTTGTTATCCCAGTACTGGAGTTTTGAACTGGCAAATCCTGAACCTCTTTTAAAACTTTGATTTAATGTCCTGAAAATTTCTGAAGATACTTACTACCACATGTCCTAGTAATGGTTGCCTGCTTTAACTTGAGTAAAATCACAGTCATGGGAATCATAATTTCAACTATTTAAATCAAATGAAATGTAAGATGCCAGCATAATGAAGTGGAAAATTGTGGAATGAATAAAAGCAGTGTGTTCTGAAGTCCACAAGAACCTAAATTTTATTCCCACCTGTTCAAAAGGATTTACCATATGAGATTAACTAACTCTATTAAATACACAGTATCTGTGCCCATTTTCCTAAACCTGTTGGTATTTATATTTCTCTCAATGGAATCTAACTGATTACAGTTAAATTAACTTTCTTGAGCACTCAGTATTTAGGTTGCATCCAAGTCTAGGCCAGGGCCAGCCCCGGTGGCCTAGTGGTTAAGTTCAGTGCATTCCACCTCAGCAGCCTGGGTTCAGTTGCCAGGCGTGGACCTACACCACTCATCTATCAGTGGCCATGCTATGGTGGCAGCTCACATACAAAAAGAGGAAGATTGATAGCGGATGTTAGCTCAGGACGAATCTTCTTAAGCAAAAAAAGAAAAAATTCTAGGCCGAACTACTGCTAAAGAAGGCCTTTAGCTTCTCTTTCCTTGGTTGTTTCCAATTTCCAGTTTCTTCTTAAAATACTACTACTGATTAGTCATCAGTAGATTGCTTACTTAGTCATCTTGTTAAATTTATAACTCTTCAGGTAACTTCGCAAGTAGTCACTTTACATAAGATACATTTGCTTTATAATTGACCGTTAAAGGAATCTTTTTGCCTCCAACTCCAAAAATATCTGATTCCCTAGACTGCTTCTTTGCACACTAATCAAGAAGTTTAAGGGAATAAAGGAACATTAATACCTCCTAGCATCATTATTTTTTAACTCTGTTTATTGTTTGATAAAATAAACGTTACGCTTTTGCTGCTAGGATTGTGGTATCATCTGTATTATGTATACTTGCGTTCATTCGGTAAATATTTATTAAACACCTGCCATGTGCCAAGCACTATTCTAGGTACTATCAATGGAACAGTGAACATTCATCCTTGAAATATTATGAGGTTTACCAGTTAACACCTCTCTGTTCTCATTTGAGTGCTTAGGGGTTAATTCAGTAGAATATCACAGAATGCCATAGAACCTCAGAGAACACATAGTTCAACCCTCTTGTTTATAGATTTTAAAAATCTGTAATCCTGAAATAAATAATTTCTCTAGGGTCACATGGTTAGGTAGTAGCACGGCTTTCTTTTTGTTTTTCTTTCCGTTAGTCATTCAGCAAACATTCTCAAATCTTTTCTATTAAAAAGGTCAACAAAGACAAGAAAAACTTCCTTCAATCCCAAAAGCCCTCTCTAGTAGCCATCCTGTCTTTCTCTGGCTCTTTACAGTCAAACTTTTTGAAAGAGTTTTCTTCCTTATCTTCCTTTCAATCCAACTTGTCTAACTTCAACCCTTGTAATTCCATTGGAAGTGTTCTACCCAGGGTCACTCACAACTTCATTGCTTTGTCCTTGGGATACTTTGTAATCCTTAGCTTGTCTTTTCTCTCTGGTATTTGTCATTGTTAAATTACTCCATTTTTTGAGGTGTTTTCTGTCCTGTCTTCTGGGATACCATATTCTTCTGGTTTTATTCCTACTTTACAGACCCTTTCTTAGATTTCTTTATAAGCTCTTCTTTTTCATCCATCTTCTAAACGTTCATATTTCCCAGGATACTTTTGTCAGCCTTTTCTACATATTCTCCGTGGACAATCTCATCTACTTCTATCGCTTCTGTTGCCATCTAAATTCTGAGGACCCCCAAATCTCTATTCTTGCTCAGATTTTTTCCCCTGGGCTTTAAACTCATATGTTCAGCTGCCTACTAGACATCTCCAATAGGATATCTTTCAGTGATCTCAGATCATCACCTCTAAAATTGAACGATTACCATAGCATTTATTTCTGGGTTCACTATGTCAGTGACTTATACTATAATCTGTCTAGTATACAACCACCTAGAAGTTTAGGCGTAATCATCAACAGCCCCTGTTCGATTAGTTCCTAAATTCTATCATTTCTGCTGTTTTAATTTCTCCTCAATCTATTTTCATCTTTACTGCCAACATTTTATTTTCAGGCCCTCATTATAGCTTATTCCTATGGCCTTTGTGAATACATAAGGAAATATAGAATAATGATTAAGAGCATGGACTTTAGAGTCAGATAACCCTAGGTTTCAGTTCTTACTCTATCACTTAGAATGTATGGTGCTCTGAACTTCAGTTTCCTCATTTGTAAAACAGGAATGTTACCACTTAATAGGGTGATTGTGAAATTTAAATTTATGGCCCTTAGAACACAATGTTTGGTACATAATAAGCCTTCAACAGAAGACTGTTGCTACTATTAAGTAGCCTCCTTATTCCATATCATTCTCCATTTCTGCTCAGAATATGACTCTTTAACACAATTTTAGCACTCTCATGATAAAAATTCTTCTTCAGTAGTTCTTTATTACAGTCAGGGTAATCTCCAAATAATTTTAACATGGCATTTTAAATGGTCTTTCATTTAAATGGAAATGGGTTCTGTTTTCCTCTTCAGCTTTTGCCACTCCTCCCTGTTTATGTCCCAACTACAGTAAATTAACAGTCTCTGAAAAGCACCTCTAGGCTTTTGAACATTCTGTGCCCTTTGGAACACCTTTTCCTACAGCTCGATAATTTTTAGTTGTCGTTGAGAACTCAGCTTACATGTTATATTCTTTGGGAACCCTTCTGTGACTACTTTTGACTCTGGGTTAGGCTTTCCAACATAGCACTCCTTACATTCTGTTGTATTTGCCTGTTCCCTTAGCTGTTTTCCCTAATGCATTGTGAATCTTTAAAATTAGGGGTTAAGGAATGTTGAAGTTTGGCTATTGGATGTTCATCTGCAAGAACATCAAAGGTTCTCAAGGCAGTGTGCTTTTTACTACCCTACAGAAGATGAGCTTGTTCCTTCTTCTTAATACTGTACTCAGGTTAGCAAAAGGAAACATGCATATAATTTTTTAAGTATCGTTGGGATATGAAGATTACCAAAAAGAATAAGTAGTGTCGTCTGTAGAAGAGTAGCTAAAAGAATTTCTTTTTTAAAGTGATTCCTACAACAACCTTTGCTCATTTAGTTACTCTTTATTACTATTTTAAATATTGATTTAATACTGAATTATCTGCATACATCTTGCTCATTAGTCAGTGAGACTATGTATTCTGATATCAGACAGTCCTGGTTTCAAACCTTTGTTAATAATGACTACTACTTCTAATCAGTATAAATATTAAGTTGTATAACAGTAAGCCCTCAAACCAGTGCCTTGACACATTATATGTGCCTGAAAATTTAAATTTCCTTTTATACTTTTCAAATGTTTGATATCAAATGTTATATGGCCATCTATTTAATCCTAGTCAATCTTAACCTAACTAATCTTAAATTAAAGCCCATTCTCCTGGGAAGGTCCATCCAGCTCAGCTATCTCTGCTTACAGTTAGAGTTTATACAAAAAAATTTGAACACTTAAATTACCCTTAACTGATCTAACTCCATGCTAGGATGTTAACTCTTTGAGGGCATTGACAATGTCTTAAAGTTATCTTTCTTCCCTTGACAATTTGCAGAATGCTTAGAATGTGGGAGAAATTCAGCACACATTTATTGCTTAATTGATTTTTTCCAATGCACTGCTGTGCTCCCTCACCTTACTACCAGCCAGCGTGTGTTGTAGGAATGACTAATTCTTTTAATATCAGCTTAGGTAAACCATATTTATAAAGGAAAATATGTTAGAGGACATCATACTGTGAGTATTCCATAGCTAAATAGAACTGAATGGGATTATCAGTTTTGCTGTCCCCCCACCCCCCCTTCCATTAGGATAACTAGGAAATACTGTATGTTTTGGTCCCCAATAATAAATTTGGTTTTGTGAATTTCCTTGATAATAAACCAATTTGGGTATTTTCCATTTATTATTTCTTCTGGATCAGTTTTCAAGGATATCGTAATTCATGCTTGCAAATTTGAATGTGTCTTACAGGAGGATTTGTTGGTATTGAGGAAAACGGTGAAATCCTTTTTGGCTGTTTGCCAACAGTGCCTATCTAATGTTAATACTCCAGTGAAGGAACAGGTAAGAAATTATCAGTTAAGAGCTCTCAATGAAACTAACTCAAAGGTATTGAAGAACGGTTGGAAGATGTAATTTTTTCTGGCAGTTCTTAGCATATAGGTCCATCCCTAACACTTATGGGACCTGGGACAAGAGTATAAATGTCTGAATATTTAAGTTACAAAGCAAGTTAATAAACCTGTTTATGTCTTTTTACTTTGACAAGTATATTGTCATAATGACCTGGAAGGCCAGTTTCAAATTTCAAATTCTTGACTCCTAAGAATTTAATGCCAGAACTTGGAGGGTTAGGGAACTGGCCTATGGTCTGTCCTCTTCTCTTCTCACCTTCAGTTCTTTCCCCCACCAGGAAGAACTTCTCACACATGCATGTGAACACTTCAGCCCACCTGTCCAAACTCTCAGCATCTACCCCCTCGAACAGCTGCTCCTTAACCACCTTGAGCCCTAGGAATATACACACTCAAGATGCATGTGCCTAGGGAAAAGGCCTGTGCAGGCTCTGGTAGCACTCAGGTCTGATGGGGCAAGGAAGCCCTGAGACCCAGTACCCAGACACTGGTGTAGAAGTAGGGCTACAGGTAGGCATATCCCAATGGTCCAACAGACTTCATTCCTTGAGAAGGGGCGCGGCCCAAAAAGGGTCAAAGTGGAGCCCAAGGCAGTACTGTTTCTATGAAGTGATTTTGTAAACTATATAATTACCTATTCTTCTATTAGGAAATACTTTTGTATAAAACAGAATGTACCTTTTCCATACTATTTTTTATTATGATGTTGGACTAGAAAGAGAATCTAGTTAAAGGGTATAGTAGTACTTATCCTTTGCTATCTCTTCTTACCAGATAGGTTATCACAGGTCTCTTCTCTATTGAGCTATCAGCATCTAACTTAAAATAGGAACAGAGATGATCTTTGCTAAACCTTAATCTCTAAACCTTCTGAACCCTACCAGTGCTGTCTAAAATTACCTAGCTCTGGACATTTAAAGCAAAAATTCAATGTTTCTACATTATCACCATTTGGTGATATCCAAAACTCTGGCCTCAGTAAAAAATGTATATATATTCCCCTGGATTCTCTTTATGTTTCCCTCTTTTCAAGTGGCTCTTTCTAAATATCTTTATGTATTTTATGGTTGTGCAGTCAGAGAATGAACTGCCATGGTTCTTGCTGGAGGTAGACAGCCAAGTCTATAACCGTCTCCAACTACATGCCAAAATTGTGTTTTCCCATAGAAATCAGTTTTTGGAGGAGGGTGATTGGATTGTTTTGAGGTGTCAGAGCCCTCAATTATCCCACAACAAAATCTTTCAGTTAAAATAAACTGATGACAGGGGCTGGCCCCGTGGCCGAGTGGTTAAGTTTGCGTGCTCCGCTGCAGGCGGCCTAGTGTTTCGTTAGCTCGAATCCTGGGCGCAGACATGGCACTGCTCATCAGACCACGCTGAGGCAGCGTCCCACATGCCACAACTAGAAGAACGCACAAGGAAGAATACACAACTATGTACCGGGGGGCTTTGGGGAGAAAAAGGAAAAAATAAAATCTTAAAAAAAAATAAAATAAAAATAAACTGATGACACATTTATTTCATACCATCCATTAAATAGGGCAAATTTGGTAACAAAACTATAAGTTTCTCTTTGGAGAAATGAATTGTAAGTTCGCTTATTTAATTAAATTTGTTGGGAAGCTTTTAGATACTGGTTTTTATGTGAATGGTCTTGAATTCAGTTTCAAACCTACTGTTAGAGATCTGTTTTTTACATTAGATTTTTTAAAGAAGAATCCAAAATAGTAGCTTACAGATTTAGAATACTGCATTGTAATTTGTTGAATTGTGCAGTTTGTCTTAAGATTTATGCTTATTATTTGATTTAGCATTATATGATTGATTTCTAACCTCCATCATAAGTTATTCTATCAATTTCGTATTTCCAGAGTTGAATTTAACTCTTTTTTTTTAAGTTCAAGTCAAAATCTCTTATCAGCTGTTTTGAGTTAATACAGCCAAGTAAGAGGAATAGATTATATTTGGGGAGAAAAGTCTTAAATATAACTAGTGTTTAATGAGAAAAAGTAATTTTGTTGTTTGGAAATTAAAACTAAGTAGTTGGAATTTAAATGCTCAAAATTTCTATTATGGTACTGTTAGTGAACTGTATTTAATTTAGTATGTTTTCATTAACATTGATTTGTAGTTGTAACTGTATTTGTACAATATTTTACTGATGCATTCTCTTTGCTTTTCAGGCTTTCATGTTACTCTGTGATCTTTTGATGATTTTTAGCCACCAATTAATGACAGGTGGCAGGGAGGGCCTTCAGCCTTTGGTGTTTAATCCAGATACTGGGCTCCAGTCTGAACTCCTCAGTTTTGTGATGGATCATGTTTTCATTGACCAGGATGAGGAGAACCAGAGCATGGGTATTTGTAGCTATCATCTTGTCAATTTTGATCTTGTTTACCAACCCCAAAAGATAGAAGGAAAAATTCAAATTTAATCATTAAAAAATACTGGAATTTCTCTCTTTTAAGAAAAAAGTTAATAACAATACATTCATGTAGTTAAGAAACCAACACGAATAAAGATGTATACAGTTAAGTCTCCCTCCTTTAATACAGTCCTTAGACGGCTTTCCCTATCAGGAAGCACAGACTTCTTGATTCTTTTTCTAATGATTACGTAGTATTTCGTTGTTTAAATATAGCAGATTATAGATATTATCCATCCCCTACTGATTGATGTTTGGCTAGTTTCCAATCTTCTGCTATTATAAACTATGCTATAATGAATAATTATGTACATTTGTCATTTCCCACATGTGCAAAATGTATATGTAGGATAGATGTTGAAGTGCATTCAGGTTCACAGTTTTTCTAAAGGAAAGCATCTGAGTTGCTTTCTATTCCTGAATGATCATCATATATTACTTAAATTAATAAAATATAACTATGAGATGTTAAGTGCTACAAGACTGTTATCAAACCTCACCAGTCAAAATTGTGCTAAGCCTGCAGAATGATAACTTAGCAAAATTAGACTGAATATAAGTAATTGTAAATGAGTTTATCTAGAATGGGTTATTTGTGAAATAGATGACTTAAGCTCTCTAAAATAAGATTTGTGGTGTATCTGATCCCCAGTTCTGTTTTAGAAAACTTAGAACATTTTAGAAAATGCTAGACTGTGAAACAAAGTATTTTTAGAGTCATATTAATCTTAGAAGATAAAATTTACCTGCTACTTCTCTTAAGCAGAAAGAGTTCCAACGTCTCAAAGCACTGATGCTTCACAGCAGGACCAGTTAGTAGAAAGGAAAGAGAGAAGTTGACAGTAAATTCTTTTATGAACATATACGTGTGAAGAGGGGAAGAAAGAGCACTGTCTCCAAGTAAGGGCAGGCCAAGATGTGAGAGGATCACTATAGAGCCTGAAACAGATGTGTTAAGTTTTATCATCTGCAGCCTTATGGAGAAAATTTTCCTAAGATTAGAAATAGACAAGCCACTGGGATCTGAGAATTTAAAAATTGAGAAAGAAACACTACTTGTTTTGAAAGTATTTAATAGGGTTTTGTTTTAAAAAATGTATATGTGTATAACATGGTTTGCAAAATATATTTTATTTCTCAGCTGATAATGTAACCATGTTTAGGACAAGTCCTGAAACCTAACTCCCCCATATATTTCCATTGCTCCCCGTATATTTTTCTAGAAGAAAACTTTTTACCTGTGTCTTAAAAATTTCCAGAAATTTCTTCTCTGTGGAAATATATTAGCAGATAAGGAATACTGAAATAAGAAAAGACAGCATTTTTAAGGTAAACAGAGAACAGTATTATTCTGACGAAACTTATCAGGAAAAAAAACTAATCCTTATATATGGTTTGCTTTATGTATGATTATTTTACTCAGTCTTTGCTATGGCAATCTCCTAGAAGACAGGAACCTCAGTGCCTACCAAGTGTTAAATAAGTGTGTAACTAAATATAGCACCCTAAAATAATCAGTATGACTAACAGTTTTCATCCTATCTAAAACTGATTTGTACCTGTTTGTAAAGTTATAATATAAGGTTTTTTATTATGCATTGTTTTACGTTGATAAAGGGCCAAAGTTCATAACCAATTTATTTTCTGTGGTTAGAGGGTGATGAAGAAGATGAAGCTAATAAAATTGAGGCCTTACACAAAAGGAGGAATCTACTTGCTGCCTTCAGCAAACTTATCATTTATGATATTGTTGACATGCATGCAGCTGCAGACATCTTTAAACACTACATGAAGGTATAGTTTCATATTCTTATTCTCCTTCCATCTAAGTGGCAGAGAAATTTGAAATGAGAAATGAAAGGATGATGACGGAAGTTAAAATTGACAGCTTTTACCTGTGTATTGATGATCTGATATATTTAAAGTTTCTCTCTTTTATATAAGTATATGATTTTTTTTATCAATCTATATACTATTATATCAATTCCATAAAGTAGGAGTGCCTCACATTTATATGAAAGAACAGTTTTTATTTTCATGAGGCCAGGGACTTTCTTGATGAACATGGATGATAGCTAATCTGTCTTCCTTATGACGTTTCTTCAGATTTTTTTTATAAGTATACCTACTGTGTGTACCCTGTCACCTGCCAGGCACTAAAGTTACAAAGATTTTTAAATTTCTGCTATAAAGTGGTCTAAAGCTGGAGGTGGTCGAGTAATTAGACAGTTGCATTATACAGTATAATAGAGGTATGTAGATGGGTTCCTGGAAATATAGAAAACAGATACCCAACTCTTAAGAAATATGAGGGTTAATGAAAACTGCTTAGAAGTGACTTCTGAACTAAGTCTGAGAGGATAAGCATAAATTAGTCAAGCAAAAAAGTAGTGGGAGGACTTTTAGGCAGATTGAACTTCATGTCCAAAGACACAAAGGAATAGGAGTTGTTTGGAGGAAATGCAAGTAATTTAATATAGCAACATGGATTGTTTATGAGAATGGAGCTAGAGATAAGATTCAAAGAAGGTGACAGGTTATACCTCACGTACTGTGTGACAAGTTTGGGTTTTTTTCCTGAGGGAAGTAAGGAGATGTGGAAGGTTTCTAAACCATTCTGCATATGACAGGATTTTGATAGGTACTCACCTTACTGGCTGCTCTCCTTTCTATAAGTTCCATTTTGTTCCTGACCCTTTAAAAAAACAGTGCTCAGAAATCTTTATAATACTGCCTGACAGGCACAGAGAAGAGGAAACACTTGTCAGTTTATGTGTTTTTGCCTTGTTCTCATGTCAGAGACAGTATTTTATTTTGTCCATGTTTAGAATATTTTGTGTGCCATTGATCCACTTGTGTCTTTATCCGTGTTTAGATATGGTCCAATTCTAGTTATGACATAGAAACTAATTTATGATATTTTGCTGAATAGCTGTAATATGATGATCACTGTGCTGGTAGCCGGAGATTTAAGTGAGACGTGATTTCTGCACTGAGAAGCTTACAGATAAACAAAGGAACTGAAATGTACACATAATATAATGTAACATGCTAATAATGAATAAATCCCTATGTTTTCTGTGACATTTATATTTGAGACACTGTTCAACTTTTATATTCATTGATTACAATAACCCTGTGAAGCGGAAAATACTATCATCATTTACAGATAAGGAAATTAAGGCTCAGAGGTTAAGTAACTTTCCAAGGTCACACAACTATTAAAGTAGCAAAAATAGGGATTTGATTTTAGGTTTGTGTAGCTTCAAAGCTTAGCTCTTTGCACTGGACCATAAAGCCTCAGCATGGTTATTGTAGTGATAGATGAACAAATTACGAAGCAAGCACAACGTGTAGAGAGAGACTTGAGTGAGAGGAATTAGAGAAAGCTTCCTAAAGTACTATAATGTCTAAACAGGGTTTGGATATATGAATATGAGCCAACCATGGTTTTTCCTTGTCATCACTTAACAATACTGCATTGGTTTCAAGAAGTGAGCCTTCTCCAAAGTTTTTATCATCCTTAGCAATTCTTGCATGCCTCTGCTGTTTATAGGCTTTAATCTTTTTGTGAGTATTCTAATAGGTATTTGCTACTCTTTGTTATATATCCTTGGCTGTTTGGCTTTTGCCCTACTTCTCTATGTGATCATTACAATTCTGAATTTATTAGAGATCTGCCTGCTGAACCACTTTAGTGTCTTAATATATATTGCTCTTTTTTTCTTCACTAGGATAATTTTTAGTTGCACTGAAAGGATGATTCTTTTGCGCTATTTTCCTTTTGCACCTCATATTGTGGAAGCACACCCATCTTTTTCAAAATTACAAAAACCCAACTGCCAAGCTAATATACTCACTTCTTCACATAGGTTTTAGGTTTTAGGCTTTGGCTTTGAAATAACATCTAGGTTTAATGGTTTCAAATAAAGCTTTTCCTAATTATGTACTCAGAAGGAAAATTCTTTAAATCCTGTGTGAAAAAAACTAAATTATAAAGAAATTAAATTTTTCTCAGTCACTATTGAAGATGTCAATATTTTTATTTTTCTTATTATAATAGTAAAATATAGACATGTTAGGGGAGAAAATGAAACAGTATACAAAACTATTAAATGAAAAGTCTGCTACCCTAATCTGCACATCCCCCTTATTTAGGCCCACTCCCCAGAGGTAAGCAATTTTAACTGTTTTGGTTTTAGTTCTTCAGGAAGTTTCCACCAAAGTTCTGTTTCTTAATTTGTCACCCTTTAAATGATGTCTATGGAATCCATGTTATAAAGAATGAGGAATTTTGCTGACCTGTATCACTTCCTCTCCTCTTGGAACTCCTAGTTTTTTAAGTCTTACTATTATTATTTCATAATCTTAAATATAAAATGTGTATTCCTTTAACTTTAGACTATATCTTCTAACTCTCACTATATTTATGATGGAGAAATTAAACGCCTCTATACTCACCTTTCCATTTCTTTCACCAGCCCCTTCTCTATCTCATGAAATTTCAATAATTTTGAAGCTGTGTGTTCTTTCTTTTTCTCACAGTATTACAATGACTATGGTGATATTATTAAGGAAACACTGAGTAAAACCAGGCAGATTGATAAAATTCAGTGTGCCAAGACCCTCATTCTCAGTTTACAGCAGGTAAGAAATTTGAAAGAAAAGAGATAAAGAGTAGAATTAGTATTATTGAGCACTTCCATGTGCTTAATAT
Source organism: Equus asinus (assembly GCF_041296235.1). Taxonomy (NCBI): domain Eukaryota; kingdom Metazoa; phylum Chordata; class Mammalia; order Perissodactyla; family Equidae; genus Equus; species Equus asinus. Next base: position 83,128,687 of record NC_091810.1, on the reverse strand, counting down.
CTGCTAGATACCTTACCTCATTTAAATTAGGTCATTATAACAGCACATTACTATGGATGCTTTCTGGTACAAAGATGTGTTTATGTGTCTTTTCTTTTGGAAGATAATCCTATAATTCACATTTCAAATAGATGAAATCCTAAGGTGATCTATTCTTGGACCAGGTGAAATGCTCAATTGAATATTTAAAAAGTAATCATTTACAAAGAAAAACATCAGGGGCTGTTCCAGTGGAGCAGTGGTTAAGTTTGTGTGCTCCAGTTCAGTAGCCCAGCGCTCACAGGTTCAGATCCCTGCTGTGGACCTAGACACCCCTCATCAAGCCGTGCTGTGGCAGTGTCTCACATACAAAATAGAGGAAGATTGGCACAGATGTTAGCTCAGGGCCAATCTTCCTCACCAAAAAGAAAGAAAACATCAAAATACACTTTTAAAGTATTTAATGAGGAAGAGGCAACAGTAATATCCAAATAAGAAAATATGTCATATATATAGGATAAATAAGATTCCTAGTAAATGCCTAGTAAATTATTATAGAGATTGGAGTTAGGGGTGGGGGGGGGGGGTCAGCTGTAGGTATGTATGTATATATTTAGTCTATGATAAAAGTCTCATTTCAAATCAGTGGGGAATGATTGAGCCTATTCAATAAATGATGATGGGTCAGTTGACTGTGTATTTGGAAAAATAGCTGTTTATAGCCCTATCATGTACCCAAAATAACTACTAGGTAAATTATATATAAATATTAAAAATTAAAACTTTGAGGGCCAGCCCCATGGCATAGTGGTTGAGTTCGGTATGGTCTGCTTCAGCAGCCTGGGTTCACAGGTTTGGATCCTGGGCAGAGACCTACGCACTTGGCAGCCATGTTGTGGTGGCAACCCACGTACAATATAGAGGAAGACTGGCACAGATGTTAGCTCAGGATGAATCTTCCTCTGCAAAAAAAAAAAAAAAAAAAATTTAAGTTTATAAGAGAATATTTTTATATCCTGGAGTAGGGAAGTTCTTTCTGAGGAAAAAAGCCACAAAGTGAAAAAAAATGATGATATATATAAACTTAAATAGATCTGTACTTCACCCAGCACTCTGAACAAAGTTAAAAAATACATGACAGATAGGGGGAAGAAATTTTCAATCATACATAATAAATTCTACAAATCAATAAAAGACATAAATAAATTCCACATAAAATTAGGCAAAGAGTATGAAAAGTCACTCTTCAGAAAAGGAAATCTAGGGGCCAGGCCCATGGCCGAGTGGTTAAGTTCTCGCTCTCCGCTTCAGTGGCCCAGGGTTTCGCCAATTCGAATCCTGGGCGCAGACATGGCACCGCTCATCAAGCCACGCTGAGGCAGCATCCCTCATGCCACAGCTAGAAGGACGCACAACTATGTACCGGGGGGCTTTGGGGAGACAAAGAAAAAATAAAAATAATTAATTAAAAGAAAAAGGAAAGGAAAGTTTAAAAACCAATAAACATGAAAAAAAGCATAACTTCATTAATAGCTAATGAAGTACAAATTGCAAGAAGATATTTATCGTTGCTGAACAGATTGGTGTGAATTAAAATGATTGATAATACCAATGATTGATAAAGATGGGGAGAAAAAAGTCTTGTGTGAAGGAAATTGCTCTTGCCTTCTTAGAATATAATTTTGTGCTGTATTTCAAAGTTTTAAGACAGATATTCCCCTTAAACTAGTATTTTTGCTATTAGGTATCTACAGTCATACATCACTTCACAAAGAGGATATATTCTGAGAAATGCATCGTTAGGCAATTTCATCGTTGTGCGAACTGCATAGAGTGCACTTACACAAACCTAGAAGGTATAGCCTACTACACACCTAGGCTATATGGTACTAATCTTCTGGGGCCACCGTCATATATGCGGTCCATTACTGACTGAAACATCATTATGTGGCGCATGACTATATAGATGCAGTGCAGATGTGCAAAAAGATATATGTGTGAAAGATACTTCCTTGTAGTAATCTCTGTATTATTGAAAAGTTGGAATTAATCTAAATGTCCATCAACAGAAAAATGGTTAAATAAACTGATACTCTGAAGTAGCTAAAAGATTTTTAAAACAAAATATTACGTGAAAAATAGCAAGTTTCAGGACAAATTATGTAGTACAATACCATTTATGTAAAAGTTAAAACTTTGTATATGTAATGTATTAATGTTTCTAAACTGGTCTAGAAAACTTTCAAACTTTAATATTGATCACCTTTAGAGAGAAGAATGATATTTAGTGGGAAAGATAAAGGAGAACTTTTACTTTGATCTTCCTTGAATTTTGTACAATGAAATACGTTCTTTGTATTGTAAATTTTAAGGCTATTGTGTACAGCTATCTGTGAAAACATTTTAAAGTTTAAGAATTTATAAACAATTATCTGCAAATAAATTTGAAAATCTCTGGAAAAACTGCTGTTTCCAGTCATGGCACAGTAAGTAGTTCAGGCCAGTCTATTGCTGAAGAAAACTAAAAAGATAGACAACATAATTAATAGAAGAACACAAGAGCTATTTCAATTTAATGGTGTGATTAGAGTGAATTGAGAGAGTAGGGGGTGAGAAATTGAAGAAAACACATGTAAACAATACCGTGCAGGATTTTTGCCATAAAGAGACTCAGAAAAATGGGCTGGTAGCTGGCAGAGGAGATTGGAGTTAAGAAGTTAGGGGGTTTTGGGTTTTTTTAAGATGTATACATCTAAGTAGAGAGGGAACAGTTGACGCAGGAGAGAGCAGTAAGCTTGGGAGCAAAACCACTTAGTAGGTAAAAGGGAATGAGATCCAGTATGTAAGGAGGGAGTGGCTTTAAATGAAAGCCTGGCCTATTCGTCTCTCATAATAGTGGGAAAGGCAGATGTGTACCGATACAGTTAAGTTTCTAACTTGGGTGGTAAAATGATGATTGCTTTTATATTCTTTGGTACTCCAGGGTTTTCTTTTTATTGTTATTTTGATACAATATATATAAAATATATGTAATTTAGAAAGCCCCTCCACTCAGCTTAAGAACTTTTCATATATTTTGTTATTGGGTGGGAAAAATCATAGCCCCTACATCCAAATGGTCGTCTTGTATATAATGTTCTTGTCTTAGATATAATAAGTGAAAAAACAAAAGTTCTGAAGCCTATATTTCATATATTGCCATTCCTGTGAAAACAACAACAAAAAGAATAATAGATGTTTATAAATGTATAGTATATGTCTGTAAACATATTTCCTTTTCCCAACCCAAAATGCATTATTTTTTTATTAAAAATAAATTCCTGGGGCCATCCCAGTGGCATAGTGGTTAAGTTCACACACTCCACTTCGGTGGCCCAAGGTTCATGGGTTCAGATCCCAGGCTCAGACCTACACACCACTCATCAAGCCATGCTGTGGTGGCATCCCACATACAAAATAGAGGAAGATTGCCACAGGTGTTAGCTCAGGACTGATCTTTCTCACGAATCAATCAATTAATCAATCAGTAATCTTCGTCACCAATGAATGAGTAAATAGATAGATAGGCTGTTTGCATTTAATCATACAATTAGTATGAAAATGAGCTGAAGAAACTAGTAGATGATGTGAAGAAGGAGAACAGTGTGGCTACAGTTAAGTGCAAGGAGGGAAATATATATTTTTATCATATGCCTTTTAAATATTTTTAAATTATATTGCTTATTCAAAAAATAAATAAATATTTCTTAGCTGTAGGCATTTTCCTCTTTTTTCTTTCTACCAGTTGTTTAATGAACTTGTTCAAGAGCAAGGTCCCAACCTAGATAGGACATCTGCCCATGTCAGTGGCATTAAAGAACTGGCACGTCGCTTTGCCCTTACATTTGGACTGGACCAAATCAAGACACGAGAAGCAGTTGCCACACTTCACAAGTGAGTGAGCTAAATAAACACTTTCTGTTATGCAGAATCTGGTTTACTGGAATAAATGAAATAATTGTTATTGGACCCATTTTTAAAGTGACAAATGGTAGAATTTTCAAGGCATAAGAACTTTAGAGATTGTCTAGTCTAATGATTCTCAACTAGGGGGGCATTTTTAATTTGAAAAAAATGTATTTAAGCTGCCCATTTTTTCATCTTATGAAGTATAAGAAAATAAAGTTTAATAAAATATTCTTGTCTGGTCTATCAGAGAGTGTGAAAATGTTGTAGGAGACATGAGTTTAAAAACTGTGTAGTACTGATTTGGTCAACCTCATTTCATAACTGAAAACTGAAGGACAGAAAACTTTAAGTACCTTACAAAAACTGATATAGCTACTTGATACCATGACCAACTCTAATAACCCAATTTTCTGGCAATCTAATTATCTTTCCAGGGTATTCTCTTACCCCTAAAAGACACACATAGGAATTTAATTCTGTAGCTGTTTATTTTTTTTATTATTTTTCACAACTTGCAGTTTTCTACTGTAAATAACAATTAAATATTATAATGCAAATATGTCATACCAATTGACATTATTTTACCATTTGAATTTGTCAGATTTTACTACCTTTAGTGATGATTTTGCTGTCTTCCCAACTGTTTTTGAAATTCTAGCCCATTGAGAGAACCACCATAGCTATCCGGAAAAATAAGATGATATTTTCTTTTACTTCAGGGATGGCATAGAATTTGCCTTTAAATACCAAAATCAGAAAGGGCAAGAATATCCACCTCCTAATCTGGCTTTCCTGGAAGTACTAAGTGAATTTTCTTCTAAACTTCTTCGACAGGACAAAAAGACTGTGTAAGTTGCACATTGCAAGAAATGTGGCTGTTATCATGACATCGTTGTAACTTTAAGTGTTTATTTTGTAAAGAAATTTTAATCACCTAGATATAATTACTGTTGATAACTTAAGCTCTGATTGTTTGTTTTAAGGAACTGTAGTTTTCTTTCAAGCTTTTATTTATAATTGTTCTTTCACTGCTTACCTTTCAGTACGCTAGAATTTGTAAGATTAAATTAAGCAAGTGGAAATGATTTCTTATTCTGCAAAGATTTATGAACGTTGGCTTGGCCATTGTATAACCCTTTTTTCTTTTTATATTAATTATATTTTAGTTTTACTTTTTAACTTGTTTCAAGAAGATTGATTTTTTTTCTATTTTCTAGTTTTTATGATAGTTTAAAGAAATAATATAGGCAATTTTCAAAAAGATTTTGATGGGATAAGTCTTATTTAGAACAAACTAAAAAACTTTTTAAGAGCATGATTCTCTAATGGATCCCAAATTTCATAGATTGATAGGAATGTGAGTCAATTAATAACGTAATAAATGAACAGAAAATTGGAGGGACAGTTAAAGCTTGTATGAATATGAGTGATAGTTCTAAGGAAAGATGTTGGCTTCATGTTGGTCAGAAAATATTTATTAAGCTCCTAATATGGTCAGGTACTGTTGTATAGCTTTTGTTCTGATATGGCCGGGCAGTGAACAATACAAAGTTTCTGCCCTTAGAAAGCTTATATTCTAATACAGGGAGACAAAACATAAACATACAAACAAACAAGAGTTTCAGGCACTGAAATAGGATAATATGATAGAGAATCAGTGGTGTTGGGTATTGGTGGGCATGGAGTGGTTTGAAAACCTTTTTTAATGTAGGCATTTTCAAGTATACCTTTTCCTTTGAGCACTACTTTAGCTGCATTTTGTAAGTTTTCATTTATCTCAAAGTATTTTGTCATTTCCCCATGTGATTTCTTCTTTAATCTGTTGTTTATTTAGGAGTACTTTAATTTCCACATATTTATGAATTTCCAAATTTCCCTTTTGTTGTTGTTTTCTAATTTCATTCCATTGTTGTTAGAGAACATGCTTTATATGTTTTTTTGAAACTGTTTAAATTTATTGAGGCTCGTTTTATCGACCAACATATGATCTATTGTGGAGAATGCTCCGTGTATACTTGAGGAGAATGTGTATTCTTCTGCTGTTATTGAGTGGAGTTTTGTTCTGTAGATGTCTGTTAGATCCAGTTGGCTTATAGATTTGTTTATAGTGTTGTTCCAGTCTTTTTTTTTTTTATTTTTATTTTTTTGAGGAAGATTAGCCCTTAGCTAACACCTGCCACCAATCCTCCTCTTTGTTGCTGAGGAAGACTGTCCCTGAGCTAACATCCGTGCCTGTTTGCCCCTACTTTGTATGTGGGATGCCTGCCAAAGCATGGCTTGACAAGTAGTGCATAGGTCCACACCTGAGATCTGAACTGGCGAACCAAGGGCTGCCGAAGCTGAATGTACGAACCAACTGCTGCGCCACTGGGCTGGCCCTGTTCAAGTCTTCTATTTCCTTGTTGATCTTTTCTGTGGTTGTTCTGTCCTACTGAAAGTGGAATGTAGAAATCTCTATTATTCTTGAATTATTATTTCTCTTTTCCCTTTTTTTTTTTAAAGATTGGCACCTGAGCTAACAACTGTTGCCAATCTTTTTTTTTTTTTTTTCCTGCTTTACCTCCCCATATCCCCCTTGGTACATAGTTGCATATCCCACCTGCAGGTCCCTCTAGTTCTGGCATGCATGATGCTGCCTCAAGGTGGCCTGACAAGCGGTGCCATGTCTGCCCAGGATCCGAACCGGCGAAACCCTGGGCCGCCACAGCAGAGTTCATGAACTTAACCACTCGGCCACAGAGCTGGCCCCTATTTCTCTTTTTATTTATTTTTTATTATTTTTATTTTTTTATTCAGTTAACGATAGGTTTCAATCTTGTGAAATTTCAGTTGTACATTATTGCCTGTCATTCGTATTGTAGGTGCAACCCTTCACCCTTTGTGCCCACCCCCCACCCCACATTTCCCCTGGTAGCCACTAATCTGTTCTCTTTGTCCACATGTTTAAATTCCTCATATGAGTGGAATCATACAGAGATTGTCCTTCTCTATCTGGCTTATTTCACTTAACATAATTCCCTCAAAGTCCATCCATGTTGTTGCAAATGAGACGATTTTTTTTCTTTTTTATGGCTAAGTAGTATTCCATTGTATGTATATACCATCTTTTTTATCCAGTCATATGTTGATGGGCACTTAGGTTGCTTCCATGTCTTGGCTATTGTAAATAATGCTGCAATGAACGTAGAGGTGCATGCGACTTTTGGAATTGCTGATTTCAGGTTCTTTGGATAGATACCCAGTAGTGGGATAGCTGGATCGTATGGTAGTTCTATTTTTAATTTTTGAGGAATCTCCATACTGTTTTCCATAGTGGCTGCACCAGTTTGCATTCCCACCAGCAGTGTATGAGGGTTCCTTTTTCTCCACAACCTCTCCAACATTTGTTACTATTTGTTTCAGTTATTTTTGTCATTCTAATGGGTGTAAGGTGATATCTTAGTGTAGTTTTGATTTGCATTTCCCTCATGCACAGCAGTGATGAACATCTTTTCATGTGCCTAGTGGCCATCCATATATCTTCTTTGGAGAAATGTCTGTTCATTTCTCCCGCCCATTTTATGATCAAGTTGTGTGATTTTTTTGTTGTTGAGTTGTGTGAGTTCTTTATATATTATGGATATTAAGCCTTTGTCGGATGTATGACTTACAAATATTTTTTCCCGGTTAGTGGGTTGTTTTTTTGTTTCAATCCTGTTTTCATTTGCCTTGAAGAAGCTCTTTAATCTGATGAAGTCCCATTTGTTTATTCTTTCCATTGTTTCCCTTCTCTGAGAAGACATGGTGTCCGAAAAGATCCTTTCAGTACTGATGTTGAAAAGTGTACTGCCTACATTTTCTTCTAGAAGCCTTATGGTTTCAGGTCTCAGCTTTAGATCTTTGATCCATTTTGAGTTTATTTTGGTGAATGGTGAAAAAGAATGGTCAATTTTCATTCTTTTACATGTGGCTTTCCAGTTTTCCCAGCACCATTTGTTGAAAAGACTTCCTTTTCTCCATTGTACACCCTCAGCTCCCTTGTTGAAGATTAGCTGTCCATAGATGTGTGGTTTTATTTCTGGGCTTTCAGTTCTGTTCCATTGATCTGTGCACCTGTTTTTGTACCAGTACCATGCTGTTTGATTACTGTTGCTTTGTAGTATGTTTTGAAGTCAGGGGTTGTGATGCCTCCAGCTGTGTTCTTTCTTCTCAGGATTGCTTTAGCAATTTGTGGTCTTTTGTTGCCCCATATGAATTTTAGGATTCTTTGTTCTAATTCTGTAAAGAATGTCATTGGGATTCTGATTGGGATGGTGTTGAATCTGTAGATTGCTTTAGGTAAAATGGATATTTTAACTATGTTTATTCTTCCAATCCATGTATGTGGAATATCTTTCCATCTCTTTATGTCGTCATCCATTTCTTTCAGAAAAGCCTTGTAATTTTCATTGTATAAGTCTTTCTCTTCCTTAGTTAAATTCACCCCGAGGTATTTTATTCTTTTTGTTGTGATTGTGAATGGTATTGTGTTCTTGAGTTGTTTTTCTGTTAGTTCGTTATCAGAGTATAGAAATGCTACTGATTTATGTAAATTGATTTTATACCCTGCAACTTTGCTGGAGTTGTTGATTACTTCTAAAGATTTTCCAATGGATTCTTTGGGGTTTTCTATATATAAGATCATGTCATCTGCAAACAGCGAGAGTTTCACTTCTTCCCTCCTTATTTGGATTCCTTTGATTCCTTCTTCTTGCCTAATTGCTCTGGCCAGAACCTCCAGTACTGTGTTAAATAAGAGTGGTGGTAGAGGGCATCCTTGTCTCATTCCTGTTTTCAGGGGGATGGTGCTCATTTTTGCACATTGAGTATGATGTTGGCTGTGGGTGTGTCATATATGGCCTTTGTTATGTTGAGGTAGTTCCCTTCTATCCCCATTTTCTTCAGAGTTTTTATCATAAATGACTGCATCTATTGAGATGATCATGTGGTTTTTATTCCTCTGTTTGTTGGTGTGGTGTATCATGTTGATTGATTTGTGGATGTTGAACCATCCCTGTGTCCCTGGTATGAATCCCACTTGATCATGATGTATGATCCTTTTGATGAGTTGCTGTATTCGGGTTGCCAAAATTTTGTTGAGAAGTTTTGCATCTATGTTCCTCAGCGATATTGGCCTGTAGTTCTCCTTTTTCATGCTGTCCATGTCAGGCTTTGGTATGAGCGTGATGTTGACCTTGTAGAATGTGTTAGGAAGTGTTCCATCCTCGCTAATATTTTGGAATTACTTGAAAAGGTTAGGTATTAAATCCTCTCTGAAAGTTTGGTAGAATTCCCCAGGCAAGCCATCTGGTCCTGGGGTTTTATTGTTTGGGATGCTTCTGATGGCTGTTTCAATCTCTTTCCTTGTGATTGGTCTGTTGGAATTGTCTGCTTCTTCTTGACTAAGCTTTGGGGGATTGTAGGAGTCCAAGAATTTATCCATTTCCTCTAGGTTATCCATTTTGCTGGCATATAGTTTTTCATAGTATTCTCTTATAATCCGTTGTATTTCTGCAGGGTCTGTTGTTATTTCTCCTCTTTCATTTCTGATTTTGTTTATTAGAGCTTTCTCTTTTTTTCTTTGTAAGTCTGGCTAGGGGTTTGTCAATTTTATTTATCTTCTCAAAGAACCAGCTCTTTGTTTCATTGATCCTTTCTACTGCCTTTTTAGTTTCAATAGCATTTATTTCTGCTCTGATTTTTATTATTTCTCTCCTTCTGCTGACTTTGGGCTTTGTTTCTTCTTCTTTCTCTAATTCAGTTAGGTGTAGTTTAAGATTGCTTATTTGGGATTTTTCTTGTTTGTTAAGATGTGCCTGTATTGTGATGAATTTCCCTCCTAATACAGTTTTTGCTGTATCCCATATGAGTTGGTATGGCATGTTATCATTTTCATTGGTCTCCAGGTATTTTTTTATTTCTTCTTTAATTTCTTCAGTGATCCATTGCTTGTTCAATAGCATATTGTTTAGTCTTCGCATCCCTGTGCCTTTCTCAGCTTTTTTCTTGTAATTAATTTCTAGCTTTATAGCATTATGATCGGAGAAGATGCTTGTTATTATTTCAAGTTTTTTTACATTTGTAGAGGCTTGCCCTGTTTCCCAGCATATGGTCTGTCCTTGAGATGTCCCATGCGCACTTGAGAAGAATGTGTATTGTGCTGTTTTTGGGTGAAGTGTTCTATATATGTCTATTAAGGCCAAGTGTTTTAGCTTTTCATTTAGCTCCACTGTTTCTTTGTTGATTTTCTGTCTGGATGATCTGTCCGTTGATGTGAGTGGGGTGTTGAGGTCCCCTACTATTATTGTGTTATTTTTGATATCTTGTTTTAGGTTTGTTAATAGTTGCTTTATGAACTTTGGTGCTCCTGTGTTGGTTGCATAGATAGTTATAAGCCTTATTTCTTCTTGATGAAGTGTGTCTTTGGTCATTATATATTGGCCCTCTATGTCTCTCTTTATCTGCTTTATCTTGAAGTCTCTTTTGTCTCATATAAGTATTGCGACACCTGCTTTCTTCTGTTTGCTATTAGCTTGTAGTATTGTCTTCCACCCCTTCACTGTGAGCCTGTGTTTGTCCTTGGAGCTGAGGTGTGTTTCCTGGAGGCAACAAATTGTTGGATCTCGTTCTTTAATCCATTTTGCCACTCTTTGTCTTTTTATTGGAGAGTTCAGTCTGTTTACATTGAGGATGAGTATTGATGCATGAGGGCTTAATGCTGTCATTCTGTGGCTCGTTTTCCAGTTTTCCTGTGTTTCCTTTGTTTCTCGTCCTCTGTGTTTTAGCCTACCCATTGACTTCTGCAATTTCTTATACTGGGTTTCTTAGATTTTTCCTTATTTACGTTTTGTGTCTCTGTTCTGTTTTTTAGTTTAGTGGCTACCCTGAAGTTTGTATTCAGAATCTTGTGTATAACATAGTCCATTTTCTGGTGGTCTATTACTTCCTTGGCCTAGACTGTTTCAGTCCCTTTCCTCCTCCCCTCCTAAATTATTATTTTCATCTCTTATTCCAACTTGTGTTGTGACTTCGTGGTTAGAGTGGTAAGATTGTCTTTGCTTTGGTGATTTACTTCCCTTTATCCTAATGCTATAGTTGAGTATTTGCTATCCTATTCAGATTCTATCTATTTGTCTCCCTACTCTGTGTTTTGTGACCCATTTCTCCCTTTTTTTATTTCAGGTATGAGAGCCTTCTTGAGGATTTCTTGTAGTGGTGGTCTTGTGACTACGAAGTGCCTTAGCTTTGCTTGTCTGGAAAAGATTTAATTTCTCCCTCATATCTGAAGGATATTTTTGCTGGATAGAGTATTCTTGGCTGAAGATTTTTATCCTTTAAAGTTTTGAATATGTCCCTCCAGTCTCTCCTAGCTTGTAAGGTTTCTGTAGAGAAATCCGCTGAAAGTCTGATAGGGGTTCCTTTTTTGATTATTTTTTTCTGCCTTGCTGCCCTCAGTAGTCTTTCTTTGTCTTTCATTTTTGCCATTTTTACTCCTATATGCCTTGCAGTATGTCCTTTTACATTGACAAATCTAGGAGATCTGAAAGCCTCTTCCCACACACATTTCTCTCTCAATCCCTAGATTTGGGAAGTTCTCTTCTATTATTTCGTTGAGTACACTTTCTGCTCCATTTTCCTTTTCCATGCCTTTAGGAATGCCAATTATTCTTAAGTTGCATTTTCTCATTGAGTCAGCTATTTCTCGGAGATTTTCTTCAGTTTTTTTAAATTCTTAGTTCTCTTTCTTCCTCTGTCTGGAGCCATTCAGCCTTTGTGTCTTCGATTATGCTAATTTTCTCCTCTATGGTGTCTAAATAGGCATTTAGGGAATCCGTATTCTGTCTTATCTGATCCATTGTATTTTTCATCTCTAGTATTTCTGATCGATTCTTCTTTATAGTTTCTATCCCTTTTGTCAAGTAACTCCAGAACTCGTTGACCTGTTTCTCTATGTTTCCCTTTACCTCATTGAGTATTTTGATGATAGTTAGTTATTTTGAACTCATCTTCACTTAGTTTCCAAGTTCTCAGGACATACTTCTGTATTTTTACTGTTTTTCCTTTTGGACTGGAGCTTTTATAAATTGCTGGATGGTGGAGGAGCGGTTTTTGCGCATGATGCTATTATTCTGTTGCAGTTACAGCCTGTCGCCACTGGATGGGGGTCGATAGCTGCGCATTCTGAGCTCTCCACCTTCCGCCGTGATGGCACCACGCAGCACGGGTTGGGGGAGGAGGGGCACTTTCTCCCGTGCCCCAACCTAGATTCAGATCAGCTCTGGCTCTCTGGTCTCCCAGGGCCCTGGCTTGCTGGGGTTCCCCCACGCAAAAGCTTTCCCCAGTTAGAGGGTTTCCACTGCAGGGCAGTGGGAGTCCTGCATGATCCCCAGATGCGTGGCCCCTCCCCCACTCCTCCCCTCACCCGCGGCAGTGATCCCAGTCTCTAGGGGAGGGAGCGAAGTTCTCTCTTACCCTGTTCCAGCTCCTCCCAGCCGGCTCCAGCCTCTCTGCCCTCTGTGGTTTCGCTGCTGTAGGTCTCCAATGATTTCTGTTGTTAGGAATTTTTTTTGGTTAGAATGCAGTTGCTCTTTTTGGTTGTAATTTGGAGGGGAGAAAGTCCCGGGTGAACTCACGCTGCCATGTTGCTGACGTCTCTATCCCTGTTTCTCTTTTTAATTGTCAGTTTTTGCTTCGTGTGTTTTTGGACTCTGTTGTTACGTGTATATATGTTTATAATTATTATGTCTTCCAGGTGGATTGACTCTTACTTTTTATTATAAAATATCCTTCTCTGTCTCTAGGAATTTTTGTTTTAAAGTCCATTTTGTCTAATATCAGTGTAACCACTCCAGCTCTATTTTAGTTACCATTTCCATGGTATACCTTTTTTCCATCCTTTCACTTTCTGTGTTTTTGTCTTTGAATTCTAAAGTGTGTTTCTTCTAGACAGCATATGGTTGGATCATGGTATTTTTTTAATGCAATCCCTGCCATTACTTTTTGTTTTCTATATGTCTGTCTTTGTTTTTTCCTCCTTTATTGCCTTATTTATATTAAATGGGTATTTTTTAGTGTAACATTTTAATTTCTTCAAAAACTTTTAATTGTATTTTTTTAGTTATTAGCAGTTTTTGTAAGCACTACAATATACATCTTAACTTAATGAAAATTTACTTCAGATTTATTCTAAGGAAATATAAAAACTTTACTCCTATATAGCTTCTTTCCTCCCTTTCTTTTTTGTGCTTTTATTGTTACACATACTGCATCTAAAGATGTTACAAACCCAACAATATATTGTTATAATTCTCACTTGATATAATTGTATTTCTTTTAAATAAGCTGAGAGAAGAAAGGGAGCCAAGTATATATTTATAGAGTTTGTTATATTAACCTTCTTATTTACCATTTCTGCTTCTCTTCTTTTCTTCCTGTGGATTTGAAATACCATCTGGCGTCATTTCCTTACTCTTACCCACCTTTGCTCCCACTTACTTCTTTTGTGTTTCTTGTCAGATATAGTAACATTTCTATGTTATTGGCTCAACGATACCGTAATACAGTTTGTTTTATACAATTTTTTTTAATCAGTTAAAAGAATACAGGATAAGTGAATATGAAATTATATTGTCTTTTATAACTACTTAGTTATTACCTTTCGGCACTTTTTTTTCTGTGTAAATTCAGATTTCTCTGTGGTGTCATTGTTTTCAGCCTGAAGAAACTTCCTTTAGTATTTCTGGTAAAACAGGGCAGCCAGCAACAGATTTCACAGCTTTTGTTCATCTAAGAATGCCTTTATTTTATCTTTAGCTTTGAAATACAGTTTTGCTAGATAGAAGATTCTTGTTTGATAGTTTTTTACTTGTAGTGCACTGAATGTGTTATCCTGTTGCCTTCTGGCCTCCATTGTGTCTCATGAGAAGTCAGCTTTTAAACTTATTGGAGTTCCCTTGTGTGTAATGAGTTACTTTTCCCTTCTTACTTCTAAGAATTTTTCTTTATGTTTGGCTCTCAGTGTTTTACCTCTGATGCATCTGGGTGTGGATCTCTTTGCAGTTGTCTCGCTTGGACTTTGTTGAGCTTTGAAGATGTATAGATTAATGTTGTGCATCAAATTTGGAAGTAATTTCCCATTATTTCTTCAGATTTATTTCTGCTGCTTTCTTCTCCTGGTATTCCTATTACACTCATCAGTGCACTTAAGGGTTTCCTGGTTTCTCTCAAGCTCTGTTCATTTTTCTTCATTGCTTTTTTTCCTCTGTCTTCAGTTTGCATGATCTCTATTGATATATTCTTCAAGATTACTGCTTATTTCTTGTGCCAGCTCAAATCTGTTGAGCCCTTTTAGTTAATTTCCATTATTTTACTTTTCCACTGCAGAATTTACATTTGGTTCTTTTTTTATTTATTATTTCTATATTTTTACTCATATTCTCTATTTAATGAGAGATAGTGTCATCACACTTTTCTTTCTTTCTTTCTTTCTTTTTTTTTTTTTTTTTTTTGCTGAGGAAGATTCACCCTGAGCTAACACCCATTGCCAATCTTCCTCTTTTTGTTTGAGGAAGATTTACCCTGAGCTAACATCTAGGCCAGACTTCATCTATTTTATATGTGGGTCACCACCACAGCGTGGCCACTGACAAGTGATCTGGGTCCATGCCCAGGAACCAAACCCGGGCTGCCAAAGTGGAGCACACTGAACTTAACCACTAGGCCACAGAGCCGGCCCTATACTTTTAATTCTTTAGACATGGTTTTCTTTAGTTCTTTGAACATATTTATAATAATTGCTTTGCAGTCTTTGTGGGCCAAGTTTCTATTGCTTGCTCTTTTTTTTTTTTTACTATATAGGTCACGTTTTCCTATTTCTTTCTGTCTCATAATTTTTTGTTGAAAATTGAACATTTAAGTAATATATTGCATATATGATACACTGTGAAACAATAATTTAGCTACTCTTGATAATGATTCTCTGTCCCCCCAGAAACTGATGTTGTTGTTTGCTTGGCCACTTTGTTTAGAGTCTTGGTTGAACAAACTCTGTGAAGTCTGTTTCTCTTGCACTGTGCAGCCTGTGCTATCCCTGCTCAGATCTTTTTTCCCTTATTTTTTATCATTTGATTTAGGTACCTAGGGGTTACCTCTATGCCAACGTAAACCTCTTGTTAATCAAGGTTGTGCTTAAACCTCTTCAGCCAGTTAGATTTTTACCTTTTACTGTTGGATGTGTATGTGGCTTGAAGGTTGCTATCACGGTTCAGGGAATTTCCTTTTCCCCATGGTCAGTCAAGGGACTAGCAGCTTGGCAGTTCCCTCTCATGGCTCCTGAGAAGGGCATCCTTGGGCATGCACAGTCTTCCAGACTAACAGGGAAGCATGTGATTTAATTTAATTCAATTTATATATTTTAACTTTATTTTTTAGGACAGTTTTAGGTTCACAGGAAAACTGAGGGGAAGGTGCAGAGAATTCCCATATACCTCTGCCCCTACACATGCATAGCCTCCCCCATTATCAACATCTGCCAACCAGAGTGATACACTTGTTATAATTGACACTTCACACATCCTCATCACCTAAAGTTCATGGTGTACATTACAGTTCACTCTTGCAGTTGTACATTTGTGAGTGTAGACAAATGTATAATGATATGTATCCATCATTATGATATCATACAGAATATTTTCACTTCCCAAAAGATCCTGCATGTTCTGCCTGTTCATCCTTCCTCTCCTCCCCACAACCCCAGCAACCACTGATCCTTTTACTATTTCCATAGTTTTGCCTTTTCCAGAATGTCATATAGTTGGAATCATAGACTAGGTAGCCTTTTCAGATCAGCTTCTTTCACTTAGTTATATGCATGTAAAGTTCCTCCATGTCTTTTTGTAGCTTGATAGCTCATTTCTTTTTAGTGTTGAATAAATTCCATTGTCTGGATGTTCCACAGTTTATTTAGCCTTTCACCTACTGAAAGACATTTTGATTGCTTCCAAGTTTTAACAATTATGAATAAAGCTACCGCAGCTTTTTGTGAGGACATAAGTTTTCAGTTCCTTTAAGTAAATACCAAGGAGTGCTATTGCTGGATTGCGTCGTAAGAGTATGTTTAGTTTTGTAAGAAACCACCAAATTGTCTTCCAAAGTTGCTATACCATTTTGCATTCCCACTAGCAATGTATGAGAGTTCCTATTGTTCCACATCCTCACCAGCATTTGGTGTTAGTGTTCTGGCCAATCTAATAGGTGCATAGTGGTATCTTGTTATTTTAATTTGCATTTCCTTGATGACATATGATGTGGGGTATCTTTTCATGTGCTTATTTGCCATCCATATGTTTTCTTTGATGAGGTGTTTGTTCAGGTCTTTTGCCCATTTCTTAATTAGGTTTTTTTTTCTTATTGGGTTTTAAGAGTTCTTTGTGTATTAGATAACAGTCCTTTACCAATTTTATTTGATCAATTTATAAAAATATTTTTTCTCCAGTCTATGGTTGTATTCTCATTCTCTAAACAGTGTTTTTTTGCAGAGTAGAAATTTTTAATTTTAGTGAAGTCCAGCTTACCAATTGTTTCTTTCAGGGATCTTGCCTTTGGTGTTGTATCTAAAAAGTCATTGCTGTATCCAAGGTCATGTAGGTTTTCTCCTGTGTTATTTTATAGGAGTTTTATATTTTTTCATTTTACATTTAGGTTTGTAATCCATTTTGAGTTAATTTTTGTGAAAGGTGTAACGTCTGTGTCTAGATTAATTTTTTTGCTTGGGGATGTCAGGTTGTTCCAGCACTGTGTGTTGAAGAGACTATCTTTGCTCCATTTTATTGCCTTTGCTTCTATGTCAAAGATCAGTTGACTACATTTATGTGGGTCTATTTCTGGTCTCTCTATTCTGTTCCATTGATCTATGTGTTTATATATTGATTACTATAGCTTTTTTTCCCCTTTTTTCCCCAGCTTTATTGAGATATATTTAACATACAACATTGTGAAAGTTTAAGGTGTACGATGTGTGATAATTTGATATACATATATATTGCAAAATGATTATACTATAGCTTTATAGTAAGTCCTACAGTTGGATAGTGTCCATCCTCCAACTTTGTTCTTCTCCTTCAATATTGTATTGGCTATTCTTGGTCTTTTGCCTCTCCATATAAACCTTAGAATCAGTTTGTTCATATCCCCAAAATAACTTGCTGAGATTTTGATTGGAATTGCATTGAATCTATAAATCATGTCAAGTGACTTCTTAACAATATTGAGTCTTCCTACCTATACACATGGAATATCTCTCACTCTCTTTGGTTCTTCTTTCATTTTGTTCATGAGAGTTTTATAGTTTTCCTCATATAGATCTTGTATGTGTTTTGTTAGATTTGTCCCTCAATAATTATTTTTTGGGGGTGCTAATGTAAATGGCATTATTTTCTTCAAATTCCACTTGTTCGTTGCTGATATATAGGAAATTGATTGACTTTTGTATTTTAACTTTGTATCCTGCAACCTTGCTGTAATTGCTTATTAGTTCCAGTCTGCTTGGTCAATTTTTGAGGATTTTCTACATAGACAATTACGTCATCTGCAAACAAGGACAGTTTGACTCCTTCCTTCCCAATCTGTATACTTTTTATTTACTTTTCTCGTCTTACTCCATTAACTAGAATTTCTAGTACAGTGTTGAAAAAGAGTAATAAGAGGAGACATTCTTCCCTTGTGATTTAGTGAGTTTCGAGTTTCTTACCATTAAAAATGATGTTAGCTGTATAGTTTTTTGTAAATATTCTTTATCAAGTTGAGGAAGTTCCCTCTACTCCTAGTTTACCAGAAGTTTTTATCATGAATGGATGTTGGATTTTGTCAAATGCTTTTTTTATATCTATTGATATGATCATCTGACTTTTTTTTTTTTAGCCTGTTGATGTGTGATGGATTACGTTAATTGATTTTCAAATGTTGAACCAGCCTTGCATACCTGGGTTACGTCCCACTTGGTGATGGTGTATATAATTATTTTTATATATTGTTGGATTCAGTTTACTAATATTTTGTTGAGGATTTTTGCATTTATGTTCATGAAAATATTAGTCTGTAGTTTTCTTGTAATGTCTTTGTCTGGTTTTGGTATTGGGGTAGTGCTGGCCTCATAGAATGAGTTAG
Source organism: Equus asinus (assembly GCF_041296235.1). Classification (NCBI taxonomy): domain Eukaryota; kingdom Metazoa; phylum Chordata; class Mammalia; order Perissodactyla; family Equidae; genus Equus; species Equus asinus. The sequence goes on along the minus strand of NC_091810.1, from coordinate 83,110,579 downwards.
AAAGTATTCTCTCTGTTTCTATCTTCTGAAAGAGACTGTAGAGAATTGGTATATTTTCTTCCTTAAATGCTTGGTAGAATTCATCAGTGAACCCATTTGAGCCTGGTGCTTACTATTTTGGAAGGTTATTGGTTATTGATTCTATTTATTTAATAGGTATAGGCCTATTCAGATTGTCTATTTCATCTAGTTTATCATTTGTGGACATAGAATTGTTCATGGTATTCCTTCATTTTCCTTTTAATGTCCATAGGATCTGTAGTGATGTGTCCTCTTTCATTTCTTTTTTTTTTTTTAAAGATTGGCACCTGAGCTAACATCCATTGGCAATCTTTTTTCTTCTTCTTCTCCTTCCTACAGCCCCTCAGTACATAGTTGTATATTCTAGTTGTGAGTGCCTCTGGTTGTGCTGTGTAAGACACTGCCTCAGCATGGCCTGATAAGCAGTACCATGTCTGTGCCCAGGATCCAAACTGGCAATACCCTGGGCTGCAGAAGGGGAGCACGTGAACTTAACCACTCAGCCATGGGGCCAGCCCAGCCCCCCTCTTTCATTTCTAATATTAGTAATTTGTGTCCTCTCTTTTTTTCTTAGCTAGCCTCACTAGAGGCTTATCAATTTTATTAATCTTTTCAAAGAACCAGCTTTAGATTTTGTCAATTTTCTCTATTGATTTCTTGTTTTCAGTTTCATTGATTTATGCTCTGGTTTTTATTATTTCTTTCCTTCAACTTTGGATTTAATTTGGTCTTCTTTTTCTAGTTTCCTAAGGTAGAAGCTTAGATTATTGATTTTAGATCTTTCTTCTTTTTAATTGTGCATTCAGTGCCATAAATTTCCCCCTCAACACTGTTTCACTGAATCTTACAAATTTTGATAAATTATGTTTTCATTTTCTTTTAGTTCAAAATATTTTTAAATTTCTCTTGAGATTTCTTCTTTGACCCACATGTTATTTAGAATTGTGTTGTTTAATCTCCATGAATCTTGGGATTTTCCAGCTATCTTTCTGATACTGATTTCTAGTTTAATTCCATTGTGGTCCTGGAGCAGGCATTGTATGATTTCTATTCTTTTAAATTCGTTAAGGTGTTTTATGGCCCAGAATGTGATCTCTTTTGGTGAATGTTCTAGGTGAGCCTAAGAAAAATGTGTATTCTGCTATCGTTGGATTCAAGTAGTCTGTAGATGTTAATTATGTCTAGTTGATAGATGGTATAGTTGAGTTCAGCTGTGTCCTTTCTGGTCTTCTGCCTGCTCAATCTGTTTCTGATAGAAGGGTGTTGAAGTCTCCAGCTGAGATAGTGGATTCATCTATTTCTCTTTGCAGTTCTGTTAGTTTTTGCCTCATGTAGTTTGATGCTCTGTTGTTAGGCTCGTACACAATAAGGATTGTTATGTCTTCTTGAAGAATTGACCCCTTTATTCAGTATGTTATGCCCTTTTTATCCCTGATAACTTGCTTGGCTTTGAAGTCTGCTCTGTCTGAAATTAATATAGCTACTCCTTCTTTTGATTAGTGTTTGCATAATTTTTTCCATCCATTTACTTTTTTTTTTTTTAAGATTTTATTTTTCCTTTTTCTCCCCAAAGCCCCCTGGTACATAGTTGTATACATTTTCAGTTGTGGATCCTTCTAGTTGTGGCATGTGGGACGCCGCCTCAGCGTGGCTTGATGAGCAGTGCCATGTCTGTGCCCAAGATTCAAACCGACAAAACCCCGGGCCACTGAAGCAGAGTGCTTGAACTTAACCACTTTGCCACAGGGCCAGCCCCTCCATCCATTTACTTTTAATTTATATGTCTTTATATTTAAAGTGAGTTTCTTGTAGACAACTTATAGTTGGGTCTTGTGGGGAGATGTTTTGTTTTGTTTTGTTTTGTTTTGTTTGAGGAAGATTAGCCCTGAGCTAACAACCTCCACCAAGCCTCCTCTTTGTGCTGAGGAAGACTGGCCCCAAGCAAACATCTCTGCCCATCTTCCTCTACTTTACATGTGGAATGCCGCCACAGCATGGGCTGATAAGCAGTGTGTAGGTCTGCGCCCAGGACCCAAACTGGCAAACCCCAGGCTGCTGAAGCAGAGCACAAGAACCTAACCACTACACTACCAGGCTGGAGTTGGGTCTTGTTTTTTGATCCCTCTTAGAATCTGTGTAAGGGAGGGCTCTTCTTGGCTGTCTTTTCCCTGATTCTCTCTGTTAAATTTTTGGCTGTCCTACTCTTTCATTTGTTGCCACTAGTATCAAAGAGCTACCAACAGCCTCTTATTTGCTTTTCATTAAGATCTCCATTGTTTTCAACAACATCCTTTGGCAAGGAATTTTCTGTACTCTAGTCAAAATAAAGTCTCAGTCTACCCAGACAGAGCTACAAAGTTTCATCCTCAGCCCCTGGGTAGAATTTTTATGCCACTCAACAGGAGCTGGGCACTGGGACAGCATCCCTCTTGACTCCCAGAATAATACCCCTGTTCTATGAACTGGGTCCAGGATAACCCCTGGTTCTTGGCTTGCCTATCCAGGTATGGAACCTCTGCTCTACAAGGAAGCTGAGGTGGGGCAGGGCATTCAGGGCCCCAGTATTCTCAGCTGTGCCTGGGGTAGTTACTACCCCACAAGTAGAGGATGGGAAGGTTAAAGGAGCCTTATTCCTCCTAGCTGCTGCCCAGAACAGAGCTTCTAGTTCTGGATGGGGGACTAGAGAGAGAGGGAACTCCCATCTTCTTTTCCGTGTCTGCCCAGAGTAGACCTCCTGGAATAGAGTTTCCAATAACAAAGAGCTGTAGTGAGGGAAAAGAGACAAAGGAAGGGAGCAGCGGGTGGTTCACATGGTACTAACTCTCACCGTTCATACTGAGATTTAATAGACTTTCTTAAATAAATGTTTCTCCATTTTCTCTATGCCCTTAGGACAATTTCTAAAGACTTTAAATGATTATATTTTATAACTTTTACCAGTTAAAAGGTGGTTTTGCTGGGAAGAGGATATGCCAGGCTTCTCCCTCCACCATTCCAGAAATTCTACCTTGATTTGCACACTTTAAAAGAAAATTCAATAACCTTTTTGAGCCAAACTTCTGATTTTTTCTTTAACATTGGTATGTAAAAGCAAAGGACAAAATATAGGAAGGACCACACACACGCGCACACACAAACACACATTCTTTCTCTCTCTTTTTCTCTCTTAGTAATACATTTGTTTTCCTAAAAATACTCCAGGAATATGGGAAGCAAAAATCTTAAATTTTCAGTCCCTCTCTTTTCAAAGGTAACCACTGTTACAGTCTAATATGTGTCCTTAGGGATTCTTCAGAACCTTCAGAGAGAGCCTCATGTTATGAAAAAATTAAATAAGTGATAGATGAACTGCTTCCATGAAAATCACTGCTGCTTCTGTTGTGTTTCTAGTCATTCATACCTAGAAAAATTCCTTACGGAGCAAATGATGGAAAGGAGGGAAGACGTATGGCTCCCACTCATCTCATATAGAAATTCGTTAGTCACTGGAGGTGAAGATGATAGAATGTCTGTGAACAGTGGAAGTAGTAGCAGCAAAACCTCCTCAGTAAGGAATAAGAAAGGACGACCCCCGCTTCACAAAAAACGAGTAGAAGGTAAGTCTGCCCTTACACTAGGAGACAGTTTGCCTGACATTATAGACTTAAAGTGGTAAACAATATTTTGTTTGAAGCAAGATAACACTGTTAAGCACATTATTTCCCTGTACATTTGATACACGCTGACAGGTTCACGCAAAAAGTTTGCAATAGACAAAGTGGGACGGAAAAGGGTCAAGGAAAAAAGTTAAAAGAGCATGGAACATTGAGGAAAATAGGCATGGAGAAAAAGAGGAAACACTTATGAAGGTTAATAAAATTGATGCCATACCATAGTCCTCTAATACATTAAAATTTAAAACAAGGTAGTCACAATGTTATTCTATCAAAATTCATCTTAATATAGGAGAGATTCTGGTAAGTTGAGGGTAGTCCTCTGCAGCAAATTGAATATTTGAGAACAACTTTCCATTTCTACCACTCGGGTGGATAATTTATTTTTTAAATATTAAATAAATAATAAATAAATAATAAATAAATGATAAAATAAATTTAAACATTAAAATAATGGTGGCCAAATCTGGTTTTATAACCCTTAGGGACTGTAGGGAACAGGGAGTTTAATTGTCATGAAAATGTGATCAATAGTAGATATTCATATATCCAGAAAGACTAAAAATTGCTTTATTAAAATAAAGCACTACTTTTAAACTAAGAGAAAACTCAAAATCAAAATGCTTATTTCCTCAAACAGTCTTACCCCTTCTCCATGCTGCTTCTAATAAATTTTCTCCAAACTGAGAGAGGAAGGCAGTGATCTAAATCCTGCTCTTTCGCTCCTTTTTACAACCTTCTGTTATCTTTCAGCATCTCATCTCTGCTGCCTAAAAAATAGTGACTCATCAAAGATTTTGCTACAATCCGTGACAAAATTAATTGGAATTTAAATCTAATGTTTCTTTCATCATTGGGGAGGCCGTATTGACTATTTATGAAGACTAAAAACTCTAAAACTCAAAGTTTTAGAACTCAAACTTGGCTTTGTCATTTTTCAGCTGTGGACCCTTTGGGCATGTTACTTAACCTCTCTAAGCCTCAGTCACTGATCAAATGAAAGAAGATCAGAGCACCTATCCTGTCAGCTATTGTGAATATTAAATGAGATACTCCAAATAAACCACTTAGTACACAAAGTGCTTACTTAGCACAGTGCTTGGCACAGAGGTAGCATTTGATAAATGTTAGCTGCTGTTGTCAGAATGTCATCATCATCATTATCATCCTATAGTAATGCCTCTTATCTAGCATCAGTCCGTGGATTAGGCTGTCTATTTCAAAGAGAATAAAAGATTTGAAAATATTCACAGAATTAATGTTAAAGTTTAAGATTTCCTTTCAAGTTTCAACTATTGGACTTAAAATCTTTTTGGTCCAGAGAATTAAAATTCAAAACTCTGGGTGCTGGCCCCGTGGCCGAGTGGTTGGGTTCCCGTGCTCCGCTTCAGTGGCCCAGGGCTTCACCGGTTCAGATCCTGGGCGTGGACATGGCACCGCTCATCAAGCCATGCTGAGACGGCGTCCCACACAGCACAACCAGAGGCACTCACAACTAGAATATACAACTATGTACTGAGGGGCTTTGGGGAGAAGAAGAAGAAAAGAAGAAAAAATAAGACTGGCAACAGATGTTAGCTCAGGTGCCAATCTTTTAAAAAAAAAACAACTTCAAAACTCTGTCTTTGTACCATAAGATCCTGAACTTTTCTCTAAAGAATGACTCCAGTTATTTCCTTTTGAAAAGGTCTTCTAGAACAGCCTCTATCAGGGTGCCCCACAAATATATATATATTTTTTTCCTACTCAAAGCTTTTCATAGATGTAATATTCACATTAGCCAGCATTCATCAAATCCTTGCTATGTACCAGGAATGTGTTTTATGCGCATTATATTGTTTAATCATTTACTTGACTAATATTTGTAAAGCACTTAGGTCAGTCTCTGGCATATACTAAATGCTTTATAAATCAATTCTGAGTTCAACACTAACATCCAGATTTTACACTGAAGAAACTAAGGCTTAGAGAATTTAAATAACAAAAAAAATTCACTAATGAAGCAGTCAGTATTATCAACTTCAGGACTAAGAGAAGCATAGATGGACCAGATAACCTAATTTGGTAATGAAGTTGCAAAAAAGAAAATGTGTCTATGTTAGTTCAGAATTTACCAAGTGACTAAAACAGGTTATGTACCCAGAACCCTTAGAGAGCAGAGTTTCATCTGTTTGGGATAAAGATGAGAGAGCTTTACAAGAAGTGTTTTCTGAGGAATCTTTAGGGGTTAGGAGGAATCTCTTCAAGAAGAGTGACTTCTTCCTGAAGTTATTCGTTCATTCAGTAAGCCTTTACCAAGCAGCTTCCTAAGAACCCCAGCTAGATGCTGGAGATTCACATTAATAAAAGAGCTCATAGTGCAGATGGGGAGACAGAAGCAGACACTTCCAGGTCAGCATGATAAGTGCTCTGATGGGCCACAAAGGTTCTCTGGGAACATACAGGGAGTGACCAAACTTTTAATAAAGTGGGAAAGATTTTCTGGAAAAGATAATATGTAGTTAGTAGAGAGCTGAAAGATGAGTTGACCAGGTTAAGAACCTTTTGATACTATTATGGTCATAAAATTTTAAGTGTGGTAGAGAATAAAAGTTTTGAATTAGATGTTGAATTAAAAATAGAATGAATAAAAGAAGATGAAACATATCCTTGCTGATTAACTAAGAAGAGATTCAGTAGAAACTTCTGATCAGTGGAATGACCTTAATCAGACAATAGGTAGGTATTTCCAGAGACAAAAGCCAACAGATTGTATACATGTGTCTGACAAAATTTCAGAAACCTGAGAAATACTGCACAGAGAGAGATGGAATGCTTGATGGCAAATGAGGAACCTAACGTGTACATCTCTGAGCATTAATGAGGGAGGAAAACAACAGATTCACACTATATGTTGTGATTCAAATTCTTCAGAAGGAAAAAACATAGCAGTAATACTTTTTTTGGTCATCCCATATTAAGAAAATAATTTAGAATTTTTATAGATAGAAACTTTAGAATTATGTAATATTTTATCAGGCTATAGTTTAGGTATGCAAATAATGCTTTAATCTGCTCAGATGTTTATAAATGATCTTCAGAATAAGGATAAAACAGTTCCTGGTCCCTTGAAGAAACTTAATTACAGAAGTAACACATACACATGACAAATCACCTGCCGATGCAGGACAGTGTATAATTAAGTCCTAAGTGAGCAGTAATGATTCTATTTCTTCTATGAATTAAGAGAATAGTAAGTTAGGGCTGGGTGGGGTGCTCAGGGAAGGCCTCCCCAAAGAGGTAGAACTCAGAGGCATGAAAACAGCCTCTCAGCCCATCCCCACATGTATGACATGGCAAAGAGTTATTTCTCTAGTGACTAGTGTCCAATTGTGCAACAGGATTTGCTGATTTCTTAGTAAAGGCCAGCAAGACTTTAAGTGCTGCTGCCTCAGGCCCTTGTAAGGCTCAGTAAATAGGCCCTTTATTGCTTGAGCAAAGGAAGGTTAGAGGGGTCTCTGGCCTTATGCTTCCCATTATATAGTGAATTAATCCTTAGCGATCGAGGGACTTGGAAGAGATGACACTGTGTGGATAGCTAACATTTGATGGTTACAGACATTACCTCATTTAATCCTTACAAATCTATGAGGTTAGGTACTGATATTCTCATTTTGTATATGAGAAAACTGAACTTTGGAAGTTTAATGACTTAGACAAATCACACAAGTAAGTGGTATAACTGGGATTCAAACAAGGCAGTCTAACTCCAGAGCCATGCTCTTCAAGTCTATGCTCCAACTTCTCCCAGAGTTCACCCATGACATTCTGTGACTCTAACTGGAATTTTACAGATGAGAGTCTGGATAATACGTGGCTAAACAGGACTGACACCATGATTCAGACTCCTGGCCCCTTGCCGGCACCACAGCTCACTTCCACTGTACTTCGGGAGAATAGCCGGCCCGTGGGAGAACAGATTCAGGAACCCGAGTCTGAACATGGTTCTGAACCTGACTTTTTACACAAGTAAGTAGTAAAAATTCGTTTCCTTGGCATAAAACCTTTAAAGAAAGAAGAACTATGTTTGTTCATCAGAGCATATTACTGGTCAGTTCATGAGAAAAACACCACTACAAATAGAAGTTAAATAATTTATATTACAAGATATATAATAAGTGTGCAAAAACTTGTGTATATCAGTTCCTCAAAGTCCAGAGACCCTTAAATGCATGGTGTCTCACTAAGTGCTGATTTCAGTTGGAGTTTGCAGATTATTGGGCAAGTCTCTTTCTTCTCAGAGACTTGTCAAGAAGACATGCAGGTTACTTCCTTGGCAGGAGAGCAGATAAGTCTCTGCTAAGGTTGTTACTAGTCTGAACACCAAATAAATAGACTAGTTGTTACTTTTATCATCCATTTAATTAATAGTACTTTATCTTGGTTAATTTTATATTTTGAACTTAAACTTTGTGCATTAAGAATTAAAATATTTGATAAATCCTGAGAATGGTTACCCTTTTAGCTAAGAGTGAATCAAGGTCTTACCTTTTCCCACACTAGCAATTAAAATGTTTTCTAGTACCAGAGCTCTGAAAATTGTGGAAAAGGCAAGTGTGATGGCCTGACTTTTGCTATAAAAATCCTTAACTTTTTCTTTGTTGTTTTCCATCCAACCTTGAAATCTCTTAGCTCTTCACTTTTGTTTCTCTTTCTTTTGGGGTAATGCTGTGAATTGCTCTGATGAATGAGAGAATTCTCACTTGCAGTCAACAAATTTAGCAGGTTGAAAATGGAAAGAGGCAGTGTTAGAAATATTCAGATCCTGGGTTTTCATAAGGCATCTTCGCTCCGAGGATCTGCCGTTCTTCAAAGCTGAAAGGATAATCCTTGTTAGCTGTTGCATCACTGGGCATTCTTAGAGGGTGCTTGGCCTTATGACCAGCATTCCCACTCCACTTCCTGTGGGGTGGGTTCCTCCTTAGAGCAGCCTGCCTTGCTTGCCTGACCTTCCCACTTCTCAGTCCCTCCTGGCTGTGATCTGTCTTCTCTTCCCTGCTACAGGTTTACAGGGTTAACCAAGGTGGTAGCCCCACACAGGACAGCTGCTTATAGAGAACTTCATGCAACAGATTTTGTCTACTAAGAATTATTAAAGTTTACATCCTATAAAATTCCCAAGGAAGCATGTTTATGCAAGTGTCCATGTGCCGATAGATATAGAGTGCAGGTGAAGATTTGGCCCAACATGCACCTGACCCCAAATCTCCTCAGAAGGACTGAGAAAAAAATGTGTTATCCCCTTCTTTGTCCAACTCTGGAGAGCTCTGAGCCACCAGCCGGCAGCATTTCTGTCCCTTTGGGGACTAGCTGTGAGGAACACTTGTGAGTAGGGCAACAGCTGGTTACAGAGGTCTGAGAAGTGTCCTTGTTTGGCAAGGATTTGGGGAATGAAGTTGATAATTTAAGTACCTGTATGGAGGGGAAAGTTTTCCTCAATCTTCTTAGGATGCCTAGCTGGCTCTGAAAACTAAACTGACAAAGATAGGTTAACAGGAGAAAAGGATACAGACTTTCTTGAATTTTTACATGTACATGGGAGCTTTTACAAGAGAATGAAGACCTGAAGAAGTGACCAGAGCAGGAAGTGTTTATACCTTTTAGACAAAGAAACAATAAAATTGTGAAGAATTGATAAAACAGAGTTTTGGAGTAGGGATGGTCCGAGTAGGACTGGGTAGTCCTTATCTTCCTTAAGTAGGAAGGTAAAAGTTAGTTTTACAAGCTTTGCAGATTCCTGTGGTGCCATCTCTAGGCTGATAAGAGTCTGTCTCCAGTAGAAGGAGAATGTATTTCCTGCCTTTAGGCAGCAATAGGAGAACTTTTTCTGCATTTACTGCTTAATTGCCTTCAGCTCAAAATAACTTTTATCTCAGAAACCTATCTTGGGGCAACACATTCTGGTTTCCTTCACACCTAACAACTAGCCACAGCCAGCTTCTCTTAGAGACTTAGGGATCTCTTTGGGCAATTACTGCCACTTCTGCAAAGAGAGATCCTTTGATACAGTGATCTCACCCTTGGCCCTGGAATAAATCCAGCTAACTCCCCCTTGATGAGGATTAGGCCAGCCAGCTATGGCCTGCTTAGCATGGGACTGATTAGCTAAATTCATTATCTGCTGCCACAAAATGAATAATAGTACCCTCTCTTAGTCCTCAGATGCAGATCTCTTGGTTAGGCCAGCCGAAATTAGAAGACTTAAATCGGAAGGACAGAACAGGAATGAACTACATGAAAGTGAGAACTGGAGTAAGGCACGCCGTGTAAGTGTTAACAAGTATCACAAGAACATAAGGACTGTGTGATGCTGGTCATTTTGTGGAGTGACTTGGGTTTCTCTGATGTTTGATCTCAGGAGTTAAAATCCTAATTCAGGATACACTCTGCAGCGCAGGACAGGAATGGAGAGCACAGGCTCTCAAGCCCTTCAACGTTTAAAGTCTAGTGCTGCTACTTGCTAGCTTTGTGGCCTTGAGCAAACTCTAAAACCTCTGAGCCTCAGGTTCCTCATTTGTAAAGTTGGGATGACAGTACCAATCACTTAGAGTTTTGTGGGAGGTGACACATAGCTAAATAAATGTTAACTACCATTGTTATTGCATTTAAATTATACTTCCTTCTGATGAGTTGAGATAGAATCTTGAGTGAACCAAATGAATGATCCTTAATTACCTTAGAGGTCAGTATCATAATTTGTGCAGTCTATAGTTTGTAATTGGAAGGTATGCTTTCATTGGTTGGAAGACCTAATGTAAGAAAAAGCCAAGACTTGAAATTCCACAAATCTGAACAGCTTTCTGATTGTGCTTTTTTCTTATCAGTCGGGGCCTAATGGAGGAAGATGCTGAGCCCATCTTTGAAGATGTGATGATGTCATCCCGGAGCCAGTTAGAAGATATGAATGAAGAATTTGAAGACACCATGGTTATTGATCTGGTAAGGAAATTTCATACGTTTTTAAAATGTGAAGGTATGGTGTAAGATGATGCTTTTGTTTTCAGAACGCTGTGGGAGGAGGAGTAAGGTGAGGAGGAGGGGGTAACACTGACCAGCAGTGGGCAGGGCCTATGAAATGCTTGTGCACATTTAGATGAGCTTATGTGTTTTTTAAGCCTGCTTTCAAAGCAGTCAGATTTTGAGTTCTGGCTATACAGGAACTGGTCCCTTGAAAAAGAGCTACGGTAGATCTTGTCTTTCAGTATAGCATATGCATCTGGCCTCTTGTACTTTAAATTGGAGTCTGACAGTATACCCTGTACTCCAACATAACAACCAGATGCAGAAAATGGACCTTATTTGTTCGGTATGAAAGGGCATCTTTGAAGTAAGGAAATCTGAACATGGACTTATGTGTAGGTGAAAATTATTAACTTGGTCAGGAATAGTCATGCATGGTGGTTATGGTTTTTTGTTTTATTTATTGAGGTAACATTGGTTTATAACATTATATAAATTTCAAGTGTACATCATATTTCAACTCTGTATACCACCAAAAGTCTAGTTGCTACAGTGGTTGTGTTTTTTTAAAAGTTTCCATCCATTAGAGATATATTTTGTAGTAGTTATAGGTGAAAGTACATGAAGAAAAAAGGGGATTCAGTGAAACAAGATTGGCCAAATATCTTGACTGTTGTTGAAGCCAGGTGAATGGCACATGGGAGTTGATCATAGTACTTTCTCTGTGTGTTAATTTGCTGTGGCTGCCATAACAAATACCACTGACTAGGTGGCTTAAACAACAAAAATTCATTGTCTCTTAGTTCTGGAGTCTAGAAATCTGAGATCAAAGTGTCAGCAAGGTTCATTTCATTCTGAGGCCTCTCTCCTTGACTTGTAGGTGGCCATCATCTCCCTTTGTCTCCACATGATCTTTCCTCTGTGCGTGTTTCCTCTTCTTATAAGGACACGAATCATATTGGATTAGAACCCACCCATATGACCTCCTTTTACCTTAATTACCTCTTTAAAGGCCCTATCTCCAAATAACAGTCACATTCTGAGGTACTGGGGTTAGGACTTCAACATATGAATTGGGGGGACATAAATTTAGCCCATAACATTCTGCTTTGTATGTTTTAAATTTTCCATGAGATCATGTCACTCCAATCTGTAACCTCCCTCTTCCCAGCCCATCAGTAGCTTTCCATCTACCTGCTTTGGGGAATTCAGTCAAGTTTTGTCACCTAGTATTTGATCAATTTTGTATGTAATTATTCCATGATTAAAAGATATGCTCTATGTTTATAGGCCCAAAAATTTATATGCATTTACATGTTCAATTTATTCATAATTTGAAAGCCTCTTTTTTTTTGTCTAAGTGGTAATTAAAAGCCAAACGCACTCAATTTTTTTTTAAATGTATGCTCCATGTAAGAGCCAGAGTCTTTTCCTTTCAAAATTGACCCTTAACAGTTCCGTGTTATATCATCAGAAATATTAGAAGCTTATTATTACAGTTCATTGTCTTAATGTATCTCAGGAAAAAATTAACTGGCTTCTCTTTCCAGCCCCCATCAAGAAATCGGCGAGAGAGAGCTGAGCTGAGGCCAGATTTCTTTGATTCTGCAGCTATCATAGAAGACGATTCAGTAAGTGTTAAATTTATTATGCTTTTTTATTTATGGTTCCTGGGTCTTGTTTTTGCATGAAGTTAATAATTGTGTTTCTCATTTTTCTAGGGATTTGGAATGCCTATGTTCTGAAGTCTGAAGAAAATTTACAAATCTGGAACTCTATTATTTAGAGCTAGAGGCCTATATACTGTGATAGCTTGTATGGGGAGAAAACACTTTTGATGTGATCTTATTTGTTTTTTAATCAAATGATTGCGGTCAACCCCTTTTTGCAGTGACAGAAGAGGAGCATGTAAATTACCCAAGGGAATGTTGGTGAATGTCACCTCAGAAAGACTGACCTGAAAAATCATTTGTGTCCTAATATTGGACTTATCCCAATACAGATGTGTGTGTTTTTCTGGAGGGAGGAAGAAATTTTAAATTTTTAAAACAGCTGTCAAGATAAACACTGTTATACACCTGTTTTATGAAAACTCAGCACTGAGTAAAAAAAAAAATATTTTTAACTTTATTTTCCTGTTGTACAATTTAAAAACCGTTTTAACATTTTGCCTTTTTATGTTTTAAAAGCTAACCATTTTTATTAAACCTATGAGTAAGCAGCTCATCCTAATTGCCGAAGAGTGTTTTGGAGCTCACTGGATTTGGTTGACCTTGTGGAATATAGAAATATGGTGGAGCAGAATATTGACAAGCTAAGATGAAATTCTGATTGTGCATCTCTGCCAAAAACCACACACCCTCTGTGGATATGGATATTAATTCCAGATTTTATATACTCTTGAATAAAAAGGTTTATTTTTATTTATAAGGGGGCATAAAATAAGAAATGTCCATGCAGCCATTTTTCCAACAGATGCTGTACACCGTTCATTTTATATAGAATAGGGAGATTCAGATACAGTACATTTTCTATTGGTATTTGTTCTGTGCATTTTTAGCAACTTCTACCAGCAAATAAAGTATTCTCAGTAAAACAAAAATGGTTCTCAAGTTATCAATCAGTTTGCTGTTTTTACCACTTATTTCATGCCCTGCCAAATTCAAGTTACATAGACTTCCATTTTCTTAAAAAGATAATCATGACGCTCTTTTGCCATTCAAAGTGATTTTAAGTGTAACCTAACTGTGTCTACTTCCCATGCACTTAATACCCGTATGCGCTAATTTTGTGACTTAAGTTTACCGATTATAGAAGTATGTGCCGCATAGAAGTCTGTGCTTAGAGGGTGAAGTTCCCAAGCTTACCTTGAAATACAGCTACATTTCAGTGTTAAATGTGCATATTAAGAATTCTTTGGGGGAAAGAAATTATGAATATTCAGGACAGCCTTTGATGGTTTAGAGTTACAGTCTGCTTAGACCTTTTATGACTTGCTGCTATTGTTTTAAAAAGCCCACTTAGTTTCTTCCTTTCTGATTTTTAAAGTAAGCCTCAGAATTTCCAAACCAATCCATCCACAGCTCTTTCTGGGCTGGTTTTTAAAGTAGCTGCAACAGAATCATGAGGCTTTCCCTTTTTACCAAAAATGAAAAGCATTTTTTAAAAGAATCTGTGCACCTAATGATTATCTTTTGTGCGGGAAAGCAAAATGGATTATTTTATTCATCCTTTTAATAAATAGACACAAAACAGATATTTCTCAACATTTGTACAGTTCTGAAAAAACTTGGTCGCCAAAAATGTTTAATCTGCTAATTTAGCAATTCCTGGGTTCCAGTTACGGGGGCTGGGGTCTCACTTTCTTCTAGAAATGTGGGCTTCACTGGAAGTGAAGGGGCAGGAATGACTGGACTGTCCACCACACCAGCCCTGCCTACCTGTGGTTCTGGCCAGGGAGCAAGCCAGGAGGTGACCTGGCACATGCACAGATTGATCCTTTGCCTGACAGTTTCATGTGGAAAACAGATGCTGACTTAGGATTGTGGACTACCATGCAACAAAAAAAGGCTTAATATCTACTCCAATAGGTTTCCAGTTCAGTTTGAAGTCAATCGAATTTTTGTATTTTCAGTGTCTCCTTGATTGGTTTTGCTAGTAATTCTGTAAATTGTACATTTGCAATATGAGGTTTTTTTCCTTTTGTACAATTTGAAACTGATGCTTCACCTTTCCTTTAATAAACTATTCAAAATCAGGCTTGTAGTAGTCATCCTATTGTTCCTACTAGGTAAAGCTTTAAAAAGGTGATTTGCTGCTCTTGAGAGGGGTTGCTCTTTCAGATAATTTGTTAAATAATGGCAAAGTTACTCTATCAGTCAGTGAGGTATGTGTTTTTGTCTTAAGCAGAAATTTAGGACTAGATCATTAGTTAATTTTCTCATTCCTTGGATTTCCCATGAGAGAATGGGTAGGCCACTTGTCTGTGGTTCAAGAGGAAGTCTCTTGCAGGCTGCTTTCGGGGAGACATTCAGGGACCATCCACTAGGCTCTCCCCTGGGTCCTCCCTCCTGCCTGAGATCTAGATCCTGGGCTTATGCACGGTTGCCCCCTAGCAGTGGCCCATTAAAGACCACTTGGATTCTACACGGCCACAGAAATGAGGGTTTTTCTTGATACTGGTGCCAGACATCACTCTTAAAAAACTCACGCCCTATACTTTATGGGCCAGGCCCTGTTCTTTGAGCTGTGTTCATTAGTTAGCCTAAAGAAGTGTCTGTGCATAAAAGGCAGGGATGCAGGGGATAAATAAGCATGTGAGCTCTCCAGGCAGCTAGGGAGGGAAGGTGATGAGAATGGGTCTGTCTCCATAGCTGCTCATCTTGAAGGTTACAAGCTTATGAGACTAGACCAGGGCTTTCCCTGTGTGTGACTCCACCTTGGGTCAAGCGTGCATATCATCTCCCACCTATGACTTGAGTGTGACTCCTCTGTGTGGCCCTGTTCCCAGAAAAGTCCATCAAACGATGAACAGTGCCTTCATGGAAACAAAGACTGACTGCCGCTCAGGCTTTCCATATCAGACCAAACTCAGGTAAGTTTCCACCCCTGTCCTCTTAAGTGTTTTGCCCTGTCAGGATCTCTATCAATCAGCCATCAATCATTTTTTGAAGAACAGCTTTCTGCGCCCAAGGATACATAAAGCAGGCATTTCTCACCCTCCAGGACAATAGGGACGTGGTCAGAACCTTCCTACTAAGGCTACCACATCTGCCCGGATGTGCTGGCTAGACTCCACAAAGGCCCCCGACTGAGCACTGCTCATTAAGTGGCCACAGCTCCTGGGTGGGATGATGGAGGAGATCCCATGCTGACAGAGGTGCAAGAGTGTGAGGACCAGTAGTTCTCACTTAAAGAATAAAGCCACAGCTCTCCAGAAATCCTTTGGAACCAAAAAGACATAAAATACTCACATGTGTCAAATAGGTAAAGTCTAGGCTGGTTCAACAACTCCATCAAGAGTGTTAACTCAGTGTATGGGTGAGTGTTCTTCACAGGCTTCTCTGATTGGTGAGACCACATCTAAAGCACCACCATCAATGCATCCAGAGGCAAACAGTCTAGGGAGACCAAGACATGGTCAAAAGTGAAGCTGGAAGAACTGAGCATAAATATAAGCATTTTCGAACAAGCACCGGAAGGCTGCATTGTGGATGTCCTCCCCATAACTCGAGGAACTCAAAAGATGACTGACTGGCCATCACGCATGAGGTAGAAAAGCTTTCCAAGTTTACTAGCTCTGTGCGTTGAGACAATTCCAGTAAAGCAGACCACCACCTTCTCACCTCAACCCTTAGGAGCTCATCCCACCTGCCTCATCAGTTGAGAGGCAATATTCTGAACAGTTAGAAGACAGGTTTGGGATTCAAACAAACCTGCCTGGGTTCAAATCCCAGCTTTACCACTCAGCGTTCAGTAAACCCAAGTCCTCTCTAGTTACAAGATTCCACATTTTTCTTTTTCCCCTTAAGGCAAGAATACCAGTTGGGAAAGGCATTCCTACATAGCAACCAATGAGAATGCTGAAGCCTAAGCAGATAAGTACTTTGCCCTAAAAGCTTATTATCTCACCTATGGGGAAAAAAATAATTTTTGGGGGTGAAAAGGAAAACAATACACAGGTGTCAAACAAGGGTCAGTTCTAGGTGACAATACATACTGCTTTCTTGATTTTTCAGATTTCTACCATAAAAAAATGAAATTTATGCTCAAAAAATAGTTAAGATTTTTAATAAAGCAAATCATTTTACAGTAAGGGACAAGTGGAATCTTTCTGGAATTTAATAAACTTAGCCATTGCAAGTATTTGGATTCCCAGGTTTCCTGATTGCAGAAAGCGGGGATGACTGCAAACGGCCAGGCAGTAATTAGCTCTCGGTTTCTTTTCCTTTGATTCATTTACAATGGAATATTTGCATGTTTCCTCCAAGGACGCTGCACCTTCTTGCTGGCTAAGACATCCAGGTCAGAGCAGATTCGGGCACGTGTGGAGGCAGGCTGGATGATGTCGTCCACAAACCCTGGTGAAGCACAGAAACGGAAGTAGATCATCTGCATCCTCAGATGATGCCGCCCCCCAATCTCGTGCTCAGCTGGGCACCGTCTCTGGGCCAACAGTGTGAGTAGGGCCCAACTTGATGAAAGACAGGCTGGGCCCTGTGAACTCTCCCCTGTATCCCTTGTTCCTCTGGCAGATCCTCAACTTCCAGCCTTGGGACACTTGGCAAGAAAAGAAAAATCTGACTGCTCACTGCCAAGATGAATTCAATAGGAAATAAAATTAAGAAAATACACTTGTATTTTCCAAAACGGCTACAATTCGTCCCATCCCTGTACACACATCCTTCTGCAATGTGACTTTGTCACTTCTCCCAGCAAGAAGTGGGTTCTGTTCCTTTACCTGGCCAACCGAATGTGGCAAAACTAACACTACGTAACTTCCAAATCTAGGCCTCAAACTTCCCCTCTCTCTTGCTGCCTTCAGGATGCCACGTAAAGAAGCATGGACTAGCCTCCTCAACAGCAAGAAACCAAGTGGAGAGGAAGTCTAGCTGATGGCCAGTACCAATCATGTACGTGAGGCCACTTTGGACTATCCAGCCCCAGTCAAGCCACCAGATGACTATAGTTGCATGACTGATCCCAGGGAAGACCAGCTGAGCCTAGATCAAATCACTGACTCCCAGCACCATAGGCAAAAAAAAAAAAAATATGGTTGTTTTAAGCCGCTGTTTTGGGGGTGGAGTTTTAAACAGTACTAGGTAACTGGAACAACACTAAGAAATTCAGCCATTTCAGCAATGTTGTTTTGATCCTGGTTACCAAAGCAGCCTATACAGGCCCCATTGTCCTTAAGTGATGACTGCCCAGGGACAACCCCAACCCTCACCAGTCTCCAGATTCAACTCTAAGGGCAAAAGGCAGTTATGTGAGACTTTTCGAAGTAAAAGAATGAGCAAGTAACCCAACAAACGAGTAAAGCACCATCCCCATCACAGTTCCTACCTCTCACTGCTGCAGGAAAAGGGTTGGCAAACTTCTTGATATACTCTGCTTGAGCAGCTTCCACATTCTCATGCCCTTTGAAGATGATCTCCACAGCACCCTGCCATGAGAGGAGTTCATGACCTTCCCTGGAGGTCCCAACTTGGGCAGACCTCCCTCAGCTCCTTACTGCTGTCTGTGGTTGTGAACTTCTTGGCAAATCAAAGTGTACTGGATAGAAGTGCCAGCTCTGGGGGCCAGAGCATAGAGGCGGGCACTGCCTGGAGTCAACCTTCGTGATTCCAGGGACTGTGTGATGATGGGACACAGCTGTGGCCCCAGTGACAGGCAGCCCAGGCAAAGCCAGTAGCTTGTCTCCCCAGATTCCAACCTACCCTCTTCCATTGCACTTATCCTTCGTTGCAGCCAAGATGTTTGGCCTATTTTCCACTGTTAGATCCATGTCCCCTGCATCAAGGGGAAGTAAAATGCTGTTTTCCTTTTTCATTATCCTGAGCCCTGAGTACATAAACTCAGTGGCCAGAGAAGGACAGACTGAACTGCAAATGTAGAAGTATGGGGGACTGAAAGATGGGCCTTCTCCTGACCCCTAAAAGTCAGCTCAGGAGGACCCAACAAGTTATCTGGTTCAACTCCAATAGCTATTCCAAAGCAGACAGGAGTAGCGAATAGGCTGGTCAATGGGAAAGTACCTTGCTCAAAGTCACTAGGGTCACAACTACAGTTCAGCTTCTATGGGCTGAAAGTAGCTCTGGGGCCCTCCCTGGGAGACGATGGGGTTGGGGGGATGTCCAATCCTCCCAAAAGCTAGTTCAGCTGATTCAACCCTTTCCCCTTTACTAACAATCTCAAAACCCAGTCTAGGCCCCTCCCACCCTGAGCATGAAGATACTAGCATGTGCCCAAAGTGAGAGTGCAGGACAGGAGGCAGAGCTGGCCCTGGAGCCCCAGAAGGGAGACTTGCCAAGGTCTAGGCCCTAATGCCCTGGAGTCCTGGCTCATCCCGGGGGCCCTGGCTCCTCTCCAACATTTCTCAGCTGTGCTTTGAGCTCCTGCTGGAAGAGTACTGGACCCAGGACAAAGGAAAGCTGGAGGTCCTTACCTTTGCTCCCATAACTGCAATCTCTGCTGTGGGCCAGGCATAGTTAGTGTCACCACAAAGGTGCTTGGAGCTCATGACATCATACGCACCACCATAAGCCTAGAACAGACCCAAATGCTGAATGTTAGAGCCTGAGTCAACCAGATCATGTCCCTGAAAGACCCCAGGAAGCCAAATGAAATGAGGACAAAAAGCAAGAAGAGCCCTCTTGGGCTACTGAAAGCCCAGTGTCCGGGAAGCTAGGGAGCCAGAACAGAGAATACATGGGTGCAGCCCAGCAGCCTTTCAGTTAATGTCCATTGTCTTTCCCAGCTTTTTCCCAGCTGCTTTCAGTTCCCAGAGATGACCACGGACATCTCTGCAGCGTGCGTCTGCAGAGCTGTAAATGCCGTCCTCAAGAGATCTTTTTCAGCCCTCCAACAACAGCCATGCTGCTGGGAGTGAGTGGGCTCGCAGCCTCCAACGTGAGTTCCTCACCTTCCTGGTGATGACTGTGACTTTGGGCACAGTTGCCTCAGCAAATGCGTAGAGAAGCTTGGCGCCGTGCCGGATGATGCCCCCGTATTCCTGGGCTGTGCCTAGGTCATGAGGAAGAGTTACTAGATACCACAAAAGTCCTCACAAGGTTTGCCTGCCACTCTCAGCTATGGGGTCTTCCCCTGCTCCCCAAAGGGCCAGGGGAGGGCCACCCCTCACACAGCCCCATCTTCTAGACCAGAACATGGAGAAATCACAAATCCTCAGGGAATTTTGCAAGATCTCCAAATAAAGTGTGTGCCTCACTGGGCAAAACCACTGCTCCTGGCTCCTACCTCTGTTGGTGACTTACCAGGCAGAAAGCCAGGGACGTCAACAAAAGTGATGAGTGGAATATTGAATGCATCACAGAATCGGACAAAACGAGCTCCTTTCACAGAGGAATTAATATCCAAGCATCCTAGAAAGAGAGATTATCCATGCTGAGCTTCTGGGCAATACCCAGTTCCACCCACAATGGAAATGTGTCCCCAGCAACCATCCAGAACTGGTATCTACAGAGGCACCAAGTCTCCTCATCAGAGAATGGTAAAGAAGAACCCTTGCACTCCAGCAAAGTCAGCGAAGACAGGAGAAGCCACCTGACACTGGCCAAAGAGGGCCCCGGAGTAGCCTCAGCCCCAGAGACTCTCTTGCTGGGAGCATAGGCAGTGCAGGCAACCAGGCTCTGCCACATAAACTGAAGGACTGCTGCCACCTAAGGCACAGCCTGGCTTACCCTGGTGGAACCAGTAGTGGGAAGTATCATTCAGAAGCTAACCTTGGAGAGTTCCCATAGCTTAGAATCAGATTCTGGCTCCATCAGTTATAGCTATGTACCCCTGGGCAATGACTTCACCTTTCTGAGTCTGAGGTTCCTCACCTACAAAGTAGGGAGATTATCACCTCCTACCATAGTTGTAAGGATTAAGGGAGATGGTATCTGTAAAGTGACACAGAGTAAAGAGCTCAATTACTAGTAAATCTCCCTTCCTAAAACAGTTCCCAACATACATACTCTATGAGGTCAGCATTACCCTGATACCAGAATGAGATACGGACGTTATAAGAGAAGAATGTAGACCAAACTCCCTCATGAACATACATGCAAAAATTCTTAGGATATTATCAAACCAAATCCAGCAATATATAAAACCACTCAAGCATCATGACCAAGTGGGATTTATCCCTAGAATTCAAGGTTGATTTAACATGTGAAAACTAACGAAATTATCAAATAAAGGAGAAAAACCCTACGGTCATCCCAATAGATATAGAGAAAACATCTGACAAAATTCAATATGTATTATTAATTAAAAACTAGTAGTAAACTAGTAGTATGATGGAACTTCAACTAGCTGACAAAGAGTATTTACAAAAAAACTTATATACACATGGATCAGAAGAATACATAAATCTCAAAAATGACCTGTTTCAGTGCTGTCCAAAAGAACTTTCTATGATGATGGAAATGTCCTCTGGCTGTGTTATTTGATGGCAGCCACTAGCCACATGTGGCTATTGACCACTTGAAATATGGCTAGTAAACTGAGAAACTAAGTTTCTAGTTGTATTTAACGGTATTTACTTATACTATTTTAGCTGTTTAATAGCTAGGTATACTAGACAGATCTATATTTTTAAGCAATTCCTATCAGCATCATAGGAGGTTCTTGTGTAGAAACTGATAAGCAGATTCTAAAATTCATATGGTAATACAAAGGAGAAAAACATAGTCAAAACAGTATAAAAAAAGAACAAAATTGGAAGACTCACACTACCTGACTCCAGACTGACTGACAAAGCGGGGTTCCGCAACCTTGGCACTATCTACGTCTTGGACTGGATAATTCTTTGTTGTGGCAGTTTGTCTTGTGTGTATGGGATGTTTAGTAGCATCTCTGGCCCCCACCCACTAGATGCCAGCAGCACGCCCCCACCATCTCCACCTGTGACAACTAAAAATGTTTCCAACATTGCCAAATGTCCCCAGGATACCAAAATTTCCCTAGGTTGAGAACCAGTGCAAACTATAAAGCTAGAGCAATCAAGGCAGTATGGCACAAGTATAAAGGTAGATAAAAACAACAAGGAAACAGGATGGATTGTGAAGAAATATATCCACACAACTAATTTTAGACCAGGCACCAAAACAATTCAATGTGGAAAGGAAGTCTTTTTAATAAATGGTGATGGAACAATTAAATATCTGCATGGAAAAAAATGAATGTAGACTCCTGTTCACTCTATAAGCTGTACACAATGGATCATACATCTTAAAACTCAGACTACAGAGCTCCTAGAAAATAACATAGGACTATCTTTGCAATCTTTTAGTAAGCAAAGATTTCTTGGACAGGGCACAAAAAGCTCTAATCACATGTAAAAACATCAATAAATGGGACCATCAAATTTTTAAAATAATATGAGTCAAAAGACACCATTAATTAATCAAATAGGCAAGTCACAGACCAGGAAAAAATATCTGCAATACACATATCTGACAAAGGACTCATGTAAAATATATAAAGAAGCCTAGAAATCAAGAACAAAAAGACAAATTCAAAAAACAAAAAAATAGGCAAAACTTCCCTCTTGACAAATGCATTTCTGAGATGATAGAAATGTCCTATATCTTGTATTGGTTGGTGATTACAAGGTTGTAGACAACCGTCAAATTGTCAAAACCCATCAAAATGAGCAGTTAAAAGCTGTACATTCTATTGTGTGTAAATTATAACAACAAAAAAAAAATGTTTTAAATCCCCCCTCCTCCCTCTCTATTCAAAGTCTATGTTAATGACCTGACATAAAGAATCTGAGTGAGGAGACCCAGAATGAAGACAATTCTCAAGTAAGAAACTGCAAAAAGTACAAAGAGCCTAGAATAAAAATCAAACAGAAAAAAAAGATGAGCAGTGACAACCAAAACAAAACGCAACCATTAGGGAAATGAACAGAGTCAGAATCGGAAAACCTGTGGCTCTGAGCTGCCGTGGAGTGGGCCCCAGGTCAGGGGCTTGGCCTTATCAGGCTGTCCTAGGCCTCTCAGAGCGCCTGGCACCCAGAGCGCCTGACGAGCCCAAGCTAATTCCTACAAGGAAAAGACGAGAACCAGAACGGAGGCCTCCTCTGTGAGCCTCTGAGCATGCCTTTTAGTAACAGGGAAAGAACAAGTCAATGAAATGAATGAGGCTTTCTTCAAAAAAGCAATGATCTACTGAACTTCCATACCTTGCCACTCCATAAACATCACAAGAATTACCGAGTCAAGAAAGAGGGAAATCAAGGAACCACAATGGAACCAAGTATTCAGACTCCAGCCGGCCCTGGGGTGGACCCCTGACAGAGACATCGTAGTATTTGTAGATAAAGTTCCCAGGACAAGCCAGCAGCTTCTTAAAAATTGGTGGGCTTGTGAAAGTTAACTTCTGCTGCAGGGCCCCAGAACCTGCAGACGCAGTCACGGGGCAAGAAAGATCTTCCAGCGACACAGCAATCACGTGAAGCCCTCCAGGAGGAGCTGAAGGGCTAAGTGGACGGCTGAGAATGGATGGTAGGAACAAAATGCATTTTCAGTACGTGTAAATTCCTAAACACTGTTTCTAAAAAACAAAATGGTGGAGGACACAGCTCCAAGCTCCTGTCTTCCAAAACAAGCATTAAAAACAAGCAGACACTGTCAGAACCAATTCTGTCAAAACTCTGGAAAAGGCAAAGGTTTTTAAACTGAAAGCTGAATCAAGAAAAAGGCAACTTAAAAACAGCATAAAATCTTTGTGGCATTTTTAGTGACACTTGCCCCACAGTCCCCCTGGTTCTAGAGGGAGCAAAGAGGACCTCAGTCACAAATTACCATGCAGGTCTGTTCTAACTTGTCTGGGAGCTACCTGAAAGATTGACTCAAGGCTTTCATCTCTGTTTCGCTTACCTTGGAACTCACCCAGGCCAGAAAAGTGGCAGGTATTGCTCAAAAACACCATAAGGCAAAGGAACAACCTGCAGACAGCTGGGGCAAAGGATTACAGCTGAGACCTAAGGCCCAGGAGGAAGAAAGCCAGGGAGAGAGTTTCTTTGGGAAATTAGGGCATTCAAGAGCACCTATGCACACAGGGGATTTTAGAAAGAAACAGGCATGCCTAGGACCAGATGAACGCTCAGAAAAGACCTGAGAGGGGGTTGAAATTAGAAAATACCTTGAGACAAATGAAAATGAAGACACAACATTACAAAACAAAAGACCTGAGAGTTCTTAAGTTTTAACCGTGGGCTGATGGCTAAACTCAGTTTAAGTCAGGCTAAATGTTGAAGGAGAGCCCCAGCACAGAGCCAACTCACAAACACTAGGAGATGTATTTTCTTGTTTCTCTGCCTTAGCACCTGGTGTTTAAGGAAATCTGTCAAAACAGTAGCTGGACACAAGCTAAGGAACAGACTTCAGTGACCACACAACAAGGAATACAGTCTCTGCAAAAATAGTTGGGCAAAGTCATTGACAAAAGGACTACTACAGCATTCAATAACCAAAAAAACAACAAATCCTGGAAAAAGGGGAGAATGATTCCAGAGTTACCACATTACAATATTCAAATATCCAGTTTTCAACAAAAAACAAGGCATACAAAGAAACCTGAAAGTATAGCCATTCAAATGAACAAAATAAATTGACAGAATCAGTCCATGAGGAAGCCCAGACATTGAACTTACTAGACAAAGATTTTAAAACAACCATCATAAATATGCTCAAAGAGGTAAAGGGAAACATGAACAAAGAACTAAAAAATCAGGAAAACAACATATGAACAAAATGAGATTATCAACAAAGAGAGAAATTATGAAAAGGAACCAAACAAAAATTCTGGGGCTGAAAAGTAGAATAACTAAAATGAAAAATTCACTTCAAGGGCTCAACAGCAGATTTGAGCACAGAAGAAAGGATCAGGAAACATGAAGATAAGATTCTTTAAATTAGCCAGTCTGAGGAACAGAAATAAAAGAAAAAATGAAGTGAATAGAGACTGAGGGCCGCATGGAATACCATCAAGTGAACCAGTATACACAGCACAGCAGCACCAGACGGAGAGAAGAGTGGGAGGGGGCATTTGAGACATGTGAAGAAACAATAACCAAAAATTTCCCAAATTTGATGTAAAACAGAAAACAACAAATTCAAGAAACTCTTAACTCCAAGTAGGATAAACTCAAACAGACTCACAATGAGACAAATTATAGTCAAACCATCAAAAAACAAAGACAGAATCTTGAAAGTAGCAAGAGAGAGGAGACTCATCACATCGCCAGGTTCTCAGTAAGTTTACCGACTGATTTCTCAGCAGAAACCGCGAAGGCCGGATGGGGCGACATATTCAAAGTGCTGAAAGAATACAACTGTCAACCATGAGCTCTATATTTGGCAAACTGTCCTTCAAAAACGAGAGACAACAAGACCTTCCTAGATAAATAAAAGCTGAGGAGCTCATTACCACTGGGCCTGCCCTACAAGAAATGGTCAAGGGAGTCTTTCCGGTTAAAATGAAAGGACACCAGACAGTATGGCAAAGCTGTATGAAGAATTAAAGATCTCCAAGAAAGGGAAGTACATGGGGAAATATAAAAGCCAGTACTATTTTATTTCTGGTTTGTAACACCACTTTTTACTTTTTACATGATTTAAAAAACAAACGCAGCCCAGAAAGGTTCACTGGTGAATTCTACAAAACATTTAAAAAAGAAATTATACCAAGTCTCTGCAGTCTCTTCCAGAAGCCGAGGGGACACTTCCTAACTCATTCTGAGGCCAGCATTACCCTAATATCAAACCCAGACAAAGACACTACAAGAAAAGAAAACTACAGACCAATGTCCCTCGTGAACACAGAGGTAAGAACCCTCAACAAGATATTAGCAAATTAAATCCAAGAATGTATAAAAATAATTAGACACCACTTTCAAGTGGAATTTATCCCAGGCATGCAAGGCTGATTCAACATTTGAAAACCAGTTCATGTAACCCATTACATCAACAGGCGAAATAAGAAAAATCACATGAACATATCAACAGACATAGAAAAAGCATTCACAAAATCCAACACCCACTCATGATAAAAACTCTCAGCAAACTAGGAATACAAAGGAACTTTCTCAACTTGATAAGAACATCTATACAAAACCTACAGCTAACATCACACGAAATTGTGAAAAACTAGAAGCTTTCCCACTAAGATCAGGCACAAGGCAAGACTGTCCTCTCTCACCACTGCTTTTCAAAACTGTACAGGAAGGAAGTCTTAGCTAATACAATAAAATAAGAAAAGAAAGTATACAAAAGGAAGAAAGAAATCAAACTGTCTTTGTTCACAGATGACATAACTACCTATTAGGAAATCCTGAAAATTGACCCAAAAAGCTGCTGGAACTAATAAGTAATTATAGCAAGGTTACAGGATACAAATACACAAAAGTTGACTCCTTTCCCACACACCAGCAACGAGTTTAAAACTAAAAACACAACACCATTCACACTAGCACACCTTCCAAAAAGAAGAAATACGTAGGCATAAATCTAACAAACACATGCAAGATCTGTATGAGGAAAACTACAAAACTCTGATGAAAGAAACTAAAGAACTAAATAAATGGAGAGATATTCCATGTTCATGGGGAGGAAGACTCAATATCATCAAGAGATCAGTTCCTTCCAGTTTGATCTTCAGATTTAATGCAACTCCAATAAAAATCCCAACAAGTTATTTTGTAGATATCAACAAACTGATTCCAAAGTTCACATGGTAAGGCAAAAGATCCAGAATAGCCAACACAATATTAAAGAAGAACAAAGTTGGAGGACTGACAATACCCTATTACAAGGCTTACCATAAAGCTACAGTAATCAAGACGGTGTGGTATTGGCAAAAGAACAAACAGATCAATGGAACAGAATACAGATCCCAGAAATAAGCCCACATAAATATAATTAACTGATCTTTGACATAGGAGCAAAGGCAATATAATGAAAGATAGCCTTTTCAACAAATAGTGCTGGAACAACTGGACATCCACAAGTAAAAAAGATCAGTTTAGACACAGACCCTACACCTTTCATAGAAATTAATTTAAAATGGATCCACAGGGCCAGCCCAGTGGCGCAGCCATTAAGTTCACACGTTCCACGTCAGCGGCCCAGGGTTCACCAGTTCAGATCCCCGCTGTGGACACGGCACCGCTTGGCAAGCCATGCTGTGGTAGGCATCCCACATATAAAGTAGAGGAAGATGGGCACAGATGTGAGCTCAGGGCCGGTCTTCCTCAGCAAAAAAAAAAAAAGAGGAGGATTGGCAGCAGATGTTAGCTCAGGGCTAATCTTCCTCCAAAAAAAAAAAAAAAAGTAAAATGGATCCACAGATAACAGGAGAAAACCTAGGTGACCCCGGGTATGGCAATAACTTTCTGGAAACACTACCAAAGGCATTATCCATGAAAGAAACGCCAGACTTCATTAAAATTAAAAACTTCTGCTCGGCGAAACACACTGTCTAGAGAATGAGAAGACGACCACAGACTGGTAGAAAATATTTGCAAAGTACACATCTGATAAAGGACTCCTATCTAACATAAAAAAAGAACTCTTAAAACTCAACAATAAGAAAACAAACAACCCAATTGAAAAATGGGCAAAAGACCTGAACAGATACCTCACCAAAGGAAACATACAGATGGCAAATAAGTATATGAAAAGAAGCTCCACATCATATGTCATCAGGGAGATGCAAATTAAAACAACCATGAGATACCATTATACACCTATTAGAATGGCCAAAATCAAGAACACTGACAACATCAAATGCTGACAAGGATATGGAGCAATAGGAACTCTCATTCATTGCTGTTGAGAATGCAAAACGGCACAGTCACCCTGGAAGACAGTTTGGTGGTTTCTTACAAACTAAACGTACTCTTACCGTGTGAGCCAGCAATCGCACTCCCCAGTATCTACCCAGATGAGTTGAAAACTTTTGTCCACACAAAAACCTGCACACAGACGTTTTTAGCAGCTTTATTCATAACTGCCAAAACTTGGAAGCAACCAAGGTGTCCTTCAGGAGGTGAACAAATAAATGAACTGTGGGCCACCCAGAAAATGTAATATTAATCAACGCTAAAAAGAAATGAGTTATCAAGCCATGAAAAGACACGGAGAAAACTTAACTGCATATTACTAAGTGGAAGAAGCTGATCTGAAAATGCTACTTACTCTGTGATTCCAAATATATGACATTCTGGAAAAGGTGAAACTACGGGAACAGTAAAAAGATCAGTGGTTGCCAGGGATTATCAGGGGTAAGACCCTGGAGGGAGGGATGAATACGTGGAGCACAAAGGATTTTTAGGGCAGTGAAACCATTTTGCATGATGCTGCAATGGTAGATACATATCATTGTATGTTTATGAAAACCCATAGAATATATAACATCAAGAGTGAACCCTAATGTAAACTTAGGGACTTTGGGTGAGAATGATGTGTCAATGTACATTCATCAATTGTAACAAATGTACTACTCTGGTTCAGGATACTGTCAGTGGAGTAGCTGTGCATGTGTGAGAGCAGGGTGTATATAAGAGTTCTCTGTAGTTTCCACTCAATTTTACTGTGAACCTAAAAATCTCTAAAAAATAAAGTTTATTTAAGGAAAAAAAAGGATTATATACCATGTTGTTGTTAGTGCCATCAAGTCAATTCCAACTCCTAGCAACCCCGTGCACAGCAGAAGGGAATCCTGCCCCGTCTTTTTGCACCATCCTCTCACCTTCCGGTGCTCTATCAGAAAATGCTCCACTACTATTCACAGGGTTTTCATAGCCAATTTTTTTGGAAGTGGGAGGTCAGGTCCTTCTTCCCCATGTTAGTCTGGAAGCTCTGCTGAAACCTGTCCACCATGAGTGACCCAGCTGGGTTTGAAATACTGTTGGCACAGCTTTCAGCATCACAGCAACATGCAGCCTTCCACAGTACGACAATCAACAGATCAGTGGTCTGGTTCCCTGAGCAGAAAACAAACCTGGGCCTCAGCAGTGAGAGTGCTGAATCTTAACCACTAGACCACCAGGGCTGGCTTATATACCATGGCCAAGTGAGATACAGCCCAGGAATGCAAAGGTGGTTCAACATACAAAAATCAATCTGTGTAATAGAACACATTAATAGAACAAAGGACAAAAACTACACGATCATCTCAGATGATACAGAAAAAGCATTCAACAAAATCTATCACCCTTTCATGATAAAACAGTCAGAAAACTAGGAACAGAAGGAAATTTCCCCAATATAATGAAGGGCCTATGAAAAACCCACAGTGAACATCATACGCAATGGTAAAAGACAAAGTTTTCCCCCTAAGATCAAGAACAGGACAAGGATGCCCGCTTTCACCGTTGCTATTCAACATTGTGCTGGAAGTTCTAGCCAGAGCAATTAGACAAGAAAAAAATAATAAAAGACACCCAAATTGGAAAGAAAGAAGTAAACCTATATTTGCAGAAAACATGATCCTATATATAGAAAATCCCAGAGAATCCATAAGAAAGCTACTAAAGCTAATAAATGAATTCAGCAAAAATGCAGGTTACAAGATCAACAGACAAACTCAGTTGCAGAGCTGTCTTCCTACACACTAATAATGAACGATCCAGAGAGGCAACTGAGAAAGCAATTCCATGTACAATAGTGTCTAAAAAAATAAAACTCTTAGGAGTAAATTTAACTAAGAGGTAGAAGACTCGTACACTAAAAAACTACAAAACACTGCTGAAAGAAATAGAAGAAGACCAAGATAAATGGAAAGACATCTGCGTCCAAGGGTTGGAAGACTTAATGTTGCTAAGATGTCAACTCTACCTAAAGTGACCTGCAGAGTCAGTGCAAGCCCTGCCAAGACTCCAACAGCAGGCTTCGGCATAAATAGAAAAGCCAATACTCAAATTCATGTGGAATTGCAAGGGGCCCCAAACAGCCAAAACAATCTCAAAAATGAAGAATATGAAAAAACTCAGATTTCCAAATATTAAAACTTACTACAAAGCAACAGTAATCAAAACAGTGTGGTACCAGCATATGGATAAACATATAGACCAAAGGAGTAGTACTGAGAGTCCAGAAATAAACATACACATCTGTAGCCCACTGATTTTCAACAAGGATGCCACTCCATTCAATCAGGAAAGCATATTCTATTCAACAAATGGTGCTGGGATAACTGAATTTCCACATACAAAAGAATTAAGTTGGATCCCTAACTCATACCGTATATAAAAATTAATTCAAAATTGAGCAAATCTAAATGTAAAAGCTAAAAGCAGGGGGGCCAGACCCATGGTCAAGGGGTTAAGTTCACGTGCTCTGCTCTGGCGGCCCAGGGTTTTGCCAGTTCGGATTCTGGACGCAGACATGGCACCGCTCATCAGGCCATGCTGAGGCAGCATCCCACATGCCACAACTAGAAGGACCCACAACTAAAATATACAACTATGTACCAGGGGGATTTGGGGAGAAAAAGCAGGGAAAAAAAAACAAAGAAGGTTGGCAACAGTTGTTAGCTCAGGTGCCAATCAAAAACAAAAAGCTAAAAGCATAAAATTCCTAAAAGAAAACAAAGGGGGAAAGCTTCATGACATTGGATTTGGCAATATATTCTTAGATATGACTCCAAAAGCACAAGCAACTGAAAAAGAAAAAGGAGACAGAAATTGAACTTCAAATTTTAAAACTTCTGTGCATCAAATGGCTTTATCAAGAAAGAGAAAAGACAATCCACAGAATGGAAGAAAATATTTGTAAATCATATATCTGATAAGAGTTTAACATCCTGAATATATAAAGAACTCCTACAACTAAACAACAAAAAACCCAAATAATTAAAAACAGGCAAAAGACTTGAAAAGACATTTCTCCAAAGATATACAAATGGCCAATAAGCACATGAAATGAAAAGATGCTCAACATCACTAATCATTAAGGAAATGTAAATAAAAACCACAATGAGACAATATTTCACACCCATTAGGATGGTTATTATCAAAACATATTAGAAAATAACAAGTGTTGGAGAGAATGTAAAGAAACTGGAACCCTTGTGCATTGCCAGTGGGAAAGTAAAATGCTGCAGCCGCTGTGGAAAACAGTAGTGTTTCCTCAAAAAATTGAACATAAAATTACCATATGACTCAGTAATTCCACTCCTAGGTATATAAACAAAAGAAGTGAAAACAAGGATTCAAACAGATACTTGTACACCAAAGTTCACTGCAGCATTATCACCAACAGCCAAAAAGTGGAAACAACCCGAGTGTCCATCGATGGATGAATGATTATACAAAATGTGGTATAGACATGCAATGGAACATTAATCAGCCATGAAAAAGTTAAAATGAAGTTCTGATACATGCCACACTATGGATGAACCTTGAAAACATTATTCTAAGTGAAATAAGCCAGACACAAAAGGACAAATATTCCACTTATATGGAATATCTAGAATAGGTAAATTCACAAAGACAGAGTAGATTTAGATTACCAAGGGCTGGGGGTAGGGGAGAAAGGGAGTCTCTATTTGGTTATTTGAAAAATTCTTGGAAACAGATAGTGGTAGTGGTTGCATACAGTGTGAATGTAATCAATGCCACTGAGTTATATACTTAAAAATGGTTAAAATGACAAATCTTATGTTACATATATTTTACCACAATAAAAAATATTTTTAACAAACTTTTTCTAGTAAAAGTTGCCACGGTAGAGATAAAAGATGAGGCTGGGTCAATAAGGGAGGGCATATTCATCCTACACAGGGATTCAAGACAAACCTAAGGAGGGAAGTAGTGAGGAGGCAAGCAGGGTCCACAGTCCCCACCCCATCCGGAGCACAGCCACAGAAGAGTTCCCACCCTGGCTGTGACTCGGAACGGTCAAATCAGCAGAAAGCTGTGGGGTGCAGACACAGCAAGACGCTGTCAACTTGTCAATCACCAACTATGTACCTGGCACCTTCAGAGGCACTGGAGATAAACTGTGAATAAGACACACATGGCTGTCCTCATGGAGCTTGAAGTTTGGTGGGCGAGTCATAAATCTTAACTGGGGGGACAGAAAGCAGACCTCTGAAAAGTGAAGACCTTATAAGATGAGGAGGAAAATTATCCATAAACTCTTAAAAAATAGGGAAGTACGAAAGAAGCATTTTGAAAAATTAACATTAAGAGACAAAGGAGCTTTTACAACAAGATCTATTTGAGGGTCTTCTGCTGGCCTTGGAAGGCCACGTCTGAGAAAAACGCAGAGGTGGACACCCTGGCCCAGGCCACAACCCGAGGTTCACAAGTAAGAGCTTCTCCCTCCTACCTGAAGCCACCTTAGGCTGGTTGCCAACAATTCCAACAGTCCTCCCGTTCATTCTTGCAAAGCCAACAACAATGTTCTTGGCATAATTGGGCATGATCTCAAAAAATTCTCGCTCATCAACAACCTGCAGGGATAAATTTAGTCCTGAGCTCAAAATGATAAAGAACAAGATACAACTATGTCACAGAATTACAGACATTTAGATTACAGAATTACAGGGCTGGACAGCCCCCGCTGCACCACAGCCTCTCCAAGGAAGCAAGACAGCCGGCAGCGAGGCAGCACCCCCTCCTTGCTGGAGGAGAAAACTCTCCTGCGCTCTCCCAGAGGAGGACAAACCAGTGCTCCCTTGTTTAAAGGTTCTACTTGAATTTGACATTATTTATCACATTTTTCTACTTTATTTCAAATCATTTCAAATTTACATAAAAATTTCCCAAAAAGTCATACAAAAAAATGTATAGGGGGCCGGCCTGGGAGCATAGTGGTTAAGTTCACATGCTCCGCTTTGGGGCCTCAGGGTTCACAAGTTCGGATCCCAGACACGGACCTACAAACCGCTCACTAGGCCATGCTGTGGCAGCATCCCACATACAAAATAGAGGAAGACTGGCACGGATGTTAGCTCAGGGCCAATCCTCCTTACCAAAAATAAAATTTATATATCATTCACCCACATTCCCCATTTATTAACATTTTACCACATAAGCTTCATCATTCCCTCTCCTTCCTTCCCTCCCTGCCTAGCCCCCTTCTCACTCAATCTCTCTACAAATATGTGTGTATGTAAACATATATTCTTTCTCTCTACGTATATATATATACACACACACACACACAACTTTTTTCCTGAACCATTTGAGAGTGAGTTACAGACATGACACCTCTTTACCTCTAAGTTCCTTGGTGTGTATCTCCTGAGATCAAGGACATTCTCTTATATAACTGCAGTGACATTATCAAAATCAGGAAATTAACATTAATACTATTATCTATTATGAAACCTTATTTAATTATATAAGACCTTATTTATTATTTAGTCATTCTAATATCAGCCTTTATAGCAACACAGATCTGGTCCTAGACTCTGACCCAAGATCACCTGGTGTTTGTAATGGTCCAGTCTCATGAGCCTGCTTTAATTCTTTCCCCTCGGTCTTTGTCTTTCACGATCATCACATCTTTCTCCAGACGGGTTGTCTGCAATCTATTTGGGTTTGTTTCTTCATGTTTCATTTCAGGTTAAGCATTTTTGGCAGAGTATCACAGAGGAGACCCTCTCAGTGAATCACACCGAAAGGCACATGATGTCAATCTGTCCATTAATGGTGGTGATGCATGCCAGGCTTCTCCTCTGTAGATTTAGTATTTTTTTATTTGTAATTAATAAGTATTTTGTGGGGAAATATTTTGAAACTATATAAAAATCCTATTCTTCATGAAACTTTCACCCACTAGTTTAACATTCATTGATGATTCTTGCCTGACCCAATTACTGCCTCAATAGCTGCCAAATGGTGATTTCTCTAACTCCATGTTTCCTCCATTTACTAGTCACATTCTACCATCAGAAAGGTCTTTGCCGTTCTCATTTACTTATCTGTATCACCCATAAGTATAAACTTAGGGATTCTTGTTTGTAGATTGTAATTTTTTACCATCACTATTTATTTTATGTTTAAATTGTCCCATATTTGCCAGGGAGAGCTCATTCAAGGTGGCTCCTACACCTTTTTTATATTTCTCTGTCATTCTTTGAGCACTATCTCACACGCTGGAATTGCCTTACTTCCAGGTTCACTTTTTATTTTTTCCTGCCTCAAGACTAGAATCAGCCATTTCTCCAAGGGGCCCAGTTCCTTTTAGGGGTAATGGGTATGGGTATGGGTGTGGGTGGTTGTGGGTCAGCTTCTAAGAAGCCGTCCCAGAGGACAGAGCTAGGAAATCCAGACAGACACACACACACACTTATTTCTAAAAGTGGTATGAAAATCATGAGTTCATTCTGATAACTCCAATTCTAGTGAATTCAACTACAGGATACATTCTAGTTTTCTCCTTTTCCATATTCGTAACTCCTTTTTCCTACAGTGGACATCTGATTCCCATTATCCTCAAAATGTATTTATTTATTCAATTCTCAAACACAGAGAAAACAGTTTCAGAATTGCTAACCCATATGAATGCAACAAAACAAATCTAACTAAAATTCAGTATTTCTTTACACTATTTGTGATTAGACTAAAGGTATATAGTCAAGATACTGTGTTCAAAAGTTATTCATTTGAGACACAGATTCGTTTCATTTCATTTTAAAGGTTTTCCCTCAGTCTTTTTCTTAATACGTATACTTATTAATACAGTTTAACACTGTCACTCCCCAACCCTTCCACTCATCTTGTTAATCTCATTATTTTCTGATTTATCTTTCTTGTGTGTGTTGAAGAAAGGAGCAGATACATTCATATCTTTTTAATCCCCCCTTCTATCTTAGATGGAAAGTAACATACTACGGATACTCTTTTGCACTTTGGGTTTCTTCACTTAACAATATCTCCTGGGAATCACTATGAATATCAGTTCACCGAGATCTCCCTCACTCTTTTCCCCTTCTGCATAGTACTCTACTGGAGGCACCAAAGTTTATTTAATAATCTGCTATATGTTATTTACATTATTTTAAAACTTACATTCAAGCTGTTTAGAATATTTTGTAATTGCAAATAACGACTTAACAGTAACCTTGTGCATCTACAGTTTTATATGGTGGAAAGCGTATCTTCAGGGTAAATTCCTAGAAGTGGGACTGCTGGTTCAAAGTGTAAATGCTTATTCAGTCTTAGATATTACCATATTCTCTACCAGCTATTTATGAGAGCATCTGTTTCCCCACAAACTCACCAATGGAAAGTGTTTAAGCTTTTTATTTTTTTGCCAATCTGATAATTCAACGTAATTTTAATCTGCATTTCTACCATTATGAGTAAAACTGAGCAACTTTCCATATGTTTAAGGTCCATTTTATATTTTTGTGAGTTATCTCTTCATGTTTTTTGCCTACTTTTCTATCGTTTTGGTCTTTATTCCCTCAATTTTTAAGAATTCTTTATATATTAGAGATATTAGTTCTTTGTGATATGTTGCAAATATTTTCTCCCAGTTTGTTCGTTGTCTTTTGACTTTGTTTCGTTTTTTGCTATGCAGTGTGGAATTTTTTAATTTCTTACATAGTCAAATTTCTCTTTTTTTTTTTTGACTGAAACTGGGTTTTGAGCCATGTTCAAAGTCCTTTCTTTCCCTCCCCCTACAGTTACAGAGGAAACTCGTCTGCTTCCTTTAAGGCTTACATGGATTCACTTATTATATTTAGCCCTCTGGTTGAGTTGTAGTTTATTTTTGTATATGGTATAAAGCAGAGATCTAATTTTACATTTTCCTAACCCAGCAATCCAGCTGTCCAGTACCATTTATTAAGAAGCTAATCTTTGCCCCTGGAATTTGAGATAATACCTTTATCATATGTACCTGAATTCTATATGTACTTGAATCTACGTCTAGCTTTTCTGTTCTATTCCACTGATCTATTCATGTGCCAGTGCCACGCTGTTTTAACTACAGTATGCTTTAATATATGGTATAGCCATAGCTTTTCTTTTGTGGTATATTCCTAGCTATTCTTGAACTTTTATTGTTCTATATGAATTTTTTTTTCACTTAAGAGAAACTTTTAGTCTTTTTTTTTTTAAGATTGGCACCTGAGCTAACAACTGTTGCCAATCTTCTTTTTTTTCTTCTGCTTTTTCTCCCCAAATCCCCCAAGTACATAGTTGTGTATTTTTAGTTGTGGGTCCTTCTAGTTGTGGCATGTGGGATGCCGCCTCAACGTGGCCTAATGAGTGATGCCATGTCCGTGCCCAGGATCGGAACCGGTGAAACCCTGGGCCACTGAAGCAGAGCGTGAGAACTTAACCACTCGGCCACAGGGCCGGCCCCCACTTTTAGTCTTTTTTAAAGCAATCTAGTTTAAAAACAAGTTAAGGTTAACCCACATAAACTTTTGTATAAGTCCGTCTAGTTCTACTTTTAAAATTTTGTGTGAGATCGCCTTAAATGTATAAACTAACTTAGGAAGAACTGATATTTTTCTGATGTTAACCCAATATTCAGGAACAAGGAATGTCTCTCCATTTATTCAAGTCTACTCTTGTGTTTTTCAGAAGTTTTTAAATGTGTCCCATAAGTTTATTACTTAGATATTTTATCTTCTTTGTTGCTATATAAAAGAAGTTCTTACGCTACCATATATAATTGGTTATTGTCTGTGCACATGAAGATTTTCTATGTATTAATTTCATATCTTGTTCCCTAATTATTCAGTTTTATCATGCATTCTCTAGCATTTTTAGCATACTACGTCATCTACAAACATAGCTTAACTTGGTTTCCAAGGCTTTTGCCTCCAGTTGATCCTCTTCTTGTCTAACTGCATTGGCTAACACCTCCAGTACAATGTTAAACAATAGTGGCGACAGTGGATATCCTTGCCTTGTTCCTGATCTTAAGTGGACTAAGTCTTTCCTTACTAAGATGCTGGGTTTTAAAAAGGTATATACTAAATTTTATCATGTTAAAGTATTCATCAATTCCTATTTTCTTGAGTGTTCCTATCAGGAATGGGTGTTGAACTTTTGTAAAACCTTTTGCAGGATCTACGAAAATAATCATATGATCTCACTTATATCTATTAATATAGTATACTACTAGATTTCCTAAAACAAACCTCACATTCCTACAATAGATTCCACTTGGTCATGTGTATAATTCTAACATGGTGGTGGAGTCTGTTAGCTAACATTTATTTGCATCAATATTGGTAAGCAATATTAATCTGAAATCTTTTTAAATTCTGTCTTTATCAGGTTCAGCTATCAATGTCATACTTGCTTCATAAAGAGAATTCGGAAGGGGGTTGTTTTGTTTGTTTTACTGTATATGCTCTGAAACATTTTATGTAGCATTATGATTCTTATGTCTCTGAAGGTTTCACAGAATTCCCACATGAAACTATGTGGGCCTAGCGCTTTTTTGGTGAAGTAATTCCTTCTATGGAATTTGGTCCACTTAAGCTTATCTCTAACGTGGTCAATTTCTCGTAAAATGTCTTTTCCAAACAAATCATTCATTTCATCTGATCTTTTATGATTTTTAAATTTCTTCTTTTTCTATGGTTGTTCTCCCTTTTCACTTCATATTTGTATTTGTGATTCTTTTTTTTTTTTTAGTTAGCTACTGGTTACTCTATTTCATTAATTAAAGCTACTATTTTTCTATTGCCTAAATCATAAAATTTCTGTTCTTATCCTCATTAAATCCTTTCTTGTGATTTCTTTTAGAATATTTTTTCCCTGGCTTTCTGAGATGGGAATTTAGTTTACTTTCCTTCTCTCATTTTTATTAAGCACTTAATAAGGCTATAAATTTTTCCTCTGTTCATTGTTTTAAAGCATTCCATAGATTTTGATACGTAGGGTTTTCATTATCTTTTTTCTTTTAGAATTTTGTTACTATGGCTTATGTTTTCTCCTTTCATCCAAGAATTGTTTAATAGAAGATGTATTTCCAAGTGAGACATTGCTTTTGTTTTCGTTGTTGCTATAAATTTCTAGTTTTGATCAGTGTTGTTAGTAACATTTTTGCTTTATGGAATTTAACAACGCTTTCTTACCTAATATATATGATCAACTTTTGTGAATGCTCTATGTATACTGGAGAGTAAGATTTAGTGCCTGTTACCAGGCTGTAAGGTCTGAAACAGATCCATAAGATTTCTACCTATCTACCTATTATGTGAGGTCTCCTATATCTTATTTTGGTCCATCTGACTTTCCTTGTACTAATTATGGTTTGTTTAAGTCTATTATTTGTTTCTACCTGTGTCTCTGTGGATATCCTATAGTTTCTGCTTTATAAAAATGATAGTTGGATTATTTAAGGCATAGATCTTTTATTGTAATCTGTGGCTTTTAGCATTTGAAAATGTCTTTCCTTGTCACAATACTTGAATTTTACGTTGTATAATATTAAGATCACAAATATTGCTATGCTGTTTCCATTCTCCTGGTATACCTTTGCCCATCCCTTATGTTTAACCTTTCAGATTGATTTTAAGTGTCATATACCATGTATAGTTGGTCTTGCTTCATGATGCAAACTGGACATCTTTTTCTTTTAATAAATGAGATAAGTGATTTTAATAAGTTAAGCCATTTGTATTTATTGGTGCAAGAGACATTTTTGGTTTTCCCTATTTTTTAATAATTACTTTATGTACCATGTTATATTTGGTATCTATGTGATGTGTTTTATACCGATATTTACGAAGGTTTATATTTTTGGTCTAGTGGCTACCTTTGTAATTATACCTTTTTAAAAATGCCCTTAGTCTGTTCCCTTATTTAACATCTTATTAACTGGGTTGTCTATTTTTATGATACCTGTAGGCTCACAACAATCAGTGAACTCCTGCTTTACTCTTTCCCTGTTCCTTCTCCTCTCATCTTTCAGTTGCATTTTTTCTGCAACTAAAATGGCATTTATACACTGTTCTCCAGCCTTGCTGTAGTCTTAGAATTATAATTAAATAAGCACCATCCATCCTTTTGCTGAAATTCCTCCAGTCATCTCTTGGTTGAATGAAGCTCATCCTCTAATAGATACAAGAAGAGCCTGGGAACACAGAATTCCCTCAGTTCTTGCATATTTAAAACTGTTTTCTTTAGTCTTAATACACGACTGAGTCTCCTGAAGTGCTTTTCCACTGTTGCCTTGTTCTGCATGTTGCTTTTGAGAAGTCTGATGCTACTCTAAGTCTCTTATCCTTGTAAGTAATTTAATCTTTTTGCTTCCAGGTCCCAAGGATTTTTCTTAATTTTAAAAATGTAATTGTTATATGTGGACATTTACTCCAGTTGGATCATTCTAGGTCAATTTTCCCAGGTGCTCAGTGGTCTCTTTCATTATGTAGATCTCGGCCTTAACTTTATTTCTGAAATGCTTTCTTGGATTAGTTTTAAATAGTCTGTTCCTGGTTTTTCTTCTTCAGACACTCCAATTATATGTACATTTGGTCTTCTTTGCCTGGCTTCCATTTTAGTCACTTTTTTCCAATATTTACCTTTTTCTTTATCTTCATTTTCTTGGTTATTTTCTCCATTTTCTTCAATGTTCCTTATTAAATTTGACTCAAATATATTCTCCCGAGTACTTTGTAATTTTGTCTTAATTTCTGACATGTGACTTTGTCGCCCCGCCACCATTTTAATTCAATCAGCTCTAAATTTACTTCTTCCTATTTTACTCCCCTTCTGTCACTGGTTTCTGAACTTTGGATTTTCATAACCTCAAATGCTTATTGGAGGCAACTGAACTCAGACTGCAGTGTCATCATCTGCTTCATGATTGACTTGCACAGTGAAGAGAATTTTGTCAACTGAAGTTTTTAATTCTCATTTTTGGTTTTCTTCCTTAGTAGTTATATATAAACTACTTGTATCTCGGCCCTTTGGATGGCGTGGCAGTCTGGGATGACAAACAAGAATGCCAGTTCGAGAGTGCCCTCTTCTGTCAGCAGAGCAAAGTGAAGTTTAGTTAACGGGTGTCTTGATTTTAGGGAGAGTGGTAGGGGACGTAGCACGTCCTTCAATTTTTTTGGTTTTTGTCTTACAGACAGATAAGTTTACCTCTTGCTTCATTTTTCCTTCACTTCACTATTTCCAAAGGTGCCTCTCCCTTCCATTTTACTCTTTTTTCTCCCCAGAAGCAATGCCTTTGCATGACTGCCTTCTTTATTCCTGGGCACTATTAAAAACTCCCTTCCCTGAGGTCACTGCTTTACCTAACAGGACTCTTTTCCAGTATTTTCACTCTTACAGTGAACGTTCTCTTCCTGAGAGTGATTTCGTCTAAATTTCCTTACGTTCCTTCTGTGCAGTTTCTCAACGCTCCCTCTAGCTCTCCACAGACTTGGAGCGAACTCAGCCCACCAGAAAGCGGTCTTTATTGTTCTACTTACTGTTATCTGAAGTTCGTAGTTTCCTGTCTTCCAGTTATGCCAAAGGCAAGGGAATGGTAGCTGTGTTCTTATCAACCTATACAGTTTTTGGAAGATGTGTACAGTTTTGGATTTAGGAGACCACCATTACCTTGACTACCCAGAAATCTTTTTTTACAATTTTAAATAGTCATAC
Organism: Equus asinus; assembly: GCF_041296235.1. Lineage (NCBI taxonomy): Eukaryota > Metazoa > Chordata > Mammalia > Perissodactyla > Equidae > Equus > Equus asinus. Next base: position 83,070,589 of record NC_091810.1, on the reverse strand, counting down.
TGACCAAATTCCATTGCTGGGACCTGATCCAATGGATATGGTCGCAAAAATATACTAATATGCACACAGAGCTGTTTATCATGGCACTGCCTGTAAGAGTAAAAACCATAAAGGATCTAAATGTCCATCATAAGGATAACGTTTAAATAGCGTTCCATCCACACAGTGGAGTACTATACAGTCACTGCAATGAACAAAGTAAACCCACATGCCATGATAGGAAAAGGAAAGTGAAAAAAGAGCAAGGTGCAAAAGCGTGTATAATACAATCTTTTTTGAGTTAAATTAACTCAAAATATCAATATATACATGGAAATACATTTGGCATATAAATAAATTTTTTTTTCTGGAAAGATACACAAGAAATTTAATAGTGGTTACCTCTAGGAAATAAGACTGATAGGAAGATAGAGAGATCTGCATTTTGCTTTATGTTTCTGTACTTAAAAAGTTCTTTCTTATGTACATATTAGTTGCTTTTATTTAAAAAGCATTAAGAGAGTGTAGCAGAGACTGCTAAGTATCCACCAATAATCCAGCTTCCACTTCTACCACTGTAACAGAAATGATGGGCAAATGGCTACCATATTTCCTAGTCTACCCCCTGCAGTTAGATATGGCTATTTGACTACATTTCTACAATGGACTTAATTAAATACAATATTAAAAATGAAAGAGGGGCCGGCCCCATGGCCAAGTGGTTAAGTTCACATGCTCTGCTTCAGCAGCCCAGGGTTTCACACGGACATGGCACCACTCGTCAGGCCACATTGAGGCAGTGTCCCACATGCCACAACTAGAAGGACCCACAAATAAAATATACAACTATGTACTGGTGGGATCTGGGGAGAAAAAGCAGAAAAAAAAAAGAAGAAGATTGGCAACAGTTGTTAGCTCAGGTGCCAATCTTTAACAAAAAAAAAATAAATAAAATATATGTATTAAACTTGTAGCTCAAAAGCTTGAGGGGGGAAAAAGGAAGAAAAACTGAAAGAAAGCAGAAAAGAAATTAATAAATATAAAAGCATAAAATACTGAACTTTAAAAAAATAAAGTAAAAAAGTTGACTCTGTGAAATACATCAATATAACCTATCAAGAAAACATAAAACAAGAAATGTCAGAGGAGAAAACCACAATAGACTTCACTAATCTAAGAGTACTGTGAACAACCCTATGCAGATAAAACAAAAGCCTGGAAGAAATAGATAATTTATAGGAAAAAAAATACATACTTTACCAAAACTGACTCCAGCAAAGATAAAGTTTAAAGAGATATATTAACATTAAAGAACAGAGGAAGTTGTCAAAAAGCCATTGCTCCCCACCTCCCAAAAAAGCAATAAGTCCTGACAAGTTCACAGGAGAATTTCTACCAAATCTTTAAAAAGCAGATAATCTCAGAGCTATATTAAATTGTTCCAGAGCACAGAAAAAGAAAGAAAACTTACAAATTCTCTTTATGGTACTTTATGAAGTGAATTGTGTCCCCGCCAAAATTCACAAGTTGAAGCTAGGCCAATGTGACTATATTTGGAGACAAAGCCTTTAAGGAGATAATTAAAGTTAAATGAGGTCACAAGGGTGGGGCCCTAATCTGATAGGACACATTGTCCTTATAAGAGGAAGAGACACCAGAGATGGCTCTTTCCTTGTGCACCCAAAAGAAAAGCCACATCAAGACACAGCAAGGAGGCAGCCGTCTGCAAAGCAGGGAGGGAGGTCTCAGCAGAAACAACCCCGCTGGCACCTTGATCCTGGATTTCTAGACTCCAGCACGATGAGAAAAATTAATTCCTGTTGTTTAATCCACTCAGTCTGTGGTATTGTGTTATGGCGGCCGAGCAGACTAATGCATGAAAGAAGCACAACGCTGATACCAAAATCCAATCTAAAAATACCCCTAAAAAAATTAGCCAATATCACACAATATTGATGCAAACATTCAAAATAAAACACTAAAAAAATATAACAAGTAGGCTTTACTTCAAGAATGTAAGACTAGTTCAATATTAGGAAATCTATTGAGACATTTATATATAGATCTAAGGAGAAAAATGATGTGATCATCTCCACAAATGCTGAAAGGGCATTTAACAATATTCAATATACATCCCTGATTTAAAAAAAAAGTATACAACAAAAATTAAAATAGCTTTCTTAACGTGAAAAAAGATGTGAAGTTAGAAAACAGTAATGGCAGTCTCTCTAAAGTTAGGAACGAGACAAAGATGCCCACTATCACAACCATTAGTCACTGCATTTGATAAAACACAGAGGTACAGACAACACAATTAGACAAGAGAAAGAAATGACATCAAATAATTGGAAAGGAAAAGATAAAGCTATATGTAGACAGTATATTAGTATACTTGAAAAACCCAAAAGAATTAACAGTAAAAAACTATTACAAATAAGAGAACTTAGATAACAGGATATAAAATCGATAAACAGTATTAATAGCTTTCACGTATACCTAAAAAACCAGTTAGAAGATAGTAAAGACCCCATCTACAATAAAAAGATAAGACACACAGGAATAAACTTAAGAAATGTGAACAACCTATACAAGGAAAACTTTAAAACAATCCTCAAGGGGAAAAAAAAAGTATACTTTAACAAATCAAAGTATGAACTATGTTTTTAGATTTATTTCAGATTCATAAGGATGTCAATTCTCCCAAGTAAGTTCATAAATTTAACAGGATCTCAATAAAAACAAGAGGATTCCCTACTTCCACATCTGTCTACCCTAAAACAAGACAAACTGACTCAAAAGTTCATATGGAAAAATACACAGCACTAGCCAAGAACATTCTGCAAAAAGAATAATCACGAGGAACTATCCCTACCAGATGTGAAAGCATACCATAAAGTCAGTAACTAAAAGAGCATGGTGCTGGCCAAGTGCTGGCGAGAATGTGAAGGAACTGGAAGGCTCAAATGCTGCTGGTGGGAGTGCAAATGGCATAATTCCTTGGAAAAACCCATTGGCAGTATCTACTAACGCTGAATGTGTGCATAACCTATGACAGGGTACTTTCACTCCTAGGCATGAATCCAATTGGAATGTGTACTTTATTTACCAAAATCACATCCTAGAACGTTCATATCAGAACTATTTGTAATAGCCCTGGAGTGGAAAGTACCCAAATGCCCATAAACAATAGATAAACTGGTCTGTTCATACATAAGACTAAAGAGATGAACAAGACCAATATGGACATAGGTCACAAACATAATAATGGAAGAAGCCACATACGGAAGACATAGATGCTATGACTTACATAACACACAGAAACAAGAACAACTAATTCGTGCTGTTAAAACTCAGCACAGCGGTTTCCATCAGTGGTTTGGGGGGAACAGTGACCGGAAGAGAGCACCAAGGAGCCTTTTCTTTCTCTACATGATGCATTTTATTTGGTCTTTTCTATAATTTTTCCTATAACTTTTTGTTACTTAGGAAGGTGTTTTTGTTTTTTTTATAATGGTTACCTCTGTAACTATGCTTTTTTAATGACCTTAGTCCCTTGGATTTAGCAATAAGAGAGGTCATTTGGAGGTGTGTCATTCAACAGAGGCAGAAGACCAGAAGTCAGACTCTGGTGGAGAGAAAAGGAAGAAGAGACAAGAGGAGTTTGAATGAAAAGGAAGAAAAGAATTTGGACAACAGTTCAACAGAGTTATGGGTTAAGATTTTTTTTTTAAGCAGACAAGAAATCTATACATGTTCACACACATTTATTGTGTAAAGTTATTTATTGTGTGAAGGAAGGAGTTAAGAGAGGGAGTAGTAGTTAGAGATTTATAAAAACCAATCAAGAAAGCAAGACCTGGGGCCGGCCCCGTGGCCGAGTGGTTAAGTTCGTGCGCTCTGCTTCGGTGGCCCAGGGTTTCCCTGGTTCGAATCCTGGGCGTGGACATGGCATCGCTCGTCAGGCCATGCTGAGGTGGCGTCCCACATGCCACAGCTAGAAGGACCCACAGCTAAAACATACAACTATGTACTGGGGGGACTTGGGGAGAAAAAGCAGGGAAAAAAAAGAAAGAAGAAGATTGGCAACAGTTGTTAGCTTAGGTGCCAATCTTTTAAAAAAAAAAAGGAAGACAGAAAGACCTTCGATGGGGAGGAATGGAGTCAAGGGCCCAGGTTGAGGTACGTCATTCTTGGAGCCTGGGGAGACATGGGAGGACAGTGGAGATGATGAAATGGTCATCTCCAGGGAGGGAGAAACCTGATGGTCTCAGCATTCTCCATGAAGGAAACGCCCACATCATCTGATCAAAGTGGGGAGTGGAAAAGGAAGTAAGCGGTTGGATCAGGCCTGAGGAAAGGTGAAGAGGATAAGCACAGGTGCTGAGGGGAGGCCCCCAGCACATACTCAAGCCAGAGGCCAGAGGGGCTCACTGGGGGCCCAGCTAAGGTTGGAGATGGGCTCGTGGGGCTTTCTTCCAGCAGCTTCGGGCCCCACAGGCAGCATTTGCATGGAAAGCTGAAGCCCTGAACCAGGGACAGGGTTCTGTAGGACAAAAGGAGCATCAGGAGTGCTGACGATGGAGGCCCTACGTTGCCTTCTTTACAGCAGTTTTTGGACCTAAAACTACCCATGCCATGTATGCTTTCTTCTCTGTATCTCTCACCCAAATGTGAGGTCCCTGAGACAGGGATTTTGTCCATCATGCTGTCATATAGCGTCAGCACTGAGAACAGCGCCTGGCCATTAATACCTGGCAGAATGACAGAGTCCAAGGTGGGGCTGCCGGCTCCAGAGGAATGGGAAGACTGAGGGCTGGAGAGTCAAGGAGCAGAGGTGGTGAGAGAGGAACAGGGACAACTGTGAGGGTGTAAAGAGGACTGAAGGCTGAGGTCAGAGGAGGGCATGCTGGTAGAAGGGTCTAGTTTTCACAGCTCAAAAGGTGCTCATGAGGCTACAGAATCCAGCAATGAGGAGGGGCAGAGGCTGGTCATGACTGCTGACTCATGCTGGCTCCCCAGAGTACTGGAGGACAAGGAAAAGGTCACCGGGAGAGCCAGGGCTCTGGGAGAGGCTGTGCCCACGGAGCCACCTCTGTTCCATTAAGCAAAGGCTGCCGAGAGCAGAGTGTACATATGCAAGTGGAAGGGAGACAGTGGCCATCAACAGATGCCCCCAGGTTGCCCCAACACTGTCCTCCTCTTACTTAATGACCCAGGCATCTGCTACACCAAGAAAAAGGTACAAATGACTCCTGTCTTCCCCAACCCTAACCACACACACGCAGCCCTCGATTTTGTCGTAGGATACACCTTGTATACTCTCCTTTCTCTATAAAGACAAGATGCCCTCTGAGTACAAGCCTCCAAAGAAAGGTACCTAACAGTCAGCCTGGCCTCAATTCTAGACTCTGGGGACACGGGCCCTTCTCTATGCACCTCAGAATGCACCTCAAAGACCCCTGAGCTCTGCTGACCCAACTGGCTCCTCCCCGCTCCAGCCCTCAAGTCCATCTGAGCCACTAGAGTGGCTACAGCCACTAGCTCTTCCCAGAACACACTACTCAGTGGTCCCTGGTCCCGTGCCCACCCATGCTCTGCCTGTGTTGCCCGATGTTAAGGCCTGTGGGTCCAAGACGTCCTCACTAAACCAAAGCAGAGTGACCATGGACACGGCCAAGCAAGCACAGGCAAGATGCAGCACTTACAGAGTGTATGATGTCCACCATGTCGTAGGCTTTGGTAGATTCCAAAGGGACAATTGTGTCAAGCTCAGGAACCAGACGGTCACTTTGGACAGAAAAAGTAGAAATAATCAATACCAGAAGAGCCAGTTGCTTTCCATGGGTGGGGGGTGGGGGAGGAAATGGGGGAGACACATTATGGGGGCTGGGCTGATTCTGTCCCTGCTGGGCTTGCAAAGGAGTCCCCAAAGATGCATTCCTTTGTTACCACCATATTAAGCTGAACTTGAGCTTGCTATTAACCCAAAAGATCTTTGTTTTCATTTAGAGGAGAAAATGAGCTTATTCCCTTGAATGTGATTCTTCATTTATCCTCTTTGAATACCTCCTACATTCTAGGTACTGTGTGGAGCACTAAAGAGCACTGCAGTGAACGAGACACTGTCCTGGGAGGTCCCAGTCTAACTTTTTTTTTTTTAAGATTGGCCCTGAGCTAACATCTGTTGCCAATCTTCTTTTTTTTCTTCTTCTTCTCCCCAAAGACCCCCAGTACATAGTTGTATATTCTAGTCGTAGGTCCTTCTAGTTGTGGCATGTGGGATGCCACCTCAGCATGGCCTGATGAGCGGTGCTAGGTCTGCGCCCAGGATTTGAACTGGCGAAACCCTGGGCCACCAAAGCAGAGCACATGTTAACCACTCGGCCACGGGGCCAGCCCCTAGTCTAACTTCTTGAGACATCAAAAATAAAAGAACAAGGAATAGGAAATGCAAAGTCAGAGGTCCGCTGAAACTGCTATGGGTTCACGTTCCCTGTTGGGAGGTAAACCCGCTAGAGCTCCTTTCAAAGCAAAACTGCAGGCCCCTGGTGGGCAGAATCACTGAGCACTAGATCGTCACACAGGCTCACGGCTCTCTGCTCCTCCTGTGTCTGTGTGGCTGAGGAGGAAGCCCAAGCCAGGGCCCACTCCCACACCACAGGAGGACTCAGCAACACGTCGTTCTCCAACAGGCTCTCAGCCCTTCCTGTCCATGTGGGCAGGCGGAGGTTTGGCCTTGGGTGGAGCCTCATGCCCCATCAAGCTCAGCTTCCCAGAGAGCTCTGCACTGGGGCACCTCACGTAATAATAAAATCCTTCCTTACTTTTCTTCTGCTGTCTACACATAAGCAGACAGCTCCCCTCGGATCATACAGAGAGGAGATACGACTGGGACAAAGCAGGCTATTCAGACATTTCTGGGCCCCTGGGCCATAACACTTTCAAATAATGTCCAAAACCTTTCAAGTACCCCAAATAGTATAGATGCTCAGAAAAGGAGGCTGTGACCACCCTCTTTCACGACTACATATTATGGGCCACTGGTTGTGTCCCCTGAGGAGTGGGGCAGAGGCAGACAGGATGGGGCCCTGGGTACACGACTCTTCAGAGCATCCCCCGCCCAAACAGGGCCCCATAGGTGGGAACCCAGGTCCACCCACAGGGCAATGTCTGAAAATGGCTTCTTCCCGAGGGTAAGAGTCCAAACCCCGTATGCAGAAGAAAGTCCAGGTCAACTGCTTCAAAATCTGAGGGGAAACAAAATGGAGAAGCAAGCAACCAGACATCTGGAGCAAGAGTTCCCTGGCTTGGCCTCTCGCTTACCCACAGGTACCCCCCACATGAGGCAGAGGCCCCAAGAGCAAGAAGGAAAGGAGGCCTTCACTAGGTGGCCAACAACACACCCTTCCCCAGACTACCCCAGCCTCTAGCTACAGGCAGGTGTGCATAAGCATATTTCCTAAAGTGCATGCTGTCTGCACCGTTTCCTACTTATTTATTTCACATCATAACACAAAAAAGACTTCCATCTCCAATTCTGGACAAATCAACAGTCTCTTGGAAATCAACTTTTTTTGCCACTCTTTACTCCCAAGCTACCAATCAGATATTACAGAGAGGAAAAAAGTGAATAAAATCATCTTTCTTTGCTCCTGTACCCAGACGTGCCACCACCATGCCCGCATCTGGGAGCCACGTGAACTCCACTCCACAGTCTACTCGAAGCTGCCCAACAGGGCAGACCCTGGAGGTGCTGCAAGTGCAGGGGGACAGAGAGCAAGCCATCCTGTAAATGAAAGAAAGTGCTTTGACCTACAACTCACCTAGGATCTTGGCACTCGCGGATGGGAGCTGGGTCCTGACTGCTGAGGGGCAGGTAGTTGAAGAACTCCCGGAGATTACACAGGGCGTCAACATCATTTTCAAAAGCTCTGTGGGCCACGCCTGAGAAAACAGGGAGGATATAAAAGGCCAGGGCAAAGACTGCCAGCCCAAAGACGCTGCTTCATGCCCACCCGCCCTGCTGGGCCATGCTGCAGCAGACTGTGCCGACAGCTCTGTCCACCCCTCTCCTCCACTGAGGACTGGATACCACACACCACACACCACACACCTTCAGGCTCATCTGCAGTTCATGAAGCCTGTTCTCCCTGCTCTGTATCCACACCTCTGCAAAAGTCACTCCTTTCTTTATTCAGGTCCTTGCTCTAACGTCACCTACTCAGAAGGCTGCTTTCCCTGGCCCTTTTCTAGAAACACACTCTTCCCCACACCCCTCACTTGCCACCCCTGTACCATGTGGGAGTTCTCTTCACACACTTTTCCCTGCAGTACCTGTTTACGTCCCTGTTTACTGCCTGCATCTTCCCTAGAACATCAGCTCCAACAGGGTAGACCATGCATGTCTTACCACTGTCGTCCCCCATCAAGAATAATGCCTGATTATATGTCAGTTATCTCTCAATAAAGCTGGAGAAAAAATTTTTAAATAAGCATAATGGCTGGCACATGTCATGGGACTCAGCAACAGTGGGAGGCAATGCGGGGAGCTACCTGGCCCTGGTGAGGAATCAAGCCATCATTCCTCAAGAACACTCTGAAATCACACAACAGCCAAACAAGGCCGTGGACATGACAGAAAAAGTAGGGCCAGAAACTCTCAGTTCACCCTACCAGACTATTCGCTTCTACCATCGCCCCTATGGTATGTTCACACAGCAGCCAAACAGAGCTTTGTAAGTCAGACAGTGTTATGTCTCTACTCCAACCATCCTCTTTGCTATTCACTGAGCACTCTCCTTCCTCAGGGCCTTTGCATAAGCTATTCCCTCTGCCTGCAATGCTTCTCCCCTAGACATCCATGCAATTAAACTCCTTCAATTGTTACCCTCATAGTGAGGCCTACCCTTACCACCCTATTTAAAATTGCAACAACCCAACCCCTTCACCCTGTTCTACTTTTTCCATGGTGTATATTATTACCTTCTAACATACTATATAACGTATTTACTTATAAAGGTTTATTGCTTACTATCTCTTCCACTAGAATATAAGCCCCACGTAGGCAGAGATCTTTGTCTCTTTCACAGATGTCTCCCTAGCACACGGAACAATGCTTGAGACACAGGCACACAATGAACATTTGTTCAATGAATAAAAAGCATGTTCAACACAACAGAATTCTTGCACTCAAGAAATATTTACAAATTGGTACAGCCACTTGATGACAGTCTGGCAGCTCCTCAAAAAGTTAGGCAGAGTTACTATTTGACCCAGAAATCCCCCTCCTAGATATATAACCAAGAGAAACGAAAACATACATCCACACAAAAACTCGTACACGAATGGTTATAGTTGCATATTCGTGTTGCCAAAAAGCAGAAACAACCTAAATGTTTATTAAACTATCAACAAACAAAATTATGTATACCCATACAGTGAAATGTTATCCAGTGATAAAAAGGAATAAAAGTACTGACTCATGCTACAACATGAACGAACCTTAAAAATATTATGCTAAGTAGAAGAAATATGTCAGAAAAGACCACATATTGTATGAGTGCATTTATGTCCATTCCATATACATCCAGAATAGGCAAATCCATAGAAACAAAAAGTAAATTAGTGGGGGGCAGCCCAGTGGCATAGTGGTTAAGGTTGTGCGCTCCACTTCAGAGCCTAGGGTTTGCGGGTTGAGATGCCAGGCATGGACCTACACATCACTCATCAAGCTATGCTGTGGTGATGTCCCACATACAATATAGAGGAAGACTGGCAATGGATGTTAGTTCACGGTCAATCTTCCTCACCAAAAAAAAAGGAAATTAGTGACTGCCTAGTGCTGAAGTATTTAGGGGGAAACAGGGAGCAAATGCTAATGGGTACAGGGTTTCTTTTTAGGTGATGGAAATTTTCTGAAAGTGACTGCAGTGATGACTGAACAATGCTAAGTATATTAAAACCACTGAATTGTGTATACTTTGAACAGGTATTTCTTGTGTATAGTATGTGAACTATATCTCAATGAAGTTGTTACCAAAAGAAAAAGAAAAGAAAAATATGTATAGAGCACCTTTTGGGTCTTGCTCTGAGGATCCAGAGCTAAGCACATCAGACACGGCCCATGCCAGAGCCTCAGGCCCAGAAAGAATGCCAAATGCTGCCCATAAAACTAAAATTATGCAGAATAAAATATAAGGTCATGGGCAGACATTCAATTCCTCTAAGGCGTTAAGTGAAAAAACAGGCTACAGAAAAGTCTTATGCGCCTATGTTTGAGTATACATGTGTGTACTCACATCCATCCACGTGAAAAGACTACAGAGGAATAACCCTAAAATGAGTGGTGATTATCTATGGATGATGGAATCCCTAGTGATTTTTATTCCTGTATCTTCTAAATTGTCTACCACAAACATGTAAATAATACTATTGATATCATGAAAAATAAAGAGCATATTTCATCAAATCGAAAACACCAACAAAACACAACATTATTTTATGTCCCAGTAAGAAAGAAAAACTGCTGCAACTAAGCCCTGTGACAAGGGTGTGATGACAGGCTGCAGGGGAGTCCACAATGAGAGGTGTTCCGATTCTAGGTCTGTGTTGGAGATGAAGCTGAACAGAGCTGATGGGTGAAGGAAAGAAATGAGACAAAGCTGACGCCAACCTGAGATGAGGGAGGCACAATTTCTGTGAGCAGGAGGAGATCAAGACCTCTTTTTAAAAAAAAACAAAAAATATTATTTCAACAAATCCAAGACTTAACTGACAGTAAGACACACCTCTCTATGTGTGTCTCTATGTACACTAAGAAAAAAACACTGACAACTAAATGATGACCCAACGCCTCACAACATGTACAATATGGCACAGAAATCAGTCACATCAGCCTCTCACTGCTTGAAGTCTTTCAAAGAGGCAATTTCTTCCACCTTCAGTTACACTGATTGCTGTATGGTAGGAAATCCTTTCACAACATGGTGTCTTTTTCCAAAAAAATTTGGAATTCCAATCATTATTCCAATGACAATATGTCTTCATTAATATCAGATTCATGCCCTGCTCCCACTTTTTGTTTCAATGCCAAAGCACAGAATGAGCTTTATACATTTTAAACTCAGCATGTGTGGCATGTAACCTCAAAGAAGTGAAGAAGTATGACCGAGTTCATGAACATGTGGCCCACGACCATCTCAATACAACTGTACTTGACCACTGGCGACTGATGGGTAAAATACCATCTTCTCTAAGACACAGCCCAACTTTGAAGTAAAAAAAGCTCACAATAAATTTTTTTTAAAGGTTCAACTATACATATATAAATACATAATAACTCTCACAACATCATTCCAATTAGCTTAAGAATTTTAAAGAATATCAAAGCATTAGTTATTTGTCTTAAATTTGAGATACTAAATCCACCTTGATCACTATATCTATAGTCAATACACTATATACTACAGTCTTCTCAAATTCTGCCAATTAAGTCATACTTTTAAAAGACTGTCACCATTCTCTCTTGGCAAAGCCCTCTCCTCAGTGTTTGAAAACAGCAAGGTGAGCCTTGAGGCCTCTAACCTGACATGGTGGTGTGGGTCCTGGCACCACCAAGCTCCTCCTGGGTAACATCCTCATTGGTGACAGACTTCACAACATCAGGGCCAGTGATGAACAGGTAGGAGGTGTCCTGAAATCACAGAATTCCAGAAGAGTCAAGCTCAGAGCACCAGAGCTAGATGGAGCCTTAGAGTTCACAAGCTGAGAAGACAGATAAGGAAGTGATGCGGCAGCAGAACCAGATTAAGACACAGATCATAGAGGCCTATCCAAACCAATGACTCAAGTTTTTCCTTCCTCACTCATTCCATGGTTCTATCTCAGCAGAATGACTTGCAGTGTGGCTAACATTTCAGGTTTATTCATCCGTAGAACAGCATAACAGGTGGCCCCTATTCAGAGCTTGTTGTGCATCAAACATTTTTCTAAGCACTTCATGGAATTGTGTCATTAAAGCCTAGGTTCTATTACCACCCCCACATATGGACAAAGAAACCAAAGCACTGAAAGAATATGTAACTTCCTAAAATTAACTGGCCACTTTAAGTGAAGCCACTCAGAGACAAAAATAATCAATGCTTTGGTGTTGTGAAAGGGTGATATGCTTTTAATTTTTAGTTTCTAATTTAAAGATAACAAAGGCATATTATAAAAAATTTATACACAGCAGGTTGGCCCCATGGCCGAGTGGTTAAGTTCGTGTTCTCCGCTGCAGGCGGCCCAGTGTTTTGTTGGTTCGAATCCTGGGCGCGGACACGACACTGCTCATCAAACCACGCTGAGGCAGCGTCCCACATGCCACAACTAGAAGGACCCACAACTAAGAATATATAACTATGTACTGGGGGGCTTTGGGGAGAAGAAGGAAAAAAATTAAAATCTTTAAAAAAAAAAAATTTATACACAGGCCAGCCCCAGTGGCCCAGTGGTTAAGTTCAGCATGCTCCCCTTCAGTGGCCCGGGTTCAGTTTCTGGGCACAGACCCACACCACTCATCTGTCAGTGGCCATGCTGTGGCTGCAGCTCACATACAAAAACGAGGAAGACTGGCAGCAGATGTTAGCTCAAGGCAAAAAAAAAAAAAAAAAAGAAAGAAAATTTACATGGAAGAATAGGGGATATGGTGGAAAGTAAGTCTCTAAATATGCCATCCCTTATTTCCAGTCCTCCAATTTCCCTCCCTAAAGGCAACCACTGTCAGTCTCATCTCTTTGCAGCGATATCCCTGCATGTATGAGCATTAATATATACATTTGCCTTCTTATTTTCTTGCTAGCATAGTGTCCTATACACACTGTTCTGAAACTTCTTGAAGGTCATCCCATGTCAGTATAGGATATGTATCATAATAATTTAACTGTCACCTACTGATCGTCACTTAGGTTGCTTCCAGTATTTTGCTATAACAAGCAATTCTGAAATAAATATCTTCTTACAGTCAGCTCGGTTCATGTTCCATTCAACATTGTTCATGTTCTTTGCCCGTTTTTCTACTGGACAGTTGTTCTTTCAGACTAAGGAAATTTTTCATACAAAGGAAATCAGTCCTTAAACTATTATGTATATTGTATCAGTCTTTACTGATTTGCTCCTTGGTTTGGATTCTTGCTAGAAAGGTCTAGCTAGATAGACAGGTCTTTCTTCCCCACTCCACACAAAGACTCATAAACAAATGTTCATAATAGCATTATTTGTAACAGCCAAAAACTGGCAATAACTCAATGTCTATCAACAGCTAAATCTCAAAATAGTTATCCTAAGTGAAAGAAGCCAGCTATCCCCCAAAAAGTACATACCTTTTGTATGCATTGTGTACATACAAAATATCATTTTGTATGTTTCTATTCATATAATGTTCTAGAGAATTCAAATTAATCTATTGTGATAGAAAGCAGATGAATGGTTATCTAAAGACAGGGGTGAGAGTTAGGGAAGCATGGATTACAAACATACATGAGGAAACTCCTGGAGATGATAGCTATGTTTATTATCTTGACTGTGGTCATGGCTTCATGACGGTATACATGTGTTAAAACTCAAATTATACAACTTAAATATGTGTGGTTCATCACACAATCATATCTCAATAAAGTTGTAAAAGAATGTGAAAAGGCAAAGGGCCAAGAATACCCCATACCACTTGAAGAAGAATAAAGAGGGAAAACTTACTGTACCAGATATCAGAATTTGTCATAAAACCATTGTAACTGAGATAGCATTGTACTGGCACAGAGATAAAACAGACCAAAAGAGCTCAGTAAAAACTCTTGATATATGGACACTCAATACATGATACATGTGGCATTACAGAGCAAGAAAGGATGTTCTTTTCAATAAAAGGCTCTAGGTCAACTAGGTATCCATACTGACAAAAATGAAACTACCTCTATTTCATATTATGAGCAAAAATCAATCCCAATGGGATTATAGATGTAAACGTAAAAGGCAAAATAATAAAGCTTTTAGAAAACAGAAACTATCTTCATGAGCTTGGGGTAGGAAAAAGTTCAAAAACTAAAACATACTATCCATAAAGTATACATTTGACATTGGTTCTTGTATCAACAGGGCACAGAAGCCAGGTTAAAGGGATTCCCACTGGCTAAGTTAAGGACAATTTGAGCATCAAAATAAAAAATGACAGTAATGGATTATAAACCATTGAGTAAAACAGGAAATCCATGAATCTATTATATGATTAATAATAAATCAATGAAATTAACAAATACCCAGGAAAGCAGGGTTCTTCCTTAGAGTAGAATGTCAACTGTTATGAAGCAGGTGGTGGAGTAGGAAAATAATTTTATAAACAATGGTTTGGACAAGAATCATCAATAGATGTTAAATTGAGAAAAAGTGTAATGCAGAGTAGCATGCTTGCATGGTCTCAAAGTATCTCCCCAATGAATAGTTATCAGTTACAAAGGGAAAAACAGTAAATACATAGTGGAGAAACCAGACAACACCTTGACTACTGATCAAGTTAGTATTGCCAATGAGGGGCAAAGGAACATCGCTTGTCTCTAGATGTGATAATCTGAGCAGAATACAACATCACTTGTGTAGGAGACAGGCTAGGATATCTAATCTGAGACTAATCATGAGGAAATATCAGATAAACCTAAATTGAGGAAAAATCTATAAAATAATTCATTCCATAGCCTTCAAAAATGTCAATGTCATGACAAAGTAAGCCTGAGGAATTGTTCCGGATTAAGAGATGTGACAACTAAATGCAATATGTGATCCTGAAATGGATCCTGTACTGGAAAAAGAAAATGCTATAAAAGACATTAGTGAGACAACTGACCAAACTGGAATCTGGATGGTAGAGTAGACAAAAGTAATGAATAGAGGGGACAGCCCCATGGCCAAGTGGTTGGGTTCGCGTGCTCCACTTCAGTGCCCAGGGTTTCGCCAGTTCGAATCCTGGGCGTGGACATGGCACTGCTCATCAGGCCATGCTGACACGGCGTCCCACATGCCACAACTGGAAGGACTCACAACTAAAAAACATACAACTATGTACTTGGGGGCCTTTGGGAGAAAAAGGAAAAATAAAATCTTTAAAAAAAAAGCAATGAAGAACAGCCTATATGTTAGGCATATGTAAAGCAAGTCTCCATAAATTTTAAAAGATTGGAATATACAAACTATCTGCTAGAATCACAATGGATTCAAACTAGAAGCAAACAGAAGGAAAACTGGAAAATTCACAAATATGTGGAAATTAAATATCGCACTCAAACAACGAATGGGACAAAGAAGTCAAGGGAAATGAGAAAATCTTGAAACAAACGAAAATGAGACAAAAACTTACGGGATGCAGTGAAAGCAGTGCTAAAAGGGAAATTTATAGCTGTAAACACTTAGACTAGGAAAGAATGAAGGTCTCAAATAACCTAACTTTACACTGTAAGGAACTAAAAAAATGAAGAAAGAACCAAACCCAAAGCTAGCAGGCAGAAGGAAAGAAAGATCAGAGCAGAGATAAATGAAAAAGAGAAATACAATAGAGAAAAATCAGTGACACCAAAAGTTGATTCTTCAAAAAGATCAACAAAATTGAAAAATCTTTAGCTAGATGGACTAATAAGACAGACTCAAATTACTAAAACCAAAAATGAAAATAAGGATATTGCTATCAACATTACGAAAATAAAAAGGATTATAAGAGTACTATGAACAATTCTACACCAACAAATTGGATAACCTAGATGAAATGGACAAATTCCTAGAAACACACAATCTACTAAGACTGAATCATGAAAAAATGGAAAATCTGAACAGACCTATAACTAGTAAGGAGACTGAATCAGTAGTCAAAAATCTCCCAAAGAAAAGCCCAAGATCAAAAGGCTTCACAGGTGAATTCTATCAAACATTTCAAGAATGACTAAACGCCAATCTTTCTCAAACTTACCAAAAAAATTCAAGAGGAATGAACACTTCCTAACTCATTTTATGAAGTCCATAATTATCTTAATACCAAAGCCAGACAAAGACACTACAAGAAAACTACAAGTCAATATCTCATATAAATATTGATGCAAAGATACTCAACAAAATACTAGCAAATCTAGTCAACAATATTTTAGAAGAATTATACACCAAGACCAAGTGAACTTTTCTCCTGAAACGCAAGGATGGTTCAACACACAAATATTGATGTAAAATGCCATATTAAAGGAACCACAGGGAAAAAAAAATCACATGATCATCTCAATTGATGCAGACAAAGCATTTGACAAAATGCAATACCATTTCATAATAATATTCAAAAAAATAGAAATAGAAGATCACCTCAACATGATAAAGATTATATTTGATAAACCCACAGCTAACATCATACTCAATGGTGAAAGACTGAAAGCTTTTCCTCTAAGATCAGGTACAAGACAAGGATGCCCGCTTCTGTCACTTCTATTCAACAGAGTACTGAAGTCCTGGACATAGCAATTAAGCAAGAAAAAGAAAAGGCATCTAAAATCAGAAAGGAAGAAGTACAATTATGTTTACAGATGACATGATCTTATATGCAGAAAACTCTAAAGATTCTACAAAAAAAGTTTAATAAAGGAATTCAGCAAAGTTTCAGGATACAAAATCAGGACACAAAAATCAGTTGCATTATTATACATTAACAATATACAATCTGAAAAGGATATTACAAAAACAATTCCATTTTCAATAGCTTCTAAAAGAATAAAGTACTTAGGAATAACTTAACCAAGGAAGTAAAAGACTTGCACATTGAAAATTATAAAACATCACTGAAAGAAATTAAGGAAGACACAGATAAATGGAAAGACATCTGTTCACGGATCAAAAGACAATACTGTTAAAATGTCAACACTACCAAAAGCAACATATGGATTCCATGTCGTCCCTATAAAAATCTCAAGGACTTTTTTTGCAAAAATAGAAAAATCCATTGTAAAATTGATATGGAATCTCAAGGGATTCTGTATAGCCAAGACAATCTTGAAAAAGAAGAACAAAATAGGAAGTCTCACACTTCCTGATCTCAAAACCTACTACAAAGCTGTAGAAATCAAAACACTTTGGTACTGGCATAAAGATAGACATATAGACCAATGGAAAATAATAGAAAGCCCAGTAATAAACCCTCACATATATGTTCAAATGATTTTCAACAATGATACCTAGACCATTCAGTGGAGAAAGAACAGTGTTTTCAACAAATGGTGCTAGGAAAACTACATATCACATGCAAAAACATGAAGTTGGACCTTACATTACACTGTATAGAAAAATTAACAAAATGGACCAAAGTTCTAAACATAAGAGCTTAACTCTTAGAAGAAAACGTAGGGGAAGTCTCATGACATTGAATTTGGCAAAATTTCTTGGAAATGACAACAAAAGCAGAGGCAAAAAAAGAAATACACTGGACTTCATCAAAATTAAAATCTTCTGTGCAAAGGACACCATGAACAGAATGAGAAAATATCTGCAAATCATATATAGGTGCACCTCAGAGATACTGCCATTTTGGTTCCAGATCACTGCAAGAAAATTAGTCACATGAATTTTTTTGGTTTCCCAGTGAATACAAAAGTTATGTTTACACTATACTGTAGTCTATTAAGTATGCAACATAGCAGTGTCCAAAAACACAATATACATTAAAAATACCTTATTGCTAAAAAATGTTAATCATCTGAGCCTTCAGTAAGTTGTAATACTTTTGCTCATGGAGGGTCTTGTAAAAAACACAATATCTGCAAAGCACAATACAATGAGGTATGCCTGTAACCAAGAAGTGGTTAATATACAGATTTTATAAACAACTCCTAGGAGAAAGGAGGTATTTCCCCTACCAGAAACCAGGAATCTTCCCCCAGCCTGCAGACAATCCTTCACACACAGATTCTGTTTGACTTGGAATCTTTGTTTTTTGACTCCACTCAATTGACTTAGCAGGGTTTCCAGAGCAGCATTTCTAAATTTCCAGAAATTTTTGCAAAGTGACATCAGCATCATGGCAGAGAGAGCTGTTCCCTTAGTCTCTCCTCTTAAGATACAACCAAAAGGACATTCATTAACTAACAAAGAATACTCACGCAGCACCACAGGACACAGCCATAGGTCTGAGGATGGGGATACTGGATCCCCAGGAAGTAGTGGAAACAGGTGAGCAGATCTCCTTTCCCTCCCCAGAAGCAGTGATCTAGGTCACAGGGCCACACGCAGCAGCTAGTGTGTGACTCTGAGAGTAGGTGGGGGAGCAGGTGGGCCTCCATGAGAACGCTTTTGCTTTCAGGGTTGCATCCTGGCCCGCAAAAGCACTCCACAATGAGGCAGGTCAGCCATCACGTGGGTGCCCTCACCAGGCTCAGCAGCCCAGGCAGGCCACCAGTGAGTGCACAGCAGGTTCACAAAGAAGAGGGTGCCCCTTCCCTCCCACCTGGCACACCAGCTCAGCTGGTTGGCCAAGGCAGCAGATCCATGCCAGAGTGCCTGCGCCTGCGTGTGTGACTCACCAGGCAGCAGCAGCCAGCGAGCAGATGCAGACGGGCCCTCTCAGAACAGCTTCCAGCGGACGGGTACAACTTTCAGCAGAAACAGTGCGTTCAGAAAACACAGCTCCCGCCCCTCGCCAAGGAGTGGCAGGCAGAATTTGTGACCAGATACTACCACTATGCACCAGCAAAGGTCTGCTTCAAACACCATGAAGAAATACATTAACACTCCACATCAGATGGAAAATGACAAGTCTCCAGAAACCAGACCTGAAGTCACAGAAATTTACAATCTAAATGACAGAGAATTCAAAATAGTTATCATAAAGAAACTAAATGAGTTACAAGAAAATTCAGAAAAACAGTTCAATGAATTTAGGAATGAAATTAATGAGCAGAAGGAATTCTTCACAAAAGAGATTGGAACTCCAAAAAAAAAAAAAAAAAAACCAAACAGAAATGCTGGAGATGAAGAACACAATGAATGAGAAAAAAAACAAACTAGGAATCTTAAAAAGTAGAGCTGACATCATGGAGGAGAGAATTAGTAATTTAGAGGACAGAAATATAGAAATGCTTCATGTGAAGGAGGAAAGGGAAGTAAGATTTAAAGAAAATGAAGACATTCTCCAAGAAATATGCAATTCATTTAGGAAATGCAACATAAGCATTATACGTATTCCAGAGGGAAAAGAGGGAGAGAAAGGAGCAGAGAGCTTGTTCAAAGAAATAATAAGAATTACAGTTATGGAATTACAAGTAAATGAAGCCAAGAGAACTCCTAATTACATCAATGCAAAAAGACCTTCCCCAAGGCATATATTAGTAAAACTGGCAAAAATCAATGAAAAAGAAAAAACATTAAGGGCAGCAAGGCAAAAGGGAAAAATCTACAAAGGAATCTCTATGAGGCTTTCAGCAGACTTCTCAGCAGAAACTTCACAGGCTAGGAACGAGCATAATGATATATTCCAAATACTGAAAGACAAAAACTTTCAGCCAAGAATACTCTATCCAGTGAAACTGTCCTTTGGATATAATGGAGAAATAAAAACTTCCCCAGATAAACAAAAGCTGAAGGACTTGATTCCAACAAGAAATGATCAAGAATACTCTCACACCTGAAACAAAAAGGAAAAGGTTTACAAAGCCTCGAGCAAGGAGATAGACAAAATCAGAGAAATTGCAGCTCTCTATCAGAGCAGATTAGCAAGCACTCAATTATAACATTAAAGGTAAAGGGAAGGAAAGCATAAGAAATAATTATAAACACAACTTTAATCACAAACTCACAACACAAAATGGAATAATTTGTGACAACAATAAGTTAGATGGGGAAGAGGAAAGGGATGGAACCTGCTTGGGCTAACAGAGAAGAGAGCTATCAGAAAATGGACTGTCTCGGGGCGGGACCTGTGGCCAAGTGGTTAAGTTCACTCACTCTGCTTCGGCAGCCCAGGGTTTCGATCCTTGGCGTGGACATGGCACCACTCATCAAGCCATGCTGAGGTGGCATCCCACATGCCACAACTAGAAGGACCCACAACTGAAAATACACAACTATGTACTGGGGGGCTTTGGGAGAAAAAGGAAAACAAAAAAAATCTAAAAAAAATGACTGTCTCATCTACAAGATCTTTTATACAAACCTCATGGTAACCACTAAACAAAAAGACAGAACAGAGATACAAATGATAAATAAAAAGAAAACTGAGAAAAGCATCATAGAAAATTACCAAACTGAAATGGCAGTCAGAAATACATGGGAGGAGAACAAAGAGAAATATAGAACAACCAGAAAATAAGAGACAAAATGGCACTATTAAGCCCTCATATATCAATAATCATTCTAAATGTAAATTGATTGAATTTTCCAATCAAAACACACAGAGTTGCCGGATGGATTAAAAAACAAGACCCAACAATATGGTGCCCCCAGAACACACATCTCAGCTCCAAAGACAAACAAAGCCTCAGAGCGAAGGGATGGAAGATGATACTCCAAGCTAATGGCAAACAAAAGAAAGCAGGTGTTGCCATACTTATATCAGACAAAGCAGACATCAAGATAAAAAACACAATGAGAGAAAAAGATATAATGATAAAAGGGACATTCCACCAAGAAGATATAACACTTATGAATATACATGCACCTAACACAGGAGCATCGAAGTATATAAAGCAACTATTAACAAATCTAAAAGGAAAAGTTAACAGCAATACAATACTACTGGGGGACCTCAACACACCACTTACATCACTGGATACATCAGACAGAAAGTCAACAAGGAAATAATGGAATTATATGAAAAACTAGACAAGAAGGACTTAATAGATATATATAAAGAGAGAACATTCCAACCAAAAACATCAGAATACACATTCTTCTCAAGTGCAGACGGAACACTCTCAAAGACAGACCAAATGTTGGGAAACACGGCAAGCCTCAATAAATTTAAGAAGACTGAAATCATGTCAAGCATCTCTTCCAACCACAATGCTATGAAACTAGAAATCAACTACAAGAAAAAAGCTGAGAAGGTTACAAATATTTGGAGACTAAACAAAACACTACAAAACAACCACCGGATAAATGAAGAAGTCAAAGGGAAATCAAAAAATACCTGGAGACAAATGAAAATGAAAATACATCATACCAATTCTGATGGATGCAGCAAAAGTGGTTCCAAGAGGGAAATTCATAGCAATACAGGCCCACCTCAACAAACAAGAAAAATCTCAAATAAGTAATCTTAAACTATACCTAAGAGAACTAGAAAAAGAAGAACAAACAAAGCCCAAGTCAGCAGAAGGAGGGAAATAACAAAAATTAGAGCAGAAATAAATGAAATAGAAACCAAAAAAAAAAAAACAGTAGAAAGGATCAGTGAAATTAAGAGCTGGTTCTTTGAGAAGATAAACAAAATTTACAAAGCCTCAGCCAGACTCACTAAGAAAAAAAGAGAGAAGGCTCAAACAAATTAGAAATGAAAGAGGAGAAATTACAATAGATACCACAGAAAAAAGAGAATTCTATGAAAAACTATATGTCAACAAAGTGGATAATCTAGAAGAAATGGATAAATTCTTAGACTCATACGACCTCCAAAAACTCAATCAAGAAGAAATAGAGAATCTGAATAGACCAATCACAAGTAAAGAGATTTAAACAGCAATCAAAAACCTTCCCAAAAACAAAAGTCCAGGATCAGATGGCTACTCTGGAGAATTCTACCAAATATTCAAAGAAGATTTAATACCTGTCCTTCTCAAACTATTATAAAAAACTGAGGAAGATGGAATGCTTCCTAGCTCTTTCTATGAGGCTAACATTACCCTGAACCCAAAACCAGACAAGGACAACACAAAGAATGAAAATTAAAGGCCGATATCACTGATGAACATAGATACAAAAATCCTCAACAAAATATTGGCAAATCGAATACAGCAATAAACATAGTTAAAATGTCCATATTACCTAAAGCAATCTACAGATTCAGTGCAATCCCAATCAGAATCCCAATGACATTCTTCATGGAAATAGAACAAAGAATCCTAAAATTTATATGGAACAACAAAAGACTCTGAATAGCCAAAGGAATCATGAGAAAAAAAGAAGAAAGCTGGAAGCATCACAATCCCTGACTTCAAAATATACTACAAAGCCAGAGAAATCAAAGCAGCATGGTACTGGCACAAAAACAGGCACACAGGGACTGGCCCGGTGGCTTAGCAGTTAAGTGCGCACGTTCCACTTCAACAGCCCAGGGGTCGCCAGTTCAGATCCCGGGTGTGGACATGGCACCACTTGGCAAGCCATGCTGTGGTAGGCGTCCCACATATAAAGTAGAGGAAGATGAGCACGGATGTTAGCTCAGGGCCAGTCTTCCTCAGCAAAAAGAGGAGGATTGGCAGCAGATGTTAGCTCAGGGCTAATCTTCCTCAAAAAAAAAAAAAACAGGCACACAGATCAATGGAATAGAACTGAAGGCCAAGAAATAAAACTACACATCTATGGACAGCTAATCTTCAACAAAGGAGCCAAGAACATACAATGGAGAAAGGAAAGTTTCTTTAACAAATGGTGCTGGGAAAACTGGACGGCCACATGCAAAACAATGAAAATACACCATTATCTTACACCACATATAAAAACTAACTCAAAATGGATCAAAGACTTGAAGGTAAGACCTGAAACTATAAAACTCCTAGAAGAAAATATAGGCAGTACACTCTTTGACATCAGCATTAGCAGCATCTTTTCAAATACCATGATCTACTCAGGCATGGAAAACAAAAGAAAAAATAAATGGGACTACATCAGACTAAAGAGCTCTGCAAGGCAAAAGAAACCAGGATCAAAACAAAAAGACAACCACCAACTGGGAGAAAATATTTGCAAATCATGTAGGGATTAATTCCCAAAATATATAAAGAACTCATACAACTCAACAACCAAAAAATAAACAACCCAATCAAAAAACGGGCAGAGGATATGAACAGACATTTTTCCAAAGAAGATGTACAGACGGCCAACAGGCACAAGAAAAGATGTTCAACATCACTAGTCATTAGGGAAATGCAAATTAAAACTACAATGAGGGGCCAGCCCCGTGGCAGAGTGGTTAAGTTCGCACGCTCCGCTGCGGTGGCCCAGGGTTTCACTGGTTCGAATCCTAGGCACAGACATGCCACCGCTCATCAGGCCATGCTGAGGCGTGGTCCCAAATGCCACAACTAGAATATACAACTATGTACCGGGGGGCTTTGGGGAGAAAAAGAAAAAAATAAAATCTTTTAAAAAAAACAAAACTACAATGAGATATCACCTTTTACCTGTCAGAATGGCTATAATTACCAAGAGAAAAAAATAAATGTTGGTGAGGATGTGGAGAAGACAGAACCCTCATATACTGCTGGTGGGAATGCTAACTGGTGTAGCCACTATGGAAAACAGTATGGAGAGTTCTCAAAAAATTAAAAATAAAAATACTGTATGATGTAGCCATCCCACTACTGGGTACTTATCCAAAGAACTTGAAGTCAACAATTCAAAGAGACTTATGCACCCTATGTTCATTGCAGCATTATTCACATTAGCCAAGATGTGGAAGCAACCCATGTGCCCATCAACTGATGAATGGATAAAGAAGATATGGTATATATCTACAATGGAATACTACCCAGCCATAAAAAGAGACAAAATCGTCCCATGTGCAACAACATGGATGGACTTTCAGGGTATTATGTTAAGCGAAATGAGCTAGACAGAGAAAGAGAAACATCGCATGATTTCACTCATATGTAGAAGATAAAAAAACACACAGACCAAGAGAACAGATTAGTGGTTGCCAGAGGGGAAGGGGGTTGGAGGGTGGACAAAAGGGGTAAAGGGGCACATATATACATATGGTGATGGATAAAAATTATACTGTTGGTGGTGAGCATGATGCCACCTATACAGAAACTGATAAATAACATACACCTAAAATTTCACAATATTATAAACCATTATGACCTCAATAAAATAATTTTTAGAAAACTCCTACAACTCAACAACAACAAAAAACAATTCAAAAACAGACAGAAGACTTGAATAGACATTTCTCCAAAGAGGATATACAAATGGCCCGTAAGAATATGAAAAACACTCAATCATCAGTAATCAGAGAAATATAAATGCAAACCAAAATGAGATACCACTTCATACCCATTAGGATGGCTAGCACCAAAAAAATAGAAAATAAGTGCTGGCAAGGACAAAGAGTAATTGAACCTTTGTGCACTGCTAATGGGAATGTAAAGCGGTGCGACCACTGTGAAAAACAGTATGATGTTTCTTCAAAAAATTAAACAAAATTACTGTACGACCCAGTAATTCCACTCTTAGGTGTATGCCTGAAAGAACTGAAAACAGGGATTGAAACAGATCCTTGTGCACCAATGTTTACTCCAATATTATTCACAATAGCCAAAACATAAAAACCACCTTAAAAATGAAGCCTTAAAAATGAAGGCAATTCTGACACATGCTACAACATGGATGAACCTTGAAGACACTGTGCTAATTGAAATAAGCCAGTCACAAATGGACAAATATTGTATGAGTCCACAAATTCATAGAGACAGAAAGGGGCTGGAAGTAGGGGGAATGAAGAGTTAGTGTTTAATGAGCACAGAGCCATTTTAAAGAGTAATGAAAAGTCAGGGTAGCTGAAACATTGTGGAGATAGATGGTGATGGCAGTTCCACAAAAATGTGAATGTACCTAATGCCATAGAACTGTAACTTAAAAATGGTTAAAATGGTAAATTTTATGTATATTTTACCACAATTATTTAGAAAGTATTGTATCAGTGTTAACTCCTTGAATTTAATAACTGGTTATGTAAGAAAACATCCTAGTTCTTAAGAATTATATACTGAGGCATTAAAGAATAAAGGGATATGATACATACAACCCACTCTCAAATGGTTAAGAATTCTGTAAATTTTAAATTTCAAAATAAAAAGATTTTTTAAAAACTGTTCAAAGGATGGCATTAAGAGAAGGAAAAATGCAAGTCACAGAGTGGTAGAAGACAGGGGCAGCATATAGAATTGATAAAGAACTTATATCTAGAACATACAAATAACTCCTGAAAATTAGTAAGAAAAAACCCCAAAAACCTCGATTTTTTTTAAATGAGCAAAACAGATGAACAGGCATGGCACAAAAGAAGAAACATGAAAAGGTGCTCAACCTCAGTCATGGAAATGCAAATTAAACCCACAATGAGAGATGACACTACGTGCAAACTGGAATAATTACATTATGTTAATAAAAGTGCTGGCAAGGGGCTGGCCCCATGGCCGAGTGGTTAAGTTCATGCGCTCCGTTTCAGGAGCCCAGGGTTTTGCTGGTTCAGATCCTAGGCACGGACATGGCACCACTCATCAAGCCATGCTGGGGCGGCGTCCCACATAGCACAACCAGAGGCACTCACAACTAGAACATAAAACTGTACTAGAGGACTTTGGGGAGAAGAAAGAGGAGGGAAAAAAAAGAAGAAGATTGGCAACAGTTGTTAGCTCAGGTGCCAATCTTTAAAAAAAAATGTGCTGGCAAGGATGTGGAACAAGAGAAATTCTCACACACTGTTAGTAGAAGTGTAAACTGCTGCAACCTCTTTAGTCAATAGTTAGGCATTACCTAGAAAATCTGAAGATATGTATATCCTATGGCGTACCACTGCCCATACCTTGAGAAACCGAAACTTGTGTGCACCAAGATACATGTATAAGAATGCTTATATCAGCATCGTTTGCAATGGCAAAAATCTTGAAACACAAACGTCAATCAACAGTAAAATGGACGTGTACATTAAGATAATTTACTACACAGCTATTAAAATTAATGAACTACATTTATAAAGAACATGGACAAATCTTAAAAACATAAGTCCCAGCTATGCACAAAATAATGCACATTATATGATTTCACTTTACATTAAAGGTCAAAAGAGGTAACGCTAAACCACGTTGTTTAGTGAGGTATAATTAAACCTTTAAACTGTAAAGGAAAGCAAATGAAAAAATTACCATCAAAACTGAGATAATAATTCTAGGCAGAATGGAAGGAGGCAATAACGATCAGGAAAGTAATGGTGGCAGGGCTCCAGAAGGCCATTTCTTGATCTGGGTGTTATTTATATGGATTTGTATTTTATAACAATTGCTAAACTGTACACATTTTATGTACTCCCCTGAGGATGTATTACACTAAACAATTAAAAACATTAACAATTTAAAAATTCACAGGAAGGAGGCAGAAACAGAAGCAGAGAGCCCAGTTAGAATGATTCCGCAATAATCCAGGCAAGGTGCTTTAACCAAAATGATAGCAGTGTACAGCAGTATATAGCAATTTGATTATATTTTACATTACCTTCTGAAGCAGAGCACATATGACTTCTGACTGATTGAATTTGGGATGTGACAGAAAAAGCTGAGTCAAAACAGTGTCAATGTTTTTGACCTGAGCCACTGGACTTGCCATTTATTGAGATGTGGAAGACAGTAAAAGAGGCTTGGAAGAGATCGAGACTTATCAAGTTTGAGATACCCATAAAAGTCTAAACAGCAATGTTGGTAGGCAGTTGAACATATAATCCTAGAGTTTAGGAGTGTTCGAACCTGAAGAAATAGATTTGACAGTTGTCCATATAGATGGATGTTTAAAGTCTTGAGACCATGGGATTGAGAGAAGAGCCACAAGAGAAAAAACAAGCGAGTCCGGTATCCTGATGTCCCAGAGAGGAGGGAGTGATCAGCCAGGTCAAATGCTGCCAAAAGGTCAGGTAAGATAAGGATTGAGAAACGTCAACTGGATTTAGTGACACAGGAGTCAGTGTCTTTGATACAAAAAATTGACATTATTGGTGATCCTAACAGAACAATAGTCTTTTCCTGATAAGCTACATGTACAAATATATTTAGATCTATTTCTCAATTCTGTTCTGTTCCTTGGTCTTTCCATTTATTTACAAGTCGATTAAACAGTTTTAGTTGTTTCAGCTTCATAATGTATTTTATCACCTGGCAGGGCTAGCCCTTCATTATACCTCTTTCATGGACTGTTTATTCTTACACAGTGTTTTTTCCCCCCATACGAACTTTATATAGTTACTCTGTCTAGTCCTTTAAAAAAGAAACTTGGCATTTTTATTGCACTCTCATTAAACACATGGAATATTTAAGATGTAGAACGGTTAAGACTTGTTTAGCTGCAGAGGATAAGAAAGAGGAGGTGGCACCAATATGTAGATATTAACTAAAGTTCTGCAAGTGGAAGATGGGATTGCCTAGGATGAAAACAGAATTAAAAGAAAGCATACAAACATCAACATACAGAAATCTGTTGCATTTCTATACACTAACAACAAAATATCTGAAAAAGAAATAAAGAACACCAGTACATTCACAATAGTAAACATAATAAAATACTTAGGAGTAAATTTAACCAAGGAGGTAAAAGATCTGTACACTGAAAACTATAAGACTTTAATGAAAGACACTGAAGAAGACACAAATAAATGCAAAGAGATCCCATCTTCATGGATCAGAATTAATCTTGTTAAAATGTCCATACTACCCAAAGCCATCTACAGATTCAATGTAACTCCTATCAAAATTCCAATGTCATTTTTGACAGAAATAGAAAAAAAACCTAAGATTTGTATGAAATCACAAAAGACCCCAAATAGCCAAAGAAACCCTGAGAAAGAAGAACAAAGCTGGAGGCACCATACTTTCTGATTTCAAACTATACTACAAAGCTACAGTAATCAAAACAGTACGGCACTGGCATAAAAACAGACATACAGACCAATGGAACAGAATCAAGAGCCCAGAAATAAACACTTGCATATACAGTCAACTAATATTTGATAAGGGGGCCAAGAATATTCAATGGGGAAAAGATAGTCTCTTCAACAAATAGTGTTGGGAAAACTGGATAACCACATGCAGAAGAAAGAAATTGGACCCATATCTTCTACCACTCACAAAACTTGACTCAAAATGGATTAAAGATTTAAAGACCTAAAACCATAAAACTAGAAAAAAATATAGTGGAAATGCTCCTTGACAGTGGTCTTGGGAACAATTATATGGATATGACACCAAAAGCACACACAACAAAAGCAAAAATAAACAAGTGGGACTACATCAAACTAAAAAGCTTCTGCACAGCAACCTGATTTTAAAGAATAGGCAGAGGAACTGAACACACATTTCTGCAAAGTGGTGAGGATGTACAGAAAAGGGTACCTTGTGCACTGTTGGTAGGAATGTAAATTGATATGGCCACAATGGAAAATAGTACGGAGATTCCTCAAAAAACTAGAAATAGAACTACCATATGATCCAGCAATCCCACTTCTGGGTATATATCTGAAGGAAATGAATTCAGGACTTTGAAGAGATATCTGAACTCCCATGTTCATTGCAGCTTTAGCCACAATAGCTAAAATATGGAAACAACCTAAGTGTCCATCAATGGATGAATGGATAAAGAAAATGTGATATACACACACACAATGAAATACTATTCCATTGGAAATCCATATCCATATGGCTAAAGAAAATGTGACACATACATGAATACACACACATAACGGAATATATTATTCAGCCATGAGAAAGAAGGAAATCTTGCCATTTGCAATAACACAGATAGACCTTGAGGGAGTTAGGCTAAGTGAAAAAAGTCAGAGGAAGACAAATACTGTATGATCTCACTTATATATAGAATCTAAAAAAGCTGAACTCATAGAGACAGTAGAATAGTGGTTACCAGGGGCTGGGACGTCAGGGAAGGGCAGAGACGTTGGTCAAAGGGTACAAACTTTCAGAATAAATTCTGGAGATATAACGTACAACATGGCGGTAATAGTTAACAACACTGTATTAAATACTTGAAAGTTGCTGAGAGTAGATCTTAAATGTTCCCATCACAATAAAGAAAATGTGACATGTTGGAGGGGTTAGCAACTAAGGCTATGGTGGTAATCATTTTGCAATATAAGTGTACCAAGTCGTTGATACACGTACACCTTAAACTTACAAATGTTATATGTCAATTATATCTCAACAGAGCTGGAAAATAAAAGAGAGAAAGCAGTTTAGAATCAACTAGACTAGCATCTAGAGTGAGTGGAACAGGATGAAATGGCAAAGGAAACCAAGAAAGTAAGGTCAGAGATGTGAGAGACAATGCCAGAGATGTCAGAGTGTGGCATCATGGAAGCCAAGAAAAGAGAAAGTTGCTCAAAGATTGAGGAAAATGAGACTTAAAGAGCGTTCATAGTGATATAGAAGTCACTGATGACCTTAGAAAGGGGTCTGAGAGGTCTCAGTGGAGAAGGTTTTGCCACCGAGAGGACGAAGCCAAATGAAACAAGAGCATGGGAAGATAGAAATAGGGAAAGAGCCACAGGGACATGCAGACTCGGGGCGGGGGCCGCTTTTTGAACACAGGGAAGACCTGAATATGGTTAAGTCCTGATGGGAAGATCCAGTACCAAGGGAGAGACTGAAAATAATACATAAAAGAGAACTGACAGCACAAAGCTACTGAAAAGGTGTGGAGAGCTGGTCAGCGATGGGCATGTATGTAAGGAGCGGGGGAAAGGATGGCCTTAGCCAGCTGAATTGATCCCATACCTCAAATCCTACCAAGCAGGAAGGAGAAGAGGACTGGGGTAGCACCAGGTAGGTACGGTATATATAGATTTAGGGGGCAAAGTTCAGGAAATTCTGCTTTGTTCAGGAAGCAAGAGACGTGGTCATCTTAATTTTTAAAACCCACCCCTGCTGTTGAACATTTAGGTTTCTTTCATTCTATCAATGAGAACAGAAGAGTTGGGTCAAAGGGTAAGCACTCTTCTAAACTTTTGAATTCCTACTGCCAAACTACCCCAGAAAAAAAGTGTTTCCTATTGACTCCCTCCAGCACTGTTCTCATGTTGGATGACTACTTCCCCCACCTCCAATCTTTCTGCTTGGCATTTATTGTTCATCATGGTTAAAAATATTTTAAGAGAAAAAGACTGATTTTTTTTAAAAGGTACTAGATTAGGAGTAATTACGCATGTATAAATTCAAGTAGGCATAATTTAAAAACCATTTTAAAATATCACTCCATCAAAATCATGTAATAAAGATAGGTACCTCTCAAAATGAAGTTGGAGATCAGATTTATCCATTATCAGTATAAACAAAATGTAATAAAATAGCAAAAAGCTGAAGAAATAAAGGTAGGACATAAGAAACAACTTCTCGATAAAGCAGACCACAGAAAAGCCTTTCATGAGAAACTTTCTGAATAGGATTCAGTAAACAATCATTTGTCTGGGCAGAGGATAGGATCCTTTGATTATTTGAAAATCATTTGCAATTCAGATCAACAAGCAAAATCACCCAGCAATAAAGCACATAAGCACATTCTGCCACTGAACCCCTAACAAGGTACAGATTTCGTGCCAAAACGTCTCTCCACTAAGACCTTATCATCATTATGCTGAAAGCCAATGAGAACACAGATAACAACCCAGATCTGGGTCGGGAATTATTTTTATTGTAGGTGAGGTACTGCCCAAGTCTCAAAGGACAGGAGAGACAGGCCCTTCTTTCTTACCTTTACCATGAACGTGAAGTCTGTTAGGGCTGGGGAGTAGACAGCCCCACCAGCACACGGCCCCATGATCAGAGAAATCTGAGGGACGACTCCGGATGCCATGACATTCCTCTGCCAAAAGAGAAAGGCAAAGGCATCTGGTTACAGAGGTGTTCTAGGCATTATCTGCAGGAAAATAAAAGTAATAATAAAATTACATTTGGCTTATATTCACAGAAATTCTATCCTGGAGGCAAGAGATCTAATCAGTAAAGCTTCTTCTAGAATTATACATGTAATTTATTCCCATCACCAGTGAGATAGCTGGCATATTATTTTCTGGGGCTTATACCCTCTCCCCTCCTTGGCAGTAGTTCCCCAAACCTCCACCAGGACATGAGCTCAGAGAGAACTCCACCACTCTTACTCCAGCTCCAAACACACCTCAGGCCCAGCACCCCTGTCTGCATGAAGCTGGCTGGAAGAATGAATGAAAACCTTAGAATACATGGGGCCAAAACTTATCCTGGAGCCCCTTCACACCTTCCACAGAGGGTACCCAGCAGTTACAAGGCAAGGCTAAGAGACAGGTGATAGTTTACCCTGAGTTTTCTATGTCTGCCCCCTGAGACAGGGCATATGGGAAAGAGGGAGGTAGCAGAAGCCAGAAAGGCTCCACAGGGACAAAGGTGTTGTAAAGGGCCAATCCTCAGGCCTCCTTCTGGGAAAGACAAGATTGGGGCTGGAGGACTCAGGCAAGATAAGGGCCCAATGACTCCTTGCCCAACCCCCAACTTCTTTCCTTCCCCTGAACACCATCAGCTTAAGAGAAGTTATGTCCACTTTTAGCTCTGCCTTGGCTCTGAGCCCAATTTCTATAAATCATAGGACAAATCTCAGGACAGTACAAAAAGACATCTATAGATAGAGGACTTTAAGAACATGCTGGAGTAGGAAGCACCAAGAAGCTTCTCCCGACCTAGACAACAGCTGCACTGGCATAATCTGTCTGATGTAATTATTTTGTAACTCTGGAGTCTATTGAAGGCTTGCAACTTCCAGGGGAAGATCTGAAGGGTGAATTGTGGTTAATTTTGGTCAATTTCAGCTCTTAACACAGTAGCAGCTACCCATCCCCCAACCCAAGCCACAAGGGAGGCAGCTGTGCAGGAGCAGCTGTGCATGTGTGCCTGCAGCAGCTTACACAGAGCTTTCAGGAACCAGGGTAGGCAAACAGGACCTAGTGCTCCAAATATCAGGGATCTGTATTCTGACTGCTCACTGTGGATTCTGATCACAAAGGTGCAGTTAGAGATTGTTGTTGCACCTCCCCCTCCAGCGCAACATCACTAATTATGAGGACAACACAAATGAGATACCACACCACACACATTAGGATGGCTATCAAAAACCAGAAAACAAGGTGATAATGTAGAGAAATTGGAATCCTTGTGCACTGTTGATGGGAATGCAAAGTGGTACAGCTGCTCTGAAAAACAATGAAGTTCTTCAAAAAATTAAAAGTAGAATTATATGATCCATAAATTCCACTCCTGAAGACATACCCAAAAGAATGGAAAGCAGGGTCTCAAAGAGATATTTGTACACCCATGTTCATAGCAGCAATACTCATAACAGCTAAAAGGTGGTAGTAACCCAACTGCCTGTCAACAGATGAATGGCTAAACAAAATGTAGTATGTACATAAATGGAATATTTTTCAGCCTTAAAAAGGATGGAAATCCTGTCACATGCTACAACATGGATGAAGCTTGAAGACATTATGCTAAGTGAAATTAGCTAGTTATAAAACGATAAATAAATGTATGATTCCACTATATAGAATGTATGATTCCACTCAACTGAGATACTTAGTCAAAATCATACACAGAAAGCAGAATGGTGCTTGCCAGGGGCTGGGGACAGGGGGTAATGGGGAGGAACTGTCTAATGGGTATAGAATTCCAGTTTTGCCAGATGAAGAGTTACGGAGATGGATGCTAGTGATGGGTGTAGAACGTCATAAATGTATTTTATACCACTGAACTGTACATTTAAAAATGGTTAAGTTGATAAATTTTATATTATGTGTATTTAACCACAATAAAACAAAGTTGAAAAAAAGTTATCCATATTTTGCAAAAAATATCAAGCTGGGTGGACTTCCAGCTGCGGCAGAGTGGAGAGGTCAGAAAACACTCTCCTCGAAAAAGAACTAGAAAACTGGACAAAACTGTCAAAAACAAACATTTCAGGGTTCTGAAATCAGACCAAACATTAACAAATTGAGAATTTTTTATTAATGAAATGCCAAACTTGAGATAAGAACATGAGGAGTCTGTGGCATTCTCAACTAAGGTTGCTACTATTGCCCACATCCTTCAGGGTGAGAGAATAACACTAGACAGTAATTCAAATCCACAAGAAACAAGAGCACTAAAAATGGTAAATACGTGATTAAATATATAACACTGTTCTCTCTTCTTAATACTGTTCTCTCTTCTTAATACTTTTAAAAGACAAAGCTGTTATATAAAGCAATAATTATAACACCTTGTTGTTGGGCTTATCACCTAAGAATATAACAATAATGGCACAAAGAAAGAGAGATAAAACAGAGCTATAATGGAGCAAATTTTATATTTTACCAGAACTCAGTAACATTTTGAAGTAGATTACGATCAATTAACATACATATTGTAACCCTTAGAGCAACCACTAAAAAAACAAAAACCAAAAAAATAGTTCAAAAAAAACAGTCAGAGAAATTAGAAAGGTACATTAAAATACGTGTTTAATATAAGAGTTGAGAGACATCACAAAAGATGATGAAATAGGAAGCTCTAAGAATTCATCCCTCTACCAAAACAACTATTGAGCTGGCAGGAACTGTCTCCAGCAACCATTTTGGAACTCTGGAGCGGAACTCTTGTAGCGTCCAGGGAAGAGTTTCAAGAAGAAGCAGGTAAATTTCAGTCAATTCCCGAATCTAGAATAGCACATACCATCACGCACCCTACAACCCTGTGGCAGGTAGCCACAGGGACAGGCAGCTTGTGTTCCTAGAGTGGCCAGCTCATGTCAGGGTGGCAATAAGGACACCGTCCTCCAAAAATCAGTGTTCTGTGTTTTAATTACTGATCATGGCTTTTGATCACTGAGGGGCCAGCACAGAGGCTGGCCATTGTTTCAAGTTTGAAAGACTCAAACAGCTTCTCAGCTGAAACGGGATTTAAAGAGACAGTTCATCTCTTCTGGGAGGCAGACATTTAAGAAAATCTTTGTCAGATCACTGGTTGACTGCAGAGACGTGGAACTAAAACTTCAGGGACAACACTCAACATGGAACATATTTTGCAAAATAGCTGGGAAAAGTCACAAGTGGACAGATTCAGGCCCCAACAAGCAAAAATCAGCAATCTCTGATGAGTCGGAGAGTTAAATTTCCAACATTACAAACACAGTACTCAGAATTTCCAGTACCCAACAGAAAATTACAAAACATGCAAAGAAACAGGCTAGCGCAGCCCATTCACAGGAAAAAGAATTTGACAGAAACCATATCTGAGGAAGCCCAGACAATGGACTTGTCAGTCAGAGATGTTATACAAACTCTTAAATATGTTCATTGAGCTAAAGGAAATCATGGGAAAAGAACTAAAGGGGGTTGGTGGCAGAGCAGTTAAGTTGGCACGTTGAACTTTGGTGGCCTAGGGTTTACAGGTTTGGATCCTGGGTGCGGACATGGCACTGCTTGGCAAGCCATGCTGTGGTAGGCGTCCCACATATAAAGTAGAGGAAGATGGGCACAGATGTTAGCTCAGGGCCAGTCTTCCTCAGCAAAAAGAGAAGGAGTGGCAGCAGATGTTAGCTCAGGGCTAATCTTCCTCAAAAAAAAAAGAACTAAAGGGGGGCCAGCCCCATGACCAAGTGATTAAGTTTGCACGCTCCGCTTTGGTGGCCCAGGGTTTCGCCAGTTTGGATCCTGGGCACAGACATGGCGCCACTCATCAGGCTATGGCGAGGTGGCATCCCACATGCTACAACTAGAAGGACACACAACTAAAATATACAACTATGTATTGGGGGGATTTGGGAAGAAAAAGGAAAAAAAAAAGAGAACTAAAGGAAATGAGGAAAAGAATGTCTGAACAAAATGAGAATGCCAATAAGGATAGAAATTATAACAAGAAATGAAGCAGAAATTTTGGAATTGAAAAGCACAATAACCAAACTGAAAAGCACACAAGAGGGGCTCAAGTACAGATTTCAGCAAGCAGAAGAAAGATTCAGAGAACTTGAAGACAACTGAAACTATCTAGTCTGGGGAACAGCTAAAAAAAAAAAAAAAATGAAGAAAAATGAACAGAGCCTGAGGCACCTGTGGGAAAGCATCAAATGTACCAACATACACAGTATAAGAATCTCAGAAGAAAGAGGCAGATAAAATATTTGAAGAAATAATGGCCAAAAACTTCCCAGATTAGATGTAAGATGTGCATATTCCCAACCAAGAATCTCAGTGAACTCCACGCAGGATGAATGGAAAGAGATCCACACCAAGACATATTCTAGTCAAACTGCTGAAACTTAAACACAAAGAGAGGAATTTGAAAGCAACAACAGAGAAACAACTCATCACATACAAGAGATCCTCAATAAAATTAACAGCTGATTTCTCATGAGAAATCCCAGAGGCCAGAAAGTAGTGAGATATGTACGGTCTTGAAAGAAAAAACTCAAATATATTCAGCAAAACTATCCTTCAAGAATGAAGGAGAAATTAAGATATTTCCAGATAAACAAATGCTGAAGTTTGCTCGTTTGCAGCAGACATGCCATACGAGAAACGTGATAAGGAGTCTTTTAGTCTGAAATGAAAGGACACTAGGCAGTAACTTGAAACCATGAGAAAAAATAAAGAACACTGGAGTAAATGCAGCTTCCTAAGTAAATTTTAAAAAGACAGTATTACTGTACTTTAGTTTGGTTTTTAATGTCTCTCTTCCTCCTATATGATTTAAAAGGCAAATGCACAAAACAATTACAAATCCATTAATGGGTATGTATAAAGATGTAATCTATGATGATAACAATATAGAGGAGGAGGGATGCAGATGTACACAAGCAGAGTGTTTAATACTGAAGCTGGAAAGGCACTATTCAAATCAGATTGCTGTAGATTTAGGGTGTTTATTGTAATCCTTATGGTAATCACTAAAGAAAAAAAAAATGAAAGAAGTGAATCAAGATGGTACACTACCAAATAAAAAAAAAAAATCAACTAAATACCTAAAAAAGCATTAATGGAGGAATTGAGGTAGATGTAACATATGGAAAAGAAATAGTTAAATGGCAGAAACACCGCCTTTATCAGTAATCACACTAAATGTAAATGGATGAAATTATTTTATTAATATAGATTGGTAGATTTGATTTAAAAAGAAAGAATCTACGAGAAGCCTTACTTTATTTACTTATTTTTTTTTTTCTGACGTGCCAACGTTTATTTGATGACTAGCAAAGCTTCTGAACTTGTCCTTCAGGCTTGTTATTCTGAAGGGTGTTTGACCTTCAGTCATGTAAACATTGCAAGGCATTATTACCAGACTTCTGGGTCTTGGCTCCATAGTGAGCACTGAAAGGGAAAAAATGAATGTAATAGAAACAGGAACTTTGGGCTTTTTTTCTGCTTGTTTCTTCTTAAAGCTATATGTGTTTTCTGGCTTCCTATACATCTGCAGGGCCTTCAGTGAATTATGGTACATCCACATAATGGAGTATTCGGCAGCCGTGAAAAAGAATGAGAGCTCTTTTGATGTAGTGATGCGAAATGATCTCCAGGATATATCATTGAGTGAAAGAAGCAAGAGTGGCTAGTATGCTCCCACTTGCATTTAAAAAAGAGGACAGTGAATGTGTGTGAGTACATTTGTGCAGGCATCAAACATTTCTAGACGGGTACACAAGAAAGCGACGATGTTAATTGCACTGAGAGAAGAAACAACTAAGGAGCCTCACTTTAAATATGAGGACACAAAAAAGTTGAAAGTAAAAGGGTGGAAAAAGGTATTCTATACAAAGGTAACCAAAATAGAGCTGGGAGGCTATATTATTGTCAGAAAAAATAGACTTCAAAAAGTTACAAGAGACATAGACATACTGATAAAAAGTTCAACACACCAAGATATAACAATTATAAAAATATATGCACCTAACAACAAAGCCCCAAAAATATATGAAGCAAAAATTGACAGAATTGAAGGGAGAAACAGACAGGTGCATAATAATAGCTAGAGATTTCAACACCCTACTTCCAGTAATAGACAGAACAAACAGAAAGAGGATCAGTAAGGAAACAATGGACTTGAACACAACAAACCAGTATGCATAACAGACATATACAGAACACTCCCCCCAACAAGAGAATACACATTCTTTTCAATTGCACATGGAACATTCTCTAGGAGAGACCACATGTTAGGCCACAAAATAAGTCTCAATAAATTTAAAATTACTGAAATCATACAAAGTAACTTTTCCAATCACAATGGAATGAAACTAGAAAAAAACCTGGAAAATCAACAAATACATTAAAATTAATCATAATATTCCTAACTAACTAAAAGGTGAAAGAAGAAATTACAAAGGAAACTAGAAAATGCATTGAGATGAATGAAAATGTAACATGCCAAAACTTATGGGATGTAGCGAAAGCACTGCTAAGAGGGAAATTTATAGCTGTAAACGCATATATTAAAAGAAAGTATTAAATCAATACCTGACTTTCCAGCTTAAGAAACTGGGGAAAGTAAAAGAAAGCAAGCAGGAAGAAGGAAATAAAACTTGGAGCAGGAATAAATGAAATCGAATATAAAAATAGAGAAAAATCAATAAAACCGAAAGTTAATTCTTCAAAAAGATGAACAAAATTGACAAACTTTTAAATAGCATGACAAGAAAAATTCATACCACTAAAATCAGAAATGAGAGGAGACATCACTACAGAAATAAAGATTATAACAAAATAATATGAACAACTAACTGTATGGCAACAATTAGGTAACTGAGATGAAATGGACTAATTCCTATAAAAATACAAACTACTGAAACTGAGTTGAGACGAAACAGAAAATCTGATAAACCTGTAACAAAAAGATTGAAATCAGTAATCATAAAACTACCTACAAAGAAAAGTCAAGGCCCAGAGGGCTTCACTGGTGGATTTTACTGAACATTTAAAGAAGAATTAATGTGAATCCTTTACAAGTTCCTCCCAAAAACAGAAGAGGTGGCAACACTTCCAACTCATGTCATGAGGCTAGAATTATCATGATACCAAACCAGAAAAAGATGTCACAAGACTTAAGAAGGCTGAAAAAAAATTCAGAGCACCAAAAAATTAGAGAGAAAAAAAAGACAACACAAGAAAAGATAACTACAGACCAATCTCTTTTATTAAGAAAGATTCAGAAGTACTCAAAAAATAGTAGCAAACAGAACCCAGCAGCCTATAAAAAGGATTATACACCATGAACCAGTGAGATTTAGCAGAGGAATACAAGGTTGGTTTAACATCCAAAAAATCAACGAATGTAACACACCATATCAACAGAACAAAGGACAAAAATCAAATGATTATTTCAGATGCAGAAAAAGTATTTGACTAAATTAAACATCTATTCGTGATAAAAATACTCAAACAAGAAGTAAATGTGAACTTCCTCAACCTGATAAAGGGCATCTACAAAAAAAACCCAGTCAGTTAACATCATATTTAATGGTAAAAGAATGAATGATTTCTTCCTAAGTTCAAGAACAAGACAAGGATGTCCACTTTTACTACTTCTATTCAACATTGTACTGCATGTTCTAGCCAGAGCAATTAAGCAAAAAAAGAAATAAAGGGCATCCAAATTAGTAAGGAACAAGTAAAACCATCTCTATTTGCAGAAGACATGATCATGTATATAAAAACTCCTAAGGAATCCACACACAAAAACATTTACAGCTAATAAACAAGTTCAGCAAGCCTACAGGATACAAGATCAAATATATAAAAATCAATTGTATTTCTATACACTTGCAAAGAACAACTCAAAAGCAAATGAACAATTCCATTCACAAAAGCATCAAAAATAATACTTAGAAAGAACAAAAGAAGTGCAAGACATGTATGCCGACAATTACAAAATATTACCGAGAGAAATTAAAGACGACCTAAAGAAATGGAGAAACATTCCATCTACATGGAGTGGAAGACTCAAGGTGTTAAGAAGTAAATTCTAGGGGCCGGCCCTGTGGCCAAGTGGTTGAGTTCGCGCGCTCTGCTGCAGGCGGCCCAGTGTTTCGTCAGTTCGAATCCTGGGTGCGGATATGGCACTGCTCATCAGGCCACGCTGAGGTGGCATCCCACTTGCCACAACAGGAAGGACCCACAACCAAGAATATACAACTATGTACCGGGGGACTTTGGGGAGAAAAAGGAAAAAATAAAATCTTTTAAAAAACAAAAAAAAAAGAAGTAAATTCTAGCCAAATTGTCTGTAGGCTCAATACAGTTCCTATCAAATCTCAGCAGCCATTTTTGTAGAATTGACAGCAGATGAAAAAATTTATATGGAAATGCAAGGGACCAGAATAGCTGAAACAATTTTTAAAAAGAACAAAGTTGGAGGACTTTATCCAACTTCAAAACTACCAGAAAACTATAGTAATCAAGACAGTGTGGTTCTGATGTAAGGTTAAGGACAAAGATCAACGGAAAGGATTCAGTCCAGAAATAAACCCTTACGTTTATGGTCACTTTTCCACCAAAGTGCCAAGACAATTCAATGGGGAAAGAATAGCGATGTCAACAAATTGTGATGATACAAGGATGAATTTAGACCCTGACCTCACACCATAGGCAAAAATTAACTCAAAATGGATCACAGATTTAAGAGAGCCAAACCTATAAAACTACATAAAGAAAACATTGGTCAAAATCTTCATGACTTTGTATTGGGCAGAGTTCTTCAATATGACAATAAAAGCATGATCCATGAAAGAAAAAGTGATAAATTGGAATTCAAAATTTAAAACTTTGCACTTCAAATGCCACCATTAAGAAATAAAAAGGCAGGGCTGGCCCAGTGCCTGAGTGGTTGTTTGCACGCTCTGCTTCAGTGGCCCAGGGTTTCACTGGTTCGGATCCTGGGTGCAGATGTGGCACGGCTCGTCAGGC
The DNA here is from genome assembly GCF_041296235.1 of Equus asinus. Taxonomy (NCBI): domain Eukaryota; kingdom Metazoa; phylum Chordata; class Mammalia; order Perissodactyla; family Equidae; genus Equus; species Equus asinus. The sequence continues at coordinate 83,030,679 of NC_091810.1, read as the reverse complement.
CATGCTGAGGCAGCATCCCACACAGCACAACCAGAAGGACCTACAACTAAAATATACAACTATGTACTGGGGGGATTCTATGTACTGGGAGAAAAAGCAGGAAAAAAAAAGAAAGAAAGAAAAAGGCAAGTCACAGACGGGGAGAAAATATTAGCAAATCATGTCTGATAAAGGACTTGTACCCAGAATATGTGAAGAACTATTCTTACAACTTAAAAGTCTAATTACAAAATGAAAAAATGATCTGAATATACATTTCAGCAAAGAAGATATACAAATGACTAACGTGCGTGAAAAGATGCTCAACATGATTAGTAAGCAGGGAAAGGCAAATTAAAACCACAGTGAGATACCACTATATACCACCAAAATAGCTTTAACAGAAAAAACTGACAATACTAAGTGTTGACAAGGATGTGAAGAACCTGAAACCCTCAATACGTTACTTGTGGTAATGTAAAATGGTACAGTCATTCTAGAAAAAATTCGGCAGTTTCTTAAAGTTATAAACTTGTCAGACTCAACAATTCCACCATTGGGTATCTACCCAAGGGTTGTGAAAACATGTCCACACAAAGAGTTATACACAAATGTTCATAGCAGTGTTATGATGGCCAAAAAGTGGAAACAACCCAAATGTCCATCAACTGGTGGATTGATAAACAAAATGTGATATATCCATATAATATATTATTCAGCAATAAAAAGGAATGAAGCACTGATACAAAATACAATATGAACAAACCTCAAAAAACATTACGCTAAGTGAAAAGAGTCAGATGAAAACACTGCAGACAAAAGGCTGATCAGCCGTTGCCTAGGGCTGGGTAGAGACTGAATGCATACAGGCAGGAGAGAGCTTTTTGGAGGGAAAGGTCGCAAAACTGCACTGTGGTGATTGCACAATTCTATAAATTTATTAAAAATCATTGAATTGTATGCTTACAATGGATGGATTTTATGGTTTATAAACTACACTTCAATGAAAAACTTCTTTAAAATGTCAGTCATGGTGGACCAAGAAAAATTGAAGAAATGCTCCAGATTAAAGGAGATTAAAGAGATATGACAACCAAAAGCAGTATTTACTCCTGGTTTAAATACTAGCCAGGAAAAAAAAAAAATAGCTGTAGAGGGGCTACATAGGGATCATTTGATAAAATCTGAATAAGGACCATGGATAAGAATAATATTGACGAATCAGTGTTAAATTTCCTGATTTTTATTACTGTGTACTCTGGTTATAAGAGAACGTCCTTGTTCTTAGGAAACACAACGAAGGATTTAAGAGAGAAAGAAGGCACAATCTCCAATTTACTCTCAAATGTTTCAGAAAAATATAACATGCAAATATGTATATACAGAGAGAGAATGATAGAGCAAATGGGCAAAATGTAAATAACTGGTGAATGAGGGTAAAGGACATATGGGAGGCTCATTGTACTATTTTTGCAGTTTTTCTATGAAGCTTGAAATTACATCAAAATAAAGTTACAAAGAGGGGCCGAACCAGTGGCGCAGCGGTTAAGAGTGCATGTTCCGCTTCTCAGTGGCCCAGGGTTCGCCGGTTGGGATCCCAGGTGTGGACATGGCACTGATTGGCAAGCCATGCTGTGGTAGGCGTCCCACATACAAAGCAGAGGAAGATGGGCATGGATGTTAGCTCAGGGCCAGTCTTCCTCAGCAAAAAGGAGGATTGGCAGCAGTTAGCTCAGGGCTAATCTTCCTCAAAAAAAAAAAAAAGTTACAAAGAAACAAAAAATAATACAAGCAGGAAGAAGTGGGTGGAGGTATAGATATGACAAGCAGTATTAGTAAGCAAATAATTAACCAAAGCAGATCTTAAAATCACTAAAGCCTATGCCATGAAAATAAAACAAAATCCCACTGCCCCATAAAGATGTGTTAGACTACATGATATTCTAAAATCCCAACAAGCTCTAAAATGTGGTGGTTTACTGCCACTTCTCTTAGGGCCACCCTATCTTTTGTTTCTAACACAGGGATAACTTCCAGGCTAGGGGCCAAAGCAGACTTTCCAGGCCTAAGCCAAGCCACCCAAAGAACTAATTCTACCCAGTGGGTTATTCCTGGAGCGTAAGTTTAAAGATTCAAAAGTAGGTATAAGGCGGGGCCGGCCCAGTGGCTAAGTGGTTAAGTTTGTGCACTCTGCTTCAGTGGCCCAGAGTTCACAGGTTTGGATCCCAGGCATGGACCTATGCACTGCTCATCAAGCCATGCTGTGGTGGCGTCCCACATACAAAATAGAGGAAGATGGGCACAGATGTTAGCTCAGGGACAATCTTCCTCACCAAAAAAAAAAGGGTAGGTTTAAAGGGGCCAGCCCTATGGCCTAGAGGTTAAGTTCAGCACACTCTGCTTCAGCAGCCCCAGATCAGTTCCCCCGGCACAGACCAACATCACTCATCAGTGGCCATGCTGCGGCAGCAACCCACATACAAAACAGAGGAAGCTCAGGGCAATTCTTCCTCAAGCAAAATGAGGAGGATTGGCAACAGATGCTAGCTCAGGGTGAATCTTCCGCAGCAAAAAAAAAAAGTAGGTTTAAGATCTACAAAGTGGCTTCTCAACTAACATAAGTACTTCCACAACTAGCAGAGTATCTTATACAAAGTAAATACACATTTTTCTGACTGATCATAAAGGGCAGTGGCCAGGGATAAAAACCCTGCAGGCCAGGGGATGACAAGAACAGCTGGCCTGATTATAAACAATGTCTGCCTGTCTCTTTCCTTCCTTCTCCCTCTCTTTCCTCCCCTCCCTGGAAATGCTGATCTGTCTCTTTTCTTGGGTTTCCATCCGGCAGTCTGTCTCTCTCACCCCAATCTCCCTTACTGTATCTCTCACAATATACTTTCTACTTCAAATAATACACTTATTTTTGTGTTTCTCCTCATTTCTCTTTCTTGAATTTTAGTCTGTAAGTAAGCAAAAAGATATCTGAAAGGATGTTCACGAAGTGTTTATGAATGGTGGCATTTGGGGTGATTTTTTCTTTGCTTGAACTATGTATAATGATCTTGTAGTGTTTCAACCAAAAAATAAAAAGCATTGCATTTTTCAATTCCCAATTCTAGCAAATCAGTTCATTTTAACCTTTTATATTCCCTCTCCCTTGCTTTTGAAACAAGAAGATAAATATTTAAGTGACTTTCCCTTATGAATGATATTTTTGTTTTCCCCTGAGTGGCCCTCTAGGAGAAAAAAAGAAAACCCTCCCATCTGCTCTCTCTTGCTTTTCATCCACCCTTCATACCACCCCCAGTGACACAGGAAGGAGCCACAGAACAGACACAAAGGGGCAGAGAACAATGAGAAGAGATGGGAAGCTTTGACCAGCATGCTGTTCTTTTACTCTCTGTTCTCTACTGACAGGTTTCTCACCAGAAAGATGTCTGCATAGCCAGCCAATGACTCTACTCCCTCTTGGATCCGTGCTCCCCCAGAGTCATTCAGTCCAATCACTGGAGCCCCCACCGTCAGGGCCTGGTCCATGATCTGCGACAGCAGAGAAATCTTTGTGAGACAACTGATCCCGTTATCAAAAACAGCATTTACAAAGCACCACAGTGTTTTCTAGAAAATGTTCTGCATGCACTTTTCAGAACAGGAGGAACACTGGCTTCAATCCTGTGATGGCTGGGTACCTTCACGGAGGACAGAGAACCAGATACTTAAAGGGCTGATTAAACTCCCCCGCCCCGCCGGGGCCGGCCTGGTGGCGCAGCAGTTGAGTGCGCATGTTCCACTTCTCAGTGGCCCACGGTTTGCTGGTTTGGAGCCTGGGTGCGGACATGGCACCACTTGGCATGCTATGCTGTGGTAGGCGTCCCATGTATAAAGTAGAGGAAGAAGGGCATGGATGTTAGCTCAGGGCCAGTCTTTCTCAGCACAAAGAGGAGGATTGGCAGTAGTTAGCTCAGGGCTAATCTTCCTCAAAAAAAAAAATTAAAGCCCCCCCCCAAACATCCAAAAGCCAAAGCACCTCCCATTAGCAGGGTATGAGACTGCTCGGAGTAACCCTTTCTAGAGCCACAGGCCCAAGCTATAATATTTTTTAGCAGTCAGTTTTGTTCCCAGTTACTCTTTTGAAAGAACTGATAGTAAACAGAATGGCAAAGTAGTACTTTTGTGAAAGTAAATGTGGACCCATCTGTTAATGTGAGGCCAGGCCCAGGCCTGCTTTCACTTCTAATGAGAGAGATTTTCCTTATGGGTCAGCAGTTCACAGCCTAATGAGCAACATTACTAATAGCCCTTGACAGTTTACAAAGCACTTTCACTTTCATTATCTCTTTTATCCATCATAAGAGGCAGTAAAAAGAGAAAAATTAGGAAGGTTTCAAAGTTAAGTGAATGGCCCAAGGTCTCAGGGGTAATATATAACAGGACGACATCTGGAATCCAGGTGTTCCATTATCGAGGGAAGCTCTGCCCAGCCACTACCAATCAGCTCACCTTTAATTCCAAAATTCTTCAGATATGATCTACACTTTTATTCATCTGCACACCATCCACCTCTGGCAGGGCTTTTTAAATACCACCATGTAATCCTTGCACTGCTCTTTACCTTTTTAGCACCTAGACTCTCCGCTGAGACCACGGGTTCTCTACCTGGGGTCCTCAGAACCCCAGGGGTCTGTGAATAGATTTCAGGGAGCTGATGAACTTGGATGGGAAAAAATTTACATCTTTACCTTTATTAACTCTAGCTGATCTATAGCATTTCCTTCAATAATGAATACAGGCAAAAAAAAACCACAATAGTATTAGATATATCTCTGACTTTGTCATTAATAGAAGCCATAGATATTTTTATGTCACATTAAAGTTGTTGCAGATATCTTGAAATATCACATTCACTCATGCCTACTTTGAAATTACAGCAATTTAGATCCACTGCTCAATCCTGTTAATTAACGCACTAATAAGGAAGCACATTACAAATGTGATTCTTTTTTAATATTTTTAATCCTTTGTAATCCTACATATTTTATTTTATGCATGTAAAAAAATGACAGTCCAGGCTTCACCAGTCTGCCAAAGGGATCCATGGTACAAAAATGCTAAAAAACTCCTACCCTGGACTGAAGATAGCGTCAGATCAGCAGCAAATCTTGCACACCTCTGCCCCATCCCACATACCCAGCTCAGTGTCTCGCACTCCAATGACACTCAACATGCACTATGTGCCTGATGAAAGTACCGGATTTGTTTTCAATATTAAATACTTACTTTGCAGATCTTTTGGGCATGTGCTCCTGACAGACTGCCTCCAAAAACTGTAAAATCCTAAAAAGGAAATAATTAAATCAACATAAAATATGGTGACTAGCCAGAGATAAAGAGCCAGTCGGAGGAGGAAATGGAAATTTCAGATAAAAGATCCTAAAAGATTGTCAGAAGTTTAAAAATTAAGAATAAAGTCTGACTTATAAATTATTCCATAGAATAGTGAATAAAATATCTTAGAGGGAGTTCATGTATTGTCAAGAGCAAAAGACCTAGCATTTGCTCTACAAAAATGATTTGTGATTCCGAGGAAAGGAAAACTGTTCATGCAGAATTAATCCGAAAAAATCAGATTCAATGGATGTCAAACAGTCAGGCATTTCAACTACTAGGAAACATTTGCTGTTTTGACAAGGGAGGTGAAAAAAGTGAATGGGAGCCCTCATGCTTCCTCTTGCCTATGGATTACCTTCTGATGTAAAGGGCTTCTTGCAGGAATGACTTCCTTCCTAAAATCCCCTCAAAAAGACAGTGGGGAATTCAAAAGAGACTCAGCCTATGAGGACAAAAAAGGAAGAGGCAACACAGCAGAAGAGACTGAACAAATCTGAGGGAAACTGAAAGCACAAGAAGAATATCTGACTTGGAGGGAACAAATGGAAGCCCACACACCTGCAGGAGTAACCACAAGGAGGGGCAAACCAAGAACCATGGCAAGTCGGGGATGAGGAGGGGTGGAAAACAGATTGATACAAAGTTTGTGTTAGGAGCAGTTAGACCCCACAGGGCCTCTCCTTCACCTTGAGAGGAGATAGGTTTATTCTCTAAAGAAACTTAACCAGAAGGCTTCTGGACTCACAATCACCAGCCAAAAAGAAGGCAAAGGTGAGGCTGAAAAGAGGTGAGAATAGGGGCCTATACACTGAATGTTGAGGAGTGCTGGCCCCTCCCTTCCCCCTACCCGCTCCACCCCAGAACACGATACAGCCAATTATCAGGCAAGAGACTGAGGCTGCTTCTCTGGAAAAACTGAAGCGCCCCAGAAAAAATACCTACAGATATTAACATTTTGGGGAACATTACAAAAAGCTGGCTCATCACTCCCTACTCAGTATCCTTCGGGACCTATTTCAAACGCCCCACTTTCCCTAAAGCTTTCCTCAAGAGTGGATGTGATCTTCCTTTGTTCAGAGCCCAGAGCACTTGCTCGGAACCTCTCTCATCCTATCTGTACTTTAGTCACTCCTGTCCTGCCCCATTCTATCTACAAAATGATTAGCTTCTTCAGGGCAAGAACTCTGTCTCAGTTGTCATCTCCACCTCCCTCTCATCCCCACCCTACCCCGTGGGCATAAGAAGTGCTCAAAAGAATCAATTCAATGAATTTTTGTATCTGCTTAATAGTTAGAATACTGTGTCCACAAATCACAATGACTTTCTTTGTTCTGGCTATCTTATTAATGGTTCCTTCTGTACAAGTTTTTGCCTAGCTCTCATAAATTACAAAAAACAGAGATGACTCCTTCTAGTTAAGCATTTGGTAGACCCATTTATAACAGTTTTAAAACATTTCAAAGGTGATTTAATTAGCAAATGAGTATTATCTAAATACAAATTTAAAATTAACAAGCATAATGATTTTAATATCAAACCCAGAAAACATTTCAGGTTCCTAAACAAGCTCTATAACTTTAAGTCTGTAAAAGGAACTAAATATTCAGATTTATATACATATTTCCAAAACCTCTCAGAGGGGGAAAAAAACATTAAACCCAACATGTTCTTCGTGTTAGTTTTCTACTGCTGCTATCACAAATTCAGTGGCTTGAAACAACACAAATTTAACAGCTTACAGTTCTGTACTGCAGAAGTCCTACGTGGATCTCAATGGGCTAAAGGGCTCTGCTCCTTTCTGGAGCCTGTAGGCCTTTTCCAGCTTCTAAAGACCATCTGCATTCCTTCACTCGTGACCCTCTTCCTCCATCCTCTAAGCCAGCAACCTCAGGGCAAGTCCTTCCCAACTCACAGCACTCTGACTTTCTCTTCTGCCTCTCTCTTCCACTTTTAAGGACCCTTGTGATTATATTGGGTCCACCTGGATAGCCCAGAATACTCTATTTTTAAGGTCAGCTGATTAGCAACATTAATTCTATCTACAAGCTTAATTACCCTTTGCCATGTAAAGTAACATATTCACAGGTTTCGGGGATGGGGACTTGGACATCTTTGGAGGCCATTATTCTGCCTACTATGTTCTCCTATGGTCTCAGTGTAAAGAAACTGTACCTGTGTTGATGAAACCTGACAAAACCTGTTTGAACACGTTCATGAAAGCCCAAAACTCAGCAGCCTGTGGTTCGGAGAGTCAAGTCCCCTCTCCTAGGCTGCATCTACCATGTTCTGTCAGGCCCACACACTGCCCAGAACATGGCTGCCCTCCAGGCACACACCCAACCTGCTAAGAGGAATCTCACTCACTTGGAATAAACTCCTGGGACTTCTTACATGACTACTGCCCTGTGATCCACCCCAATCAGACTAAGGATTCTTTCTCCCCCCGAAAAAACACACAGTATGATACTCTGGACATACGCACTGAAAAACAAAGTAAATCCTTTATCTGCCCCAAACTACAGGCAAGTTTTAATTCCCCCCAAGAATGTTTTCTTCCCACATATTTTGCTCCTGGCTCTGCCCTCAAGGAATGCTCAGTCCACTGGAGTTATGAAATACCTGACTGAAGACATAAACCAATCTTCCATTGATTCGGCCCCGTCCAGTAACCACACTGTCTCCAGGAAACTACCAGAAAAATAGAAAAACGCAGGTTAAAAAACCAAAATACTTCTTTTGAATGAATTTGGCAATTATGCCCCAATGAAACACCCCCCCTCCCCCCGCCGCAAATCTACCCCAAATTCCTTAAAATTCAGCATGAAGAAAGAACATGAAGGAATCTCCCCTTCCCCCCTTCGGTCTGCAACAGCAAGCACTGGGCTACTGAGTCATCAACAGAAGTGAAGGCCACTGTAGTCTTAGGCCTCATCCTCCTTTCCAAAAGCAGAATAATCAAGAGACCCACTATGGTCACCACTACCAAATGCTCATGGGAAGGAGAAGGACATATGAAGAAACACGGTAACTTCTAAAATCCACATACCCACCCCAAAACTTAGAAAGGCAAAGCCACCATTTTGCTTGGAATCTTGGCAATTACTGTGTGGCCCATAATGGCTCAAATGCAGCCAGGCGGTTTGGTGCCAAGTTTACAAATCTTTGGTCACAAACAGCACATATGGAGACCTGAAGAAAACTGACCAAGAGTGAGTCCAAAGAACTCTGTGTACCCATGGAGAACACCCAATTAAAGGAAGAAGTGTTGGTGACTCTGACCTCAAAAACTCCAAGGCATAAAATTAAAGTGTGTCAAGAGGCAAGTGGTCAGCCTCTTGGGGTCTCTGGTGCCTAGACATACCAGACCACAACTAAAAGACATTGTCACCCTTCCTTCCAAATTTGTCATTCTATACTGCGAGAACTCTGAGCCCACAACCAGAGCCCTGGGAACTGGGCCAGAGTCACAGTGCACCAGGTACAGGCAGTGTACTCGCATTCCTTCATGTGCAGAGAGAGTAAGCAGGGGAACCTGGGGACCCCAGCAGTGCTTCTCCAGGGGCACTCCTGCAATTCCAGGGCCCTAACTTGAACATTTTTCAAGTATCCTGAGTCCCAGAAGGACTTCATTAGTCTAGTGGGTAGGTCAGAGCAGGGCAACAGCAGGAACATGCAACTTGGAGGCTCACACCACCATTGTGAACAGATACCTTATTCTTATCAGCAGCCATTCCAAAATCTGCACATCTGTGTTCCACAAACATGTCGCTCTCGATAAAACTGCCAGGGTCCAACAAGAGACTGATCCGCTCTCTGGCTGTTAGCTTTCCCTAAAATGCAACCAAAACCACTCAGTGATGTCATCATAGATAATGTGAGTAAGCAAGGAGTGCTCGTGGGAGGGCCTGGAAGACAGGTTTCTTCCGCTCACCCCATGTGAAAGCCTCTATTCCGTCAACCTGCCCAAGAGACGGGTGTTAGCAGTAGACTTCAGCCAGTAAGGAAATCAGGGCAGACAGGTGCTCCAGGAGTCACCAACTGTGCAGGGCAAATAAGGAAGTAGGAGGAGGAAAATGTGGAGAGGAGAAGTGAGGCTAAGGAGAGCCCGACCCTGGAACAAGATAACTAGTTCCACAAACACTTACTGGAGACCTAAGGAAGAATGGAGAAGCAGGAGGTGGAAAACCAAAGCAAGCTTAGTGAAAGGTCTGAGGCTACACGCCCAGATTCACAGGCTTCTTCTAGGAAACCCCACAGAAGATCACCTCATAGGGCCCAGCCCCAAGGAGACTTCCAGGACTACCTGCTCCATGGGCTTCTCCTACTGCCCTACAGGGTCCCAAAGCAGGGCCCCCAACACACGACAATGATGCTATGATACAGAGACAACCCCACAACACAGAGGGCTGAGTAGACAAGGAACGGGACAGAGAGTGCTAAACAGCTCACTTGAGAGGAGTAAAAAAAATGCTTCTTGGAGGGGTTGAGATTGGAGCCCTCAACCTATCAAGAGCCTCCATTGCTTTGGCTCCCAAGCCCTGAAACCAAGCCAAACACCTGGGCCCACTGTCCTGCCCTCCTCCCCCTGAAAAAAACACCTCAAATTGGCTACACTTTTCCCTTAAGAAAGTAGCCACAGCCAGTGAGGTTATGTTAAAACAAACAGGTAATCCTATACACTGTTGTATAAAGTAGAATAAGTTTTCCAGAAAGCAATTTGGCAACATATATCAGAGTGTTAAAAATATTTATATCTTTTGACCCAGTAATTCCATTTCTGGGAATCTATCCTATGGAAGTAGTCCAAAAATTGTTTAAAAGAGGGTGGAGTGGGGGATTTACATCAAGTTGGCCTCCTGACTAAGTCAGCTTTGGCAAAAGAGAAACAGCTTCTGGAAGTTGCATCTAAACCCAGTAGGATCTGCCCCGGAAGGGGTGGGGTGATGTTCCAGGGAGGAATTGAGCAATGGGCCCCGACAGAAAGAGTGCACGGGAGCACTGATGGGCCTTTCCAAAGAATGATGTCAAGTTTCCCTCACCCCAGACACAGCCACTCCAGGGGAGGGAGGGAAAGCACGGCTGGCAACCACAGACCATCAACCAAAATTATTCCCCAGCGTCCAAAAGGAACTGTCACCTTCAGGCTGTTATCAAGTGGGAATTTACAACATCTAAATCAACACTCACTTTAGATTTAAATAAAGGGCTGGTTCAAATCTCCTCACTCAAGGCCCCAGTCCCCTTCCCCACGCTGTGAGCTGTGCCTCAGTGCCCTCCAGAGTTTCACTTCTGCACCTTCCGGGTTGGTTGTTTCATTCATCCAGCACATTGTCGAGACGCATACACATGTCAGGGACGCACTGAGCAAGCCGAGTGTCCAAGTTCCAGGTCACCGATCTGGACCTCAGTTTCTTCTGCGATTCAACCGCCCACCCAGGCCATCTCCGAAGGCCAGCTATGATTCTTACCTCTCGCCTCCCAACCCGGGCGGTGCTGGCAGTGCCTCAGCTGCTCAGCGCAGCCAAACATCTAGAGCAGCCCGCGCGCTCCCCAAAAAGCCACCTGCTTCCGACGCCCGCCTCTCCTACCCAGGAGGTCGATGCACGCGGAGACCCTAAGGGGTTCTGCTGGCATTCTGGGGGCGAGATTCCACAAGTTCCCTGCGCGCACCACACACCCCACCCAGGTAAATGTGAAAGTCTGCCCTTGTTACTTCCCCTGCCCTTAAGCCTCGATTTTCCTGCTTCCATAATGCAGCAATAACCTACCCCACTCTTTCATGGCGCATGAGAATAGGTAGACTTTTTAAAAATCAAGCGCCTATTAGTGCTTCACTATCTATTCTACAATAAGATTGTGAGGGGAGAATTATTACTATCTGCTTTTTAGAATAAATTGACTCCTAGAGATTTAAGTAACTTGTGGAAAAGTTTAGAGCTATTGAGTGGTGAGCCGGCTGGACCCGGGCCAGGTCTCTAAAATTCCAAAGAGAACGCAGAGAGTGATAAAGCACAAAGACACTGAACCTCGTTTTCGTAAACGGCAACAGGTTCTAAGGGGAACAGCCTCGCCCCCGCCCCTCCCGGGGTCGCGAGGATTGGCTGGGAGGCCTCGGGCGCTGCAAGCCGGGCACGCTGTGATAGGTGGCGAACGCTGGGGCGGGATGGCCTGAGCCGGCGCAGGACTCACTCGCTTATGCTGTGCGTCGATGCGGCGCTGGCCTCCTCCCAGCAGCGCGGTGCGGCGCTTGTCCTCGATGCGCTCGTTAACGGAGACGGGCTGGCTGCACAGGCTGCGCACCGCGGCGTGGAGACCGCTCACTACAACGCGCAGCCTTGCTCCAGCCGCCCGCAGGCGCACCGCCGCCGCCATTTTTCCCTTGCCGGCGCGCCCCCACCCGGCGCACCTGAGTACGCAAGTGCGTCGAGCGTGGCCACTGCAGAGTCTGCGCCTGCGCAGCGTCGGCAAGGCGTTGGGAGCCTGTGGGCTGGAATGCAGGGCGCTCTTGGGAGAAAGGCCTGAGAGTTCGAGACCCGAGACCTCGCTCGGTTTGGCTCCGAGAAGTATAGGGCTAGTTCCCAGATCTTGTGCCCGCCTGCCTGCACAGAAGATAGGCTTAGTCCTTGCTCTTCTCTAGCTACCCAGACCCCTAGTTTTGTTGTCCCACTTCCTCCAGAAAATGAATAGATAACCAACGTTTTGTGTGTGTGTGTGAGGAAGATTGGCCCTGAGCTAACGTCTGTTGCCAATCTTCCCCTTTTTGCCTGAGGAAGATTGTCACTGAGCTAACATCTGTGCCAATCTTCTTCTATTTTATGTGGGATGCTGCACCAGGCCAGCCCCTAACCAACATTGTTTGAACACTGTGCTAGGTGTTGTGTTAGCCTGATTTCACAGATGAGGCAAAGGAAGCAGAGAGGTAGAGTGATTTGGTTAAGAGCCAGGCCTAAAGATGTTGTGGAGCCAGGCTTCAAACAGAGAGACATACTATGTGCCACATACTGAGCACAGGGCTCTTAACTTCTAGTGAGTAATCCTCAAAGTAATACAGCAGCTTCAGCATCGCTTGGGAGTGAATTGGAAATGCAAACTTTCAAATTCTTAGATTCTACCCCACACCTACTGAACCAAATTCTAGGGGTGCAGCCAACAATCTGTTTCAACACATGATCTCCAGGTGATTTTGATGCTTGCTAGAGTCTGAGAACCACTGCTCTAGGAATTTAGAACTGAACTCTTGGAAGCTTCTCCATCTGTTTCCCCAGCTAACAGGCAGATCTTGGAGGCAAAGAGCAAGGTGTATATTTTGCATTCTTAACCACAGAAAACTGTTGATCATTAACCCCTCCAAGCTTCACCTCACAGCCAGGGTCTTCATAAAGTCCAAAGTCTGTCCTAGGACTTTAGTGTTAATACAATTCAATTCAGCAGACATTTTTGAGCACCTACTATGTGCTAAGAACTAAGTACTTACTACATTTCCTGGAGTAGGAATTGTTCAGCTAGTTAGGCAGAGAAGCTGAGGGTCCAAGGCCTGAAGTCATGTGGCTGGACAAAGCCCACCTGTATCTGTCTGACTCCAGAATGGATGCTCTTGGCCCTGCAATTGGGTCCCTGCTTTAAGGACCTCACCAACCTAGAGAGGTAGACAGACAAAGGACTGGCCTGGTAGCACAGAGGAGAATTTGGGCAAGTCTGGCTCTGTCAAGGAGAGTATCTCTGAGAAGGTAACTGCATGCCAGGGAACAGGAGTAGTAGCATGTTCAGATTCACACACAATTGCTTCTCCAGCTTTTGGGAGAATGGTAGTAAATGACACTAGAAAGCAATAATGGAGTTAGAGTGTGAAGAATTTTGCTATGTTCAGAAATTGGGACTTGGTTTGGGATGGGAGCAGTGGGACTCCTTTCTCCCAAAGCGTTTTGCAGATCCCTCTCCTATGGCACATCTCACAATTTGTTAAGATTGTTTAGCTCTCTTCCCAAGCCAAAGGGCAGGGACTGTGGCTGCCTTGCTCACTGCTGTGGCCCCTGCACCTGGAAAAAGGCCCAACACATAAGAAGTCTTCAGAATCTATTTGTGGAATTGAATTGAGCTAGCAAACAGGCAATTGCATGTGGCTCGGGAGGTTTTTCTGCTACCCCTATGCATCCTTCCAGGCCCTGCTCAGGTATTATCTCCTCGAGGCAGTCCACCCTGATCCTCCCTATGCCTCGGTTAGGGAAAGTATTGGTGCTTTGGGGAAGCAAGGAAGTTTTTCTTATTTAACTCTGAACAATTAGTGCTTAGCAGAAGGCCCAGTACAGGAGGGATCCGTAATTGACTGTTAGACTGAACCTAAGTGCTCCTTCCAGGTAGTTCTCTTTCCCTCCCCTTCTTCTTCCTTCTCCTCCCGTCCTTCCTCCTCGCTGTCCTAGTGCCCTACCCCTGAGTACTCCATACACAGTTCTATAGATCTGTAACGTTATTCCTCCTACTTCAGATGCAAGTCCCAGCCTAGGGTGAGTGGGGTAGGAGGAGTATTGGGTATTATTACCCAATAATGGCTCTCTAGAATCCTAGCATGTTCTGGGCTGTTTTCCTGTCCCTAGTCCCCCTTGCTGGGTTGCTGTGTTTGAGTTATTTCTCCATTTTGAGATAGGAGTCACCCTGATCTGCTCATTCTAGTCTAGTCAGAGACCTCTGTCAGCAAGGATGGATGGAAGAGAAGGAAAGAGTTAGCTTGGAGGAGGTCACACGTATTTGGGAGAGTGTTAGTCTGGGTGTTCTCAGAAGCAGCACCCAGTGGGGAATTAAACATTCAAGAAACCAATTAGGGGAACCACCTCTGAGAGAAAATGGGACCACACGTGGGAGAAGCTGGAAGAACTATCAGATTGCAATGCAAGACTGACCCCCAGTCAAGGAGCAAGAGAAGGAAGAGAGCTGGCTGGCTGGGAGCTTCTTAGACTACTGTGCAGTTTTAAGGAAAATTCAGCAAGCCTGTCAAGGAGTCTTAGAGCCAAAGTATTCCTGACCTGTTTGGCTGGGAGAAAGAAGCCTGTGAGAGGTGTGGGCTCAGCACAAATTCAGTAATTAATTTTGGAACAACAGCTGGGACTCTCAGTCAATTATGCTTAGTGTCCTCTCACCTCACAGAATTTTGGGTGTTTAGGAGTAAGGGATGTGAGAGAGAAGAAATTTTGAAGAATAGTTGCCATCCATGTGGGGAGAGAGGACTTTTAAGATGTTTTTTGTGCTTTGTGAATGTACTTCTTTCCTTAGTGTTGTAAAAACTGAAGAAAAAAATGAATTACTTTATATTCACTTTTTTTTTCCTGGACTGTGTTTCCTTGACTCCTGAGACTGGGTTACAAGAGCCCTAGCTAGGGCCTGGCCTGGTGGTGCCGCAGTTAAGTGGACACGTTCCACTTCAGCAGCCCAGGGTTCACCGGTTCGGACCCCAGGGTGTGGACGTGGCACCGCTTGGCACGCCATGCTGTGGTAGGCGTCCCACATAGAAAGTAGAGGAAGATGGGCACGGATGTTAGCTCAGGGTCAGTCTTACTCAGTGAAAAGAGGAGGATTGGCAGTAGTTAGCTCAGGACTAATCTTCCTCAAAAAACAAAAAACAAAAAAAACAAAAAGACAAGAGCCCTGGCTTAAATTCTAGTTAAAAGTGTTCTTAAGACCTGGAACCTGGTTTTCCCCAGACCATACACATTTTCCAAGCCATCTTTGAGATTCCTCATCTTTTCTGACTCCTTGGGCTCTGTGAGAAATGAGCAGAGCTGGCCTGTCCCCTTTTCCAGAGGCACTCCAAGACCATTCTTCCCCCCTTGCTACACTGCTCTTCCTTTGAAGTTTTTGCCATCTGTTGTACGACACTTTCTGCACTCTGACCTCCACGATACACCCTTCTCTCCCTTGTCTTGTGATTTCCACATCAGGCTCACTTTTTCTCACTTCCCTGCTGTATTAGTCAGTGTTCTCCAGAGAAACCGAACCATTAGGATATATGTAGAGAGAGAGAGATTTATTACAAGAATTGGCTCATGAAGTTATGGAGGCTGAGAAGTCCCATAATGTGCTGTCTGCAAGATGGACCAAAGCCATTAGTGAAAAAAAAGAAATAAAAAGCATCCAAATTGAGAAGGAAGAAGTAAAACTGTCACTATTTGCAGATGACATGCTATTACATATAGAAAACTCTATATACTCCACCAAAAAAATGTTAGAACTAATAAAAAAAAATTCAGTAAAGTTGCAGAATACAAAATCAGTATACAGAAATCTGTGGCATTTCTATACACTAATAATTAACTATCAGAAATAGAAATTAAGAAAAAAAACCCATTTACAAGTACATCAAAAACAATAAAATACCTGGGAATAAATTTAACCAAGGAGATGAAAGGCCTCTACACTGAAAACTATAAGAAATTAATGAAAGAAATTGTAGAATACACAAATAAATGGAAAGATATTCTGTGCTTATGGATTGGAAAAATTAATATTGTTAAAATGTCCATACTACCCAGAGCAATCTACAGATTCAATGCAATCGCTACTAAATTCCAATAGCATTTTTCACAGAAATAGAACAAATAATCCTAAAATTTGTATGGAACCACAAAAGACCCTGAATAGGCAAAGCAATCTTGAAAAGAAGAACAAAGCTGGAGGCATCACACTCCCTAATTTCAAGCTATATACAAAGCTACAGTAATTAAAACAGTATGGTATTGCCGTAAAAACAGACACATAGATCAACAGAACACTGTAGAGAGCCAGAAATAAGCACACATTCTAACCAGACTGTTCTTGTGGGATATGTGTTCAGAACTGTGATACACTAGGTACATCTAGCTAGAATGGTAGAGGATATGAAAAGGATTTGGATTCAAAGAAGTCCTTAAGTTTACAAGAGCACTTCCGGTATTGCCTTCTTATATACCGATTCTACTACTCTTGAGGATGCCCCTTCCCATTTCAACCAAAAGAGCCTTAGTGATTCTATTTCTGGATACTGGGTTGTATTTAAGCTAAAATGCAGCCATGACACAGGAAAGACTCTTTTTTCTCATCCTCCTTCTTCCTAGACCTCTTCCAAATGCTTACAAAGTTCTAAGACAAGAGTCACAGTACTAGATTAAGAAATGTTTCTTTTCATTAGTGGCTTCTTTTTCTAACATCTTTTACTTTTATAATTCCTGCTGCATTTCTAAAAGGCTATATGAATTATGATGATTTCACAATTGTTTCTATTATAATAATTTTAAGCATTTGGTATGAATTATGCTGTTCTGAAGCAAATAAGTTTAACATCTAGAAAGTGGAAAAAATTAACTATTCATATATGCCTCTCCACTAGATTGTAAGCTTGTTTAGGGTAAGGATTGTATAATTTTTATCTCTGTGTTCCTAGCGCCCAGTGGTTTCTGATGCATGGAAGGTATTCAATCACTGAATAAACTTTGTCTCTCTTTCCTCCAGTTTCTCTGGGAAAATGGAACTATCTGACCCTCGGCACCATCACTGGAGAGAGCTTCTTTCTCTTGGAGCGTGGGAAACCTATAGGGTTTCCCGAGGGTGTCGTTGACATTTGAGTTGTACTTATTGGGGAACATCAAAAGTAGTGAAGATAAGTAGGGTATAATTCACCCCATCCAACTCCCACAAATTTCAACCTTGTGATTGATGTAAGTGTGCCCCTGAGTGAATGAGAGAAAGAAGGACGGAAGGTTGGGGAGAAGCATCTTAGAATGTAGTGCTCTGTAAGGAAAGTCAGCAAGAGGACTGAATGAAGTGATGCCACCATGTACTCTCTGATATCACACAGGGTTCGTTATTTTGCCAAGAAAGAAGGAACAAAAGAAGAGGGAGGGAGGGTAAGAGAGAAAGATAGAGAAAAAGCAAGGAAGGAGGAAAAGGAAGGGAAGGACAAGAAAGGAAAAGAAAAGCACATAACTGTTTGAAGACTTAGAAAACAGCTGCAACAACAGAACTCTCTTTACAAACCCCTTCCTTTCTTTCTTTCTTTTTTTTGCTGAGGAAGATTCGCCCTGAGTTGACATCTGTGCCAATCTTCCTCTATTTTGCATGTGGGCCACTGCCACAGCATGCTACCAACAAGCGGCACAGCTCTGTGCCCAGGAACTGAACCTGGGCCACAGAAGCAGAGCACATTGAACTTAACCACTAGGCCACAGGGCCAGCCCCACTACAATCCCTTTTATATGTAGTATAAAATATTTTTATATGTAGGAAAGGATTAAGTAAATATGATATATTCTTCACTTCTAGAATCAGTCATAGGCTAGAAAAGGCCCTAAAAAGAAGCACTGCAGTAATTAGGAGTTCGTGAAGGGTTTCTGGTGCAATGGCAGAACATGCTTTGATGACATCAAAACTGAATTCAAAGTGACACTCCACAAGCAGTGTGACTGGGAAAATCAGTTAATCTCTTTCAGCTGCAATTTTCCATTTACAAATGGCAATAATAATGCTGACCCTGTACAATAGTTGGAAGGATTAAATTATGATAGCATAAGTAAAGTGCCTATCACAGTGCTCCCTGTGAGCATGTGCTTAATAAATGGTAATCCCATTGACTCTAGTTTTGGAGGGGAGTCCAGTGTATATGGGAAGGGTAGTGTAGATGGAAACTTATTCCAGATATCTAAAAAAGAAAATTAATTATTGGAAAGAAAGAATTGTCAAGAAGGCTGGAGAAGAGTCAAAAAGCAAGTGAATCTAGAAGCAGAAAAACAGAGCCAAAGTCATGCCACAAGAACAGTCTGGTTAGGACATTGACCTAAAAACCACTGTTGCCAGGCCTTGCTGCCACTGTCCCTGGATTCTCAAGGCCATACCACCACTGTGAATAGTTTCTATATTGTCATGTATCTTTGCATTACTCCCACATTCAGAGTCTTGAGTGGGAATGCATCAGATTGTCAGAGACTAAGTAACATCCCACACCCCAGCACAAGAAGGATCTAACCCTTCTGGCATCAGGAGTCCCATAATGGGAGACTCCCTCTAAATAAAAAGGAGTTAAGATGGTGAGTAGCCAAAAAAAGGACAAACGATTTCTTTATTATTTAGAATAATGCTAGCAACTGTAACAAACAACCCCCCAAATTTCAGTGACCTAACATAATAGAAGCTCATTGTTCACTCATATAACATTCCAGTGTAGGTGTTCCTCCACATAGTGGGCAGCTTTCCTCCACTTGGTGGTTCAGGGACCCAGGCCTCTTCCATCTTGCGGCCTTACCCACCCTAGCATCCTCTGTACTCCACTGGAGAATGAGGAAGCAGACAAGTAAAAGAGGAGTCCTGCGTCTTAAAGACCCCAGCCACCCCTGGATACAGGGGCATGCTTGGCAATGTAGTTCCTGGTGGCCAGTCACTTTCTAGTAACAACTCCACACTACAGAAGAGGGAGTCACAAACTTTTGGTTGACAATTAGCTGTTTATGGCACACCCTCTACAGGGTCAATGCATGTGGTAAAATGTATGGGGAGTGGGGCGGGGAATTGAGGATTAAAGGACCCTGAGAGGATGGGGAACAGTTCTGAGTAGGGGATTTGTGGAGTGGGGAAAGGGATAGGGCACTAGGAAGTTGAAGTAAGTAGGGAACATCAATCCTGGGGTGCAGGATTGTCTGAACAACTCAGCACCCCAGAAAACTTCTTTCCTCCGATGGTTGACCGGAACTCCTTCTACATACAGGGCCTTTGGTGAAGTGCAGAGGTTGGCAATGGTGACTATCTCAAGAGACTTCTAAACTAATTGGGGAGATGTGTACATGGAAAGATACGTTTTTGGGGGCCGGCCCTATTGCCAAGTGGTTAAGTTCTCACGCTCTGCTTCAGCAGCCCGGGGTTCACTGGTTCAGATCCTGGGCACCTAAGCATCACTCATCAAGCCATGCTGTGACAGCATCCCACATGGAAGAACTAGAGTGACTTACAACTAGGATATACAACTACGTACCAGGAGCTTTGGGGAGAAAAAAAAAGATACATTTTGTTTCCTAGGTAGCATTTGGGAAGTGTCAGGTGAGTGGTGGGGGGAGGTGCTATAAAAGTTTAAAGTAGGAAGTTCTCACTGATAGCTGTGGACTTAGGGCAGGAGTTTATTCAGATCCTCCAAAATAGGCTGATGCCAAGACAGAATTGAATGAGTAAGAAATGTATTAAGCGAATGAGTGTGAGATAAAATGGGGAGGGAGGCACGGGAGCCTGGAAGAGATCTTCAGACTGCAAATGTAAGGTAAATCTGACCCAGAGTGAAGGAAAGGGGAAGAATGGAAGGCAGGCTGGATGGAAGCATCTTAAACTGTAGGGCAGAGTAAGGAAAGTGGAGCAAGACCATCAGGGAGTCCTTGAGCAAAGTCACCCGCCACATAAGTCTCATATCTCAAGAATGGGCCACCTGTTTCCCTGTCATACTTAGTCATTGGCTGGGAGCAGCCTATAAAATGCATGGCCTGGGAGTGAATCCAGTCATGGATTTCAGAGGGCAGCAGCTGGGGCTTTTGGTCAATTACACTCCTTGCAATTGGAAATCTCAGAGGTATATTCTGATAACCACCACAATCTATCCTTTGCCCCACATAGACCTACCTCTTCCCACAGGTTTGGGAAGCAGTTCCTCGAAGGTTCCTGTGGGCCTTTCTTCCTGAGGGGAAGCTCAGAAGAGGGTGTTTAGTGGAATGAACTACAGCTTCTGTTGCTGCAGTTGATCTCAGGGCTTAACTGGTACTCACCCTCTCCCTCCTTCACCATCCATTTGTAAATCCCCTCACCCTCACTGATCACATCAGCAGGTTTTGGTGACTTACTTGGTGATATGACCCAAACTTTCATTCTGAAAGGGTCTGAATCATTGGTAATCATACCTTTCTCAGGCCAGGATTGCTTCATATGTCCATTCATGGTTACAACAAAGCAAGAGAGTGCCAGGAGGCAACCAGGTGGATTGCCTGGTTTCCACATGTGTTCCTCCTTGTCCCCATTGTGAAAAAGCAGCCCTCCTATTGATCGATGTCAATTACCTTTGCTGGATGGTGATTCTTCTTACTTGCTGGTTCCTGGATACCTGGAGTTCAAAGTGCCCTGACAGCAGGTGCAGCTTGTAATTCAATGGGATCCTTGCTATATCCTCTGGCAAATGTGTTCCCCCTCTGCGGTCTAGGACCTCTAAGCCTACAGAGTCAAGGGTTGTGGGGACAGGAAGCACAGAATCTCTCAGTGGAGCACTGGGTGTGTTAATAAGTGGGATCACTCCTGCTTCTACCTCTTGGTTCCCAGATCCATGTATCCTTCTGTTTGAGGATACTTCATCATACAGAGGTTTCTGATTTAATATTACACTGTGTCCTCAGGGAGGGCACTCCACCCATCCAGACTGCTGTGTCTATACTGTACTTCAGTGCTGTCGGAAGGCCATTCCAGACCTGCCTTGGCTGAGCGTTCTAATGTCTCTGGAGCTCTGCTACTCTAACAATTAGGTCTTCATCCTACTGCTCAGCTGTGTGTTCCCTGCCCCTGACAGAGAGAAAGGTCTCTTTGTAAGCTATCCCAAAAGCCCTATGGCTCTCTCATTTAACCAAAAACTGCTTGTTAATGGCCCTTAGTCTCTCATGATTTCTCTGTAGGGCATCAATACAACTTGGTAGTAACCACCCAATTTTACTATCTTTGTAAGCATTGTTTCCCCCCATGTTTTTCAAATGTCTGCATCATCACATCTGCTGCAGTATTTCCCTCCACTGGGATATTTCCTGACGTTAACGCTGGTGAAATCTTTGTTAGCCAAGCTACTACCTTGTGCCAGGAACTACCTATGCTCCACCTACTAACCAGGATGGCATCCTCTTTGGCTGATGGGCAGTAGATGAGCCAGTCCAAATTCCTGTCTTACTTAAAGAAGATGTGGTACATGTATATACCATGGAATATTATTCAGCTGTGAGAAAGAAGGACACCCTCTGATTTGCAACAACATGCATGAACCTTGAGGACATTATGCTAAGTGAGATAAGTCAGACAGAGAAAGACGAATACTGTATGATATCACTTGTATATGGAATCTAAAAAAGTCAAACTCATAAAAACAGTAAAATTGTGGTTACCATGGGATGGGGGTGGGGGGATAGGGCAGATGTTGTTTAAGGGTACAAACTTTCAGCAAGTAGTAAATAAGTCCTAGAGATGTAATGCACAGCATAGTGAATATAGACAACAATATTGCATTATAATCATCAAACTTCCTAAGAGACTAGATCTTTATTCCAACTGCCAAATAGAGATGATTATGTGATGTGATAGAGGTCCTAATTATCGCTACAATGGCAATCATATCACAATATAAAAATGTATCAAATCAGCATGCTGTACACTTTAAATTTACATAAGGTTATATGTCAATATATTTCAGTAAAAAAATCAAAGCTCAAATTCCTGTCTAACCATTTGTTTTCTTGGACAACTCCTCGTACCACTTCTGTTAGGTTAGGTTCTTGAGAAGTGGATGCAAGACAGAATTAACTATGTGAGAAATTTTTGAGAGGAAATGCCTATGAGAGAAAATGGGGAGGCAAATAAGGGAGGCTGGGAGAGCCATGAGACTACAATGCAAGTCTAACCCTGAGTGAAAGAATAAAGGAAGGAAGGAAGGAAGATTGGATAGAAGCATCTTACACTGTAGTGCAGTTCTAAGGAAAGTTTGACAAGGCTATTTGAGATTTCCCAAAGTCACCTGTAAGAGGCCCATCTCCCAGAATGGGCCTGTCTTAGTATCTCTGCCATGCTCAGTCATTGGCTGGGAGCAGTCTGTAGGAAGCAGAGCCTTGGTGCAAACACAGTGATGAATTTCAGAGGGCAGTAGCTGGGGCCCTCAGTCAATTATGCTCATTGCAGTCAGAGATCTGAGAGGTGCATTCTCATGGCCACCACAGCAATCTTCATAGAGGAGGTAAAATAAGATCAGGGCCTAGAATGTAAGTAGGATTTTGATAAGTCGTGATGGGCAGAGTGTACTGTGTGTTCTAGATAAAATAAACAGGGCAACTTATCTGAAGGGCACCTTATCTAAAAGTCTCATTTTAGAGGTGTCATGGGAAAAAATGATGGAAAGGTAGGTAAAGATAGAACTGTTGTGGGCCTTGAATACCAGGGTAAGAAATTTAGACTCTATTCTATAGGCATTGGGAAGCCATGGACATATTAAATCTACATTTTACCTAACCTCTCATAGCATTGAATACTAACGATTATTCTCTCTTTTTTATTTCTTCCTTTGTGAAAAATTCTCTTGGCTTCTTTGACATAACATTCTTCTTGTTTTCCTCCTATATCGTTGGCCACTCATTCTCAGTCTCTTTTATGCAGTTCCTTGTGACTTGAAAGTAGGTAATTTGCTGAGGAAAGAGTATAAATGGAGAAGAGCAGAAGTCTAAGGATAGAATTAGTTAGCTAATTAATTAATCCATGCAGGGAAATATTTCATGATTATGCCACTTCAAACCTAAACTCTTTAATGACTTCTCAATGTTCATATGATAAAGACAAAATTTTTAACATGGCCTATAAGACCCTGCATAGCCTCGACTCCACCAGTCCCTGACTCTTCTAGTACCATCCTCCCAATCTCTCGGCTCCAGCCACACTGGCCTTCTGCTAACTCCTTAAAATCGCCAAATTTCTCCTTCTGCAGGGTCTTTGCCTTCACTGGGTGGAAGGTTCATCTCTCCCCTTTTCAGTGGTTAATGTCTACTCGTTCTCATATTTCAGCTTGACACTTCCTTAGAGAAGGCTTCCCTGACTTCTTTAACTAAATCAAATCCTTTTCTTATATGTCTCCTAGTACCATGTTCCTTTTATTTGTAATCGTCAAAGTTGTCATTTTATATTTATTTGTGTGAATATTTGATTAATGTCAGTCTCGTCAATATCTCCAACTACACCGTAAAGGTACATGAGGGCTAGGACTGTATCTGTATTTTTATTTTTCTTATATCACTTAGGACAGTGACTGAAACATACTTGCCATAGTACCTTAAACAATGAATGCATGAATGAATGCAAGAACAGTAGTTCTTGACCAGAGGAACGTGGTAATATTTGTGCAAAATAGAGTTTTAGATAGCTTAATAAGTCAATACTGGGTAAGATGAATTATAGGTCTTGGAGACTTACATTAGAGGGTCTGGCTAGATGTCAACTGTAAGTTTGAGGGAAAGAAGATACATTAGGGTAAAGGCTAAGTTGCTGTATAAAAGAACCCCTGAATACAATGGCCTAAGTAAAATAGGATTTTATTTCCTTCCTATAGATGTCTTCAAAGTTTACCTGCAACAATATTCACTAGAGTGTTACTAAATAGTGAAAAATTAATAACCTTAGTTATTTTCCAATAATAATGTCCAACAGTAGCAGACTACTTAGGTAGCTTGCAGTATTGCTATTCAATGGAATACCATCACCTGTTAAACATTGCGGAACAGTGGCTCTCACACTTCTGTGTACATCAGAATTACCTGGAAGGCTTGTTAAGACACAGCCTGCTGGGCTCACCCCAAGTTTCTGATTCAGTGGGTCTGGGGTAGTAGTGCAAGAGTTTGCATTTACAAGTACTTAGGTGATGCTGATGTTGCCAGGGACTACAATTTGAGAACCACTGTTGTGGAAGAAAATTTAACAACATGGAAAAATGCCTATGGCACAATGCCAAGTGAAAAAAAAGATTCTAAAATAGAATTATATTCATGATCTCATTTTGGTAGAAAATATATATCTATTTGTGTACATATAAATAGAAGTCTGTAAAGACGTACAAATTGTTAACAGGTGGATTTATAGGTTGTCTTTTTTTTTCTCTTTTTCTCCCCAAATCCCCCCAGTACATAGTTGTATATTTTAGTTGTGGGTCCTTCTAGTTGTGGCATGTGGGACGCCACCTCACCATGGCCTGATGAGCTGTGCCATGTCCGCGCCCAGGATCCAAACCGGCGAAACCCTCGGCCGCCAAAGCGGAACATGCGAGCTTAACCACTTGGCCATGGGGCGGGCCCCTAGGTGGTCATTTTTGTTTGTTTTTGCAAATTATTTACAATTAACATTTGTAATAAGGCAGTTTGTTGTTTTACTTTTTCTATTATGGTAAAATATATATAAAATAACATTTACCATCTTAACCATTTTTAAATGGACAGTTTAGCGGTATTAAATACACTCACATTGTTGTGCAGCCATCACTACCATCCATCCCCATAACTCTTTTCATCTTATAAAACTTAAACTCTATAGCCATTAAACAATAACTCTCCATTATCCCCTCCCCCCAGTCCCTGGCAACCACCATTCTACCTTCAGTCTTTATGAGTTTGACTATTTCAAGTACATCTTGTAAGTGGAATCACAACACTCATCATAATAAAAACAATTGATAAGACTTGTTGGGGGGAGTGGTCAGGTCGTAACTCCAAGGTTATAAGTTTTAAGGAAAGAGAGTGATGACAGAACAGAGAAGAGCAAAGTGAGATCTGGTTATTGGGAAAATGATGATGAATTTTGTTTTGGGTATATAAATTTTAAGGTGATTGTAGGATATCTTGGTGAAGATGGAAGCATGAAGCTAGAGATGTGAATCTGAAGCTTAAAAGACATATTGACACAACACTTATTCAAGAAGATGGGTTAGTTTAATTCATTAGAGTGGATGAGTTGCCAGAGTGAGGATATGAAATAAGAAGGCCTAAAGACTGTGGCCTGAATTAATTCATTCAATCACTCATTCATTCATTCCAAAAATAAATGAGCCAATACCTCAGGCCCTCAAAAAACTTGGTCTAACAAGTGAGACAGAAATGTAAATAGCTGATTTCAATTTGGGAGTATCTTTAATATCACATTGAAATGGGAAGAAATAATCCACAAATGAGAAAGAGAATGCACAGAAATAGGAAAACTCAGACAGTGCAAAATCACAGAACAATGAAGGAAAAAAATGTTTTAGAAAGAAAAATGTAATGAATGATAAAATTTTTTCAGAGTGGTCAGGGAAAATAAGGGTTAAGATTTGGTAAAATAGGTTGATATTGCTGAATGGTACCTTTCCTTTTTTCCAGAATTGGGACTTAGGGCCCACAGCTGAGGACAATAAAGTTGAGGACCTCAATTGTTGCAGCCATCTTCCTCAGGACTAAGAGGCAACAAACCAGCTCTGCCACCACCAGCCACCACCCCAACCCTCTCTCTCTTCCCAGTTCATAGAAAAAGAGGGAAGAAATAGAGAGTCAGAATCCAGCCTTGTTGTGTGTTTACGGGAAGAGGCTTTTTGTTCTCCCAGGGAAGCTGTGCCTTTCCTCTATTCTCATTGCCAAGTAAGGTTGGGGTGGGAGTGGGTGGGAAGAGGAGCCTGACTTCTTGGTTGAATGTATTCTTAGGCAGGGGACTTGATCTGAGCAAATATAAAGGAATTGGAGAGAGATGTCAAATGGGAGTTTGGGGTGGGCTATGAAATATTCTAAACTCCCACCATTTTTCATTGCAAGGATGAGTATTTCCTGTTAAATAGGCCCTGTGGAAAATAGCTGGGATTGAGCCATTTTGGCAGTTCCCCTCTAAAGGAAGCCATCACCAGGCAAGAAGGTCCTAGCAGTAAGAGGATAGAGTGCCAGGAGTGTGACCTGAAGAGCCCTTGGAAGTAGCCAAGCCAGAGATACCTATATGAGGGCATATGTTAGTGGAAACCCAGAAGCAGTCCTAGAAAAATGCAAACACATATCTCAAGGGAGACCCTTCAGTTGGATGCCTGCCACTCAGAACTTCAGTTGTCAATCAATGTTAGGCAGAGAAGCAATGGCAACTATCAGAGTGAGAACTGCAGTCCTTCCCAGTTGGGCAGACAGTTGTCCACGTCCACCCTGATCATTTGCAGGGCCCATGGCAAGAATACAAATGGCAGCCCACATACCATATGTCTAAATATTTACAAGTTGTAAATCAAACGAACAAACTTTTAAATAAAATATGTTTCATCCTCCTACTTTGACAAATATATTTTCAAAACAACATGGAAGGCCAGGTTTGAATTTAGAATTTCTGAAATCCTTGGAGTTTCACATCAAAATGTAGCAAAACTGGAAGAATTGGTCTTCCAACCATGGCTCCTGGCCCACTTCCCATCTTTTCCTACACTGACACTTTCTCGTTCTTCAAGGATCCCAACATGCTCGGCTTCAACTCAAACACCCAATCTGTATCATCAACTGCTGTCCCTTGGCCACTTCTTAGGCTCTTGAGCGAATCTCCTTGGCTCTGTGGACTCATCTACTTGACAGGAGGACAGGCATTGCCAGAGTTGCCCTTCTAGTCTTGGGTCTAAGAGCACTACTGCACCTCTCCCTTTTCCTCTCCTATTTGCACCAACACATCAGAGGAGCTAGATCTTCAAGAGTGAATGGAGAGGATGAGACAAGGTTTTAAAACATTTTGAGATTGTAGTTTCCAGCAGAAACTGCTAGCTACTATCCAAAGTCTATTCTCTCCTTTTTCCTTAATAATAGAACTTCCATTTTACTTGGCATGTCCATGCACCTACTAAAGGACTATATTTCCAGACTCCCTTCCAGCTGGGCATGGCAAGTGACCAAGTTATGGCCAAATAAATGTAAGAGAAATGTTATGTGGGCTGCTTAAAATTGGAGGCTGCTTAAAAGGCACTGACTCAGCTGGAAGATGGGCCCTTTGTTCTCTCTTTCTCTTTCCTGTTGTCTGAAATGCTGAAGCTTCAGTAGCCTCTTGGACTATAAGATAACCTTGAAAGTAGATACATTTGAGTGGTAGAGCACAAAGACACAGCCTGGGACCATGATGACAGTGGATCTGCCATACCAACTGTGCATGGCCTACCTCTGGACTTTTTTTAACATGAAAGTAGTAAATTTCGATTTTGTTTAAGCATTGTTATTTTAGGTTTTCTGTGATTTCAGCCAAACACAATCCTGATTCAAAGTTTTAAACTAGACTGGACTTTATTAACTGGAAAGTTATGGAATCTACCCCAGATGTAACACAGAGATGAGAAAGGACAATTTAATATAGCATTGTTGAAAGTAGGGTCAAACAGTAGGGACCCTTTGGGGTTTTGAAGAATATAGTTTCAGCAGAGTGGTGGAGACATAAATCTGATTTCAAAAGATTAAGAAATTACTGGTTAATGAAAAAATTGGAATAAGGTTGAGTTCTTCTGAAAGTTTGACAGATTAAAGGAAGAGAGAGAAGATGTGGTCATAAAGATGGTTTTTGAAGCACATGGCATAGTTAGGCAGAACCGGGGAATATAGCAACAAGGGGTGGCAGGCTGAAGAAGTAAGATGGGAAAATCATGGAGCAAAGCTCTGGAGGAAGCCAGAAACAGAAGGAGAGAATGAGAAATGGAGAATTATGGAATATTTTGACGTAGAGAAGAAGGAGATTTTGATTTTCTCCTTAAAGTAGCGGTAAGGTCCTCTGCAAAGAATTGGAAGGCAGGGTGAGCTGGGGGTTTAGAGATGTGGGGATGTGAAAAAGGTTTGGAACAGCCCCTCTCCACAGCTAAGAAAGGACAAGACCTTTCAAATAAGACTTCCATAGTAAAAGAAGCTACCATTTGTGATGCCTATTATATGCTGGTTATTTTGCTAGATACATTATACACATTACCTTACTAAAAATGGAAAATCTTTGCAACTGCTGGCTACTTCTGTGACTACTCCTTCTCAGTTTATTTTGTGGGATCCTCTTCCCTGCTCTTTTTTTAATTATTTGTGGTCCTCAGGGTTTAATTCTTAGCCTTCTTCTCTTCTTACTCCCTCTGGGTAATCTCTCTCTCTCCCATGATTTCTATTGCCATCTGTGTGCTGCTGACTCCCAAGTCTATACCTACAGTCTATATCCCTTCCCCCTATACGCAGAGAACCAGACCCATTTATCCAAGTGCTTACTGGCTGTTTCATTTGGATGCCCCACACCTCTTCAAACTGTACATGTTCAAAACCTGCTTTCATGATTTCCCTTCAAACCTATTTTTCCTGCTGAGTTTCCTGTGTCTGTGAATTTCTAGAATAGTGTTAGGAGCAGAGATTCTGGAACCAGACAGCATGGATTCAATTCTCATCTCACACTAGCTGTGTCATCTTGAACAAATGACTAGACCTCAACGCTTCGGTTTCCTCATATGTGAAATAGGGATGATAATAGTACCTACCTCATAGGGTTGCTGAGAAGATTAATGAGATAATATATTTAAAGGATTTAGATCAGTGCCTGGCACGTGGTGAGGCCATGCAAGTGTTTGTACTTATTGCCAGAGTTAGAGAACTTGGATATCATCTTTGTCCCTCATTCTCACATCCCACCATTCACCAAGTCTTATTGATTCAGTCTCCACAACATCTCTCATCCCTCACTGCCACCATCTTAGCTTGATGCCCAAGATCAAGGGTCAGCAGGTTTTTATGTAAAAAGCCAGATAGTAAATATTTAGGTTTTGTAACTTGCAACCACCCAAATCTGCTGTAGTTGTGCAAAAGAAACTCTAGATTGAGCATAACTGTGTTCTAATAAAACTTTATTTATGGACACTTAAATTTGAATTTCATATAATTTTCATGTGTTAAAAATATTGTTATTTTTTAAAACTATTTAAAAATGTAAAAAACATTCTTATCTCGTGTGCTATACACAAATACACAAGATGCCAGATTTGGCCTTTGGACCATAATTTGCCTGGGCAAGATCATCTTTCGATGAAATACTAGTAGCTTTTTAATTGGTCTCTCAGCTTCTAATCTTGCATTCCCCCCAAATCTATTTTCCATGATGCCCCATTATCCTCAGGATGACCCTTATAATGTCCATAAGGTTCTTCATAATCTGGTCTCTGTTTATTTCTCACCACTTTTCCCCTTGTACTACATTTGCTTTAGCCCTGCTCAACTACATGAAGTTTCCTAAATACACAAGCTTCTTCCTCTAGGCCTTTCTATATGCTCTTCCTGGGGCTGGCCTGGTGGCACAACAGTTAAATGCGCACTTTCTGCTTTGGCAGCCCGGGGTTCGCTGGTTCGGATCCTGGGTGTGGACACGGCACCAGCACTGCTTGGCAAGCCATGCTGTGGTAGCGTCCCACATAGAAAGTAGAGGAAGATGGGCATGGATGTTAGCTGAGGGCCAGCCTTCCTCAGCAAAAAGAGGAGGATTGGCAGCAGTTAGCTCAGGGCTGATCTTCCTCAAAAAAAAAAAAAAAGAGAGATATGCTCTTCCTTCTGTCTATAGACTCTTTCTGCCCTTCCCCAATTTCTCTTACTTATTTCTCAGGTCACATTTCATATAACACTTCTTCCATATTTTCTGGTTAGGTGTCCCTTCTCATGCTTTTATATTGAAGTACTTGTCTCATTGTGTCATAACTGTATATTCATTTCTGCCTTAGCCAGTAGATTGAAACTCCTTGAGACTATCATTTTTACTTGTATATCCATAGTGCCTGTGTTAGAAACACATTTGATGAAGATATGACTCCCCATGGTAATCCTTCAAGGAACATATTATCATCCCCATTTTACAGATGAGAAAACTAAGGTTCAGAGAGCTTGAATATTTTTTTCCAAATCTACGTAGTAAGTACCAGAATAAAGCCTTGTTCATGCTCATTTCACTACCCCATGCTGCCTTCCAAAACTCAGGAATAACAAGAAGGATAGTTCTGCTCACAAAGTCTGGTTTTCTCAACTTCCAGTTAGAAATCTTCATTCCTAGTTCCTAGTCTGTCTTTGAGTTGCAAAGACCATTTTTAAATTAAATCTTTATTGTCCAGGAGTGAATACTTAGGTATTTTTAGGGATCTTATTTTATCCAAGAGATGTACCCTTTTTGAAATTATTCCTGAAATTCCTTTTCCTGTCCCTAAGCAACTCCCTCTCTCATTTCACATAGCAGCAATTCCAAACTCTCATCACTCACTTCATGGACTTTTCCTACTACCTTCCCTAATAGTAAAATGTTGAACAGTCATATTTAGGACTGAGGCTTCCATAGTCCTACCTGCTTTATTCAACCTGCTTGCCCAAAGGACTGTCTCAGTCATGTAGAGCTGAGCTCTAGAGAGTAAGTTGGTTGATTCTGAGACTATGCAACCCTCAGGTAGTACCATAGGCCATATGGAACAAGTGGGAGTTGCAAAGAGATATAGATTGTCCTAAGACAGATAGGGATCTTAGATAACGGAGAAATAGACAACCCCCAGGGACAAACGGGCTGTGTTCCAAAAATTCAATTTTAAATTGACCATTTGGAATGCAGAACACATTTTCCCTTAGAAACAATGCTATGAATAATTGCAGTTATTTTCCCAGGAAAGTCCACACAAGCTTGTTTAACTCATAATGTAACAGAAATATCTGCTAAGATATTTTAGATTTGCACTGAGTGCATCCCTAAATCCTTACTACTCTAAATTATAAATTAGCTGTGTCCATAGCTGCCACCCCCAACTAGACTGTGAGCTCTTTGAGGGCTGGAAACTGTTGAATTATTCATTTTTGTATTCTGAATGCCTGGCAAATAACTGGCAATAAATGTTGGTTGCATAAATGAATGGACAAATTTAATAGGCATTTGAATAGTGTTGAAAGTGTCTTAGGGAATAAAAACAGTAACATTTAGTGGGTACCTTAATATGTGTCTGGCACTGTGCTAGGCGGATGACCAATAAAGCAAGCTGTTTTGTTTAGCATACAGTTAGGGATGAAGAAGCTGAAGGCAATCTTAGTATTTGAGATAGAAAATAAATGGCTGCTGGACTTGCTAAATAAATGTTTTTGGATAAAAAATTGGATAAATGTATTGATTTGAAAAATGTCATAGAAAAATATCAATAGGAATTAATATGCAAAGGGAAGTGGTGCCTTTGAGGGGCTTGAGGACTGAGGAGGGGAGAGGTATGATCACAGCTAAAGAACAGAAGATGGAAGAAGAAATTTGGTAACAGTCAGAGAAGAGTGGTAAGGAAAGAATAGAAGGATTGGTCTGGATTAGGCTCTGGTTTAATTTCACCTGGTTTACTGCTTCCTGTAAAGAGGTGTTTGCTCTGGCCAGTTGTGAGTTTAGGTTAAGCTATTATCACTCTCTCAAAGATTGAAGTTAATTAGATTGATTTCTTTCCACAATGACAGTAGATTGAGCACTTGTTAAAATTTAGTAGGGATGGTGTCTTATTCAGCTTGGGCTGCTATAACACAATACTATAAACTGAGTGGTTGAAACAACAAACATTTATTTCTCACAGTTCTGGATGCTGGATGTCTGAGATCAGGGTGCCAGCATGGTTGCCTGGTGAAGGCCCTCTTCTAGGTTGAAGATGACTGACTTCTTGTTGTATCCTCACATGGCCGAGAGAGTGAGAGAGCTCTCTGGGGTCCCTTTTACAAGGGCACTAATCTCGTTTATGAGGGCTCCACCCTCACGATCTAATTATCTCCCAAAGGCCTCACCTTCTAATACCATCACATTGGGAGTTAGGATTTCAACATATGAATTTGAGAGGGACACAAACATTCAGTCCATAGCAGATGAATATAATGGTCAAGGCAGTGGAGTGGAGATATTAGGCAGTGAAGGAGATTGCAACCTGGGGATGTGGAAGAGGGAACACTATCTCTAGTTTTTAGTGGAGGCAGCAGAGGAAGGAGGGTGAAAGAGGAGGGGGAAGGAAAGCAAATAACTATTTCATAATTTTGTAA
This sequence comes from Equus asinus, assembly GCF_041296235.1. Lineage (NCBI taxonomy): Eukaryota > Metazoa > Chordata > Mammalia > Perissodactyla > Equidae > Equus > Equus asinus. Next base: position 82,998,532 of record NC_091810.1, on the reverse strand, counting down.
AGGGCCTAACCCCTCAGAAAGTCCCTCTGACTTACTGCCAGCCTGATCTTTGTTCTTTGGAAGCATAACTACAGCTACTTCTGCATTTACTTCATTGTCCCCAAAGTGCTAGAGTGCAATCAATACATACTTGTTGATTGATTATTCTTAGTATTTCAAACCAATCCACACTTTGAGTTTTATTAAGGATCTTAGAATTGACATTGATCAAGCTGAAGTCAGAACTGTCTGTAAATTTGCAAGACATTTTATGCCACTCCCCAAAGAAAAGCGTACATTTGTCCATGCCTATTATGCACCACACAATGTACTGAGGGATTTACTTACATTATCGTATTTCTAATAATTCATCATTATTTTTAACAATTACCGAATACCTATTATATGTCAGACCCTATGCTAGGCAATGATGATAAAAGGCAAAGAGGGAGAAGCTCTGACTTTCTAGCAGTTATAGTATAATGGGGAGAAGACAGGGCTAAACCAACAACCGCCACATAGTGTGATAAGTGCAGTGAAAGAGGTAAGTACTTGGCAATCTTGGAGGACAGAAATGGGGAGCTTTAATTCAAAATGGGTAGAAAATACAGACAATAAGAAGGAAACAGATATTTGTTGTTTCTCTGAATGAAAATTTAACTGGGTGCCAAGAGGACCCTAAGAAGACATGACTAAATGTTGTAAGATCTTGCATAGGATCCTGCGGCAGGAAAAGGACATTACAGAAAATGGAAGAAATATGAATACAATATGGATTTTACTTAATAATAATGTATTACTATTGGTTCAGTAATTGTGAAAAATGTACCACACTAATGTAAGATGTTAATAATAGGGGAAATTGGGTGTGGAATATATGAGAACTGTTTGTACTATCTGTGTAATAACTTTGGAAATTCAAAAGTGTTCTAAAACAAAAGGTTTATTAAAAACTTTTTAACTGGCATTTTGTATTTTTATTAAATCTGTCAACTCTAACACTTTTACTTCCAAATAATAATTAAACATAAAATATGAAAAATTACCTTAAGTTGATAGTTTAAGGGATTTGTGTTATATGTATGATTTCTCCTAAATATTTGATCCAAGCACTTTATTTTCTACAAACAGTTGGTTTTCTTTTTAGGCAAGCCTCAACCAACCAAATAATTGTTAAACAGGGCATATACTTCAATGTGGAGATGCTTTGCCTCTAAGTGCCATAGACTATCACCAGTTGTGACCAATTTCAGAAGCCAAAAAAGAACTGGCTTAAATTCCTCTCTCTCTCTCTTCCTCTCTCTCCCTCCCTCCCTCCCTTTCCCTCCCTCTCCCTCCCTCTCTTTTTCTCTCCCCCGCCCCACGCACAAATGAACTATCAATAGAATTAGTCTTAATTTGGGTTATGCACATCTCAAGAGATTTAAAAAAATCCAGTTATGAGAAAATCAGCAAGGTTAAGGCCCTGCAAGTAATCACTTGCCTAGGGTGACAGCTAATTTATGCTGCCTGAATGGAAAACAGTGCTGATTATTTTACTCTCCTCTGTGGGAGAACAACTTGTGTGTTGTAGGAGAAGACCTTAGAGTCTGGAATAAAAAATGGAATAAAAAATAGAACTGTATATTTTAACAGTTTTATTTGAAGGTGAGCTTAGAAAAGGTCTCTTAAACCCCCCTCCCCCACCCCTTGGGGCCAGAAAAGGGAAGATGGGGCTTTTAAGAATGAGAATGAATTTTAGAATATTTGTTGTTTTCCAGATACAAGACCACCAAATATATTTTGCAGAGCTTTGTTTAATTTCTGCTTTGTTGCTTAACAAAATTAGGAAGTTAGATTCTTATTGCTTAATACTTAAGTGCTGATAATATGCTAGGCCTTGTAAAGAAAATAATCGTGTCTTCACGATTATGGTAATAGAAATGGTGATAGAAATCACATATCAGAGGTTATATGGGTTCCCTTGATATCTTAACTTTTCATTTCTACTCTAAGTGGCAAGCCCCTAAAACTAACAGGTATTTGTGCCACAAAAGATTTACATGTGTCATAAATTTCACTTTGCAAACCTGTAGAGCATGTTTAAAATTATGTGAAAAAATTAGGCAAAGGGCTTTGGTGTCTCCAGAGATAAGGAATGGTTCCTATGCTGTTTCTATTTGTGCTGCTCAAAAAGGGTTTTGTACTTTTAGAGGGGAGGGGAATCATGTTAAGTTGGGCTTTTATTTATATCTCAGTGCCCTTGGCCTCCTGCAAAAACATAAGGCAAAAGCTATTTTAAAAACACAGATAATACTTTCAAGGATTTGGGTTCGTTCTAAAGCAAGACCATGGATTCTTGAGATTGATTCACACAGGCGGGCTAGGTCTGTCAAAGGAGCTAAAAAAGAGCTTCGTTTTTCTCTAAATCGGACTCTGTTCCCGGAGAGCTCGGGGCGGTCCTGGTGGGCGACCCCGGAAGGCCGGGCCGCTCGCGCTCCTCAGGCTCCCAGGACCAGAGGCCGTGGGAAGAGCCGGGCTCCGACGGTAGGGCGCGGGGCGGTAGCTCTGAGGTCCCTGTCGCGGCCTTAGCCACCTCAGGCTGCCGCCGCCGCGGCCCCGGCCCGGACGCCTGCCGGGCGCGCAGCCACGGGGACTGCTGCCTCCATTCCAGGCTCGGCGGGGGCAGGCGAGCGGCAGCAGCGTCCTTTCGGTGGTCGGGAAGCGCCGTTCCAGGAGAAAGGCCGCGGGCGGGGCTTAGAGCCGCGCGGGGCGATTTCCTCACACAGTGGTCAGCCAGGGCGAGGAGAGGCCGCGATGGGGTCAGGGCGGAGCGCCACATGGCTCGACCCGGACAGGCCTCAGCGTTGGCGAGCACTGAGGAAGCAGTGTAGCGGGGACCCTACAGCCCACACTGCGCCAGGATGGGTCAACGAACGAACGTTTCACCACAGCCCACACGCCTAAGAGGGAATTTGAGAGCGCATGGGGGAGGGGCGGAGAGAGCGGGCGGTTCGCAGAGAGCATGCTCCGTTCTGAGAGCCGTAAGTGGACGGCCACGCATGCGCAGTGAGCCCAGGGTGGGCAGGCAGCGGGGAGGGGCTGGAGTGAGCGGGCTGATGTGTTTATCCGGTTTTCTGGGGTGGGCGGTCAAAGCGCACGCGTAAGGGCGAAAGGCGGCCGAGCTGGGTAGGGGAATGCGCATGCGCTGAGCAAGCCGGTAGCTTGGGGAGGGTGTGGAGGGGGCTCTTAGAGGAGAAGCAGGGGAAAAGGGAAGCGAAGGGAAAGGAAAGGGCGGGGGGAGGGGTGAGAGTGTGCTCTGCGCATGCGTGCGAGCGCTGGCGACGACGGCGGCGGGGGAGGCTCGGGGATGACAGTGGCTTTGCCCGTTGGGGTAACGGTCGTCGTCGCCGGCAGGGCCTGAGGCGCCGCACAGCCCGCGGGATCCATTAAGACCGCAGCAGCCCGGGCCCTACGGAGCTAGAGTGGCGCGTGGAGTCGGGGTGAGGGCGGCGAGGCACGGGGGGAGGGGCCTGCAGCGGGCCGTGCTGTGTGCTGGGCGGCGGCGGGGCCTGGCGCTGTGAGCGCTCGCCTCAGCCGCGGCCGGGCGGGCGCCGTGGGCGGCGGCTGCCGTAGTGCTTGGCGGAGGAGGTGTCGTGTGCGCGGCGCGGAGAAGATGGCCGGGCAGTGAGGGGGCGGCGCTTGCGCCTGGTGACCTCGGAGTGAGCGACTGAGGAGCAAGGGGCGCCGCCGCGGCCCGGCTGGGCCTGCTCCCCGCCCCCTCCCGCCGGCGGCGGCGGCCCGCGCACTTCCTCCCCGGCCCCCCCTGTCGGGTGGGGGACTTGTCTGCCCGCTTCGCCACCTCAGGGAACGGCGGGGCTGTAACCGCCGGGGCGGAGAGGCAGGCGCCGTCCGGGCCCCGCGTCCGATATGGAGAGAGCGGCGGCGGCCTCCTCCAGCCGCGGGAGCAACGTTCGCCGCAGCCGCGGCGGCTTCGAGCACTAGATCGAGGAAGCCGCCGCCCGAGCCGTCGTCCTCGCCGCTGCCTCCGCGCCGGGCGTTGTGATGGAGTAAGGGCCCCGCGGCCCGTGAGAAGCGAGCCCGCCCCTCGGACCGGGCCAGGGCCTGCTCCCGCGCCCGCCCAGCTCGCCCTGAGGAGGTGCCTCGGCGCCCGGAGATGCAGCTCGAGCGAAGGCCGCCCGCCGAAGCGCGGGGCTAGACCGAGCGCCGAAGCCGCGGCGTTCTGCGCCCGCGCCGCCCGAGACGAACTCGAACGCTCGTTTCTCTCTCTCTCTCTCTTTTTTTTTTTCATCTGCAAGTCTCAGGGACCGAGGAGGGGCGCCAAGGCCCCATGTGTGGGAGGATTGCTTCAGCTCCACAAACTTGCACGGATTTCGGTTACTACTTTGGCCAGTGGTTCTGCTCCGATTTCCCTCGAATTGTTGCAAATTCGCCATTGTTCCCCGCCTGCTTACAAAGTTGGATCCGGAATTTCTTTTCCACCGGGAGCCGGCGGTGTCGAAGCGTCTGCAATGAACCCCGTGAATGCTACTGCTCTCTACATTTCCGCGAGCCGCCTAGTGCTCAACTACGACCCCGGAGACCCCAAGGCGTTTACAGAGATTAACAGGCTCCTGCCTTACTTCCGACAGTCCCTCTCGTGCTGTGTTTGCGGTGAGACGCTTTTTATTGTTCCCTTTTCAGTGCTGGTCGTAGAAAAGCTCCTGGGCAGTGGTAACGGGAGCGGTTTGCCGGCGCGGGGCTCGGAGGCAGCTTTTGTTAGCGGCGCCGCGGCGTACGGTCAGTAGTTCTGAAACTCGCCGGAGGACTTTCGCCCGGCGTCCCCGGCACAGCCCTCCCAAACCGCAGAGTATAGCGGCCTTACCGTTCAGAACGCGTTCCTTCGTCTCGGGTCGTTTCCTTACCATTTCTGGTGATAGTTTTTTAAATGAAGTGAAATATACTTGCATATTGCTGCTTTTTTTTAAAAAAAACCTTTGATAAAAGAGCTGACTTAATACCTCCCTTGGTTAGACGTGGTTAAATTTGGTTAAGCTTGGTTAAAACCTGTCCATGTGGCATGTTTGCGTTTCCCCAAACTGGTGTTACGTGTGGGTGGTGGTATAATCTGATGCACCCACAGCCAGTGAACTTGGTGTGGAACTTTCCCCCAGGGTCTTCAGCAGATGCTTTGACAGTAAACAGTGAGCCAGTGAAGACTGATGGTAACTGGTGGGATTTTTGCAGGATTGTGTTTCTTGTTTTGTGGTTTTAATATACTGTGGCCTGGTAGAAAGTTTATTTTTTAGGTGATTTTGTTTGGAAAGTATTAACTTGTGTTGGGCAGGATACTGTCAAGTTATTTTTGAGAGAGGAAGATATGCTAACTTGTCTAATAAATCCGTGTCTCCAAAGTGATAACTTGGGTTAACTGTGCACGTTTTCCAAAAAACCTAGACTTAAAACGTTAATAGAAAGGAAAGACCAACTGGCAAAAAAAAAAAAAGTAATATACTCCACTTCATATTCTTATTCCGCCAAAAATTTTGAGGTTTTGTTGATTCACTCATGTGTTTAATCAGAACTTGAGAAATTCAGGCGTTTCAGGCTTTCACTTTATCTTAGATAAAGAAGAGTAATTTTGCGACTTCAGTGGCTCAAGGGGGAAATGGTTTTCATTTGAGATTGATCCCACATTTTCTGTATGGCTCTGGGGTAAGGCACTGAGGGGGTGCAGAAGAGGTGAAGATTGTGTTTTTTTTGCATACCAAGCTGAATCTCATAAACGTGTAAGTAACTGTGTTAGAGTGTGATTAAGTGCTTGTGTGACTCATAACGGACACTTAACAGCTTTATAGAGAAGCAGTTGCTCAGGGCAAATCACTTAACTGCCCTGGGCCTCAGTTTCTTCTTATATAAAATGAGAGTTTTGGTCTAGATTAAGAGTGTGTTTTTCAGCTTAAATTTTACAAGTATAAGCGTAAGCATTTGTTTGGTTTCACCATACTCCCTAACTCCACTTTCACTTTTTATGGACTGCTTGTTATGTCTTCACAGTTTTTGATAGTTTTTGGAGTGAGGAGATGGAGGTGCATAACTTGCTTTTCCACAAACCGTTTTATGGGGGGAGTTACTACGGTGGCGATGTAGGGGAAAGAGAGGGTGTAGGGCAGCCCACCCTGGCCTGCTGGAACAGCAATAGAGAGTGAAGTGATTATCCAGGTAACACTTGAAGATCTGGTAGGTCTCCTTTTTACTAGGTGGATGAGACCTAGCGCTCTAATTTAAAAGGGGGAAATGGTAGTTTTGAATTGTGTAGATGCTTGGAATGCTAAGTTCTTATCAATAGCTTCGGGATAGTTGTGGTCTAATTGAGCATTTTCCCAGATTCTAACCTGGATTTAAAAAATGGCATTGAAGATAAAGCTACATTAAAAAAAAGTCCAACGGTAGCTTTTTTTTTTTAAGCTAATCTTGCAACACAGGGGGAATTTTTCTGACAGTCGGCCTTTGTAATTATTCTTCTTGTTCAAGCTTCCCTCCCCCACCATTCCTATGGAAAAGATTTGTGGGTTTTGCTTCTCTTTTATAATTGAGTAGCTGGCATAAAATTTCCGCAATTTAGATGTAGATTCAGACCCCCCCATCTCTTTGGGCATACGCCTGTGCTTATTAAGAAATAGAAAAAAAAAAAATCAGTTATTTGAATTCACATTCAGCATTTGTGTCAGATGTTGTCCTAGACTCTTTTTCTTAGCTGAAGAGCATAAACTCATTCACATTAATAGGACATGTGCCATCTTATTTCATGAAGATAGTAAATATGTAAAAATAAAATTTAATTCTGTCTTGATGCTGTAAATAGGGAGTTTGTTTCAACAGGTCCTCCAACGTCTGACCTAGTCCTGTCTTTTCAGCCTTTTATTCAGCTGACCTCTTACATAATTTCTCTGCTTTAGCCAGATTGATGTTTTTACCTTTTCAGACATACACGCCTTACATCTTCCTTCTCTTTTTCCCATGTTTGCTCTCTGCAGTTCTTTCTGCCTAAAATATACTTTTTCTCTGTGGTCTAACTCAACTCCCTCCTTCCTCAGTAAATTCTTTGTTCCAGTCATAGGCACTTATAACTCCTTCAGTGCAGTTTTTATATCTAATTCTTCTGATATCTTAGGGAAAATACTATTTTTTGTACATTTTTGTGTTCCTTCTCCCTCATCCTCCCCTATCCAGTGACTTGCATGTAGGTGTTTATGACAGACTCACAGGAAGAAAGTAAGAGGAGGTGAGGGAGGGAAAGTAAAAGGCCTTCAAACTTTGCAGTTAGGTTCAAATCTTGGCTCTTCTACTTACTGTGTAGGCAAGTTGCTTTAACTTTTTGCCTCAGTTTCCTTTATCTACAAAAGGGGATAATTTGTTTCTCCAAATTTGTGTTATATGTAGGTTTATTTTTAAGTGGGGAAAAACCTTTTGAACCCATGAGCACAAGCCTATGAACTGGTGCCTGGCGCGTATATGATTCATATCCCATCCTTGGGCAGAGGTAGAGAAAGGTAGGAGGAGGGTGAGAGGAGTCTGAACTGTCAGGTCAATTACTGTCAAACCTAGATTATTCACTGGAACTACAGGTTTTGTTATCATTGTTCTTTGAAATGTTAATTAGCTGATTATCAGTTTGTTTTTCAATTGCTTTGTATATTTAAACCTTCTGAAGCTTCTAGTGAATGGGATAGCAGTGCTCCAGAGAGTTACTGTACTTTCTAGGCCACAGAAACAGTGACCAAGACAGTATTACTCTGAGTACTCTTTTTGGGTCAGTTCTCTCCCCTTAGTCTAAATGTTGGACTTGCTTTATCATTTCTCAGAAAGTAGAATTTCTTTTCTTTTGATGGCATGAGACTTGATAAATTCTGCTCTAGGGACTTTAAGTTTTTCATTAAATTTGTAAGTTCTCAAATGATATAACAAGTATGATATATAGAATCAAATCATGTTACAACTGGAATGACAGATTAAGTGGAAAAATATTATTCTCTGACATATTTAGAGTCCTGTAAATTAATCATGATCAGATCTCTACTCAGGAACATGAATATTTTCCTGATGTTTTAATTAGAGTATAGAAACAAAGTGGGTTTGGCTTTGGATTTGTTGAGTAGTTGTGGACCTTTTGGACATCCAATTTCTCATTTATAAAATGGGGAGAAGCTGGACATTAGTGTTTCCCATTGACATAGGGTGACATAGGCTGACCAAGTTTTTGTTTTGAATGTTAAGGACTTAAAATTCTGTCATCGTTTTTTTACTACTGCTACTCTTACCTTCTAGTGGAGGGTAGATGATTCCCTGAGGATGAGAGCCTTGCTTGTCTTGTTCATCATTATACCCCTGCTCCTAACATTTACTGGCTCAACAAGTATTTGTTGAATGGATGAAATTACCATTAAAAAAAGAGAGTTTCAAAGTAGAAAGGTTGTGCTCTCAGAATGACTTACTTTACGCATCTTTTAGATCGAGGCTAAATTAAAAGGACATTTGAATAATTGTATGTAAGTGTTAGATTAATGTTTTATATTTATATTTTTCTCAAGCGTGGACTCATTTGATACTTAAGATTTTTCTTTCTTTTTCTTTTTTAAAGATTTTATTTTTCCCTTTTCTTCCAAAACCCCCTGGTACATAGTTGTGTATTTTTAGTTGTGGGTCCTTCTAGTTGTGGCATGTGGGATGCTGCCTCAGCGTGGCTTGATGAGTGGTGCCATGTCCGCGCCCAGGGTTTGAACTGGCAAAACCCGGGGCTGCTGAAGCAGAGCACACGAACTGAACCACTCAGCCATGGGGCTGGCCCCAAGATTTGTTTTTCTTGTACTTAAAATCACTATAATTAAAATTTTTTTTATTGTAGTAACATAATATAAAATTTACTATCCTAACCCTTTTTAAGTGTACAGGTAAGTAGTGTTAAGTGTATTTATTTACATTTTGTTGTGACACATTTCCAGAATATTTTTTTTCTTTTTTGGTGAGGAAGATTGGCCCTGAGCTAACATCTTTGCCAGTCCTGTTCTATTTTGTATGTCGGTCACTGCTACAGCGTGGCTTGACAAGTGGTGTAGGTCCGCGCCTGGGATTTGAACTCATGATCTCTGGGCCACTGAAGCAGAGCGCACTGAACTTAATCACTACGCCACTGGGCTGGCCCCCAGAATATTTTCATCTTGCAAATCTGAAACTCTGTACCCATCAACCAACCACCCATTACCTCCTTCCCCCCAGTCCCTGTTAACCACCATTCTACTTTGTCTTTATGAATTTGACTATGCTAGGTACTTCATATGGGTGGAATCATGCAGTATTTGCCTTTTTTGTTCATTGGCTTATTTCACTTAGCATAATGTCCTGAAGGTTCATCCATGTTGTAGCATGTGACAGAATTTCCTTTTTTCTTAAGGTTGAATAATCTTCCATTGTATGTATACCACGCTTAATTTATCCATTCATCCAATGGTAGACGTTTGAGTTGCTTCCAACTCTTGGCTATTGTCAATAGTGTTACTGTGAACATGGGTGTGCAAATAACTCTTCAAGACCCTGCTTTCGGTTCTTTTGGATCTATACCCAGAAGAGGGATTGCTGGATCATATGGTATTTCTATTTTTAATTTTTTGAGCAAACTCCATATTTTCCATGGTGGTTGCACTGTTTTACAATCCCACCAGCTGAACAAGGGTTCCAGTTTCTTCACACTCTCCCTCGTCAACACTTATATTTTCTGGGGTTTTTTTTGATAGTAGCCATTTTGATGGATGTGAGGTTATATCTCATTGTGGTTTTCATTTGCATTTCTCTAATGACTAGTGTTGTTGGTCGTTTTTCCATATGCTTCTTGGCCATTTGTATATCATCTATGGAGAATCACTATAATTTTTTATCTTGAAACCTTACTTCACTCATTACATCTTTATTACTCACCTGTGATGTTCTAAGTGCTGGAATAGAAAGAGGCACATGGCCTCTACCTGTATGTTGCTCAGTGTTATGGGGAAGACAGATAAGGAAACCAGTAAACCCAAATTATTGGGTAAGTGCTGTGTTAGACGCACTTGTTATACCAAATCTCAAGTGTCATAATAGAACACTTGTAAGTCAACTTTCTTGCACGTGTAAAATTGTAAGAAATTAACTATAAATGAGTTTCTCACTCTGTATAACTTGTTTCTGAACAGTTGTTTGGGTCAAAGTTTAAGCAAACCTGATTGGCGTTAGAGCACAGTTGGGTTTACCATTTTTTTTCTTGGAATTTAAGTTCACCTTTTCTCTAATCTGGGAAGAATTCTTTAGGAAGCATTTATCTAGTAGGCTGGTAGGGAAGAAAAATATTTAGTAATTTGTCACGGCAGATACACTTCTTTTATTTCAGATATATTTATTTAACCATTTGGGTTTTTTTCCTGAGGAAAATCTCCTTTTTATAGTTTTCTTTTTAGTATTCTAAAAATTAGTTCCAAAATATTAGTCCCTACTTGGTTATGTTTATGCAAAATGAAATTGCCTTAGGGAAACGACTCCCTATATGCATTGTTCTGGATGCTGAGAGAGATGAAAGAGGTTTGATCCACAGTCCTTTGTCATATGATACAACTGCCTGAAAAGTTAGTGATGCTAGTTTAAATAATGGTTCAAGGCAAGCAGTAGGGTACGGTAGAACTAGGCAGGAGAATTGTTTCCGTCAGGTGAGATCTAGGAAGTATGGGGCTTGAGCTGAGCTGGGCCAAAAGGAATGGTGAAGTTAGTGGACATTTTCAGCAAAGCTTGAGGGAGAGAACAGTTGGCTTGTTTAGGCTGCAGAAAATCAAGTTTATCTGTAATGAAGAGTCCTTTTAGGAGAGTCCTTGCCCTATAGTGGTTCCTCAGGGGCCTTTTGTGTGGGGAACCTTGATGCCAGGCTAAGGAATTTGACATTTACCTTGTGGACCTTTTTTTTTTTCCCCAAAGTGTGCTCTATAGGCCATCTAAATAAAAATCACCTAAAGAGCTTAGTAAAATTCATATTCCCAGTTAACACATCAGATGGATTGAATTGGAATCTCTGTGGGCAGGGCCTTGTGATCGGCCTTTTAACCCCCCATCTTGATATGGGGAGGGGGATTTGCAAATCACTGGTGGGAGCATTTGAGAAACACCATTTTAAGTGGGAGAGTGATGTGATTGAAATTCTGTTTTAGAAAAGATTAATTTGAGTGTGGAATACAGGATTATTGGAGTATGGTGAAACCTAATTAGGAAGGATAACAGAGGTATCTGTATTAATAGAGGCCTGAATAGTGTTGAGAGTGGAAGGGGAACATCATAAGATAATGCGAAGGGAAAATGTCATCCTCATGATTATCATAACATTTTAATTCTTTGATTTGTACTGTATTATGCTGTGTCATTGTTAGGTATATTTCACTATGAATAGATTAAATGACATTTCTTATCTTTATATTTATAAACATGTCTAGTACAATGTTTTCACATAGTATATACTTGATAAAATGTACTGAATTGTATTGAAGAACTGACAAAACCTGGCAGTTCAATACAGATACGTCGGAAAAACTGAAGGAGTCAAAAGGTAATTCAGTTCATATCATAAATTGATTTTGGGAGTACATGAAGAATTTAGAGAGGCTGATTTGAAATAATACAAGGACAGCTCACTTAAAATATTCTTCAGGGATTTAACAGTTTAGTATTGGATTTTGAGAGAAGTCAGGTGCTTGGGAGATGTTGCGGTTAAGATAGGAATTAGAGCAGATCACGTTTGGGCCTGAGGAGAAGGAAGAGAAGGATGAGACAATGTTGAATCATTTGATGGTGTCTGGGGCTTGGGGTTAGTGAGAAAGATTGTTGGAAATATGGTTAGGAAAGGATAAAAATATAATCTAAAAATTTTTACTTTATGCCCTTCCTTGGAAACTTTGATTTTTAGAATAAGTTTATATACTATTTGGTATAGTAAAGCAAGCAACATGTCTTCTGAGTTTTGGGGTTGTGGTTTTCAGTCTCCTCCTCCGCACTCCTTGTTTTCTTCATGTTTGTGTGTGTTTGCACACATTGCATTGATAGCATTCCATCATTAATTGGTTAATCCCTTACTGTATTGGCTTCTCTCAATTGACACTTCCCTTGGAATCAACTTGGCTACTTTTATTTATGATTAAGTTTGTTTTTGTGAATTCTAATGTACTTTCTAGTTTTCTTTTTTTCCTGAGGAAGATTTGCCATGTGCTAACATCTGTTGTCAGTCTTCCTTGTTTTGCTTGAAGAAGATTCACCCTCAGCTAACATCTGTGCCAATTTTCCCCTATGTTTTTATATGTGGGTTGCTGCCACAGCATGGCTGCTGGTGAGTGGTATAGGTCTGTGCCCAGGAACCAAACTTGGGCCACAGAAGCAGAGCACACCAAACTTAACCATCAGGCCACAGGGCCAGTCTCCTAAATTTTATCTTTTATTTTAAAAAGTGATATTTCAAAATCTTTATTCTAATTTCTGTTGTATTTTTCTGTGTCCAGAAGTCACTTTTGACTTTTCTTCTTATCCATTTAATTTCTCTTACTCTGTCTTTTCTCTTATAAGATTATATTTTTGTTCCCTTGTCTGGAAGTTAATTTAGATACTTTTTTCACCTTAATTATTGTATATCTGGCCATTTTTATCATCTTTTTCTTGCTCTGATTCAGTCTATAATATTTTAGCAGAATTATTTTCATTTTATTGCCTTTCTACTCCAGAAACCTTCTTGAATCTTTGCAGAGTTGGAATATCTGGAATAAGCTGTTTTTATCTAGTTTTATAGCCAGTGTATTTTGCATGTCCTGACTTTAGTTGTCTACCAGCATTTGTCCATTTTCTTTATTGTTCTAACTCACAGAAAATGTGCGCTTAAAATGTTATCTGGTCTCAGATTTGGAAATAAATTGTTTTCTAGCAAAATTGAGTGATTTTATAATTCTTTATGCAACAAGTAAAGGCATACCTAAACTGAAGGGTGGGTGGTCCAGTGTATAACCTAAGGGCTTTTGACCTCCTACCAATCCTGCTAAATGCCATTCCCTTGAAGTTTAAATTTTTGTTTGATGTTCTGAAATTTGGAACTCTTGCCATATATAATATAGGAATCTAGGATTAGAAGGGAGTATTCCAATTCAGGCATCTTTATGATGAATTTCTTAATCCCCTCTGCAGTTAATCAATTGGTTGTGCAGCCTGTGACTGAACATATTCAAGGTATGAGATAGGATATGACTGTCATATCCACCAGAAGCTGTGAGTTGTGTCAGGATCCTTTTATAAGGTGTTATTGAGCTTGCCAGCTCAATTTTTATATAGGTCTTACAAGGAAGGTATTACTAGGTCCTTCTTCATGGTGAGAATATAAAACCTTAGGCAGAAGACCATAAATCATACAGCCATTTCTTCCCATCAAATAATCTTTTCTGTAATGTTCTTGAAAGTTCATCCAAGACTTTTCCTGAATACCTCTAGGATGGTGAGCTAAATTTTACTCTGCAAAATAGCCATATCATTGTTTGATAACTTTTTTTAAAAGAACTTTTTTTTTTAGAAAGTTCTTGCTTCTAGTTTCCTCAACTCTCCTCTGTAATTGTCTCCTGTTGATGTTTTTGTCCTCTGGAACAATTTAGAAAGCCTTTAATAAAATTTTACCCTTTAAGTGTTGGAAGACAGTTTTCATGTCTGTCCTGGTTTCAGTTTCTTCCAGAAGTGTGGACTTTTGTGTCCAAGTCCACAGTATTTTACATGTGGTCAGGTGGGATTATTTGCCTTGTTGACTTGGACAAATTATTTCTCCTTGTTTCATTTGTAGAATGAAATTGTTGGACTGAAGCAGAGATTTTGATTGTGAATTTGGCCCCCAGACATTTTTTTTAGCTTGTTTAAAAATGTACTGGATTGGTGGTCAGTGTTTTAAAATCTAGAGTTAACATAAAAATCCAGATTTTAGGCACCTCCTGGAAAATTGTAAGACCTGGCAACAGTGGGTCTACATTCTCTTGTAGCCTGGCATCATTGGCTGTAGTTGAGGGGAGAAATTCTCCTTTTTGGGGGTGGAGGTATGTCCTCTTCAGTTTGCCCTAGGTCCAACCTAGCCTTTGTCACTTTTTTTTTTTTTAAACTTTACCTGTTTGTCCCCGTAGACATTTGGATTTGTGATCCTCAGGAATGGAGGATTTTTTTTTAGATTTTATTTTTCCTTTTTCTCACCAAAGCCCCCTGGTACATAGTTGTGTATGTTTTTTAGTTATGGGTCCTTCTAGTTGTGGCATGTGGGATGCCCCCCAGCATGGCCTGATGAGCAGTGCCATGTCTGCACCCAGGGTTCGAACCCGTGAAACTGTGGGCAGCCAAAGCAGAGCACGTGAATTTAACCACTCGGCCATGGGGCTGGCCCCCATGGAGGATTTTTTTAGGGTCTCTTGTGCTTTACGCACTATTTTGAGCCATAGAATTCTGTGTTGGGATCTTGAATTATTCTGTGAAACCTTCTTACCTGGATAAGAAGATTGGTTTATCTTGTGTAGCAGTCAGAGAACAGTTGTTGGTTCACAGTGTTTCTGGTCAATTAAAACATTTTCGCAAGTTGGTTGATAATGTTCAAATCTTCTCTATCCTTAGCTGATTTTCTCTTAGTTTTGTCAATTTTTGAGAGTGTTGAAATCACTAACTATATTTATGGGTTTGTCAGTTTCTCTTTGGAGTTTTATCAGTTTTTGCTTCATGTATTTTGAAACCCTGTTACTATGTATATAAAACAATTTTGGACATATGGAATATAGTTATAATAACTTGAATTTTTAATGTTCTGTTCTACTAATTCTGTTATTTGTCATTTCTGGGTTTGTTTCTGTTGATTGTTTTTTCTGCTCTTTGTAGGTCGTATTTTCTTGTTTCTTTGCATGCCTCATTAATTTTTATTGGATGTCAGATAGTGTGAATTTTACCTTCTTGGTAAAATTGTACCTTGTTGATGGATATTTTTGTACTGTAAATATTCTTGAGCTTTCCTCTTGAGTTGTTACTTGGAGACGGTTTGAACCTTTTCAGACTTGTTTTTAACCTTTTGTTAGGCAGAACCAGAGCAGCCTTAGAGGCTAATTTTTCTGCACTACTGGGGCAAGAACCTTTTGACTACTCTATCTGAGGCCTCGTAAATGATGAGGTTTTTCAGTCTGGGTGGTTGGAATAGGAATTATTCTACTGCCTCTGATTTACAGGGACTGTTCTCTGTGCTTCTTTCTAGGGGTTCTTTGTCTCACTTGGGGTAGTTTCCTCATACGCCTGTGCTGATCAGTACTCAGCTCAAGACTTGAAAGGAACCTTGTAAAACCTCTGGTGCTCTTTGTCTGTGCAGCCCTCTCATCTCTAGTACCCTGCCCTGAGAAGTCCAGTTACCTTGGCCTCCCAGCTCTGTTTTCTCAACTGAGGGAGACTGCTAGGCTTTGTCTGGGTTCTCCTTCCTTGTGCTGTGGCCTGAAAATTATCTCTGTGCAGTAAGATGGGTCACTTGTAGGGCTCTTTTTGTTTGTTCCCCCCTCAGGGATCACTGTTCTGTACTGTCTGTTGTCCAATATCTGAAAACCGTTTTTTCCCCCAGTTTTTTTAGTTGTTTCAAGTGGGAGAGTAAATCTGATTATTCCATTTTGTCTGGAAGCAGAGTCAGGTTACATTCTAAACCTGTGTTGTCCCATACAGCAGCCACTAGCTTTCAATTAAATAAAATTTAACGTGCAGTTCTTTAGTTATACTCAGCTACATCTTAAGTGCTCAGTAGCCACATGTTGGTAATGGCTACCTTATTGGACAAAGTTCTACATGACAATGCTATAACAACTAAAGAACTTAGATTTGTTCCTGAAGGCTGTGGGAGTATTGAAAGTTGCCTTCAGTGTTTTCATCTCAAGTTTTGATTTTAAAACATGGAACTGGATGGTGTTACGAACAGATCACTGGAGCACACCACTATAGACTTATACAACAGTTTCCCCCACTCAGTGTTAGTGAATTGGGTTCAAGAAGCTGTACCACAGTGTTCATGTAGTAAAAGTTTCTGTTACTTAAAAAAGAGAGCGAAAATAGTGTAACTATTTTCCTTCCTTTAAGATGATGCAATTTGAGGAGATGTCAAATGAATATTGGGCCAAATAGTGGTGCCATAACCAGTTAATAATTCTGCTGGAATTCTTCTGTCTGCCATAAGGGTTTTAATTTTTAGTCACATATTTTGTTAACTGTTAGTGGTGTCCATTCGGTTCTTTCAATTCTTTGTATATTGATTCAATGGACCATTGATTGGGGACAAGAAACATTAAGAAAATTAAGTTGATAGTGAAGTAGGAGGTAATGGGAAACATAAAATTTTAATGATTCTAAATATTTGGTTCATGATTATTATACCTCTCTCTGTAAGTTGTCTGTGTTCTCCTAACATCCTTTATATCTAAAAGCAATGTTAAAAAGAGAAAATATAGTGATACGCAGTATGGCCTTTTATTTTTAGAGAATAATTATTTTTATTTTTAGAGACTTGTTATTTTTAGAGACTATTTATTTTTAGAGACTCGCAATGTGTTATTTGAAGTGTTTGCAAATACCAATATAAAGCCACCCTTAGTTCATCACTTAGTAACAAAACACAAAAATGGTTAAAAGGGGCTGGCTCCGTGGCGGAGTGGTTAAGTTCGTGTGCTCTGCTGCGGCGGCCCAGGGTTCGGATCCTGGGCGCGGACATGGCACCGCTCGTCAGGCCATATTGAGGCGGTGTCCCACATCCCACAGCTAGAAAGACCTGCAACTAAGATATACAACTGTGTACAGTGGAGGGGTTTGGGGAGATAAAGCAGAAAAAAAAAAAAGGTTAAATTTTTTAGTAAAAAATACAAGGATTCTAAACATCGTCACGTGCAGTTTTGTCCTTGCATAATGTATTCAATTTTAGTGTATATTTTTAACGTTCATGGGTTTACAAGCAAGGTATGTCATTTTAATGTAGATATGCCACCCAAAAGCATTTTCTTACATAATTTACATAAAACAAGAAGTAGCCTTTTAGTGGAAAGTCAAATTTGTCTTTGTATATTTTCTTAAAATGAGCTTTATTTATAGTATAATCTCTTACAAAATATTAATTTTTTTCTTAAAATTACTTTGTTAAATGATTGGATTATATGATTAGAAAAAATCCCCAGGAGTTCTTGTTATTGTGAAAAATAGCATCAAGGAAAAACAGGTTAAATATCTTTCATGGTTCTTAATCCCAGTTGTGCATCAGAATTACTTGGGAAGCTTTTTAAAAATACACATTCCTGGGCCGTATCTCCAGATATTGAATCAGTTTTGGAATAGGCCACCTAGGTGATTCTAATACCAACCCCTGGATGAGAGTAGTGCTGTCTTGGAATACTCCTCTTGTGAGGTTAATAGGTGCACTTTAAAAAAGAATGTGTGCCAGTAAGTTCAAGCAGTGCTATGTTAAGCATGTTTCTTGACAGCTGTAGTATTTGATTTTAGGACACTGATGTATTTTGGAATGACTCTCCAGGAGGGTGTTAAAGCAAACCTCTTAATGCCTTCTGGTTCAATGGAAGACCAGTTTGGGAAATTTGGATCTAGATTTATGTTGATTTATTAGATTAATGTTTGATCAGCTGTGAATCAGTTTAATTGTGCCTAACTGACCAGCCTATGTTATCTTATTGGTAATAATTTAAAGAGAGACCATCATTGCTTTGTAAAATATGAAAATAATGGAATATTACAAAAGTGCCCTGTAACCGCAAAATGCTCTATAAAAGTCTCCCCTACATAATTATTAAGATAAATGATGTCTGGCATTCTCTTTTAATTCTTACTAGAATATGAAATGAGGCACAACTTGAGTTTATGAATATGTTGTGGGTCTGAGTGGTTATATATCATCCATTTAATAATCTGTGGTGAGTGTTTGGTTTTGTAATTTATAATGGTAGTTGACTGGTGAAGCTTACCTTGTATAAACTATTGACATTGCCAAGAGTATTGGGAAATATTTTTTCATAGTTTTAGGTTAACCAAAGACATAAAAGTTAAACTCTGAAGTTTAACCATTCCGATGTTCTTGAGTAAGATTGAGTCTTTTAAAATTGTAGTGTTTAACTGTTGATTTCATTTCTTAGTGAACTAGTTGTATTCCTTTTCACAAACTGGAAACAACAGATTTTGTGTCTTTTACAACCCCCCATTCCCATGGCATACATATTTAGCTGTCAGTGGTCTCTCAATGTAGTAGTACTTAGTTCATTTAAGGTGATGTAATGAACTTTAAAATAATTACTTAGTCAAGTGGTCAAAATATCCCACTGCATGTCGCCATTTTTAGTGTCAAATTATTCCCTTCCTTACTTTTAATTAAAATGTATATATTTTCTGTCATACTACAAGTATTTGTGCTAGATTTTT
Organism: Equus asinus; assembly: GCF_041296235.1. Lineage (NCBI taxonomy): Eukaryota > Metazoa > Chordata > Mammalia > Perissodactyla > Equidae > Equus > Equus asinus. The sequence continues at coordinate 82,980,073 of NC_091810.1, read as the reverse complement.
AAAGAAAACTGTTTACAGGGCTGTGGAATCTAGGTGATCAGGGGCTAATGGTGATGTAGGGCAGAGCTGCTTGAGTATTTAATTAATTAATAATTTCTTTGATACCTTAGTTTGTCATTTGGACCTTTTGGTTTTTTGAGGCATGTTAATTTGCTTTTTGGTTTACTACTAAAATAAACGTGTGTAAACTTAAAGCAAGAAATTCTAAGTGGTGCTCAATCAAAAATTTAAGGAAGAAAAACAGACCTAGTAGGGTTAGGAAGGCCTACTAAGAAGACAATAGTGCTGTCTTCTTAGGAGGATTCTTTGATCTCAAATTCATTTCTCTTTGACTTGAGCCTGTTATTGTTTATAGCAGCAATCATACTCATGAATTTTGTCTAATGAAAAGATTAGAGGTTTAGACTTCAACATATGCCTGCAAAAAAACTATACTGGACACAGGTTTTGGAGGACTAAAAACAAGCTTTAAAAAGAACAGTTTAATTGTCCAAAACAGTTAATTCATTTTTGCCCATTTGCTAAGTGATAATACATATGATCTTTTTATGGTGTTGTCATTTTTATTCTTAGCCAAATCCAGATTTTTTCCATGTGTGTATGTATCTAGCAGATATCATAGTTGTTATTGTTTCAAAACATATTTTGCATCTTTAATTTTGGGGTATAATTTTGGTGCTGTGATTCAGAGATATAAAAAAAGGTCTGAGAACCCCTTGTTAAATGGGAGTGGTAGGCTCTAGCACAATTCTTGGCATAGCTTGGGTCCCAGGAATTAATTGCTTAAGTGATTGAGGAAAGAGAGATGTTTTCTTCAGATAAATAACAGGAAGTGAGAATAGCTGGATTATAGGGTAGTTCTATTCTTAATTTTTTGAGGAACTTCCATACTGTTTTACATAGTGGCTCCACCAATTTACATTCCCACCAACAGTGCACACGAGTTCCCTTTGTTCTGCATCCTCTCCAGCACTTATTTCTTGTGTTTTTGAGATAGCCATTCTAACAGATGTGAGGTGCTATCTCATACTGGTTTGCATTTCCCTAATAGTTAGTGATATTGAACATCTTTTCATGTGCTTGATGTCATCTGTACATCTTCTTTGGAAAAATGTTCAGATCCTCTGCCCATTTTTTCATTGGGTCATTTTTTGTTGTATTTTTTAAATGCATTTTGGATATTAACCCATTATCGGAAAAATGGTTTGCAGTATCTTCTCCCATTCGATAGGTTGCCTTTTTGTTTTGTTGATGGTTTCTTTTGCTGTGCAGCTTTTTAGTTTGATGTAGTCCCATTTATTTATTTTTGATTTTGTTTTCCTTGCTGTTGGAGTCAAATGGACAAAAACATTGCTAAGACCAATGTCAAACAGCTTATTATCTGTGTTTTCTTCTAGGAATTTTATTAGGTCTTACATTCAAGTCTTTAATCCATTTTGAGTTAATTTTTTTGTATGGTGTAAGATAGTAGTCCAGTTTCATTCTTCTGCATGTGGCTGTCCAGTTTTCTGAACACCATTTATTGATGAGACTTTACTTTCTCCATTGTGTGTTCTTGGCTCCTTTGTTGTAAATTAGTTGTCCATGTGTGTATGGGTTTACTTCTGGGCTCTCACTTCTGTTCCATTGATCTGTGTTTGTGTTTTTCTGCCAATACCATACTGTTTTGATTACTATAGCTTTGTGGTATAGTTTGAAATCAGGAAGTGTGATACCTCCAGCTTGTTCTTTATTCTCAGGAGTGTTTTGGCTATCCAGGGTCTTTGTGGTTTAATACAAATTGTAGGATTTTTTTGTTCTGTTTCTGTGAAAAATGCCATTGGACTTTTGATAGGAATTATGTTGAATCTGTAGAGTGTTTTAGGTAATATGGACATTTTAGCAATGTTGATTCTTCCAATCCACGAGCGTGGAATATCTTTCCATTTCTTTGTGTTTTGTTCAGTTTCTTTCAACAGTGTTTTATAGTTTTCAGTGTACAGGCCTTTCACGAGCTCCTTGGTTAAATTTATTTCTTGGTATTTTTATTCTTTTTTGTTGTGATTGGAAATGGGGTTTTTTTTTAATTTCTCTGTTTTTAGTTTAGAAACGCAACGGATTTTTTTGTGTTGATGTTGTACTAGTCAACTGTATTGTATTTGCTCTCATAGTTTTTTTGGTGGAGCCTTTTGGGTTTTCTATATAATAATTATGTCATCCACAAATAGTGACAGTTTCACTTCTTCCTTTTTAATTTGGATGCCCTTTATTTCTTTTTCTTGCCTAATTGCTCTGGCTAGGACTTCCAATACTCGGTTGAATAAAAGTGGTGAGAGTGGGCATCCTGCTCTTGTTCTTGATCTCAGAGGAAAAGCTTTCAGTTTTTCACTGTTGAGTATGATGTTAGTTGTGGGTTTGTTGTATATGGCTTTTATTATGTGGAGGTACTTTGCTTCTGGATCCATTTTATTGAGAGTTTTTTTCTTTTGAGGAAGATTAGCCCTGAGCTAACATCCATGTCCATCTTCCTCTACTTTATATGTGGGACACCTACCTCAGCATGGCCTGTCATGTGGCGCCATGTCCGTACCTGGGATCCGAGCCAGCAAACCCTGGGCCCCTGAAGTGGAACGTGTGCACTTAACCGCTGCACCACTGGGCTGGCCCCAAGAGTTTTTATCGTAAATGGCTGTTGAATCTCGTCAGATGCTTTTTCTGTGTCTGTTCAGATGATGATATTTTTTTTTCTTCTGTTAATGTGGTTTACCATGTTGATTGACTTGTGGATGTAGAACCATCCTTGCATCTCTGGGATAAATCCCACTTGATCATGGTGTATGATCCTTTTTAATGTATTTGGTTGGTTAATATTTTGTTATGAATTTTTGCATATGTGTTTGAGAGATAATGGCCTGGAATTTTCTTTTTTTGTGTTGTCCTTGTTTGGTTTTGGTATCAGGGTAATGTTGGCCTTATAGAGTGAGTTAGGAAGTGTTCCATCTTCTTCAATTCTTTGGAACAATTTGAGAAGGATAGGTACTAAATTTTCTTTGTTTGCTAGAATTTAGTGGTGAAACCATTTGGTCCTGGACTTTCGTTTTCTTGTGAGGGTTTTAATTGCTGTTTCAGTCTCCTTACTAGTGATTTTTCTATTCAGATTTTCTATTTCTTCATGCTTCAGTCTTGGAAGGTTGTATGATTCTAGGAATTTATCCGTTTCTTCTAGGTTTTCCAATTTGTTGGTGTATAGCTGTTCATAGTAGTCTCCTGGGTTCTTTGTATCTTGTTTCTTTTTTTTTTTTTCCTGCTTTATTTCCCCAAACCCCACCTGTACACAGTTGTATATCTTAGTTGCAGGTCCTTCTGGTTGTGGGATATGGGATGCCGCCTCAACGTGGCCTGACGAGTGGTGCCATGTCCGTGCCCAGGATCCGAACCCTGGGCCGCTGCAGTGGAGCGTGCGAACTTAACCACTCGGCCATGGAGCCGGCCCCTGTATCTTGTTTCTTAAGATAGGTCTGTATTGCTATAAACTTCCCTCCTAGTACTGCTTTTATTTATCCCATAGATTTTGGTATGTTCTATTTTCATTTGTATTTAGGTATGTTTTGATTTCTCCATTGGCTTAAAAATTGTTCAGTAGAGTGTTAACTTCACATATTTGTGATTTTTCCAGCTTTCTTTTTTTTTTTTTATTTTTTCCTTTTTCTCCCCAAAGCCCCCCGGTACATAGTTGTGTATTCTTCGTTGTGGGTTCCTCTAGTTGTGTACATAGTTGTGTATTCTTCGTTGTGGGTTCCTCTAGTTGTGTCATGTGGGACGCTGCCTCAGCGTGGTCTGACGAGCAGTGCCATGTCCGCGCCCAGGATTCGAACCGACGAAACACTGGTCCGCCTGCAGCGGAGCACACGAACTTAACCACTCGGCCACGGGGCCAGCCCCTCCAGCTTTCTTTTTGTAGTTATTTCTAGTGTCATACCATTGTGGTCTGAAAAGATGCTTGATATGATTTCAGTCTTTTTAAATTCATTGAGACTTGTTTTGTGTCCCAGCATTTGGTCTGTTTCTGAGAATGTTCCATATGCACTTGAGAAGAATGTGTATTCTACTGCTTTTGGATGAAATGTTCTGTATATATCTATTGTCTATCTGGTCTACTGTGTCATATAAGACTGATGTTTCCTTGTTGACTTTCTGTCTGGATGATCTATCCATTGATGTACGTGGGTTGTTAAAGTCCCCTACTATTATTATGTTGCTGTCAGTTTCTCCTTTTAGGTCTTTTAATAATTGCTTTACGTATTTTGGTGCTCCTATGTTAGTTGCATATATGTTAATAACATGTCTTCTTGATGGATTGTCCCCTTTATCGTTATATACTGTCTTTGTCTCTTGTTACTTTTTTTGGCTTGAACTCTGTTTTGTGTGATATAAGTATGACTACATTCATTTTCTTTTGCCTACCATTTGCTGGAGTATCATCTTCCACCCCTTCGCTTTGAGCCTATGCTTGTCTTTAGAGCTGAGTCTCCTGAAGGTAGCTTATAGTTTTTCAATCCCTCTAGCCATTTTGTGCCTTTTGATTGGTGAGTTCAATCTATTTGCTTTTAGGGTTATTATTGATATATGAGGATTTAAGACTGTCATTTTATCTTTTGTTTTCTGATTGCTCTATATCTCCATTGTTTCTTTTCTCTTGTTTTTCTGTCTGCCGTTTTAGTTTGGTGGTTTTCTATGTTTTTCTCAGTTTTCTCTTTTTTTTGTAATTTGTGTCTCTGCTCCAAATTTTTGTTTTGTGGTTACCATGAAGTTTGTATAAAACATCTCATAGGGGGCTGGCCCCGTGGCCGAGTGGTTAAGTTCGCGCGCTCCGCTGCAGGCGGCCCAGTGTTTCGTTGGTTCGAATCCTGGGCGCGGACATGACACTGCTCATCAAACCACGCTGAGGCGGCGTCCCACATACCACAACTAGAAGGACCCACAAAGAAGAATATACAACTATGTACCGGGGGGCTTTGGGGAGAAAAAGGAAAAAATAAAATCTTAAAAAAAAAAAAAAAAATCTCATAGATAAAATAGTACTTTTTCTGCCTCATGGCAGCATATCTTCATTTGCCTATACAGGTTTCATCCTTTTTCTAATGTGCTTTTTATGATTCATTCATTGTATATTTATTAGGTGCTGGCTTGTGTTCCAACACTGGTTTAAAGATACAGAGATAAATAAGCTTCTGGTCTTGAGTAATTGAGACCCAGTGAATGGTGACAGTACAATGTGATGAGTGCTATAATAGGTGCTTTTTGAACAAACTGAGGGGCAGAAATTAAGGGAGGCTTTCTTTTGGAGGTCATATTTGAGTTGATTCTTAAAGAATAGTTTACCATGCAAGGAAGGAAGAAAGACATTCTAGAAGGAGTAAATCACAGAGGAATAAATAAGCATTGTATGTTTTGGAATGGTCAGTGTAGGTAAGAATGGAGTATGGAGTTTGTGGAGAAAGCTTAATGGTACAAAATTTTGGGGGTAGGGTGGATGGGGCCAGATTCTGAAAGGCCTTATATGTCATTTCAAAGAATTTGGATTTTAAAGGTTGCTTTGAAGGGTTTTTTGTTTTGTTTTTTTTTTTTGACAGTTTTTAGTTGCACCTTTATGAAGGATTTTGAAAAGAAAGACACATAATCAGACATGTATTTTAGAAAGATCACTTGGTGGTAGTTTGGAGGATAGACTGATTGGAGCAGGTGAAGTTGAGGTAGGAAGAGAAGCTAGAAAACTCTTGGAGTATTCAGGGTGAAAAATGATAAGAGTTCCACTAAGGCAGAAGTAGTTATGGGAGTGAATCCTAAAGGGTGGATTAGGCAGTCTTGGAAGCTATGTTCAGTGAGACACTGGAGATTGGGTGTGGAATGCTGGTGAAGAGGAGTCTGGATGGTATCAAGGTATCTGCTTTGATTTCTTGGTGAATGGTGGTAGTAGCAGCATCCAAGAGAATAAAGGATGTAGGAGGAAGAGCAGGCTTTTAGGTGAGGGTTTAGGGGAGATAAGTTCATATTTATTCATGTTCAGCTTGAGTTGTCTATGGGTTATCAAAGGAGAGATGAAATTCCTAGTAGGCAGTTAGATATGTGGGTCTGAGCTCAGGAGAGAATGATTTGAGCTGGATGTAAAGATTTGGAAATCCCTGTGTGTAAATGGTAATTAAGCCAGCTTTATGGGCAAATCACTCTGGAAGGAGTGTGTAGAGCAGTTTTTAACTTGGGTTGGTGTTGTATCTCTGCTTCAAAAGGGGAAGAGGTTCATGATCCCCATGAGATTTTGTGCAACCATTTGTGTCTGTGTGTATCATCAGATTCTCAAAGGGCTCTGTGACCCAGTAAAGATTACTGTGGAATGGAGTAAGAAGTGTAGTTCCTTGTACAGAAACATGAGGAATACAGAAATTAAGGAGGAGGTAGAACAAGAGGATGTAAAGGAGATGGAGAAGACAGTGTTGGGGGGAAGAGAGGAGAGCATTTCAAGGAAAAATGATCAGCCAGAAATGCCCATTGGTTTGGGATTAGCAATTTTTGCTTTCCTTTAGAAGACTAATTCTAGGGAAATACTTTAGCCTATGAATAACTGGAGGGAAGGTTGCTGTACAGAAGCAAGGTTTGAAGGTAGAAGTGAGAAGTGAGAGAGGGTGTGAATAAAGTTGGGTGGGTAACTGGAGAGGGAGGATGGGAGCCAGAGCATTGGAGAGGAGAAGGTTCATCTTGGAGGGAAGGTGAAAGGGTATTAGAATGTGTGTGTGTGTGTGTATATATATGTGTATGTGTATGTGTATGTTGCAGGGAGTGGGTTTGGGCAGGATGAGAGATGACGAGAGAGGGAGAATATATAAATATGTAAAGCTTCTGGTAAATTTGACAGCATGAAAACATGAGGGGAAGTGAAAATACGCAAGCTTTTATTGGGTTTTATTTTGTAACTTTTATAGAAAATTTCAGTATACAAAATAGAACTCTACCTCAACAGTTAATGATATCCAAATGCAAGGCTTCTGATATACTATAGATCTTGCCATAAAATCTTAGAATTATCAGGGGGCTGGCCTCGTGGCCGAGTGGTTAAGTTCGCGCGCTCCGCTGCAGGCGGCCCAGTGTTTCGTTGGTTCGAATCCTGGGCGCGGACATGACACTGCTCATCAAACCACGCTGAGGCGGCGTCCCACATACCACAACTAGAAGGACCCACAAAGAAGAATATACAACTATGTACCGGGGGGGCTTTGGGGAGAAAAAGGAAAAAATAAAATCTTAAAAAAAAAAAAAATCTTAGAATTATCAAATTTTAGAGCTGGAAAGAGCTTAGCTAGATATTTAAGTCACTCTATAGCTTTAAGAAATGGAGAGCCAGGTCACTTTTGTTACCGAACCAGGTTCGTTTTTTGCCCGCTGCCCGGAAATCCAAACACTGAGATGACAAGATTGCAGCAGAGAGAGTGTTTACTCACAAGGCAGCCACGTGAGGAAGCGAGAGCATGAGCCTCAGATTTGCTTCCCTGAAAATAGGGACTCAGGGATTTTTATGCGATGCGGGCAAGGTGGCCTGAAATGTGGAGAGAGGTGATTGGAAGTGAGGAGAAGTGAGGAGAGGTGAGGTAATTGATGATCTGCGCAAGTGTTGTCAGACTTTATGTCTCTTCACAGGACCCATGTTCACAAAATGGTGGTGTTAGCATGATCTGAGGGTTAAGTTTTTAGCCTCCTGACGTCAAAAGGTTGCCTCTCGGACATCTGCGCAGACCCATTTGATGAGTTGGTGGTCTCAGCCAGCCTGAAGTGGACAAGGAGTTCTAATTCCTGAAAAACAGCTCACACACCCATTACCATGGTGACCCAGGCTCCAGGGAGATGTTATCTGTAGAAGCCTAGTGGGAGTCGGATAGTATATTGCCTGAGCAGCACAGTTAACAATGGGTGGGTTAAACAGCTAAAAGCTATAATCAGTAATTGCAAAAAGGAAAAAACTGAGTACCTAGATACTTAATCATCAATGGCTGTTTGCTGGTTTCGCTTTTATAGATGCGTGATTTTTTATTACATTTTTTTCCCTCAAAATTTATCAGATTTGGACAGTTCCCAGATCCCCAATTGAGGACTGAAGGACGTCATTTTCTTAGTTGTGGGGAGTGTTGCTGGGGCTGTCAGACCTCCCTGGGAATTACCCTTGACTGAAGAGAACCCCTCACCCAAGCTCACATCCCCTTTCTGGGAGTAGCCTGTGTCCAAAGGGTAGTCCATTGAAGACCTGGCTCCCTTGCCCCAACACAGGACAGCCTTGAAGAACCATCCTAGCTTCAGAGCTCCGTCTGGGGTCATCTGAGGCCTTTGTTGTGCTTACATCCCAGCCTAACTTATTCTTCCTCTGCTCTTTCCCTTCCTCCCCTTGATAAACTTTCAGTCCACTAACCTCTCCCCCAAGAATTTGAGTGCCTAGGAACCTGACTTCCAAGGTTGATGAACTTAAAATTTCTTCGAATTTTTAACAGATTTGCTGAACTTTAAAAGATTTAATGGTTTATAGTTTTTCATGTTTATGAGAAATATCCAGGTAAATGTTGAAAGATAGAATCATCTAGTATAATGAAAGAAAATGATTAATTTGTATAGTGCCAAACATATGAAAAAAATAATTGTTAGGATATGTTTTGGGATGGAACAAAAAGAGGAATACCTTCTTGAACATGCTGAACAAAGATCTTGGCATTTAATTGACGCCCCCACCTCCCCCTTCATTGTTAGTGTTTCTGCTGTCTCATTTTTGTTACCTTTTATAAATTAAAAGTTGTCCCCCCCACCCCTCACCCCATTTGAGATCAGGCTTACATGTTTTTATTGGCTTAACTTGAGAAAATTTAAAATATGGACAAGATTTTTTTCATTTTTGGTCATACTGTAGAGAATGGAAACGTATGAAGCGTATTTGAAACAAATATGGTTAGATTGAGTCTTCATGAGAAAAGTCTTGCCCTCATGGTGCAGGAAAGATTTCCTTAGCAGAATCTAAGACTACATTCCTGAACAAAATACTTCAGGATTTTCTATCTGCAACATTTGAGAGTGCCTTTCCAAGAGCAGGTGTATCACTTGTCATCATTCAGTCAAATGTTTTGTCATTGCTTAAGTTACTGTCCTGTCTTGGATCCAAGAGCTTCAGAGCAGTGTGATTTGGCTGGCAACAAAAGTTTTCACTCTTAATAAAGCTTTTTCCCCCCACATCGTCTTTGGTATTTCTCCTATATATGTGACTATAGATAAACTTAGGTGGTCAGTAAAGTTATCTGGGCCATTTGGGAAGGAATGACTGGCAAAAAGTATGTTATCTCAGTCAATAGTGATTGCTGAGGAAATTGGCTTTAGAATCAGTAAGAAAATTGAACCTAGAAAACTTATTTAAGAACTCTACTTTTTTGAGCACTTTAAGATAACTAGTTAGTGCTATTTTCTTAAGTTTCTTTACTTTAGTAATGATTTTAACAAAATCTCATGGAATATAATTATTCCTTTTTTTTTTTTTAAGATTGGCACCTGAGTTAACATCTGTTGCCAGTCTTTTTTTTTTTTTCTCTTCTTCTTTTTCTCCCCAGAGCCCCCCAGGACATAGTTACACATTCTAATTGTAGGTCCTTCTGGTTTTGCTATGTGGGGTGCAGCCTTAGCGTGGCCTGATGAGCGGTACCATGTCCGTGCCCAGTAACCAAACTGGCGAAACCCTGGGCTGCTGAAGCAGAGCGCATGAACTTAACCACTTGGCCACGGGGCCAGCCCCTAGAAATATATCTTTTATGGTATCTCTTCTGTTTCATGTTGCGTGGATTATCAGTAAAAGCAGAAAACTGCTGCCTGTCTTTTGTAGGATCCCATGTATTTTATAGCTGTTGGGTTCTGTACTGTCTTTATTTTTCTCTTTCATTATTTTGGTAAAACTGGTTGAGGTATTATTACAAAGAATGATTACCCCCCCCCCCCCCCCGGCCTTTCCAGGTACTTTTCCATATATCTCATATGTCTAAGTATTATAAGACTTATCTGAATCTCTTTTGTGGATTCCTTGACCATTTAATATTCTAGTTTCCAAGAATGCTTCTTGGAGAAATAGTATGATGTTTTAATTATTAACTGTGTCCTGCCTGTGTGCATTTTTTTTCTTTCTGATAGTGGCATTTCAGGATGATGTTCATGTGAATCTTGGCTAATTTTTCCTCATCCTTAAGTCTCATGTTATCAACAACAAATAAGATTTATATAAAATTACTTGCATTATTTGAGGTTGTTGATTAGGCAATCCTTGTTGCTGAAATAGAAGCTTTACCAGGAGAAGGAATTCTGGAGAGGGGGTGGTGGTAAATACAGAATGTTTTGATTCTGATAAATGCTCTTTTTGTGCATATGCCATTTAAGTTAGAATTATATGATGCATTTTTGTTAAGTGCCAAAATTAAGCCATTGAGATAGTTTAATTCCATTTAAACCATTTTCCGTTTTTGTCAGTTTTCATTTTACTGAAATTATTTTCATTGGGATCATTTCTTTTCCATGTAAACTTTAAAATGAGGATTTGATTCTTTAGTCTCTTTGTTGTTGTTCATGTCTTGATTTGTCCATGTTACATTTTAAGCTATTGTAGCTTTTGCCATTGTTGATTTTATTTTATAATCATTATTATTGCCAGGTTCATTGTTCACAGGATCATTTTTTAGTCATTAACAAGTTTTGCTAAACGTGTTAGCTATTACCAGTTTTATTTTTTCTTGGCTCCCTCCCCTCCACCCCTTAAACTTAATTTCCCCCCAGTAATCTGGTCAAAATATTAGTGAAGTTGAACGCCATCACTATTAAAATGGAGAATCAAAAGATCTTGCTTCAGAAGTGATTAAGACATGATTTACTTGTTAGTCTGCATGTCAACATGAAATTTATAGTATGGTCACCTTTACCAATGGTATTTTGAAGTGAATGAATTACCACTTGCCTTATTCAAAATTGGCATCAGTTATGTATTCAGAAAAGTTTTCCCAGAGACTAATGATGTTCTCATTGTTTGCTCATGCTAAGGAGAAGTGCCTTTCCCTTGTATGGTGAAAGCGGCGAGCTTATTTGAGACCCGGTTATAGTTTGTTTGCTTATTTATTTTGGTGCTGTGGGTCTTTCTCTCAAACTTAAGCTGCTCTGTAAATCTTGATGCTGGCAGTGATTCTTGTCAGGGGTAGGGGTAAAGTGCATGGCAGCCAATCCAAGTACTAACTTTGGTATATTAATACTGTCAAGTAATGATTTGAATGATCTCTTTTAAATCTGTTTAATAAAAGGAAAGTTTTATGGCTGAAAAAGCATGTTTATTGAGGGGCTGGCCCCATGGCAAAGTGGTTAAAGTTCTGTGCGCTCTGCTTCGCTGGCCGGTGTTCAGGTTCATGAGTCTGGATCCCTGTTGTGGACCTACTCCACTCATCAGCCATGCTGTGGAGGCATCCCACATACAAAATAGGGGGAGATTGGGACAGCTCTTCCTCGAGCAAAAAAAGAAAAAAAAAAGGAAGATTGGCAATGGATATTAGTTCAGGGTGCATCTTCCTCACCAAAAAAAAAAAAGCATGTTTACTGAGAAAAGTATAACTTACAATTCTTTTTGCTGGCTGAATTTGAGCCCTTTGCTAGGGCAATGCATTGTGGTTACATAAGAAAATGCACTTGGTAGTGATTTATACTGATGTATGTAGAAATGAATTGATGTTGTCTGGCATTTACTTTGAAATACTTAACAAAAGATGGGTAGATGAAGCAAATGTGGCATAATCTTGATAATTATTGAATCTGGTGATAGGTATATGGAGGTTAATCATGCTAATTTCTGATTTTGTCTTTTTGAAAATTTCCATGATAAAAAGTTTGACAAAATAAAGAGCATTACAAAAACCTGGTGTTAAATATTTTATTAAATTAATTGTCAACAGTTATGTATTCCCAGAAATTCCCAGAATTACCATTGTGGTAATCTGAAACTTAAGTTTTTCTCAAATTCTAATTGGCTGGCTTGGGGATGGGAAAAATTAAGAAGAGAGAGAGTAAATAAGGAATTGGTAACTTTTTAAAAGTGAGGAGTAAAAATGAATAGTCTTTAGTTTTTTTAGGGTCAATATAGCATCATTTAATATTGTCTTAACAGGGCACGTACTATCAGATTGATTTAGTTACAAGACAATTTGTTTTATGTATGAAAGGTAGTTCCTGTGATACATTGCAGATTAAGGATTCAAGGCAATGTAGTCTTGTCATGAACTATAAATTTTTCAAATCTGAGGATGTGTATTTTGAACAAGTCTTTTTTTGTACTTGAGTGTGAAACTATATGGAACATGATCTAAGCTAAAATAAATTAAACCTGTCTCCAAACACTCCGCAGTTTTTTTAGAACAGTCTACCAGTGAGTGACATGTTTCCCCTTGACTCAGATTGCCCATCCAGTTTATTTTCTAGGATAAGGTGTATTTTTACAATTTAAAAAGTGTTATCTGAGATTTCTTAATTTTAGGGGGAAGAATCTCCTTAAGGACAGACAGTAGGTATATGGTTAACATTTATCCTAGCTCTAAGAAAGCCCCTGAATTTTTTTCTGTGTTGTTCATATCACTGGATCTGCCTTTGTTGTGAGGTGTAAAATTAGGACGGTTAGCTGGGTGCATGAAACAGGTTTGCCTCTAGGTATCTTTAATGGTTGATTAAAGTTTCAAATATTTGTGTTTGGGAATGGTTGGGGAATCCAATAGGTAACATGAGGCCAGGTAATGGAAGTTCTTAACTCAGTGATGGAATCATGAATCAGTAAGTGATAATTTCTGTGTTTTCTCTAGCCTATTTTCAGTTCTCAATGTTAGACATACTGGTCAATGACAGACCGCATATATGACGGTGGTCCCATAAGATTAGTATCATGTAGCCTAGGTATGTAGTAGGCTATACCATCTAGATTTGTGTAAGTACACTCTATGCTGCTCGCACAGTGATGAAATTGCCTAACGACAGATTTCTCAGAACGCATCCCCGTTAAGCAACGCATGATTATTATATGTATTCTTCATACTTCAGAATACAAAGCTATATAGGGTGCAAGTCCTTTAAGGTGCTTAGTAGTTAGGGGATGTTTTGACTGACATGACTGGTGAAAAAATCATCAGTGATGGAATGAAGGCAAGAACAGGTAATCCTTACTTATCATTCAGCTTGTATGATTTGCAGATCATTAGGGGTTATAAAATGATGACCTTCAAATTATATCATTCTTTCTTTTATTAGCTGCATTATTCCTATTAAAGAGAAAATTCTCATTTGTGATTTGATAGTTCATATATATTAAATCAGAATAAATACTTGATTCTTGCTCTTCATTTACCAGTTTTCAAACTGATGAGCTGGTTCACTAGCATCCTGAAACTCGTTTTCTTTCTTTGTTTCTTTTAAATGAACTCAGAAATTTGAACATTTTAGATGTGCTTCATTCCATTGCATTTATGCATGCTGAAATTTTCTCATCTTTGGCCAGTGGGAACCTCTTCAGGTTTGCTCCTGAGTCCCTTTAACACTCTCTTGATCTTTTATAGTTTCCTTGCTTTCTGGCATAACGAGGTAATCAAAACTCATTTTGTCTAATTTATGTCACATATCTGGAATCAACCATTTGTCCAAGAAACCCTGATTCCTTTGAATAGGAAATTGTTTTTCAATATCATTATCTGAGTTCATTGCTACTGGACTTGATCCCTTGCTTCCAGGCCTTTTCAGTGTATTGTCCTAGGAAATAGGTATATTTAAGATGAAAACATGAGTTCATACTGACAAGTCCAACTGAAATTGAGGACTGTAGGATTTTTTACTTAACTTTTTCTGTCTTACAACTTTCTTCCTTCCTCTTACTAAAAAATAGTCCAGATTCTCAATGACATCAACATTTACTTTATCCCACAAAAGACACAAACACTTTTATAATAACTACCAGCACTGCCACCAACAATGTGATTACTGAAAACCAAAAAAAAGGAGCGTATAAGGATTGGAGTCACTTTTCTGTGTTATAAAGTCACTTAAAATAGTTAATTGCTGAATGGTTAAACTATCAATTTGATATATAAAATTTTAGTTGTTTCATTTTGCTTTTGATTTTTTGAGATTTCCTTAAAATTTTAGTTTTGTTATATAATTACGTAAAATATTTGCATCATTTGAAAGTTAAAAGCTACGAAATAGGTTAAACTCAGAATAGTCTAGTCTTAATCCCTGTTCACTTAACTTTGTTCAGTCTCTCCTTCCCAATAGGTAATGTATTTTTTTAACCTTATGGTTTATCCTTTTAACTGTATACATAAATGTCTATATCTCTATACATTCATATCTCCTCTGCCTTTCCTTAGGTTAAGTCAAGGGTACTCTAAGATATTCCTGCATTGGGTAGAAGGTTGGCTCCAACTACTGGGCCTTCCTTGTCTAAATTTTTTTTTAAATTTTAGAGTTGCACAACCATCGCCACGATATAACGTTAGAACATTTTCATCATCCCCAAAATTCCATTGTGCCTATTTACAGTTAACCCCTGCTCCCACTTCTACCTCTAGGCAACCACTATTTCTGCTTTTCCGTCATTTCTAGACATTTTTATATAAATAAGATAATATAGTAATGTACTGTTTTGTATCTGGGTTCTCTCACTTAGCATAATGTTTTTGAAGTTCATCATATTGTGGTATATACCAGTAGTTTGTTCTTTTAATTGCTGAGCAGCATTCTATTTTATCAATATGTATACTGCATCTTGTTAACTCACTAGTTGATGGACTTTGGGATTATTTCCAGTTTTTGTCTAATATGAATCGTGCTGCTATGCACACTCACATACATCTCTTTATATGGACATATATTTTCTTTTCTCTTTGAGTAGGTTCCTAGGATTAGAATTGCTGGTTTGTATGGCAAATGTATATTTAACTGTTTAAGAAACTACCAAACTGTTTTCCAGTATGATTACCCTTTGTATTCTCACCAGTAATGTAGAAGGGTTCCAGTTTCTCCACATCTCTGTCAACTCTTGGTATAGTCTGTCATTTTGAATTTATCCATTCTAATAGGTATGTAGCAGTATGCCATGGTTTTACTTTCCTTAATAACTAATGATATTGAGAATATTTTCATGTGCTTAGTAGACATTCATATATTTTCTTTGGTGAAATGTGTATTTAAATCTTTCGCCCACTTTAAATTGAGTTGTCTTACTGATTTGTAGGAAGTTTTTAAAATATATCATGATATAAGCCCTTTATCAGATATGTGATTTGCAAATGTTTTTCCCCCAATCTATGGATTATCTTTTCATTTTCTTAATGGTGTTTTTTGAGGCACAGGTTTTTGATTTTGTGGGAATCCATTTTACAGTTTTTCCCCTTTTGTGGATTATGCATTTGATGTCACATTTAGCACTTTGCCCAAAGTCACGATTTTCTCCTGTGTTTTCTTCTAAAATTTTAACTCTTAACATTTAGGTGTCTATGATCCATTTTGAATTAATATTTGTGTATGTTGGGAGGTAAGGATCTAAGTTCTTTTTTTCTTTTTGTCATTTGGATATCAAATTGTCCCACATGGTGTATTAAAAATACTCTCTTTTCCCTATTGAATTATCTGGGCACTCTGGTCACACAAATTGATCAACCATAAATGTAAGAATTTCCTTTTTGGACTCTTCTGTTCCCTCGATTTATATGCCTATGCTGTTGCCATACCACACTGTCTTGATTAATGAGGCTTTATAGAAGGTTTTGAAATTTGGTAGTGTAAGTCCTCCAACTTTGTTGTTGTTTTTCAGAATTGTTTTGACTATCCTAGGTCGTCTTATTTCATATGAATTTTAGAATCAGTTTGTTAATTTCTTTAAAAAAGGCCACCTGGGATTTTCATAAGGATTACATTGACTTTATAGATCAACTTGGGGAAAATTGCCATCCTGTTTGAGGTCTCTCTGTCTAACGTGGGCTTGTGCAACCTCAGGCTAGTAAGAGTTGAGCTGTTTGCCCTCCTAAACTGGCTAGCCTCAGAGAAGTCACTACCAGAGATAATGCGTCTGGTCCTATGCATTCCCTACTGTGCTAAGTGGAATGAGACTCCTTTCACCACAGCAGCTTCTGGTCCTCACAGGGTAACACTGATGGAGCTGGGTGATATGGGAGAACTGGGCAGCCCCAGACCAGAACACTACAAATTCCCACTGTCCTTACCTGAAATTCATCGGTTTTTCAAACAAAACGATTCTCAGATGCTTTTATGTCTTTGGTTGTGAAAATGACCTTCTTTG
Source organism: Equus asinus (assembly GCF_041296235.1). Classification (NCBI taxonomy): domain Eukaryota; kingdom Metazoa; phylum Chordata; class Mammalia; order Perissodactyla; family Equidae; genus Equus; species Equus asinus. Next base: position 82,963,719 of record NC_091810.1, on the reverse strand, counting down.
TAAAAAATTTTTAGGTTTATAGTTGCTTTTAAGGGAGAGAGTTTGCTGGTTTCACTTGCCTATAGCCAGAAGTTCCTTCTCTCACACATGCTTGATTCTTAAATTATGTATTGTGTATGAGGAAACAGGTGCTGCTTTGAGTTAATTACTAACCTTTTGTCCTGAATTGGGAACCAAGGAACAGTTGCTTCTCCGCAGGGTAAGGATGGAGATAGAGACTGGTCTAGTTGCTTTTCCCTTCCTGGTTCTTATATATAGGTCATTTATAATGGGACTTATATTAAGTTGGGGAACCACTTTCACTTTTATATTGTCTTGCTGTACTTAGGATGCTTGTGGTTTATGACCATGGTCATTTTGTATTCTGATATCAGAAGAATTTGAGATCAGTATTAATGCCCTGTTTTTTTTCTTTTAGTACATTTAAACATAATTCTTTTTCCATTGTCATTGTGTTTTGATTTTCTGTAGGAGAATTTGAGTTTAGTAGTATTCCCCTTTTTATTTTAATAAATGAATGTAATTCTTTTTCATCGTAACCACATTTTGATCTCTTTCCTTAATTTATTATGATTAGTATATATACAATAAGATGGTTTGAAATTTTATTTTTTTCTGTGACATTGCCTTTGTACTGATTGATTAATGTCCTCAAACTATGTTCAGTGAGGGCAGGGAGTAAGTCTCTCTTGCTCGTGTTTTTTTCCCAGAGTCTAACACAAAATAAACAACCAGTATGACTTTGTTCAGTATGTTGTAGCATTACCATATTGTGTTAGGTTGAGGTCTCCAGGGTTTTAAGCCTAGGTTGTGCTTTTGGTGATTGATCTCCACCTCTTTATAGCCTTTGGAGAAGAGGATAAGAAAGTGGACCAGAACATACTGTTTAGGGGAGAAACACAGAATCAAGAAGATTCTGGTTTGAGATAATGGATTGGGGAATTTGGCACGGAAGTGAAGTGACCTATTGAATATTTTTCTGTCTCCTGTAAGATACATTTTTTGGTTATCTGGTCTGGTGAGTTTAACCCATCTCAATTTTTATAGATTACTTATAATCTGATCTTAACTTCAGTATATGAAATTGTAAATTTATTTTACTAAAATCTTTGCTTTCCTCCTTTTTCCCCTCTTAGGACATTTGCTACAAGATCCTATTGCACCCACCAACTCCACCTGCCAACACTATGTCTGCAAAACTTGTAAAGGCAAGAAAATGATGATGAAACCTTCATGTAGCTGGTGCAAAGACTATGAGCAGTTTGAGGAAAACAAGCAGTTAAGCATCCTAGTGAACTGCTACAAAAAACTATGCGAATATATAACACAGACTACTTTGGCACGGGATATAATAGAAGCAGTCGACTGTTCTTCTGATATTTTGGCTTTGCTTAATGATGGATCATTGTTTTGTGAGGAGACAGAAAAGCCCTCAGATTCATCCTTTACTTTGTGTTTGACACATTCCCCTTTACCTTCGACCTCAGAACCTACAACTGATCCTCAAGCTAGTTTATCTCCAATATCTGAAAGCACCCTCAGCATTGCTATTGGCAGTTCTGTTATCAATGGTTTGCCTACTTATAATGGGCTTTCAATAGATAGATTTGGTATAAATATTCCTTCACCTGAACATTCAAATACGATTGATGTATGTAACACTGTTGACATAAAAACTGAGGATCTGTCTGACAGCTTGCCACCTGTCTGTGACACGGTAGCCACTGATTTGTGCTCCACGGGCATTGATATCTGCAGTTTCAGTGAAGATATAAAGCCTGGTGACTCTCTATTACTGAGTGTTGAGGAAGTACTTCGCAGCTTAGAAACTGTTTCAAATACAGAGGTTTGTTGCCCTAATTTGCAGCCCAACTTGGAAGCCACTGTATCCAACGGACCTTTTCTGCAGCTTTCTTCCCAATCTCTTAGCCATAATGTTTTTATGTCCACCAGTCCTGCACTTCATGGGTTATCATGTACAGCAGCAACTCCGAAGGTAGCAAAATTGAATAGAAAACGATCCAGATCAGAAAGTGACAGTGAGAAGGTTCAGCCACTTCCAATTTCTACCATTATCCGAGGCCCAACATTGGGGGCATCTGCTCCTGTGACAGTGAAACGGGAAAGCAAAATTTCTCTTCAACCTATAGCAACTGTTCCCAATGGAGGCACAACGCCCAAAATCAGCAAAACTGTACTTTTATCTACTAAAAACATGAAAAAGAGTCATGAACATGGATCCAAGAAATCTCACTCTAAAACCAAGCCAGGTATTCTTAAAAAAGACAAAACAGTAAAGGAAAAGATTCCTAGTCATCATTTTATGCCAGGAAGTCCTACCAAGACTGTGTATAAAAAGCCCCAAGAAAAGAAAGGGTGTAAATGTGGGCGTGCTACTCAAAATCCAAGTGTTCTTACATGCCGCGGCCAACGCTGCCCTTGCTACTCTAACCGCAAAGCCTGCTTAGATTGTATATGTCGTGGCTGCCAAAACTCCTATATGGCCAATGGGGAAAAGAAGCTGGAGGCATTTGCTGTGCCAGAAAAGGCCTTGGAGCAGACCAGGCTCACTTTGGGCATTAATGTGACTAGCATTGCTGTGCGCAATGCTAGTACTAGCACCAGTGTAATTAATGTCACAGGGTCCCCAGTAACGACGTTTTTAGCTGCCAGTACACATGATGATAAAAGTTTGGATGAAGCTATAGACATGAGATTCGACTGTTAAGTCAGTGGGTCTTTAAACCTACCTCTGGTAGGGAAATAGCTACAGTTTTACGGCAGCTATGGTTTTGTTGGTTTAACTTGCCGGAGCTCCTGCATATAGATCACTTGTATCAAGTGTTTTCATTGCTAAGTTATGTGTGTTAGTGTCGGGGAAATAGTTTGCAGATAATGGAGGAGTAACCCTACAACTATATGTCCTTAGTTCTTACAGAACCTCATAGTTTGAGAACAAATGCTGATGCAACTGATTTATACAAAATGAACTTTGGCAAGGAAAATAACATTAACCTCATTGTTTATGGTCATGCTTTGTGCATAATCAAAGTTTATGATTAAATGTAAGGAAGTGGTATCTAGTCAGTCCATAAAGATTGTGCTAATTTTTTGTGAAAAAGTAGCCATTAGTTTGTTCAGGAGACTCAGTGCTGCCTTCACATGCCATTGATGTTTCTCCTGTCAAAAAGCTGATGTGTCCAGCTCAACCTTTGTGCTGACGTAATACCATTTCTGATCATGGAAATTGGCTACTGGTGTATGTAGCAGTTCTTAAATCAGCAGTATTATGAAAGAAAATTTGCCCCCATTAGAATGTTGAATAAATCTGTCTTTTAAAAGTGAACAAACTTGAAATTCTATCAGACTGCAGATGTTTAGGTGTTCATGCTACAAAACTCTTCTGAGTTGAGTCCCTTTTTTAGTTAAGTCTGACTCATTTGTAGAGAAAAATTCTAAATCCTTCCTTCACTTTGAGCAATGTTCTAATTAGATAAATGAAGTGGAGAAGAGCAGTTTTATTCTGAAGGTAATTGAATTTAGACTATATGTGACAGAATTTTAAAAAAATTATAAAAATGTTTTATTTAGAAATTGAGATTTATTTAAAATAATTTTGGAATAATGCCCCAAAACTTATCCAGATTTATGCATTGTACTTATTGCCATTGGCCACTTCTTTGATTTTTTGTTTCCTCTAATAGTTTGCCACAGATTTTGTTTTGAATATGCTTTTTTTTTTTAATAGGGTGCTATTCGTTATAAAGGCTTCTTTATAGAGGCCTAATAAAAATGCCTTTTTATGAAGCCTGTGCATTTAGGTAGGTTTGAAGCTAGGAGGATTTTCTTTAGAATGCTCTTTTGCATGTAAAGCACAAACAATGTTTCAGTTTAAATGCACTTCTTCTCTTTAATTTTTATGGGGAAGACAAGTGAGTCACAAACATTCTGTTGAAGGGAAATCTAGTCAGTTGCTTGAAAGAGCACAGCCCAGATAAAACAAGGACTGACTAGGTTGTAAAGAAATGACCTTAGATTTAAAAGAAGAGTTGCTGCTTTGACAGTGCTTATTTAAAGAAAAATACTGCTGGAAAATTTCCAATTTCTACTACGTTCACCATCTCTCGTGAGATCTGACATATGTTGAAGTTATGTTTTGATTTGGCACACAGCATGTTCAATGATGGTTACTCACCTAGTACAAGACATGGAGAAGAAACCTTTGGACACAGAGCAGATGACACCTCCTTCTGTTTTGTAGTGTATCCTGGTGTCATTTTCTGTGAATGTGGTCAGGTAGAGTTGTTTTTGTTGTTGTTGGGCTTTTTTTTTTTTTTTTTGTCTCTTTTGGTGGGGTGGGGGTGGGCTAAAGCCATAGGAAGAAAAATGTGATGTACGTGTCCAGTATGTACTATTTTGTTTTTGTTTTGCAAGAAGAGTTGAACTATTTTTGATAACAAGAGTAAATGGTGGAAAATGCTTCTTAGTTGTCTTGTCTTTATTTGCTTTCCAAGTTTTGGAATTTTATTTAATTCCTTTAAGCGTTAGCAGTGTCTTATGAAACATGTATTTGCCTAAAGTTTGTAACAGTTTTGTGTTGAACCCAGATGCCCTGCAATATAAACTTGTAAATCTGTTCTTTATTCACTAATGATCACTGCAAAAATGACTAGATATGAGATTGTACACATGGATGATTAGGATATATTTTGCAAATCTCCCGAACTTTCCTATGATCTTAAAATTCATAGAGTACTTTATTGCTTCCCAAGTTTGATAATCTTAGTTTTGTGTTTTTTTGATGCATGGGAGGTTGGCAATATAGACAAAGTGGAAATCATTAGTATGTGAGGGCCTTGATTGTTATGTAATATTGCCAATGATGAATTCAGGTTGTTTTTAGCACAAGTTTCTCTTTTTTATGCTGGTATTCTCACTGCCACATTTTTGGAAACCTGTATTACACCTTAAATCTATCAATAAATGTTAGTTTTCTAATTCTATGTTGTAGAATACTGAGGAGTGTGGGATAGCATGCTCTGAATGGCCTATATTATATACGTTTGGGGAAGAATAATTACAGTGCCTTGATTTTTACATTGTTTTTCTTTATGAGTTATTTAGGAATGCTAACGGCTAACTAGGGATGATTAAGAAATTATTACTGAAGTAACTGGATTTACTTCATCAGGATTTGAAAACACCAAAACGATAACAGCATTTAATATGACACATATTCAATTCTTTTGAGTCCTTGTTTTTAACATAAATGATCAGATCATCTTTCACCTTAGGTGATAGAAGGTTTAGAAGCTGACTGATTATCTTTTTGGTTAGCTTCATTAAGTCTACATTTCCAAGCAGAGGTGTAATATGGTCCTAGGATAAAGAACTCCTTTTTTTTGGCTGGGGGCGGGGCGGGGGGAAGGAGCAGTAATAGCCCTGAGCTAACATCTGCCACCAACCTTTCTCTTTTTTTTTGAGGAAGATTAGCCCTGAGCTAACATTCATGCCCATCTTCCTCCACTTTCTATGTGGGATGCCTACCACAGCATGGCTTGCCAAGCGGTGCCATGTCCACACCTGGGATCTGAACTGGCGAACCCCGGGCTGCCAAAGCAGAATGTATGAACTTAACTGCTGCGCCACTGGGCCTGCCCCCCAACCTTCCTCTTTTTCCTGAGGAAGACTGGCCCTGAGCTAACATCCGTGCCCGTCTTCCTCCACTTTTTATATGGGGGACGCCTGCCACAGCATGGCTTGACAAATGGTGCGTAGGTCTGCACCCGGGATCTGGCAAACCCCGGGCTGCTGAAGTAGAATGTGCAAATTTAACTGCTGCGCCACCGGGCTGACCCCAAGAATTCCTTTTATTTCACTGTGTTTTTAGTTTTCTTAAAACAATTCTATGGTGACCTTGCTGAAGAAAGTAAGTTTTACAACAGATGAAAAATAAAATTTCCTTTCCCATATCATAGATAACAAATATAAAAAACTAAATTCAAAGTATAGTATTGGAATCTAATACTTGGTTGGTATTTTTTCTCCCTTCTTTTTAAAAAGTTAAGTTTTACATACCCAAATAACAATCAATTATGCATTCTTGTAAAAGAATAAGGCTAAAGGTCTTTTTGATCCCTGTGAACCCCTCAATCCCAAACCCTGGTCCTCCTCCCTATCCCCAGAGGAAATCAGTTCTCAGTATGAGGTGTTATCCTTCCAGATCTTTCTTTATATTTTCCCAGGGGTTGAAAGAGTTATTCTCTTTGAAACTCAAGCTTGTTTACACTGTTACTTTTTCAAACATAAAAATGAGTTGTAAGTGTGATTAAAATCAAAAGTATGTAGTGATTATCTTAGTGAACATGATTCATATTTGACAACTTGTCTTTATTTAGTTTTGCAAAAAGGGGAAAACCAAAAACAAAAGTTAAATCATGCAGGCTTCTCCACCCAAACACACCTTAACATTTCCAAAAGTTGAGCCAAATGACTTATATCATTTGATCAATCTAGAGTTTTATGAACACTTTGAACAGTACACAATGACATAGTTAGGATGCAGGGAAAATATACAGAATTTTATTAGTTTGAATACCTGGGCAGTTAGTGTTAATGCTATGAAACTCATTTTTCATTGACTAGCATTAAGATTATTATAACCTTCAACTTAACTTTTATCAAGGAGTCTGGGATATTGTAACAACTTGAAATTTCCAATTGGGCAGTAATGATTATATTCAGCATGATCTTTACCAGAAAGTCAAATATATACTGTCTTGGTTCCTCAGAATTCACATTTCTTGCATTCAACTCTAAGAAAGGAGTACACTGAAACACATTCTTCTGTCTGAAAATGTGATACTTTGGGTAACCTATATTAAACTAAACTTATGGAATGATATTGGTAGCTGTACTTGTATAATTATAGACTTTTGAAACCAAATATTTGCCAAAGCGAAAGCAAGAGGACTTCAGTAAGGAGAAACAAGGTAAAAAAGCCAAATGGTTTAAAAAAAAAAAACAAAAAACCAACAACAAAATCAAATGTATATTGGAAAATTGAGTTTTATTTTTACTTTTTGCTGAGTCTTGGAAATAGTTGAGATCATTATGGATAATAAAAGCTTTAAAATCATATCTAGCATCTAAAAAAGTATTACCTTTTTAATATTTTAATCTGAAATTAAAAAAATTGTTTTCCTTCCCTGGTAAAGGTTGGATGGGCTAGACGGTAAATTTCATGTATCACATAAATACTTTTAATCCTAATGATTTACCAGTGTGTTTAGGTTATTGCATACAGTGTTTCCTAAAAATTTAGTCACTTTTAAGCTTTTAGTTCTTCTTTGTAAACTATTAGATACTAAGTTTTAATAGTTATCCCCTTCTGTAACAGTTAAATGGAAGATCAGTTCTGAAGGTAAAATAACAGGAAACTGATAGGATATGGACAGTAAGGATTGCTAACTCTATTACTGTACCAGTGGATGGTGCATTTCCTGTATCCTCCTTTTCTCCACTTTTTGCCTACCATAGCCCAAGGTTTGATTATTTCAATGTTTGGCCTTCATACCAGCAAGGCAACCAAGGCAGGGTGGGAAGGGAAGCTATTCTGACATTCAGGACTTGTGGTTAAAAAATCCAGGGAAAAGTTGATGACTTTGACAGAGACGGATATTAAAAAGTTATCTGAGGATTTCTTTTACTTACACTACCAGAAATTTCCATCCTTTTTAATAGTTTATTGTCAATTTCATCTTCAAGGATATTACAGGATTTGGCTGCATTGTGGCTTGCTGAAAAATGTAGAATTCTGTAATGAACGCATCTACCACTGTAGTAAACATGAAATAGCTCGCTCTCATGGGTGGCATCACTGTTTTCCTCCATTTTTGTGATAAATATTGAGGTGGATGGAATATTGGGAATAGTTTCTGTTCAGCATGAAAGTACGGCATAATGTTTAGACTGAGGCCTTTACTATTGGCCTGATATAATATTATGTGATGAAAGGAATATGTCTACTAAGAATTTTCATCTATCATTATTTAATTCTTCAAGTAGGCCTTCTGATAGGAACTGTAGATGGGGCATCAACTGATTCAGAGCTTAACAAATCATGCCATAATTCTCTACAAATGTTAGGCAAATTAAAAGGAAACTTTTTTTTTTTTTCAAGTATGGGTCAAATTCTGTAGTTGTTTTCATTTAAGAAGTTTTTTCTTCCAATTATACATATGATCCACAGTCAGGATAGGGAAGGATTACTCAGAGCTTGCCAGCAAGGTTGGAAGGCCCCGTGGTTACAATACCTGAGCATGTAAAGTGACTAGCAGTTTGGCAGGTCATTGTGAAATTACATTAAACCAAGTAAGTTCAAGATTTTTGAACTCCAGTACACACATAATTAAAAGAAGTCTCTGAGATGTTTTGGCAGTGCTTTTATTACCAGGGCTAATTCAGTTCTGGAGGCCCTTACTGCTTTTTCAAGTTCCAGAATTTTTCTGCAAGCGAAGGATTCTCCTGGATTCCATAGGAGCCCTCAGGGGCCTCAGGGATGCTGGACAACAGAGGCAACTCCTGCTTTTGTGCAGAAACTGCTTGGCACTGTCCCCAGAGATCCTTGGTAATTCAGGGGTGAAGAGTGCTGATTCACAGACTTTGGAAGGTGATACATATCATCATATCTGCTTCCGAGGAAAAAAACTAAGAGGTCTGAGGCAAATTGGAGGAGTCTCCCAAATTGAGTATGTGTATCCAGACCTATTGTTTAAAAATGTTTTAAAGTTCCTAGTACAGATACACTTGCAGAAATCAAAGCCTTTTAAAAGCAGTATGCAAACTAGAGCATCTCTTCACAAGAAAACATTTAAAATATATATCTCGCTTTCACGTAGACAATTGGCAGTTACTCTTCATCCACAGACTGAAGCTTTCCACATTTCTCTGAAAGGCTTGAGGTTACTATTTTGTTGCCTTTGTTTCCAATTTCAGAGGGAGAGGCAGGTTCCTCTGTTTCATAATCTTCAAAGGAGCTGGAAGAACAAAGCAAAAGTGAGTTACTGATTTTTTTAAAAAGTTAATGTTTGGGTAGAAATCCATATGGTAAACTAGAGAGTGAAGACCAGCTTGCAAAAGTACCCTCAGTTGCTAAATGGCATCTCTAAACAAACAACTGAGCCACCCTGGAGGAGACAAGGCTCTGGAACAGAAAACACATTCTCCCTGTTCCTTAAAACCCAAGTTCATGTTGGAATTTGTTGAAAATGTGCTGTATCAAGCTTTCCTCAGAGCTTAGGTGGGAATGGGAGCATTATGGATGACACTAGATTAGGGAGAGTGTGAGGTCCATTAAGTATGAGCTTTACATGAATGCTTTCATTGAAGTGTCTTCCATGCAGAGTGGGGAACTTTCTCAACTCTCAAATTGCTTTATAACTTCCATGGCTTCCAGGAAGTACATTTAGATGTGCAAGTGTGTACATAGAGCAGACTAAGTCCATTCGTGGATTTCCTCCCATTCTTTCCAGAATTCCACAGCATATTCCCTCTGCTCACTCCCCTTTAGAGGTTACTGGTATCCCCTGAATTCCATAATCTCCAGGCTACCCCTGAGGGTGGCTTTAGGCAGCGATGACAAAATTTTATCTCATGGGAGTGATGGCTGTTTGAAGTATTAAACTGCTAAATATTCTAAGACTACATCTGAGCCCAGAAAAATATACATGACCAATTAGCAATGTCTGTTGTAGTAGTATCTGGCATCATTGGCTTAGCCTTGTTACCATTGCAAGGCCTTTCCACAACACCGCAGAAATTTCTGGATATATAGTGCCTTTATCAAAAAGGAACCCAGGCTGGCTAGTGAGGAAAAATATGCTGAGACAGGTATACCCAGTAGGTGGCACCTATTCAACTTCCTAAAATATTTTTGAATAGAGGGTAGAGAATGTTGGGGGAAAAAAAAAAGGCTATCTGATGTTTGGAATACTTACCCTTGAGTACCAGTTTATGAGCCTATCAAAAATTATTTACAGCTGGGTCATTTTGCAAAAAATACTCCATCCCATACTTAATTTGTTTCCACTCTTCCCTCATCTCCTTGAGGCCTCAATGTAGCTGGAGTGCTGGATAAGGAGGCAATAAGGAGGGTAACTTTGCTTTAATGGAAGTGAAGGGTTGATGGTAGTCTCCATTTCTGGAAACAAAATTCTAGCAATGCCGTGTCAGACACTGTTTTTTGTTTTTTTGGAGGAAGATTAGCCCTGAGGTAACATCTGCTGCCAATCCTCCTCTTTTTGCTGAGGAAGACTGGCCCTGAGCTAACATCCGTGCCCATCTTCCTCTGCTTTTTTTATATGTGGGACGCCTGCCACAGCATGGCTTGACAAGCGGTGCCATGTCCGCGCCCAGGATCCGAACCGACGAATCCAAGGCCGCCAAAGGGGAACGTGTGAACTTAACCGCAATGCCACCGGGCTGGCCCCGACACTGACTTTACTTCCTGTCAGAGTGGAAGATATTTTCTTCCCCTTGGTGCCCTAACTTGCTGTTTGTGAGCTCTCAGTATCTTAAACACCTCACTGCAGATCTGGGAATAAATTAAAGAGTTAAGTCTGAACTGAGACTCATTCAGTAAATATTTGAGCTCCTGTTGCTAAGCATGAGCCAAATGCTAGGAATACAATGGTGAAAAAGACTAACCCGGCCCCTTCCTCACAGAGCTTGTAGCCTAATGGAGGCCATCTGTGGTTAATAATGGTTAAGTGGTTTAGCCTTAAAGCATGGGCTTTGGAGTCAGACTCCAAAGTCAGGTCCAGTCTCAATTTGATCACTTAATGTGACTTTGGCATGTTACTTAACCCCTCTGCATCAGTTTCCTCAGCTAATGAGATAATAAATAGCAGTTCCTGTTCCTTGAGTGGGAGGCTGACTGGAGATTAGGTGAGAGGGCCTATAAATCAGAAACTCTTGGAAAATGTTAGGTATTATTTTCATGACGGAGAAGTGCTGGGGCTTACTGCAGCAGGAGAGAGACACCTAAGCCTGCATTGTGGAGCAGGGTCACAAATATTTTATGTAACCTGTGAATAAAAGTTTTACAAAAGAATACGTATTTTCCCCCACTGTAGGCTCATACCAGAAATGTGATTTCCTAGCAATGGATTTGATCTAACTAGTACATAAAGAGATTCTAGTGCCCTCTGGGTTGGATATAGTGGAACATCACTTGCATTTCTTTTGTACTCTCAAGGCACCAAGAGCAGTACTATGCACAGAGACTCTGGAGGAATCTTATGGATTGAGGGAGCTCATTCAGAGCCTTTTGTCAGTATCCTGGAGAGACTTCTTACTCTGACTCAGTGGTTCTCAACTGGGAATGATAACCCCGCCTAAGGAGACATTTGGCAGTGTCTGGAGACACATTTGATTGTCACCAGTCAGTGGGTCTCACTGGCATCTAGTGGGTGGAGGCCGAGGATGTTGCTAAACATATTACAATGTGTCAGACAACGCCTCAAACAGAATTATACAGCTGCAAACATCAGTGCTACTATTGAAAACCCTGCTCTAACTTGGCCCTTCAGAGTCAGAACATCCCAGGGCTCTGGACTAAGCTCGTCTCATTTTGTACTTCCCTGAGCAAGCAGTCTTTCTCAGAGCTTTATCTACCACTTGTTCACCTGTGGCTTCTAAATGTACATGTCCAGCCTCAGCCTCGTTCTAAGTTGAAGACTGCCATGTGTCTGACTGCCTACTATACGAGTCTTCCAGTATGGCAGCATGTACAAACCTGAGCTCATCCTTCCCACACTCCTAGTTCTCTCTATTTTAGCGAGTAGCACCATAACCTAAGCACTCAAAGCCAGAAACCTAGTTAACTCAAGTTCCTCTTCCCTCCCCTCTTCAAATCCAGCTAGTCTTTCCTACCACTTTCAACACCATATGGATACAGTCCTGCCTCTTCCTCTCCATTGCCACTGATTTAGTTCAGGGCATCATAATACTTTCTTGCTTGGATTACTGCAACAGTTTTCTAAAAACTGGTCTTCCTGCCTTCACTCTTGTCACGTCCTGTGCTACTGCCATACAAGGCTATTTACCGTGTCAGAATGGGTTATAGTCTTGGGACCTAATGCCACTGTACATGTTTTTGAGTGGCCTGCAGTGCCCTTCCCTCTTTGGTTAACTTGTGCTCATCTTTTAATCTGAGATGTCTTTTAAAAGCTTCCTGATTCCCAGTGCCTGAGCTACCACCTCTCTTATTTGGATGTCTGTAATGGCTTTCTTATTTGTCTCCCTGCTTCTTGCACCTCTACTGATCTAGCAGAGCAATATTCAACAAACGTAAGTGGGATTACATTACTTCCTTGTGTAACTCGTTTCAATAGCTTCCCTGGACCCTGCATGATCTAGGCCCCTGCTAATCTTTCCAGCCACGTTTCCCTCTGTTGCCCACTATACTCCAGCTAACTGACCTTTTAAAATGTCCTCAACACATTGTTTCCTTCCTTAGAGCCACTGCAGCTATTTTTCCTTCTCAACCTTTAGATTCTCATCACCTCTTTAGGAAATTCTTCTCTTGGCACCCTAAGTTGCAAGCCTCTCTCCATTATTAGTTCACCCTATTTGTTTCCTTCATAATTATATAATTAAATGTGTGTCTCCCCGACTTGACTCTAAAATGTTCGTTTTGTAACTCTCTTAATTTCCTTGGGCTATAATATAGTGCCTGGCACTAGGTCCTTAAAATGAGTTGTTGAATGAAAAGTGATGTTATAATGCTCCTGTGAAATGATGTGTTGAGTTGCTGGGGAAGGCTAGAGTCAGTAAAATGGTGAGCGTGCAGAAGTCACCCTGAAGTCACTGAAGTCAAAACTGTAAGAGACTTATTCTTTATCCTGTTCTCCAGGAATTCCTGAGGGACAGACAGTGTTAACTGATTCCTTCTAAATGACCCCTTCCAGGTTTACTTGTAGGTCACTGGGATTCCTCTGGGCTCAAATGAAGATTATGAGTTATTCTCTGTTAATTTAACTGGCCATTTTTAAATGAGTAGAGGGGTCAGAGGATTAAAGCAGAACTCATAGCGTTCACAAATGGTTCACTGTAAATCCTAGGTATCAAACTGAGAAAAAATTCTTTATCTTATTAGTATTAACATAGTATTGCTAGCATAAGGGAAAATAATGGTTCCTGTTATTTATTTTTTTGGTGAGGAAGATTGGCCCTGAGCTAACATCTGTTGCCAATCTTCCTCTTTTTGCTTGAGGAAGATTGCTGCTGAGCTAACATTGGTGCCAATCTTCTTCTATTTTATGTGTGATGCCACCACAGCGTGGCTTGACGAGCAGTGTAAGGTCCTCACCCAGGATCCAAACCTGCGAACCCTGGGCTGCCAAAGTGGAGTGTGTGAACTTAACTGCTACACCACTAGACCGGTCTTAGGTTCCTGTTATTTTTGCTAGCAATATGATTGCCTTTAGCAACCTGTTTCCCTAAGTAAGTTTTCCCTTTCAGATGAGCAATTTCTGGACAAAAGTATTAAGGCTGGTTTTGTAGATTCCTGGGATGGAAGGCAAATAGCTGGAATGAGCAGAAATAATGACCGGCACATACATGGTCTGACAGAGGACATGTATGCAGTTTCAGGGTGTTGTCTGGGAATTATTTGATTCCAGTTTTGGGATTCTGACTATAGACAGGAGCAAAGGGATATGGAGTATTTGATTCAGGGCTTGTCTGAGGAAATCAAGACATGATGGCTATAAGCATAAAATAAAATGTTAAGTAGGTCTGTAGTTTGGAGTCTATAATGCTTTAGAAATAGGAGTGGATGAATTTTACCTTTATACTTTTAAATTAAAAATGGAATCCTACACTATTTATATAAAATGGATTAACTGAAATACTTTGGAAATTGGATATTTGGTTCAATCAATTTCCCTGTTGTTCCATTCAGTGACTAGAAAATCTTTTGTTTCAACTCTTGTTAAAGTTTCCTAATATGTACCACCCACTTTCCTACCTCAGAAAGTTGATCTCACTTCTTTTTTGTTGTTGTTGAGGAAGATTAGCCCTGAGCTAACACCTGTGCCAGTCTTGCTCTATTTTATATGTGGGTTGCCACCACAGCATGGCTGATGAGTGGTATAGGTCTGCGCCTGGGATGCCAACCCGTGAACCCAGGCCACTGAAGTGGAGTGTGCGAACTTAACCACTAGGCCATGGGGCCGGTCCCTCACTTCATTTTTGATGGCTGAGGATTTCATGCAGTTGCCCAGGGTCATGAGCCATCAGTTGTTAATTCTTAGTTATTCTGGATGTAGACAGTATAAAAATTTGGGTTAAATATATTCTAATTATGAACTTGAAGGGAGGGACAGGATTTCATTTGTTTTTATTACCAATCACAGTGCCTGGCACAGAGTAGGTACCAGTGACTATCTATTGAAATAAATTAAAATTGGGCTTTGATTTGTTTTGTTGAATGCAGAGAAAATTAAAACATATTAACTTCAGTTCCATATAAAGGCTCTATTTACTGAGCACTATAAAAAAAAAGACTCAGAATTATTCTACTTTTAAGATTATAACTCATGCTTTGGAACATTAATCTCTGTCATTCCTTCTTTTTCTTTTCCCAAGCCCTAATGTACACACATATGCACAGCCTCCGCCCCCATTATCCCTGCTCCTCCGCGAAATTCTTCCCCGTCATCGAGGACAGTCAGGCTCCACACAAGCTCTTACTGCAGACTTGCCCCACACTAGCTGCATCCCCGGAAGACTGCTCTGGTGCATTTCTGCTGGCCGCCTTTGCCTGCGGTGCCTTATTTTCCAGTACGGATGGAAGTAAATGTAGAACTTTTACAAAGAATATTTCATCTAAGTTTATATTTAATATAAAGGAAAAAAAAAACCTTTAAAAAATTCAGTAGAAACCAATTCTTCTAAACTATCTAAATGTTCAATACTAGGGAAATGGATGTGAGTCACTGCTTGAGAGAACACTGTGGAGCATTAAAAGTCATCTTTTGAACACACTAGTATCACTAAGCATCAAAAGGAAATATACCAAAGTGTAAATAATGGTTATCTCTGGCTGACTGAACCAAGGGTGATTTTAATCTCTATATTTTCCAACTTTTCTGCAGCAAGCCTGTGTTTCTCTACTAATCAGATAAAGACTCTCAAAATAAAAAAGAAAACTGTGTTTAATCTAGATTAATCAAATGCAAAGCTGTTGGTGAAACATGAGAATATCCTGTAAGACAGTATTTTTAACATAATGTAGAACACTCAGCTCAACATCTGAAGTAATCCAGTATTAGGCCGGCAGAAAAGCGTGTTTCTGATTCTTGCAGGTCTCAAGTTTCTTAAGATAGCAACATGGAGGACCCTTTAGCCTGCTTTACATAATTTTTGTGGAGTTTTTAACTTACTCTTATTGCAGAAACCATAAAAAGGTTAATTATAAAAAGAAATCGGTATCATAACCTGTTATCCTCATATAGGTGACACGTTTAGTTGAATAGGTTTATCTTTCTGGTTTCTCCTATGACCATTCATTACCTTGGTAGAATTTCACAGATGCAGGTATATGCCGTGATCGTGTTGTGTGCTAGATGTGATAATTAACAACGTTTGCAGCCTCATACCTATGGAGACCCTTGGCCCTCTTTCACTTCACTGAAATCGGGAGTCATCACTAGGTTACTTACTGAAGGCATTATCTAAGTACCAGCCTTGAATCATGAGGTGCAAGCACTTGGCCCAAAGGCTACCTATGACTGCTGTTAGAGGGTAAAGTTGATGGAGGATTTCAAGTTGTTTCTGGAGGGTCAAGTTGTCTGGGCTCCTACAGTTATCCTTGTAGAGAGAGTGGCTTCTAGATTATTGCTGCCTTCTGCGCCATTCAGTAAACATTTGCTGAGGATCTCCTACGTCCCTACCAGTCTGCCAGGCGTTAGGATTACAAGATGAATATAACAAGGTTCTTCTGGAGAAGCCCATGTTCTAGTGGAAAAACAAGTAGCTCCATTTTTCCCAGCAGTTATATGCCAGATACTGTTAGGCACATTATAAACATTATGTCTAATTCTCAGTACAGTCCTGCTGTTCATGCAACAGATATTTACTGTGTGACAGCTGTGTGCCATGTTCTGTCCCCTGGGAATGAAAGGGACAAGGTAGGTAGTGGAATGCTAATATTAAAACTGATGATATTCTAGTTCAGAGATTATGTAATGTGGCCAAGATCATAGAAGTGGTAGTAATATTAGCCACTGTCTACTGATTACATAGGCACTCTGCCTAAGGGCATAATATATAGATTATATACATGGTCTTATTGAATCCTTAAAACAGCTCAGTGTGGCAGATGGCATTCTCATTGTATAGGGGATGCTGAGGCTTCGATACCTGGGATTACACAGCTACTAAGTGATAGAGCAAGGATTTAAATTTAGGATTATCTAACTCCAAATTCTGTGCTCTTAACCATCAAGTTTTATTGCTTCTCTCTCATACAGGGATAGTAATATAGTAATTGCTACTACTTATCAGGTATCTACTATGTACCAGGTGTTTATATATATTATCTTAGATTGTCACAACCACCTTGGAAGGTAGCTGCTGCTGTCTTTTGAAACTGAGCCTCAGGAATCAGATAACCTGCCCAGCTGGTGAGTGGTGCGTGGAACCAGATATGTCTGGCTCCTGAGTCTCTGCTCTTTCCACAGTACTACAATTTTCCTCCCTTTCAATATCTGAGTCTTGTAATTTCTGTTTGACAGACTCATCCTGACTAATTTGTAATTCCTCTTGAGATGAAGCCCTGTGTGGTACAGCCTTGGAATTCTGGGTCTGGCCTAGCTTTTGAAGCATGTCAGTCAGCTATTAACGACTGTAAACAGGTCTTTCTTTTCCTTTGTTGACAGTCTAGTGCTCTCTCTACAGGCTGTGGCTGTAGTAACCCTTCTCTCCCCTGGGGACCTCGTCACCCACATGTGCTCTGTGTAGGCCTTATCTCCCACAACACGAGAAGAGCGTCCAGCAGAAGCCTCTCATATACACTGGTTGAATTTCACTACAGCTGCTCTCTGCATCTCCTCTTGTGACCTCTCACCTGTACTGTCGTCTGCATCTCTTTGCCTTTCCTCTCTCCCTCCACACACACACTGACACCTTCTCTGAGCAGTACCACAACTAGAAAAAACTTTTGCTTGAGCCAATTATTTACTCTCTTCAGCTGCCATCAGTTTCTCTTCTTTTTAGACTATGACACTATGACTGTTGTACATTTGTGTTGCTTTGAATTTTTTGTTTTAGAATTACATGCGACCAATGCCAATTGTTTGGATAGAACAATTCTATCCAAATTTCTGATTATTTATAGTAGATACCCAGAATTAGAATTGGGAGTTGAAGGGTATAAATTCAGGCTGTTGCTACATATTGTCAAATTACTTTCCTGGGAGGTTGGGCCAATTTGCTTCTACAGCAGTGTCTGAAAGAGCCTGTCTTCCTCCACAGTGAGCCTGCAGTGAGGTGCTGCTGCCATGGCCTTCCTCTATGGGAGAGCAGTTGAGACACTTGTTAATTTCTATTTTCCCTGCTGAGGCAGGGATCCTGTCTGTGTTCACCAATATTCAATAATGCTTAGTATACAGCAGGAATGCAAACATTTACTGAATTAATATTATAGTTAAAAAAATTATCTCTTTTGGGGGCCAGCCCCATGGCCAAGTGGTTAAGTTCCCGCGCTCCGCTTTGGCGGGCCAGGGCTTCGCCGGTTCGGATCCTGGGCGCGGCCATGGCACTGCTCATCAGACCACGCTGAGCTGGTGTCCCACACAGCACAACCAGAGGCTCTCACAACTAGAATATACAGCTATGTACTGGGGGGGCTTTGGGGAGAAGAATTAAAAAAAAAAAAGACTGGCAACAGTTGTTAGCTCAGGTGCCAATCTTTAAAGAAAAAAAATCATCTTTTTAAAAAATTGCTGCTAATTTAATAAGCTAAACTTTTTTGGCTCTTGCTTTTTAAAAAACAATTTCATTTAAGTATAATTTATATACCCTAGAATTCAATGATCTGAAGTTCAGTGTGTTCCACTAACTTTATACAGTTGTGCAGCCATCACCACAATCCAATTTTAGAACACTCTCATCTCTCCATCTGCCTCTCTTCTCCCTTGTGCCTGTTTGCGTTCACTCTCCACTCTCCTTCCCAGAAGTAGGTAACCACTGATCTACTTTCTAGCTCTATCATTTTGCCTTTTCTAGAAATCTCATATAAATGGAATTATATAATATATAGTCTTTAGTGTCTGGCTTGTTTCATGTAGAATGATACATATATATTTGTTTGTTTTGTTTTTTTGAGGAAGATTATCCCTGAGCTAACATCCACTGCAAATCCTCCTCTTTTTTGCTGAGGAAGACTGGCCCTGAGCTAACATCCGTGCCC
Source organism: Equus asinus (assembly GCF_041296235.1). Lineage (NCBI taxonomy): Eukaryota > Metazoa > Chordata > Mammalia > Perissodactyla > Equidae > Equus > Equus asinus. The sequence goes on along the minus strand of NC_091810.1, from coordinate 82,945,241 downwards.
ATCTTCCTCTACTTTATATGTGGGATGCCTGCCACAGCATGGCTTGCCAAGCAGTGCATAGATCTGCACCCAGGATTGGAACCAGCAAAGCCTGGGCTGTGGAAGTGGAACATGTGAATTTAACTGCTGCGCCACCAGGCTGGCCCCAGATATTTTTGAGAGATTCATCCATGTTGTGGCATGTATTCTTTCATTTATTAAGGTATAACTGGCATAAGATAAATTGCTCATATTTAAAGTATACAATTAATAAGTTTTGACTTTTGTATACATACACCTGTAAAAGCATCCCAACAATCAAGATCATAAAAATATCCATTCCCTGCCCCCACCAAAGTTTCCTCATGCCCTCCTCCTTTTTTTTCCTGATGAAGATTCACCCTGAGCTAATATCTGTTGCCAATCTTCCTCTTTTTTTATGTGAGCCACTGCCACAGCATGGCCACTGGCAGACAAGTGGTGTGGTTCCACACCTGGGAACCAAACCCAGGCTACTGAAGTGTAGTGTACCGAACTTTAACCACTAGGCTGTTGGGGCTGACCCCCTTACACCCCTTTATAATCACTGTCCCTCTCCCCAGGTAACTACTAATTTGCTGTGATTATAGATTAGTTTGTATTTTCTAGAATTTTACATAAATGGAATCATGTAAAAATGGAATATATTCTTTTTTTGTCTAGCTTTTTTCACTTGTCTTAATTATTTTGAGATTCATCCACGTTGCTGTGTTTATCCGTAGTTTGTTCCTTTTTTTATTGCTGAGTAGCATTCCATTATATGGATAAACTAAATATCCAAAAATATAGTATATTTCCAGTTTTGGGCTACTATGGATAATGCTGCTATAAACATTCATGTACAAGTCTTTGGGTGAGCACTTCTCTTGGGTAGATTCCTAGGAGTGGAACAGCTGATTCATATGATAGAGTGTGTGTTTAACTTTTTTTGAGCAAGATTAGCCCTCAGCTAACTGCTGCCAATCCTCCTTTTTTTTTTTCTGCTGAGGAAGACTGGCCCTGAGCTACCATCCATGCCCATCTTCCTCCACTTTATATGTGGGATGCCTACCACAGCATGGCATGCCAAGCGGTGCCATGTCCACACCTGGGATGCGAACCAGTGAACCCTGGGCCACCAAAGTGGAATGTGTGAACTTAACTGCTGTGCCACCGGGCCGGCTCCTGTATGTTTAACTTTTTAAGAAATTGCCAAACTTTTCTAAAGAGGTATATAATTTTACATCCCCATCAGTCCAATGTATGAGGCTTCCAGCTTCTCCACACGTTGTCAACTGATGATTTTAGTTGTTCTAGTGGCTGTGTTCTGTATTTCATTGTGGTTTTGATTTGCATTTTCCTACTGTCTAACGATGTAAAGCATCTTTTCATAAACCTATTTGCTGTTTGTACCTCTAACTTAGTTAAGTGTTTATCAAATCTTTCGTCCATTTAAAAATTAGGTTATTAGTCTTTTTATTATTGAGCTATAAGAGTTGTTTATATGGTCTGGATATGAATCCTTTATTAGGATGTTTTGGAAATATTTTCTCCCAGTTTGTCTCTTCATTTTCTTAATGCTATCTTTTGAAGAGCAATAGTTTTTAATTTTGAAGGAAGTCCAATTTATGAATATTTATTATTGCTCTTGCCTAACCCAAGGTCACAAAGATTTTCTCATATGTTTTATTCTAGAAGCTTTAGAGTTTCAGCTCTTATACTTAGGTCTCTTATCTATTTTGAGTTAATTATTTTTGTATGTGATGTGAGGTTCTTCTTTTTTTTTTTTTTGCATATGGATATCCAAGTATTTCAGTATCATTTTTGAAAAGACTATCCTTTCTCCTCTGGCTGAAAATTAATTGGCCGTATATGAGGCTCTATTTCCTGAGTGTTTCACTGATCTGTATGTATGCTTATCAGTGCTACAATGTCTTGATGATTGTTTGCTTTACATATAGGAAGTTTTGAAATCAGGCAGCCTAACTCCCTCAACTTTGTTCTTTTGAAAAAGTGTTTGGCTATTCTAGGTGCTTTGTTTTTCTATGTAAATTTTAGGGTCACTTTGCCAATTTCTACAACAAAGTCCTGAAGGGATTTTGTTAAGGAATGGGTTAAAATCTGTAGATCATTTTGGGGAGAACTGACCTTTTAATAATACTGAGCTTTCTAATCCTACTTATTTATGGCTTTAATTTCTCTCAGCGCTGTTTTCCAGTTTTCAGTGTGCAGGTATTACAGTTCTTTGGTTATATTTATTCCTAAGTATTTTATTATTTTTGATGTTATTGTGAATAGAATTATTCTTTTTATTTGAATTTCACTATTTGTTCATTGCTAGTATATGGAAATACAGGTGATTTTTGTATATTGAGCTTGTATTCTGAGACCTTGCCAACTCACTTATTAGTTCTGGTAGCTTTTACATAGATCTTTTAGTATTTTCTACTTAAAGGTTACATAATCTATGAATAGATAATTTTACTTATTCTTTTCCAATCTGAATACTTTTAATGTCTTTTTCTTGTCTTGCTGCACAGGATAGGACCCTCAGTTACAACGCTGAGTAGAAATGATGAGGAATAGAAACATCCTTGCCTTGTTCCTGATCTTAGTCGGAAGGCATTCAGTTTTTCACCATAAGTATGTTAACTGTAGGTGTCTTTTATCAAATTAAGGAAGTTCCCTTTTATCCTCACTTGGGTGGGAGTTATGAATAGATGTTGGATTTCTGTCAAATGCTTCTTCTGTGTCTCTGGAGATGAGCGTGTGTTTTTTGTCCTTTATTCTATTAATATGATGTATTACATTAATAGATTTTCAGATGTTAAGCCAGCTTTCCCTTCCTGGGATAAACCCCACTTAGAGTGTATAATCCTTTTGATGTTGCTAGATTTGATATGCTAATATTTTGTAAGAAGTTTTATATTGATGTCCATGAGAGATACTGGTTTGTAGCTTCCATTGCTTGTGATGTCTTTGTTTGGCTTTGGTATCAGGGTAATATTGCCTTTATAAAATGAGTTTGGAAGTATTCCCTCCTACTATTATTTTCTGAAAATATTTGTGAAAGATTGGTATTATTTTTTTCTTAACTATTTGACAGAATTTACCAGTGAAACCATCTGGACCTGGACTTTTCTTTTGGGCAAGACTTTTAATAACTAATTCAGTATGTTTACCTAATATAGTCAATTCTGATTTTCCACTTCTTCTTGAATCAGTTTTGGTAATTTGAGTTTTTCTAGGGTTTTGTCCCATTTCATCTCAGGTGTGAAATTTACTGGGATAAAGTTGTTCATAATATTCCTTTATAATTATTTTAAGTTCTGTGGTGTCTATGGTGATGCCTTCCTGCTTCAATCCTCATTTTGTTAATTTATGCCTTCTCTCTTTTTCTTAGGCTAGCTAAAGATTTATCTTTGTTTTTTTTGGTAAATCTTTCCAAAGAACCAACTTTTGGTTTCATCAATTCTTTCATATTGTTTTCCCATTTTCTATTTCATGGATTTCTATTCTGATCTTTATTATTTCCTTCTTTCTACTTATTTTGAGTCTGGATTGCTCTTCCTTTTTCTAGCTTCTTAAGGTGGAAGCATATATTTTATTGATATTACACCTTTCTGAGCCATAAATATTCCTCTAAGCACTGCTTTAACTACACTCCATACATGTAAGTTCTTTTATTTCTATTCATCTCAAGATAATTTTAAATTTTCCTGTGGTTTCTTCTTTGGACGCATATGTCCTTAGAAGTGTGTTATTTAATTTCCAAATATTTTGGGGTTCCCAGATTTCTTTCTGTTATTGATTTCTAATTTAATTCTATTATGGTCAGACAACATACTTTATATTACTATAATCCATCAGAATTTATTGAATCTTGTTTATGGTCTGTCCTGGAGAACGTCCGTGTGCACTTGAAAAAAAGTGTATATTTTGCTGTTGTTTTGTGGAGTGTTCTCTATATATTGATTAGATCAAATACGTTGACTGTGTTGTTCAATTCTTCAGTATCCTTACTGACTGTCTCTAGCTCTCTCAGTTACTGAAAGAGGAGTGTTGAAATCTCCAACTGTAATTGTTGAATTGTCTGGCAATTTTTGTTTTGTGTATTTTGGAGATCTGCTGTTAGGCACATATACATTTAAAATTGTTATATCTGGCTACTACATGTTAGTGGTTGATGAAGTGCGAATTTTCATGTTTATTTCCTGGGTGAAATGTCTGTCTACAAATGGGAATTTTTTTCCTATTATATTTTTAGCTGTTTATTTCTGGGATACGGGATTAATACCCTTTACCTGTTAAGGAGGTGCTCTTCTTAAGTTTGCTTAGTTTTAAGATTTTTCTTCCCAAACCAGAAAACATATTAAATTTTATGACATGTTTTCAAAGAATCAGTTTATGTTTTTTTTTTTCCTTTAATCTATCAATGACAGATTTTGTAAAGTTGAACCACTGTTACAATCTTGGGATAAAACCCACTTACTTATGATGTATTCTTTTATATACTGGTAGATTTGACAAATTATTTAATGTTCTGTGGTTCAGTTTTCATATCTGTAAAATGGGGATAAAGGCATCTACAAAATAGAGTTTTGGTGAGCATACAATGAATTAAAATATTCAGAATAGTGCTTGGCACATAGTACGCTGTGTGTGTGTGTAAATTAACAGATTTATTTTTGTTTAAATAAAATTGTTTTCTTCCTTCTATGTCTTTTATGTGGCCCCACTTTGTCATCCTTTTACATGCATCTTGAGAGGATAGCCTCATTCATTTCTTTCAGTCTACCAGTTACAAATTTCCCCTTGTCCATATCCTGTAGATTCTAATAAATATAATGCTTTCCTTACCTGGTTCTAAAAAGAGTATAATTTGTATTTTGAGTTCCTCTTTAGCTTAACAGTTATTTTAAATTAAAAAAAATTTTAACTTCCCAGATATGTGCATTTTGTTGTTTTTTGTTATTAATTTCTGGTTACATTTTAAATAATAATTGTGGCCTATATGCTATCAATTAAAAGAAATTTGTTGTAATTACCTTTGTGGCTTAATAAACAGGCACTTTTGTGGTGGTTCACATGTATTTGTTGGATACCAAGTATACTTTTGAGTACCTCTGTGAAAGCTTACTAATTCTATATTCTTATTTTTTTGGCCTATTTGATTTGTTGATTTTACATGACTGGATTTGTCAATTTTTTCCCTGTTTTTCTATCAGATTTGTTTTACATATTGCATAAAGTTCATAACTTATTCTCATGGCCAATTGTTGAAATACTGATAAGTCTCTTTTCAAGCTTTGAATTCTATTTGTCTCATTAATATTGCCATACCTTATTTTCTCGTTACTATTCGACTGTGTTAGGTATGAATCTTAAGAATAGTATTCCATTGGATTTTTAATTCAATTTGAGTTTTGTGATTGATACCATATCTGGACTTATTCTGGCTATTTATTTTATACTCTCTTTACCTTTTTGTCTCTTCTTCCTTCCTGTGGTGCACATGTGTTGTTCTCTTTTTCACTATACCACTCCTCCTTTTTCTGGCCATATTCTCTGAGTTCCCCAGTTTTCCTTGGGAAAACATCTTGTTTTGATGGACTTGACTCATGTCCAAGCTTAGTTCTCAGCCTAACTCCTTGAGGAGTTGGTTTAGGGATTGGACTCAAATCAAGCCAATTACAGTAAAAAGGACACAAATTGTGGACTTTTGTTGGAACTTGTGAGAAAGGGATTTTCTCTTTTATTTGAACTTGAAGCTATCAGGTGATCATCTTGCTACCACATATGAAAAATTTGCTGAAGAATGAAAGAAAATCATTATCTAAAAGATGAAAGAGATAAAATCTGAGTCACTGAAGTCAGTACTATCCTTGGACTATTCTGTTCTATGAGCCAATAACTTCCTTTTTGCTTATGCTTTTTTTTTTTGCTTGTGGCAGTTGGAGTTGAGTTTAGGGTTTAGGTCACTTGCTGATTAACATACTTGTGTTTTAGTAGATTGAGTTTTCTTTTTTGTTTGTTTTTTATTTTTTTTATTGAGTTAATGACAGGTTACAGTCTTATAAAATTTCAGTTGTACATTATTGTCTGCCAGTCGTGTTGTAGGTGCACCCGTTCACCCTTTGTGCCCACCCCCCACCCCAGCTTTCCCCTGGTAGCCACTAATCTGTTCTCTTTGTCCACATGTTTAAATTCCTCATGTGAGTGGAGTCATACAGAGATTGTCCTTCTCTATCTGGCTTATTTCACTTAACATAACAATTTCCTCAAGGTCCGTCCATGTTGTTGCAAATGGGACGATTTTCTTCTTTTTTATGGCTGAGTAGTATTCCAGTGTGTGTGTGTGTGTGTGTGTGTGTGTGTGTGTATACACACACACCACATCTTCTTTATCCAATCATCTGTTGATGGGCACTTAGGTTGCTTCCACGTCTTGGCTATTGTAAATAATGCTGCAATGAACATAGAGGTGCATGGGACTTTTGGAATTGCTGATTTCAGGTTCTTTGGATAGATACCTACTAGTGGGATAGCTGGATCATATGGTAGTTCTATTTTTAATGTTTTGAGGCATCTCCCTACTGTTTTCCATAGTGGCTGCACCAGTTTGCATTCCCACCAGCAGTGTATGAGGGATCCTTTTTCTCCACAACCTCTCCAACATTTGTTACTATTTGTTTTAGTTATTTTTGTCATTCTAATGGGTGTAAGGTGATATCTTAGTGTAGTTTTGATTTGTATTTCCCTCATGCACAGTGATGATGAACATCTTTTCAAGTGCCTATTGGCCATCTGTTTATCTTCTTTGGAGAAATGTCTGTTCATGTCTCCTGCCCATTTTTTGATCGGGTTGTTTGATTTTTTGTTGTTGAGTTGTGTGAGTTCTTTATATATTATGGATATTAAGCCTTTGTCGGATGTATTACTTGCAAATATTTTTTCCCAGTCAGTGGGTTGTTTTTTTATTTCAATCCTGTTTTCCTTTGCCTTGAAGAAGCTCTTTAGTCTGATGAAGTCCCATTTGTTTATTCTTTCTATTGTTTCCCTTGTCTGAGAAGACATGGTGTCTGAAAAGATCCTTTTAATACTGATGTCAAAGAGTGTACTGCCTACGTTTTCTTCTAGAAGCCTTATGGTTTCAGGTCTCAGCTTTAGGTCTTTGATCCATTTTGAGTTTATTTTGGTGAATGGTGAAAAAGAATGGTCAATTTTCATTCTTTCACATGTGGCTTTCCAGTTTTCCCAGCATCATTTGTTGAAAAGACTTTCTTTTCTCCATTGTATGCCCTCAGCTCCTTTGTTGAAGATCAGCTGTCCTTAGATGTGTGGTTTTATTTCTGGACTTTCAATTCTGTTCCATTGATCTGTGCACCTGTTTCTGTACCAGTACCATGCTGTTTTGATTACTGTTGCTTTGTAGTATGTTTTGAAGTCAGGGGTTGTGATGCCTCCAGCTGTGTTCTTTCTTCTCAGGATTGCTTTAGCAATTTGTGGTCTTTTGTTGCCCCATATGAATTTTAGGATTCTTTGTTCTATTTCTGTAAAGAATGTCATTGGGATTCTGATTGGGATGGCGCTGAATCTGTAGATTGCTTTAGGTAGAATGGACATTTTAACTATGTTTATTCTTCCAATCCATGTACATGGAATATCTTTCCATCTCTTTATGTCGTCATCCATTTCTTTCAGAAAAGCCTTGTAATTTTCGTTGTATAAGTCTTTCACTTCCTTAGTTAAATTCACCCTGAGGTATTTTATTCTTTTTGTTGCGATTTTGAATGGTATTGTGTTCTTGAGTTGTTTTTCTGTTAGTTCGTTATTAGAGTATAGAAATGCTACTGATTTATGTAAATTGATTTTATACCCTGCAACTTTGCTGGAGTTGTTGATTACTTCTAAAGATTTTCCAATGGATTCTTTGGGGTTTTCTATATATAAGATCATGTTGTCTGCAAAGAGTGCGTTTCACTTCTTCCCTGTTTGGATTCCTTTGATTCCCTTTTCTTGCCTAATTGCTCTGGCCCAAACCTCCAGTACTGTGTTAAATAAGAGTGGTGATAGAGGGCATCCTTGTCTCATTCCTGTTTTCAGGGGGATGGTGCTCAGTTTTTGCCCACTGAGTATGTTGTTGGCTGTGGATTTGTCATCTATGGCCTTTATTATGTTGAGGTAGTTCCCTTCTATCCCCATTTTCTTCAGAGTTTTTATCATAAATGGCTGTTGGATCTTGTCAAATGCTTTCTCTGCATCTACTGAGATGATCATGTGGTTTTTATTCCTCAGTTTGTTGATGTGGCATATCAGGTTGATTGATTTGCAGGTGTTGAACCATCCCTGTGTCCCTGATATGAATCCCACTTGATCATGATGTTTGATGCTTTTGATGAATTGCTGAGGTCTGGTTGCCAAAATTTTGTTGAGAATTTTTGCATCTATGTTCCTCAGTGATATTGGCCTGTAGTTCTCCATTTTCGTGCTGTCCTTGTCAGGCTTTGGTATCAGCATGATGTTAGCCTCGTAGAATGTGTTAGGAAGTGTTCCATCCTCCCTAATTTTTTGGAATAGCTTGAAAAGGATAGGTATTAAATGCACTCTGAAAGTTTGGTAGAGTTCCCCAGGCAAGCCATCTGGTCCTGGGGATTTATTCTTTGGGATGCTTTTGATGGCTGTTTCAATCTCTTTCCTTGTGATTGGTCTGTTGAAATTGTCTGCTGCTTCTTGACTAAGCTTTGGGGGATTGTAGGAGTCCAAGAATTTGTCCATTTCCTCTAGGTTATCCATTCTGCTGGCATCTAGCTTTTGTAGTATTCTCTTATAATCCACTGTATTTCTGCAAAGTCTGTTGTTATTTCTCCTCCTTTATTTCTGATTTTGTTTATTTGAGCTTTCTCTCTTTTTTTCTTTGTAAGTCTGGCTAGGAGTTTGTCAATTTCTTCTCAAAGAACCAGCTCTTTGTTTCATTGATCCTTTCAACTGCCTTTTTAGTTTCAATAGCATTTATTTCTGCTCTGATTTTTATTATTTCTCTCCTTCTGCTGACTTTGGGCTTTGTTTGTTCTTTCACTAATTCAGTTCGGTGTAGTTTAAGATTGCTTATTTGGGATTTTTCTTGTTTGTTAAGATGTGCCTGTATTGCGATGAATTTTCCTCTTAATACAGCTTTTGCTGCATCCCATATGAGGTGGTATGGCATGTTGTCATTTTCATTTGTCTCCAGGTATTTTTTGATTTCTTCTTTAATTTCTTCAATGATCCATTGCTTGTTCAATAGCATATTGTTTAGTCTCCACATCATTGTGCCTTTCGTAGCTTTTTTCTTGTAATTAATTTGTAGCTTTATAGCATTATGATCAGAGAAGATGCTTGTTATTATTTAAATTTTTTTAAATTTGTAGAGGTTAGCCCTGTTTCCCAACATATGGTCTATCCTTGAGAATGTTCCATGCGCACTTGAGAAGAATGTATATTCTGCTGTTTTTGGGTGAAGTGTTCTATATATGTCTATTAAGGCCAAGTGTTTTAGCTTTTCATTTAGCTCCACTGTTTCTTTGTTGATTTTCTGTCTGGATGATCTGTCCATTGATGTGAGTGGGGTGTTGAGGTCCCCCTACTATTATTGTGTTATTTTTGATATTTTGTTTTAGGTTTGTTAATAGTTGCTTTATGAACTTTGGTGCTCCTGTGTTGGTTGCATAGATATTTATAAGCGTTATTTCTTCTTGATGAAGTGTGTCTTTGGTCATTATATATTGGCCCTCTATGTCTCTCTTTACCTGCCTCATCTTGAAGTCTGCTTTGTCTGATATAAGTATTGTGACACCTGCTTTCTTCTGTTTGCTATTAGCTTGTACTATTGTCTTCCACCCCTTCACTGTGAGCCTGTGTTTGTCCTTGGAGCTGAGGTGTGTTTCCTGGAGGCAACAAATTGTAGGATCTCGTTCTTTAATCCATTTTGCCACTCTGTGTCTTTTTATTGGAGAGTTCAATCCGTTTACATTGAGGGTGAGTATTGATGCATGAGGGCTTAATGCTGTCATTCTGTGGCTCGTTTTCCAGTTTTCCTGTGTTTCCTTTGTTTCTCATCCTGTATGTTTTAGCCTACCCATTGACTTCTGCAATTTCTTATACTGGGTTTCTTAGATTTTTCCTTATTTATATTTTGAGTCTCTGTTCTGTTTTTCAGTTTAGTGGCTACCCTGAAGTTTGTATTCAGAATCTCATGTATAACATAGTCCATTTTCTGGTGGTCTCTTGCTTTCTTAGCCTAGACTGTTTCAGTTCCTTTCCTTCTCCCCTCCTAAATTATTATTTTCATCTCTTACTCCACTTTGTGTTGTGAGTTTGTGGTTAGAGTGATAAGACTGTCTTTGCTTTGGTGATTTACTTCCCTTTATCCTAATGCTATAGTTGAATATTTGCTATTCTATTCAGATTCTATCTGTCTCCCTGCTCTGTGTTTTGTGACCCCTTTCTCCCTTTTTTTCTTATTTCAGGTATGAGAACCTTCTTGAGGATTTCTTGTAGTGGAGGTCGTGTGACTACAAAATCCCTTAGCTTTTGTTTGTCTGGAAAAGATTTAATTTCTCCCTCATATGTGAAGGATATTTTTGCTGGATAAAGTATTCTTGGATGAAGATTTTTATCCTTTAAAATTTTGAATATGTCACTCCCATCTCTCCTAGCTTGTAAGGTTTCTGTAGAGAAATCTGCTGAAGGACTGATAGGGGTTCCTTTGTAGGTTCTTTTCTTCTGCCTTGCTGCCCTCAGTATTCTTTCTTTGTCATTCATTTTTTGCCATTTTTACTACTGTATGCCTTGCAGTAGGTCTTTTTACATTGACAAATCTAGGAGATCTGAAAGCTTCCTCCACACACATTCCTCTCTCAATCCCTAGATTTGGGAAGTTCTCTTCTATTATTTCGTTGAGTACACCTTTTGCTCCATTTTCCTTTTGCATGCCTTCAGGAATTCTGATTATTCTTAAGTTGCATTTTCTCATTGAGTCAGCTATTTCTCTGAGATTTTCTTCAGTTTTTTTAAATTCTTAGTTCTCTTTCTTCCTCTGTCTGGAGCCATTCAGCCTGTCTATCTTTGATTATGCTTTGATTTGCTCCTCTATGGTGTCTACATGGGCATTCAGGGAATCTGTATTCTATTTTTTCTGATCCACTGTATTTTTCATCTCTAGTATTTCTGATTGATTCTCCTTTATAGTTTCAATCTCTTTTGTGAAGTAACTCCAGAACTCGTTGAGTTGTTTCTCCATATGTCCCTTTACCTCATTGAGTATTGTGATGATAGTTATTTTGAACTCATCTTCACTTAGTTTACCTATTTCCAAATCCTCAGGGCATACTTCTGTATTTTTACTGTTTTCCTTCGGACTGGAGCTTTTATAAATTGCTGGATGGTAGAGGAGCGGTTTTTGCACATGATGCTATTATTCAGTTGCAGTTAGAGCCTGTTGCCACTAGATGGGGGTCCAGAGCCACACATTCTGAGCCGTCTGCCTTCAGCGGCGATGCGGGTGCACAGCGTGGGTTGGAGGAGGAGGGGCACTTTCTGTCGCACGCAGACCTCGATTTCAAGCAGCTCTTGCTCTCTGGTCTCCTGGGGCCCTGGCTCCTGGGGTTCCCCCAGGCAAAAGCTTTCCCCTGTCAGAGGGTTTCCACTGCATGGGCGGTGGGAGTCCTGGATGATCCCCAGATGCACAGCCCTTCCCCCGCTCCTTCCCTCAGCTGCAGCCGCGATCCCAGTCTCTAGGGGAGGGAACGAAGTTCTCTCCTACCTGGTTCCAGCTCCTCCAAGGGCAGCTCCAGCCTCTCTGCCCTCTGTCATTTGGCTGCTCTGGGTCTCCAACGATTTCTGTTATTAGGATTTTTTTCTTGGTTGGAAAGCAGTTGCTCTTTTTGGTTGTAATTTGGAGGGGAGAGTCCCAGGTGAGCTCACGCCACCATGCTGCTGACATCACTCCTAGATTGAGTTTTCTTTACTAAATTTCTTCGCATTAATAACCTATTGTCTTTTTCTAAAAGTGATCAGAAAGTTTTCCATTTTTATTCTTTTAGAGATTGACGTTAAATTTCTAACATACTTTAGCCATTGTTAGAGAAATATATCACTGTCTATATTTTCCACTTTAGTAAAGATTCATTACAGATTACCGTTTTCTCCTTTTCCTCTTATGTTAACAGTATCTATCATCAATATTTACCTAGTTCTAAGAGAAATTTTACTAATTTTCTTGCTCAGGATTGTTTCTTGCATCCCAGTATTCCTCTAGGATACATTCACTTTCTTGCTGGAGAATACTGTTTAATATTTCTTTCACAGATAATCGGTGGGTGGTAAACTTTTTGCATCTCTGAATGTCTGAAAATGTCTTTATTTTGCCCTCACATTTAAATAGGGACAGAATTCTAGGTACAAAGTTATTTTCTTTGCTGTATTTGAATGATATCGTTCCATTTCTTTTTGTGTTCACTTTGTGGGAAATCTGTTTTTTCTCTATGGTAGATTTTCAGTTTTTCTCTATTTCTTATGTTCCAAAATTTACCTCTAGTACAGGGAATGGCAAACTACAATCTGTGAGCCAGATCTGTCTCGTCACTTGTTTTGGTATGGCCCATGAGCTAAGAATAGTTTTACGTTTTTACATTTCAAAAAAAAATTAAAAGAATATTTAATGACATGAAAATGATATGAAGTTAATATGTCAGTGGCTAGTATTAAAATTTTATTGGAACACAGCCGCATTCATTTGCTTCATATTATCTATGGCTACTTTCATACCACAATGGGCTAAGTAGTTGTGATAGAGACCTGCAAAGCCTAAAACATTTACTACCTGGCCAGAAAAAATTTGCTGATTCCTTTTCCTGTGTGTATAATTCTATTTGTTTAAACAGCTAAAATTCTGGAAATTATCTGGCTATTATTTCTACTGGTTTCTACAAGGATTGTTTTTACTCCAGCATCACAGTCAACATTCCAAATCAAAAACTTTTCAGATGTGTCCATTCTATCACTCAGCTCAATGATTGTGGTTTTCATTTAAAATTTTTTTCTTTTCATTTCCAAGAAACTGGTAGTCCTACTTTAAGAGTGCAATGTTCTCTCTTCTCTAAAATTAGTAAAAAACTCATTTTGATGTCTTGTTCTGATTGCTGTAGTCAGTCTCCTTCCAAGTGTGAAAGTTCTTCCATTTGTTGAGTATTTTATTGATATTTGTCAACTGTTTGACATTTGTCCACTTTTCTATCTAGTTGAGAACAGATTGCTGCCTCTGTTTGACTGGCTGCTTGGTGGGGGGGCAATATGGGGTTGCTAGTGTTTTCATTGAGGACAGGGGGATGGATGGGCCATGCTGCTGGTGTATGGATATTTCAGTGGCTGTGCTTTCTCCATTCCAAGATCCCACATGTACTGCTTTTGTCTTTCCTTTAGGTGTAGGATGGGATATATAGGGTTTGACCTACCTGGATGCTTCTTTTTCTGGTCTCCCTCTTGCTCTTCGTTTCAGTGAAATTCAGGTATGGATCATCCTAAAGTGTTGCTCCCTTTACCTGTAGCAATTATCTTCTACATCCTCCTGCACAGAACCTAAGCTCTGTCTCCCTCTTTTTTTGTTTTTTTGTTTTTTTTTAAAGATTGGCTCCTGAGCTAACAGCTGTTGCCAATCTTTTTTTTTTCTTTCTGCTTTTTTCTCCCCAAATCCCCCCAGAACATAATTGTATATTTTAGTTGTGGGTCCTTCTAGTTGTGGCATGTGGGATGCTGCCTCAGCATGGCCTGACGAGTGGTGCCATGTCCGTGCCCAGGATCCAAACCAGCAAAACCCTGGGCCGCTGAAGCAGAGCGCGTGAACTTAACCACTCGGCCGTGGGCTGGCTCCTGCCTCCCTCTTTAACATGATCCTGTCTGCTTTTTTCCTTTTAGTCCACTGAAAGGTCCTCTTCTTATTTTAAGTGGTGCCCTGTAGCTCTTACTTTTATATGGTGTGAGGAAACTGAAGTCTGCTTTCAATCCACCTCCTTGAAATGAGAAGTTAGTCTGTATTACTGTTACTGTTTAGAAGTCCACTGAAGTTTTGTTTGTGGCCTAATATGTATATTTTGTAAATGGTCTGTGGACAATAAACCACAAAGGTATTTTATCTGTTCTTAGGGAATAGTTTACAGTGGCTACAGATAATAGGTTTCAATTTCTCCACCTTTCTTTTTCTTTTTGGAGTTTTTGCTTCAAAAATCTGACATTATCAGGACAGATTTTTTTAGGTGTTCATTCTTTTTTATTCAACCTTTGTTGTCATTCCATAATTGAATCCTTTTCTTTTAATAAGTGAGTTTATTCCATTTATATTCACTGATCTAAAAATATTTGCCTTAGTTCTGTCATCTTTAGTTTACCCTGTGTAGTCTGTGTTTTTTTGTGTGTGTGTACATGTTTTCTAATTGAATTAGAATATTTAGAGTCTAGCTTTGGTTTTTCAAGTGTTTTAAATTAATGTTCTTAAACACTCAACTTGACTTATCAGCTTTAGAGGGTATCTGTTGAGTCCCTGCTAATGAAACTTGCACAAAGATTTCTTCCCCCTCTCTACATCCCAGTTTTAGTTACATTATTTTTTCCAGAATATTACGTTCTGATCTCTATCCTTTCTACATCTAAATGGACTGAATGCTCACTATTATTTCTTTTCCACCATGGCTGCTCCATTTCAGAGGTCTTAAGTTTGGTTCGTCTCTTAATTTTATGATTATGTCCTTTTTAAAGACTAGCTCATGGGTGCTATATTCCCTCTAGCTCTTACATGTCTGAAAGTATTCATTTGTGTTTTCATGCTTGAATGTCATCTTGGGTTAGTATAAAATTTTGGAGTATAGAATTTCTTTCTCTGAGAAAGATGTAAATATTGTTTCATGGTCTTCTGGTATTCATTTTCACTGTGGAGTTATCTGAAGCAAGGCTGATTTTTTCCCCCTTGTCTGGTGACTTGCATTTTTAAAAAATGGAAAAAAACCCCCAAATACACTTTTATTTATCTCTGAATTCTGGTAAATTCACCTCACATATCTAGGGTCACTCATTATCAGTACTTCCTGGAGTATGGTGTGACTTCTGACCTTTCAGATTCAGATCTTTTTTTTTGTGAGGAACCTTGGTCCTGAGCTAACATCTGTTGCCAATCTTCCTCTTTTTTCGCTTGAGCAAGATTGTTGCTGAGCTAACATCTGTGCCAGTCTTCCTCTATTTTGTATGTGGGACGCTGCTACAGCATGGCTTGATGAGTGGTGTGTAGGTCGGTGCCTGGGATCTGAACCTGCGAACCCTGGGCCACCAAAGTGGAGCATATGAACTTAACCACTACGCCAGCGGGCTGGCCCCCAGATCTTCTTTTATTTCATAAAACCCTTTCTATTATCTTTGAATATATTTTTTCTCTATTCTATCTGCTGTGTTGTCTAATACATATAAGTTAGATCCCTTTGGTTTTCCTTACATAGACCTAATTTTCTTTCTGATACTTTATTTTTCTTTTCTATTCCATTTTACTTGATCTTTCAAAGCCTTCTTCCATGTCCCTACTTTTTCTTTATGGTAGTCAAGAAATATAAATCCACAAAATGATTTTTAATGGTTACATGGGATTACACTCTGTAAATGTAGGAAAATTTTATTAATCTTCCTATTACTTAGATTTTTTCCAATTTTTTACCATTATAAACATCCACACATGTTCTCAACAGTAGTGATGGTGCTCCATAAGATCAGTAAACTTACCCTAATTCTTACTAAGGGAGTTCAATGCCAAAAAACTTTGTCATGCTTGTGAATCCACTTGCTTCCTGTCTCTTCTACTGATGCAGTCAGGCTTAAGATAATCAGTGGATGATGAATGACTTTAAGGGTTTCTAGGTCATTGACATAAAAATGAGACCCCAGTTTTGTGGCTAAGCATATTAAGGAAATCTCCAGATTAGAGAAAGTGGTTTGGAGATGGCTTCTTCAGTACTTTTATAAAGATATTAAAAACTTCACAGTAGGGGTGAAAAATACTAAAATCTCAATGGAGGACTATTTGATGTTATCTACTGAGCTGGACATTTTCTGTTTATCCTCTAGATCTACTCTCCCCCTAGCTCTGTGCCCCAGGAGGCTGACCCAAAAGGATCCTATCAGTGGGGTCTCTTGTCTTCTGGTTTGTGGGTGGAAGCCAGTCAGATGTGCCAGCAGGATACTGAAGGATATGAGGAGAATGACACTGGGTATTTACTCTAGCAGCTGTCTCTCAGCTGGGTTGCCATAGGTTGGTTAAATCCCCTTACTGGAGGTGAAAAGTCCTGTCGGGTGACCCTCTCCATATAGTTACTCTCTTTGGGTTCTGGTGATGGTTTCCTTCCCTTGTCCTTTTAGGCTGAGGGATGGAAATGGCTCCCCACCATTCTGGTTCTGTGTGTCTGCATCATTTCTTGTTAGTTTCTCTAAAATCCTCCTATGTCTTTGCAAGTATGCTATTTGCTACACTTCTAGAAATTTATCCTATGTATGTATAAAATGACATTTATATAAGACTATTTATTGCAACGTTATATTTCTAATAGTGAGATATTAGAAATATAATGTCCATGAGCAGAGGATTGTAAAATAATGGTATAACTCTACAGTGGAATATCACACAGCTGTAAAAACTTAGAACATTCATTCGATACATCTGTGGAATAACCTCCAATTTATTGTTTTTTTCCTCCAACCTTAAGTTATTCTTGTATTAGTTCTTTTTCTTCATACACTCAAGGCCCCAAAAATGTTTGTGAAGCCTCATTTATACCTCAGTGATCATAAAATACAAGTTCACCATGTTGTTCTCCCAATCTTTGTTATTTTTAGGTTTATTGAGATTTAATTGATATACAAAAAATTATACACATTTAATGAATACATCTTGATGAATTTGGACATAAGCATACAACTGTACCACAATCAAGGTACTAAACATATCCATCACCTCCCAAAATTTCCTTGTGTTCTTTTGTGGCTTTTTTGGGTAGGAATACTTAACATGAGATCTATCCTCTTAACATATTTTAAAGTGCACAATGCCATATTTTTAACTATAGGTACTATGTTGTACAACAGATCTTTAGAACTTACTCATCTTTTATAGCAGAAACTTTATACAAATGTGGAAAAAAGCAAGGGACCAAACAATGAATACAGTATGCTATCATGTATGTAAGAGAAAAAAGAAAGAAAAAAAGTATGTGTATTTTCTTTTATATATATACACATACGTGTGTGTAAATGTGTGTGTGTATGAGAGTGTCTTTGGAAGGGTACACAAGAAAATGATAACAGTGGTTGCTTCTGGGGAGGAGAACTTGGTAGTAGGAAACTTTTTAATATTTATTCTTTTGTTTCTTTGAATATTAAATCATATGAATGTACTGCCTATTCAAAAAATGCATTACATTAATAATAAGGATTAACTGAGAGCTTTAGAGAAACAATGACTAAGGAAGAATTAGAAGAACTGCTAAAGGAATTGCTAAAAGATGACGGGAAGAGCCAGCAAATTATAAAGTTTCTGGAATGTTCTAAGCAGTGAAAATCTCAGTTTAATTTCTTACTATGGTACCCTTATGGAATTATAGCCTGACTATTATGAATTCTTTGTAGAAGTCACTTCCTGTTCAGGGTTGAATGCATAAAACCATGTATGAAAGATTTGTTTTAAACATGATCATCTTTATTGTTTAAAAGAGCTTCAGTTCTTTCAGCCTCCTCCTGTATTTACTGAGTTTATTAACATCACTAACAAAGTAGTAGTGATCTTAGTTTCCATTGAAAGGTACAACTCTATTAAAGGAAATGGGACATGAGAACACTTTCCAGGAAATTAGTGAAGAAGGGAAGAGAAGACTGCTGGGTAAAATATTCATTCAATAAAATTGGTTACTCATTTTTATGATATTCAAAAATGGCAAAAACAGGAAAGGATTACTAGCTTGGTTTTTTTTTTGGTGAGGAAGATCGGCCCGGAGCTAACATCCATGCCAATCCTCCTCCATTTTGCATGTGGATGCCGTCCCAGCATGGCCTGATGAGTGATGTGTAGGTCTGCACCCAGGATCCAAACCTGAGAACCCTGGGCTGCCAAAGCAGAGCGTGCAAACTTAAACACTATGCCACTGGGCTGGCCCCTTGATTTTTTAAGATGGTTTGAATATTCCTGATATGGTTACCCTGTTAGAAAAGTTCTACAAGACAGAGGGAGACTCACCCTTCCTGGAACTGTGCTTGGGCAGACTCCTCTGCTACAAGAGTCTCATACTCCTCAGCAGCAAACCTGTCCCAGTCGGAGGGCTCAGGCCCATCATTCTCAACGTCCTGATTGGAAAGAGGACACCAACAGGAAACAAAAATCATCAAAGGTAAAGAACTGGAGACAGGTCATCACAAATGTTGTATATCACTGAAAAAAACCTATCTGAAAAATGTTTCATTTCAACATGTTAAAAGAATTCTAAAGTAACGCTCCTAAAGTGACTTTCTACACCTCCAATCACAAAATTATAATCAAGTGTTCAGGAGCTGGATTCTTTAGGTCTAGATCCCTTAGTGTTGTAATCAGAGACCCTTCTCTGGCCCCTTCTCCCTTGGCACTTTGCATAGCAGCTATCTGAAGAGACTTGTAATGTACATATACCCACTTGAAATAGTGCTTTCTCTTCCTCTGGCCAATTTTTATTGCTTCTTTAAAAGCCACTTTAGACACCATGTCATCTGTGTCATCTTCCTGGAAACAGCCCTTTTTCCTCCAAATCCTTTCTTTCGCTATACTATATAGGTCGATTGTCACCTCTTCCTCTTCGGTCTTTTTCATCTCTACATACTCATTCTTTATATACTGAGTCTTTTTCATCTCTGTATAACCAGTGTCTCTTCAACATAGTGCCTGAATTTACTGAGTATGTTCTGATTAATAATGTTCTTTGCAGATCGGAACAGATATTGATAATTACTACCTCTTATAAAGAAAAGTAAAATTTAAATGTAAAGATTTAAAAGTAAAATTTATAACGCAAATAAAAGAAGTGAAGGGGGAAAAGGCCATACATTTTCTTTTCCTTCTACAATATGAACAGCATCATGGTTTATATGTTTCAGGTAAAATGATATTTTTCTGTGATGAAAATGAGTTAGCAGTGCCCTAGGATGTAAGGTTAGTTATGTCTAGAAGAATGCAAGTACCTAAATATTGACCACAGAATGTGTTAATTACTATATTTAATCCATTTTAAGAATCCCCATCCCACCCTTTTAACATCTCTGAAATTGGCATGCATCTTAGACTTACAATTGGCAGTGTTTCTTTCTTGCTTAAAGGTATATAAAATAATGGGGAATCTTAAATTCAATGAAATATAATACTGACTTTCGGCTAGTGATAATGCACCTTCATATGCCCCAAGAGCAGGTGCAGAGTATTTGTTTTTAGAAGGTGATCTTCTGATTCTTAGTACTATTTAGGTCAAACAGTTATGCAAAATGGAAAAGAAAAAGAAAAGACTGTGAACGTTTCCTGTAGTTGTACTCCTGTAGGACTCAAATGAAATAGTGCTTTTCTATCAACATAATGTTTACTTTTTAAATGGAAATAAAAGGGGAGGTGGTGATATTCTGCTTTTTGTTTGTTTGTTTTTTTTCTGGATATGCATCATATATCCAGTGTTTTCTGAGGGTCCACAGGCTTTTTTGTATGGGGAAGGGTGCGCATCTCTATTTAGGTAGAGTACCTGTAGAGGAATCATTAACACCTGAAAAAGGGTTATATTATCCGAAGGTTGTCTATCATGGAGAGCTTCTGGTTTTCATTATGATAGGGAAAGCTATTTACCATGTCATCCAGGAAATGTATGGTACAATTAAATCAAGCCCAATACACTTTCTAATACAGATGTACCTATGGATACATTTTTAAAAGTTAGGACAAATTTTTTTCTAAACTTTTTTGGTAATAGTTTCAAACGTTTATGTAAGTACAAGGCCACACAATTCATTCAATGATAGGCAGGTGCAGGTAAGCTAAACTTGAAGATTAGCTGTGAGGAGAGATGTGCTCTAGGTCCTTTATTCTCTCTTTTTAGTATGTGATGAAATGTTTTAAATGTTACCTCTTTAAAGACCGAGATTCCTGTAGACAGAGACCATTTTTCTCTGTAGCACAAAGCCCCTGATATTGTAGCCCTCATACAGAAGTTAAAACTATACTGTACCTTCTGGACCGCAAAGGGATCTCTCTGTTCATGGTCTAAGTATTTCTCCAGATTAAAGAAAGTGTCATAAAAGATGTGAGCCATTCTGCATCTCTTCAGATCTCGTAGAGTTATTTTGCCTAAGTAAAAACAAATCTGGTAAATTCCAAGAGCTGTTTTGGCAAGTGAAAAAGACTTTTACTGAAGTTTAAAAGTATGTGTATATGTTTACTTTATATAAAAATTCTATTTTTTTGAGGTAGAATTCACATAACATAAAATTCACCATTTCAAAGTGTACAATTCAGTGGCTTTTAGTACATTCGCAATGTTGTCAACCATCACCACTATGAAGTTACATGACATTTTCTTCACCCCAAAAGGAAACTGTGCCCTTCAAGCAGTCCCTCACCGTCTCCCCTCAACACTCCCGCCATCAGCCCCTGGCCATCACTAATCTGCTTTCTGTTTCTATGGAAAAATCCTGTTTCTCTAACAGGATTTGCCATCAATTGTTGGTTCTACACTAACAGTAAAGGAGAAACTTAAATACTACTATATTTGGAAAGCCTGTATGAAGACTCTGGCAAGTTAAATAATTTAGGATAATCCAGGATTATGTGCCCCGCTCTGTTACATAGGTGAACAGTGCAAATGGCTCTTTACTCAATCTTACCATCACTGGCAGGCTTCACCAGGTCGAGCATCTGGCACAGCAAATCATGGAATGGCAAGGGCTCAATGCCCATGGCTTCCATCCGCTCACACTGCTCCTCGTAGAAGTACTCCAGCTCATACATGGAGAGTACACCATCCCCATCCACATCCATGCAGCGGAACCAATACTCAATGCTGGAGATAAAGACACTCATTAGCAATGGCCTGGTAAAGGTCCTTCCTTCACCCAGATTTATTATTGCCCATGTTTCTTTTTAAAAGTTATGTATGTGTATACTTTAGACTTAGAGAGACACAGTTTTACAAAATTTGTTAGAAAACATGGCAGGCCCTTTCTTCCCTTTACTTTCACTTCCTCAGAACCAAGCAGTTTCAACACCTGATTATTTTGGTTTTTATCTTTATATTTTCAGGTGCGACACTTCTATTGCTCCTTTTAAGAAGTGTGTATTAATTGTGCACTATGAAAGACGAGGTTTTAGCTCTTTAATGACTGATTCCACTTTATTTACATGTCCTTCCCAACCTTTTAATATATTCAAATTACTCAACATTGAGTTTATAACTTTATATCTTTCTTTGATTTCTTATTTGCTTAGTTTTCTGTGTACAATTTACTAATTCAACGCCAAAAGTCTCTGCCTGTTTTCTATATCCATAATCTGTCCCATCAGGTATTCTATGAATTGGATTTTCTTGATAAAGTCTTTCTCGGTTCCTTCTTTTTTTTTGTGGCTTGAGTGAGTTTTATTTTTACTTGAGTTTAGGGTACAAAGTGCACTTATCAGATAGGGCCTCAAATTTCCTCCATCAGTTTTTTTTGTTTTGAGGAAGATTAGCCCTGAGCTAACATCTGCTGCCAATCCTCCTCTTTTTGCTGAGGAAGACTGGCCCTGAGCTAACATCCGTGCCCATCTTCCTCTACTTTATGTGTGGGACGCCTGCCACAGCATGGCTTGCTGAGCAGTGCCATATCCGTACCTGGGATCTGAACCAGCGAATCCCAGGCTGCCAAAGTGGAATGCGTGAACTTAACCACTGTGCCACTGGGCTGGCCCCTCTCGGTTCCTTCTGAACTACTCTAATCTGGACTGGTTGATTTCTAGGCCTGGTTCACAGTTTCATCCTAGGGATTCTTTCCACCTTTCTCCTGTTTCTTCTATCTCACATTTTCCTCATTCTTGGTTTACTTCCTTTTTTTGGTGTTAACACATTCTTCAGGAACTTCCTAAAAATGGGAGCATGGCAGTTATAATTTTTGAGATCTTCAGTAGTTGAAAATGTCTTTTATCTATCTCCTAGCTGGGTTGATATTCTGGCTAGTTATAGAATTATAGCTTGGTAATACTTTTCCTTCAGAATTTTAAAGGCACTAGTCCACTGTCTTCTATCTACCCACTGTTGAGAAATCTAAAACATGTTGATATCTGATCCTTTGACTGTAATCTGGTTTTCTCTTTTTTTTCCTTTGAAGCCTGTAGAGGTTTCTCTGAGTCTCTGGTATTTGGAAATATCATGATGAAGTGCCTTGGTCTAGGTCTAATTCCTCTATGCTGGGCTTTCTGAAAGCCTGCTCAATTTGGAAACTGGTATCCTTTAGTTCTTGGACATTTTCTTAAATTATTTTATCCCTTATCCATGCTCTCTTGTTTGGAACTCCTGTTATTCAAATCTGCACAGTCCAGTATCGTAGCCACTAGCCAGGTAGCTGGTCCAATTTTAGATGTCTTTAAGTGTAATATACAACAGATTTTTGAAGACAGTAAGAAAAAAGAGTAAGACATTTTATGAATATTTTTATATTGAATACATACTGAAATAACATTTTAGATATATTTGGTTAAATAAGATATATAATTAAAATTAATTTTATGGGGCCAGCCCCAAGGCCAAGTGGTTAAGTTTGCACGCTCCACTTCAGTGGCCAAGGGTTTCATCAGTTCGGATCCTGAGCGTGGACATGGCACTGCTTGTCAGGCCACACTGAGGTAGCGTCCCACATGCCACAATTCTAGAAGGGCCCACAACTATAATATACAACTATACACTGGGGATATTTGGGGAGAAAAAGCAGGGGGGGAAGAAAAGAAGATTGGCAACAGTTGTGAACTCAGGTGCCAATCTTTAAAAAATAAAAAAAAATAATTTTATGTTTAACTTTTTTATTGTAGCTAATTCTATTAAATTTTTTTTAACATTTTAAATAAAAGTTTTATTTAAGGTATACAATGAGATATTTTGACATACATAATGGAACAATTACTACAGCTACTTAACATATCATTTCCTCAAAACTTACCATTTTTTGGCAGGGAGAGGATGAGAGGACCTGAAATCTATTCTCTTTAGCAAATTTCCAGTATTCAGTACAATATTGATAACTATAGTCATCATACTGTACATTAGATCTTTAGACTTATGTAGGAAGAATAACTGTAACTTTATACTCTTTGAACAGCATGTCCCCCTTTCCCCCACACCTCCAGCCCCTGGTGACCACCATTCTACTCTCTGCTTCTATGAATTTGACATTTTTTAGATTCCACATATAAGTGAGGATCATGTAGCATTTGTTTTTCTGTGCCTAACATATCATTTAGCTTAAGGTATTCCAGTTTCATCCATGTTGTTGCAAATGACATATGTATATGTATATGTTTGTATATGTAGTGTGTGTGTATGTATATACCATCTTTACACTCTCTCTCTGCCTCATTCCAGCCAGTGGGCACTATCTTCACGCCTCCCTCTGCTGTGGTCCAGAGTGCCAGTATCTCGTAGAGTGGAGCTTTTAGATACATCTGGTGCCCGGGTTTTTGTGGCTGCCACACAGGGGACACCCCCTGATCACCTGGCTCTGGTGGCCAGTGGGGTTTGCATTCCTGGGTCCTACGGGACTGTATCAATCAGACAGTTCTTGGCAGGCTACCACACCCAGAGCACTGCACAGACAGTAGACTGAAACATACCTCCAGTCTTTCTGTGAAAGAGGCCTGTTTGTTTGTGCTGGTGCTTCAGCCTCAGTGGTAGGCTTCAGGTCTGTCACACATCTAGGTCCCTAAGGAGGTGCTTTTAGGGAACATAGGCTGGTGAATGCCATATTAGCACTCTCCTTCTGCCCTGCTCCAGCTTGCTGATATCTCCCAGAAAGGAGCTTATACACTTGTCTAATTCCCTAATTTTTGTGACTGCTGCTCAGGGGAACACCTCTACATCACTTAACTCTGGGCTTAGGCTTGCAGTCCCACCAGACTGTCTATATGTGCATAATTTAAAAGCTGATGCCTGGGGCTGGCTCTGTGGCTGAGTGGTTAAGTTCGCACGCTCTGCTGTGGCAGCCCAGGGTTCGGATCTTGGGTGCAGACATGGCACCGCTCGTCGGGCCACGTTGAGGCAGCGTCCCACATCCCACAACTAGAAGGACCTGCAGCTAAGATGTACAGCTGTGTACAGGGGGGGTTTGGGGAGATAAAGCAGAAAAAAAAAAAAAAGATTGGCAACAGTTGTTAGCTCAGGTGCCAATCTTCAAAAAAAAAACGCTGCTGCCTGAGGATATGGCTTCTAATCTGCCTGAATCTAGGTACTGACTGAGATCCTTTCCCTCTTTGGGACACTGACAAGTCTTGGCACACCTTCAAATACTGGGAGACATTGAAAATAAAATAGGCTACTGTGACAATGACAAAGGTTTGAGAGCTGGGGCAGGGTTGAATAATAAGGTCCACCTCCTACATGAGGTCACTACTTTAAGATGGAGAGAGGTGGCTGTTTCATCTAATGCATAGAAACCAACAAAGAGAGTCAAACAAAATGAAGAAACAAAGGAATATGTTCAAAACTAAAGAAGGAAAAAAAGGTCAGAAAAAAATCTTTAATGAAATGGAGATAAGTGATTTAACTGATAGAGTTCAAAACAATGGTCATGAAGATGCTCACCAAACTCAGAAGAATGAATGAACACAGTGAAGAGACAGAAAATATAAGAAACTACCAAACAGAAATCACAGAGCTGAAGAATACAGTTATTGAAATGAAAAATACATCTGAACAGCAGACTAGATGAAGCGGAAGAAAAGATCAGTGAACTTGAAGACAGGGCCATAGAACTTATCCAAAAGAGCAGCAAAAAAAAAAAAAAAAAAGGAAAAAAAGTGAAGATAGCTTAAGGGACTTATGGGACAACATCAAGCAGACCAACATTTGCATTACAGAGGTCCCAGAAAGAGAAGACAGAAAGGGGAAGAAAACTTATTTGAAAAAATAATGGCTGAGAACTTCCCTATCATGGGTAAGGAAATAGACATCCAGATTCAGGAAGCCCATAGAGTTCCAAATAAGAGGAACCCAAAGAGACCCACACCAAGACGCATTATAATTAAAGTGTGAAAAGTTAAAGATGAGGAGAGGATCTTAAAAGCAGCAAGAGAAAAACAACCTGGTTATCTACAAGGGAACCCTCATAGGACTATCAGCAGATTTTTCAGCAGAAACTGTGCAGGCCAGAAGGGAGTGGCATGATATATTCAAAGTGCTGAAAGAAAAAACCTTCCAATGAAGAATATGCTACCCAGCAAAGTTGTCCTTCAGAATTGAAGGAGAGAAAAAGAGTTCTCCAGACAAACAAAGCTAAAGGAGTTCATCACCACTAGACTTGCCTTAAAAGAAATGTTAAAGGGATTTTCTCTAAGCTGAAAAGAAAGAGCATTAATAAATAACAAGAGAACATATGAAAGTATAAATGTCACTAGTAAACGTAAATATATAGTAAATGTGGTGGATTAATCATTTATAAACCTAGTATGAAGGTTAAAGACAAAAGTGGTAAAAATAAGTATGATTACAATAATTAGTTAAGGGATACACAAGATAAAAAGATGTAAACTGTGACAACAAAAACATAAAATGTGAGAGGGGGCAAGGAGAATAAAAATGTAGACCTTTAGAATGCATTCAAATTTCAGTTCTTATCAACTTAAAATAGATTGTTTTTTTTTTTCAGGAAGATTAGTCCTGAGGTAACATCTGCTGCCAATTCCTCTTTTTGCTGAGGAAGACTGGCCCTTAACTAACATCTGTGCCCATCTTCCTCTACTTTATATGTGGATGCCAAGCCGTGCCAAGTCCACACCCAGGGTCCTAACTGGCGAAACCTGGGCTGCCGAAGCGGAATGTGAGAACTTAACCACTGTGCCACCTGGCTGGCCCCACAGACTGTTTTTTTTTAAAGATTGGCACCTGAGCTAACATCCGTTGCCAATCTTTTTTTTTCTTTTCTTCTCCTCCCCAAAGCCCCCCAGTACATATTTGTATATATTCTAGTTGCAGGTCCTTCTAGTTGTGCTATGTGGGATGCCACCTCAGCATGGCCTGATGGGTGGTGTTATGTCCGTGGCCAGGATCTGAACTGGCAAAACTCTGGGCCACCAAAGTGGAGTGCATGAAGTTAACCACTTGCCCATGGGGCCGGCCCCTGGGATCTTGTTTTTTCATCATTTTGCCCACTCTGCATCTGTTGAATGGCAGTTTTTATAAAGATTTTATTTTTTCCTTTTTCTCCCCAAAGCTCCCCAGTACATAGTTGTATATTCTTTGTTGTGGGTCCTTCTAGTTGTGGCATGTGGGACGCTGCCTCAGCGTGGTCTGATGAGCAGTGCCATGTCCGCGCCCAGGATTCGAACCAACGAAACACTGGGCCGCCTGCAGCGGAGCGTGCGAACTCAACCACTTGGCCACGGGGCCAGCCCCGTTGAATGGCAGTTTTGATCCACTTACATTTAAAGTAATTATTTATAGTTAAGGCTTACTATTGCCATTTTGTGAATGTTTTGACTGTTTTGTAGTTCCATTGTTTCTTTCTTGCTGTCTTCCTTTGTCATTTGATGATTTTTTGTAGTGGTATACTTTGATTCCTTTCTCTTTATCTTTTGTGTATCTATTACAGGTTTCTTATTTGTGGTTACCATGAGGCTTACATAAAACATAGCTGTAACAGTCTATTTTAAACTGATAACAACTTAACTTCAACTGCATACAAGAACTTTATGCTTTAACTTCTCCTCCCCTCACATTTTATGTTATTGATGTCACAATTAATATGTCTTATATATTGTGTACCCAGTATCAAATTGCTGTAGTTATATTTTTTTATACTTTTGTCTTTTAATTTTTACACCAGATTTGAAAGTGATTTACATACCACCATTACAGTATTAGAGGATCCTGAATGTGACTATATTCTTACATTTACAACGTGTTTTATACTTTCATATGTTTTCATGTTAGTTGGCATTCTTCCTTTCAACTTGAAGAACTCTCTTTAGCATTTCTTCTAAGGCAGGTCTAGTGGTGATGGACTCCCACAGATTTTTTTGTCTGAGAAAGTCTTTATCTCTCCTTTATTTCCGACGGACAGCCTTGCTAGGTATAGTATTATTGACTGGCAGTTTTTACTTTCAGCCCTTTGGAATATATCATGCATCTCATTCTGGTCTGCCAGGTGTCTGCTAAGAAATCCACAGTAGTCCTATAGGGGGTTCCCTTGTATGTGATGAGTTGGTTTTCTCTTGCTACTTTCAAAATTCTCTCTTTAACTTTTCAGAATTTGATTATAACATGTCTTGGTGAAGATCTCTTTATATCTGTTTAGGGTTCCTTGGGCCTCATGGATCTGGATGTTCATTCCCCCCTCTAAATTAGGGAATTTTTGTGTCATTATTTCTTTCAATAAGCTTTGTGCCCCTTTCTCTTTCTCTGCTCCTTTAGGTACTCCCATAATGCATATATTGTTACTTTTGATGGTTGTCCATAAGTCCTGAAGGCTTCTTGCATTTTTTTTTCTGTTCTTTTTGTTTTTTTCTGACTGGGTAATTTCAATTGACTTGTTTTGATGCTCCCTGATTCTTTTGCTTGATGGAGTTTACTGTTGAAACTCTCCATGGAATTTCTCAGTGCAGTCACTGTGTTCTTCAGCCCCAGAATTTGTTTGGTTTGTTTTTATGGTTTCTATCTCTGTTGAACTTCTCATTTTCTTCATGTATCATTTCCCTGATTTTGCTTACTTGTCTGTGTTCTCTTGCAGTTCACTGAAATTCTTTAAGACAATTATTTTGAAGTTTTTTGTCAGGCAGTTTGCAGATCTCAGTTTCTTTGAGATTGGCCACTGGTGCTTTATTTTGTTCCTTTGGTGGTGTCTTGTTTCCCTAATTATTCGTGATCCTTGTGGCACTATGTTGGTGTCTGCATCTTAAGAAGCAGGTATCTCTTCTCATCTTTACACACTGGCTTTGGCAGGGAAAGCCCTTTACTAGGGTCCCTGCCCAGAGATTCTGGGTAGGCTGTCTGATGGGGTCTGTGGATAGGTTTACTGCTAGAGTGC
The DNA here is from genome assembly GCF_041296235.1 of Equus asinus. Taxonomy (NCBI): domain Eukaryota; kingdom Metazoa; phylum Chordata; class Mammalia; order Perissodactyla; family Equidae; genus Equus; species Equus asinus. The sequence goes on along the minus strand of NC_091810.1, from coordinate 82,916,918 downwards.
TTGCGCAGGCTGGTCAGGTGCCTGAGTCCACAGGGGCTGACCTGGTAATAGGTGGGCCTTGAGCCTGAGTCTGGGATGGGCCTGTAATTCCTGAAGCCTGGGTCTGCAAGGGTGGGCTGGCCAGTGTTGAGGTCTGTTGAGGTTCACTGGAGCCTTGGGCTGGTCTGGCACTGGGGTGACCCTCGGGCTGCTGGGTACCAGCATCATGCTAGGGTGAGTCTAGGGGATGGTTCTGCAGGAGCCCACCTGGAGTCTAGAGTTGTGGAGGCTGGCCTGATGCTGCAGTGAGCCTGGAGCCAGGGACTACAGGAGTGGGTCTGGAGCTTGAGGCCATGGGGGCTGGCCTGGTGCTGGTGAGCCTGAAGGCTGGGTCCATTAGTGCTGGCCTGGTATTGGTGTTCACTGGGCAGGCCTGATGCTGGGGTCCACAGCCAAGTTGGGTCTCAATCCACTTTCCTTCCCTCATGGGGAAGGAGTCTCTCTTCATGCTGGGCTGCCTGGGCTTAGGGGATGAGGCACTGTGGGTAATGTGAGATTTTCCTTTCTAACCTCTTCAATGTATCTTTTGTTATTTCTGTACTCCACCCAGGTGCTGCAATCTCTCACCTAGAATCCTTAGCTCTTGTGAAGGTTTTTGCACATGGATAGTTTTTCAAATTCTGTTTCTGTGAGGGAACAAGCAATGGAAACTTATATTCTGCCATCTTGCTGACATCACTCTCTTATGGCTAAATTATAAAATTACAAATATGGCTTGTATCATACTTCAATTTCCAGTTGTGTTGGACTTTTTGGACTGGGTCTCTAATTTTCATATCTTGTCTCTATTTTCTATTGCTTCATCATTTTTTTTGGTTCTTTCTGGGAGGTTTACTTAGCTTTATCTTCTGAATATTCTGTTTTTTTATTTCTGCTATCATAATTTTGATTTTCCAGAGTTCTTTTTTGGTTCTCAGAATGTTCCTTTTATATTAAGTACCATTCTGTTCATGTTCTGTGAATGAAATTTTTTCTCTTACCTCTCAGAGGATATTTAATAAGTGTTTTGGTTTCTTCTCCTTGAAAATCTCTGTTTCATCCAAGTTACTTTTTCCTCTTTCTATTTGTTTGGTCTCTATCCTTTAATGTAAGAGGCTTTACTCAGGTATTGAGTGATCTTTTGTTCTGTGCTCATATTTAAGAGTAGATGCTAAGTTCTGACCTATGGGTTTGTCGACTTTGAGCTTTATTGTAAAATGATCTGGCTGGGTTTTTCCTTGGGGATGACCCAATGTCATACGTTCAGGTCTTTATTCTTGGGATGGTCAGATTCTCCAGTATAGTATCTTTTAGTTTCTTGCCTGGAGGTTCAGGACAGGTTGCCAGGATTCTGTAATTTGAGTGAGGACTGAAGACTGGGCAACTCAGCAATCAGTATGGATATGCTCATTTAATCTGTTTTCAATATGGTAACCATACCTTCAGTTGTACCCAGTGCTCCACGGCCCAAACGCCCTCTCTTTTACACTCTCCAGCGAATAAAGCATCAGTATTCTGCCTGGGTAGAGGAGATGATCTGGAGATCAACTGTTTCTTTAAGCAAACTTTCTATTAGGTCTCCTGATTTTTGGCTCTACCTTTTCCCCACCCCAACTCCCAAGGGTCCTGGTACTCCCAAGTCCTGAATGTTTGGAGGTTTTTCCTGGGTACATCCAGTTGATTTTTTTTTTTTTTTTTTTGAGGAGGATTAGCCCTGAGCTAACTACTGCCAGTCCTCTTCTTTTTTGCTGAGGAAGCCTAGCCCTGAGCCAACATCCATGCCCATCTTCCTCTACTTTATATGTGGGATGCCTACCACAACATGGCGTGCCAAGCGGTGCCATGTCTGCACCCAGGATCCAAACTGGCGAACCCTGGGCCACGGAGAAGCGGAATGTGTGAACTTAACCACTGCACCACCGGGCTGGCCCCTCCAGTTGATTCTTGGTCTTTACCTCTGGTGGCTTTGGAATCAGGTAGTCTGCTAAGTTTATTTACTTTCCAGTTTCCAAATCTTTATTATTGCTATATCTTCTCCTTTTTCCTTTGTTATTATCAGGTTATTCCTTAAAAAAAATCTCTTTACTGTCATTTTAGTGGAATTTCAAGAGAGATCAAACGTACTACATGTGGTTAAGTTGCTATCTTCACTCTGAAGCTTATTCACACTCTATTATGGCCACTTTATCATTTAGCACAGTCATTTACAGTAGCAAGTATAGCAATGCATGAAGCCAACAGCATTAGTTACTAACAGGGAATGATATTTTTCTAGAAAGAGCCACTGATTCATGGCAAAGTAAAACTTCTTAAAAGGAGGTTCTAGGAAACTCTTGGTTAAATTCCCATTTGTAGGCCTTAAGCCATGTTAAGAACCTCCATACAAGTAATGGTTTAAAAAAAAAATCTGTTTTGAGCAGAGAAAAGTAAAAATAACTAAGCTCAAACTTTTAATAGTTTTGAAGTAAGTCACACTAAGATCTGTGTGCACCTTTATTCAGAAAGATAAATTTTACATTATTGCAACAAATTGAACATGTAATACTTGCAAAGTTCTTTTGAGAAATCTATTTTTAAAATTGTACCAGCTTGATTTTTAACATTACCATCAAAGAACAGAGGAGACATTCATAGGATCCAGTGAACATGAGGCAACAGAGATTGGCTGTGGTGAGTTCCAGTCACATCACATCTACCCTAAGAGTTTTCAAAGGGCAGAATCCAGCCCCACTTTGAAACATTTCCTGATTGTGAGAAAAACCTTGAGGAAATAGATCTCATGAACAGAGGGCTACAATAAATGTGGTAATATATGGTTGTTATACCATTGTGTCATTATTTTTTTAGTAATAATGTTTTCAGCAGTACAAAAAGGGGCAGTAAACGATCCTTTGGTCTCTCTAAGGTCTCCTGGTGCCTTGAAGTTCCTTATTACTTACCTTAAGATAATAAAAATTAGGACAATACGAAGAAAGTAACTCTTGATTTTGACAAGTACCTAACAGGACTAAAGTGAAAGGCAATTTATTTTATTGAGAAATATACACTAAAGTACTTTAGTCAGCTGTATTTTCAATTAAGGATAAAGATAAAAGAGTATATACAATAAATAAAGTTACAGCATACACTCCAGTTCTTTGTAATAGCCCAAAAGAGAGGAAGAAAGCTAGAATGCAAAGAAAGAGACAGATATATTGCCTCAAAATTTGCCCAAGTCACATGATAGCTGCCTTTAAATATTTCGAGGAGAATCATGTGGTAGATGAATCAGATGTAATTCTGAGAGTATTACAGAGCATAAAAAGGATCAACGTACAAAAGAGAGAAGATGTTTTTAAGCTTAGAGCTAGAAAAAGAAAACAGTATACCTCAGTAGATGGTTATTTGTCCCGGAAAGTTTAGAAGCAGGGGCTGGCTGGATGGTTAAACACATATAAGACATGTGCAGAGGAAATTTTCTTATTGGAAATAATAGATACTCTCTAAAGGTTTTTCCAATGCAGATTGCCTTTTTTTTTTCTTACCAAAGTAACATTTTCTCAGAGTCTAGAGGTAATGACTATTGAATGCAGGAAAACTTGGAAACAGAAAAGCACACAAAAGGACTAACTACCCAGAAAGAACCAGTGTTAAATTTTTGCTATATTTGCCACCAATTTTTGGTTTTAAAGTATAATTATATTCATGACGAATTGTATTTGTACAACTGTAGACATAAACAAGATTACCTCTTACCCTTGTCCTTGGGCTTAATGAAATTAAGTTTTGGACTGGAGATTTCTCAGCCCTGATATAAACTCCTATAAACTACTAAAGAAGAAAGTTATAGAAAACTCCATTATTGCTTAGGGATTAACTAAAATGTATATTCCTTTGCATATTCAGTATACATATTTTAGCACCTACTATCTTCAAAGGCACCTAGTGCCCTCACACATAAAGGTGAACGAGATACTTGCTGGAGAGGACACCTAGTCAGAAGACCAAGGCAGAAGGAGAAGGTGATAAAAAACCAGGACAGAAGGGTAGTTAAAGGACCTATCAAAAGAGGGTTGCAAGAGCCTGTCCACAAGAAAGAATCTGCCCAAAGGTACTTTCCATATCCAACCCTCACAGGACCAGGCACAGGAAAGACTCAAGATCCTAATTCTGTAGGCTGTATTTAACACAGCACTCATCACACTTTAGTGAGTGTATCACTTCTTTCAGGAAACCCATTTTTTCCGTCTATGTCTTTCATAAGCCACAAACCTGGTTTCTGCAGTGTTGCCTCTACATTTTGTTAAGTAAGTGTTTGATTTTGATGTACGGATATTTTCTCCATTACTTTAAAAGAGTGATGTCTTCTGCTCACATTCTGCTTTAGGAAGGCAACCTGAAGTACTGAGAAGAAACACACTGAGTGCCTAGTAAGTGCCAGTGGGATCCAAGGAAATATCAGCAAGTCAAAATCAGGAGTTACTTTCTTATGTGACTGGCCTAATTTTGAGTCTCTTAAGCAATAAGGAATCTCAGGACACCAAGAGAACTCTCTTTTAGGGATTCCACAGCCTAGGAGGTAAGAAGATAGACATGCAAACATGTTGTGTCATGACTAGCCATACATTAAAGAGATAAAGAACCCAAGATTTAGAGTCATACAGACCTGGATTTGCATCCAAGCTAGGTCACTTACTAGGTGTGCAAACTCGCAGAGCTTCTGTTTTCTCAACTGTAAAATTGGACGACTGATACCTAAACTCATAGTGATATGAGAATTAAATAAGCCATCGCATATAAAACACTTGTTACCTGGCAAAGAATAAAGCTTCAACAGTATGTTAGCTGAAAGTAGGAGAAGGGCAACATACAAGGCAGAAAAGGGGCACAAAAGAAACCCTTTGACTCAAACAACCTCTTTTGGCAGTATTTCTGTAAGTAGAGATACAATTACGGATCTCTAGATATGAAAAGTTGATCTGAAGGGTTCTGCTTCTGGTAATGATGAACTAAGTGTTTTGAATTAACCTTCTCACTAAGAGAATCTGGAGGAGAAATCCTGTTTGAAGGCACTGGACTATTAACAGGCTGGTGAAGAAGTATGGCATCCAGAACTAGAAGGAAATCTAGAGAGGAGGAGGAGCTAGCATTTGGGACCATCTTTCCCTTGGGGCATCTGCTGATTGTTCAAGAGGGGCCTGAGAGGTTGGGAAGCTTAGCTTTGACTTGCTAGTATTTTGTTAACGATTTTTAGGTCTATCTTCATGAGGGATGTTGGTCTGTAGTTTTATTTTCTTGTATGTGTTTGTCTGGTTCTGGATTGAGGTAATGCTGGCTTCATAAAATGAGTTGGGAATTGTTCCCCCCTTTTCTATTTTCTAGAAGTGGTGCAGAATTTGGTATTTCTTCTTCAAATGTCTGGAAGAATACAAAAGTGAAATTATCTGGGCTAAGAGATTTCTTTTTCAGAGGGTTTTTAACTATAACTTCATTTTTTAAAAATAGATATGAGACTATTCAGGTAATATATTTCTTCCTGAGCAAGTTTTGTTAATTTGTGATTTTAAAGGAATTAGTCCATTTAAGTCACCACATTTATGTGTGTATATGTTATTTGTAGTATTCCTTTATCTGCTGAACATCTAATTCCTCTTGAGACATACTTTTGGACCCATGGATTATTTAGAAGTGTGTTAACTTCCAAGTACATGGAGATTTTTCCAGTCATCTTTCTCTTACTGATTTTTAAATTAATGCCATCATGGTCAGAGAATATACTTTGTATTATTTCAACTCTTTTTCTTTTTAAACCACTTTACTGAGATATATTGCACATATCATATAATTCACGCATTTAAGATGTACAATTCAACAGGTTTTTAGTATATCCACAGAGTTGTGTAACCATCACCACAATTAATTTTCATCACCTTCAAAAAGATACTCCATACCTGTTAGCACTCATTCTTCATCTCCTCCCAGGTACCTGAGGCCTAGGCAACCACGAACCTAATTTCTCTATCTACAGATTTGCCTATTTTGGACAACTCATATAAATGTATGCATACAACATGTAGTCCTTTGTGATTGGCATCTTTTAGTTTGCATAATGTTTTCAAGACTCAACCATGCTGTAGTCTATATCAGTACTTCATTTTTTTATTGCTGGATAATATTTGATATGGATATATGATATTTGTTTATCCACTGATTAGCTGATGGACATTTGGGCTGTTCTCACCTTTTGGCTATTATGAATAGTGCTGATATGAACATGGGTGTACAAGTTTTTGTGTGGATATGTTTTAATTTTTCTTGGGTATATGCGTAGGAGTGGAACTGTTGGGTCATCTGGTGACCCTGTATTTAACTGAGGAACTGTCAGAGTGTTTTCCATAGCGGCTGCTGCACTTTCCATTCCCATTAGTGTATGAGGTTTCTGATTTCTCCACATTCTTGCCGACGCTTGTTACTGACTTTTTGATTATAGCTATCCCAGTGGCTGTGAAGTCGTATCTCATTGTGGTTTTGATTTGCATTTCCCTCATGAGTAATGATATCAAGAATCTTATTATGTGCTTATTGACCATAGATATATCTTCTTTGGAAAAACCTTTATTTAGAGCCTTTGCTCATTTTTTAATTATTTATTATTGAGCCATTTTTTTTATATTCTAGATACAAGTCATTTATTAGATATATCATCTACAAATATTTTCTCTCATTCTGTGGGTTGTCTTTTTACTTTTTTTTTTTTTCTTTAGGATTTGCCCTACCATCTGTTGCCAATCTTCCTCTCTCTCTCTCTTTTTTTTTTCCTTCCCTAAAGCCCAGTACATAGTCGTATATTCTAGTTGTAGGTCCTTCTAGTTCTTCTGTGTGAGCTGCCACCACGGCATGGCTACTGGCAGACGAGTGGTGTGGTTCCACGCCCAGGAACCAAAACCAGGCTGCTGAAGTGGAGCGTGCTGAACTTTAACCACTAGGCTATCAGGGCTGGCTCATCTTTTTTACTTTCTTGATGTTGCCTTTTGAAGCACAAAAGTTTTTTTAATTTTGAAGAAGTCCAAATCATCTATTTTTTTCGTTTGTTGCTTGTGCTTTTGGAGTCATATCTAAGAAACTGTCTAATGAAAGTGACAAAAATTTACTCATATTTTCTTCTAAAAGTTTTATACTTTTAGCTCTCCATTTGAGCTAATTTGTGTATGATGTGAGGTAGGGGTCCAAATTCATTCTTTTGCATGTAGATATCCAGTTCTCAGCACCACTTGTTAAAACACTATTTTTTCCCATTGAATTATCTTGGCATCCTTGTTGAAAATCAATTAGCCATTAATGTGAGGATTTATTTCCGGACTCCTAATTCAATTCCATTTAACTGTATGTCTGTCTTTCTGCCAGTATCACATGGTCTTCTCTACTTAAGCTTTGCATATTTTGAAGGTAAGAAGCGTGAGTCTTTATAATTTTGTTCTTTTCAAAATTGTTTTGGTTACTCTGGTCTGTTTGTGTTTCATATGAATTCAAGATCCAGCTTTTTTTCCATTATTGCAAAAACAACAACGAAGGGTAGCTGGGATTTTGTTAGGAACTGCTTTGAATTTATAGATCAGTTTAGGGTGTATTGCCATCCTAACAATATTATACTTCTGATCCATGAACACAGGATATCTTCATTTCATTTAGGTCTTCCTTGCTTTCTTTCAACAATGTTTGGTAGTTCTCACAGTATAAGGTTTTATACTTCTTTTGTTAAGTTTATCCCTAGGTATTTTATTGTTTTTTGCTGCTATTGTCAGTGGAATTATTTTCTTAATTTCATTTTTGGATTTTTCATTATTCATGCATAGAAATAGAATTGATTTTTGTTAATTGATATTATATCCCGCAACCTTATTTAACCTTTATTAAGTTCGAATAGTTTTTTAGTTGATTTCTTAGGATTTCCCACATACAAGATAATATCATATTCAAATAGATACTGTTCTTTCTTCCTTTCCAATTTGGATGTTTGTTTTCCCTAATAGTCCTGGCTAGGACCTCCAGTACAATGTTGAATAGAGCAGACATCTTTGTCTTTTTCCTCATCTTAGGAAAATAGCATTCAATCTTTCACAATTTTTTTTTTTTTTGAGGAAGATTAACCCTGAACTAACATCCGTGCCCATCTTCCTCTACTTTATACGTGGGACGCCTATCACAGCATGGCGTGCCAAGCAGTGCCATGTCCGCACCCAGGATCCGAACCAGCGAACCCCGGGCCGCCAAGAAGTGGAACATGGGAACTTAACCGCTGTGCCACCGGGCCGGCCCCCAATCTTTCACTATTAACTAGTTGTTAGCTGTAAGTTTTTCATAGATACCCTCTATCAGGTCAAGGAAATTTCCTTCCATTTTTAGATTTTAAGTGTTCCTTTTTTTTTTTTTAATCAAGAGGTGTCATTATCAAGAGGTGTTAGACATTTTCAACTGCTTTTTCTGAGAGTACTGGGATGATAATGTGGTTTTTTTATCCTTTGTTCTACTAATACGGTATATTACATTGGATTTTAGATGGTAAACCAACCTTTCATTTTTGGAGTAAGTCTCACTTGGTCATGGTATGTAATCTTTTTTATATTTTGCTAGATTCAGTTTCCTAATTTTGTTGAGTATTTTTTGCCTATCTTAATAAAGGATAATGGTTTCCAGTTTTCTTGTAATCTTTTGTCTTTTTTTTTAAGATTGGCACCTGAGCTAACAACTGTTGCCAATCATTTTATTTTTCCTGCTTTTTCTCCCCAAATCCCCCCAGTACATAGTTGTATATTTTTTAGTTGTGGGTCTTTCTAGTTGTGGCATGTGGGATGCGGCCTCAGCATGGCCTAATGAGCAATGCCTTGTCCGTGCCCAGGGTCTGAACTGCTGAAACCCTGGGCCACCGAAGCAGAGTGCGCAAACTTAACCACTTGGCCATGGGGCAAGCCCCTTGTCTGTTTTTGGTATCTGGGTAATACCAGCCTCATACAATGAATTTGGAAGGGTTCCTTCCTCTTTTATTTTTTGGAAGAGTTGGTAAAGAATTGTTATTTTTTAAATGTTTGGTAGCATTCTCCAGTGAAACCATCTCAGATTTATTTATTTATTTATTTCTATTCAGATTTATTTCTTCTTGAACAAGTTCAGTAGTTTGTAGTCTCTCTAGGAATTTGCTCGTTTTGTCTAAGGTATCTAATTTGTTAGCATAAAGTTGTTATATACATATATAACTGTAAGGTCATGTATATAACAACTGTAAGGTCAGCAGTCATTCCCTCTTTTACTCTGGCCTTAATAATTTGAATGTTCTCTTTTTCTTCTTGATCAGTGTAGCTAAAGCCTTATCAATATTATTGATCTTTTCAAAAGAATTGACTTTTGGTTCCATTAATTTTCTCTATTGTTTTCCTATTCTCTATTTAATTTACCCAGTCTAATCTTTATTCTTTCTGTTTGCTACGCTTAATTTGCTCTTTTTTCTTAGTGTCTTAAAGTGGAAGGTTAGGTTACTGATCTGAGACATTTCTTTTTTAATATATGTGTTTACAGCTATTTCTCCTAGCACTAGTCTTGCTACATCCCATAAGTTTTGGTATACTGTTTTCATTTTCATTCATCTTGAAGTTATAGTATGTTGTTCCTTCATTTTCATTCACTTCAAATTATTTTTCAATTTCTTTTATGTCTTTGACCCATTGGTTATTTAAGCAGTGTGTTGTTTCTACATATTTATGAATTCCCAAATTTCTTTCTGTTTATTGTTAATTTTATTCCACTGTGGTCAGAGAGCAAACTTTGTATGATTTCACTTCTTATATTTATTGAGGCTGTTTTATGGCCTACCATACCTTCTGTCCTGGAGAATGTTCCATGTGTACTTGAGAAGACTACACACTCTACTGTTCTCAGGTGGAGTGTTCTATAGATATCTGTTAGGTCTAGTTGGTTTATAGTTGTTTACAGTGTTGTTCAGGACTTCTGTTTGCTTGCTCATCTTCCTGGTTGTTCATTCATCATTGAAAGCGGGGTACTGAAGTCTCTATTATTGTTGAATTCTTTATTTCTTCCTGCAATTCTCTAAGTTTTTGTTTCACATATTTTAGGGCTCTGTATTGTTAGGTGCATTTATGTTTATAACTGGTAATGTCTTCCTGTTGAATTGACCCTTTTATCATATAAAATGTCCTTTTTTGTCTCTAGTAACAGTTTTTTGCATTAAAGTCTATGTTTTCTGATTTGTAACTAGCCACTCCAGGTTTCTTATGTTTGTTGTTTCCATGACGTATATTTATCCTTCCTTTTCCAGTTTTCCCCCTTTTGTATCTTTACATCTAATATCTGTCTAATGTAGACAGCATATAATTATATCTTTTTTAATCCAGTCTGAAAAGCTCTGCCTTTTGGTAGAATGTTTAATCTATCACATTTAATGTTATTATTGATATAGTTGGACTTATGTCTGCTATTTTACTTTTTGTTTTTTATGTCTTGGAGTTTTTCCCATCTTCCCTTTCCTGATTTCTTATTTTCCAAGTGTAACATTTTAATTCTTCCAATGATTTCATTCACTATACATTTTTTTAGTTAATTTCCTAGTGGTTGCTCTAGGGCTTACAATATACATTTTAACTTCGTAGAATCTACTTCAGGTTTATATTTAATTCCAGTGAAATACTGAAATGTTTCCCTATATAACTCTATTCCCTCTTCCCTCCTTTTGTGGTATTATTGTTATACATATTACAGATCTGACAATACACTGTTATTGTTATTACTTTATATAATTTATGTTTTTAAAGGAGCTGAGAGAAGAAAGGAGAGCAAGTATATATTCACAGAGTTTGTTATTGTTATATTAACCTTCTTTATTACCATTTCTAATTCTCTTCATTTGTTCTTGTGGGATAACAGGAGTTCCAGAAAGAGGAAAAAATGGATGGGAAGTATTTGAGGAAAACTTTTTCATAATTAAGGTAATATGAAAGATAAAAGATGGAGATTGAGGGGGTTAACAGAACAGTAAAAAGGCAAGAAATGTAAAAATGCACAGCCTTCAAATCTTGGGAAATTTAGGTAATCTCATTGAAACAAACTAAGTGTTCAAAATAATGGATTAATACTAAATTATAAACATGCAACTTACTGGCATAGAAATATACTATTATGTGAAACCGTGTGCTACAAAGCTGTACAATATGATACCATTTATCATACTGTATCATTTGGTGCAGGGAGCAAGAGAAAGTAGGGGAAGGAGGAGGCAGTGAGGAGGAAGAAGAGGGAAAGAGGGATGAGAAAGGCAGAGAAGGACATATACCAAAATGTTAACTATGGGTCATGGAATTATGAATGAATTTTATATTAACGTTTTTGAATTATGTATTTTATAATTTTTTTAAACAATGTGATTGTGATAAAACAATAAACTTAAATTAATACAGCAGAAATGAGCAAAAGACATGAAAAGGCAAGTCACCTAAGAGAATAAAAATGGCTGAAAGTGTATGAACAAAACTTAGCCTCATTAGTAATCAAAGAAATGCAAAATAAAATACTGAATTTTTTATTTATCAAATTGGAAAATATTTTAAAGAAGAAAATACCTAATGTTAGTATGCGTTACAGAAACTTTACTCAATATCTTGTTGATAAAGGTATAAAATGATACAATTTTTCTGAAGAGCAATTTAATAATTTTTATAAATTCCCTAAAAAATGTCTACACCCTTTAACCTAGCAATTCATTTTTGGAGACTTATTTTAAGGAAAAAAAATAGCATATGTTACAACTATTCAGCTATAACCAGAAGACAATATTTATAGGAGAGCATTCCATGAAAATTCTGAAGTGATGGTAATTAGGATTTAATCCTATGGAATTAATCTATATGTCCAAAAACTATGTAAAGGTATATATGAAAAAGACTGTACAATACATACCAACTTTCAATACTGCCTTTATCCCAGTGTTAGAATTATTTGTATTAAATTTTATTTTTTTCTTCTTACCATGTCATTACCTATAATGGACAATAACTATCTTTGAAATGGAAAACAAAGTTATTTAAATATAATCTAATAGGGAGCCCAAGAAATAGCTTTGTTTTATTTCTACTTCAATGATTTCCAAACCATATATCCAAAGTTTAGATACTTCTTGAACCAATATCCAGACAGCTGGGTCAGTTATACCAGCAAGCAGCATCAAGGACCGTAGCCTCTCCTCTCTTGGAACTCAGTAGAAACTGTGTCGGGCACTGTGCTACACAAGCTAGGAATAAGAAGAGAAGGACCTAGATCTTTGTCTTAAACAAGAGACAGACTAGTGGCAAGAAACAGACGTGTAAATTCACAACTATAAATCAATGTATGTTTGAGAGTGCCAAGGAAAGGGAGAGATGATTCTGACTCAGGGAATGAGGATGTGTTCTCATACACTAGTCACCCACAATTTGCTCTTCTTTCCCTCTCCAATTTACTACTGAACCATGAAGATCAGAAAACAACTAAAATTCATATCATCTGCAGTCATGCGCCACCTAACGACATTTCAGTTGAGGACGAACTGCATATACAATGGTGGTCCCATAAGATTAGTACCATATAGCCTTGGTGTGTAGTAGGCTAGACCATCTAAGTTTGTGTAAGTACACTCTATGATGTTCACACAACAACAAAATCACCTACTTATGCACTTCTCAGAACGTATCCCTAGTTAAGCAATGCATGGCTGTTTTCCCACATTCCATATACATACTTACTAGTCCCCCTTATCCATCAGGGCCAACTCACATGTCATTTCACCTCTGTTTTTGGGGGTTACAGTACTTCTCTTGCTATGCTGTGACTATGCATTCAGTCCCAGAGGGCAGAGACAAAGTCTAATCCATCTTGGTAGCCCTAGGTCGAGCTGGCATTCACTAGGTATGCATCATGACTTTTTCAAGCTTTTTTATGTGTTTAACATCTTGGCAAAGGAAACTTAGAAGTCATACCTTGTGGGGTTCCTTTTGTCTTCCTCAGAGATCAAAAACCAAACAAAATCTGCATAGCTCATTCTTCCCTCTTTCTGTACCGTTTTTCCCCTGAAGAAAACACATGGTTATAAAGTTTCCTGGGCAATTACTCAGATAAATTTAGTAGGATGACAGACTAAGAAATAAAGTAACATCTTTCTTTGGAAATTAAGTTAAAATTTAAAAAAATTAGAATGCTGGAAACCTCACAAAGGGCAACCCCTTCCATGGCCTATCTTCTTTTCAAAGGCCTAGAAGGTGAAACCAGAAGACATTTGTAGATATGAACATAGAAAGAAATCTGGTTTCTAATTTGAATGCAAATAATCACAAGGATCAAATTCTGTTACCTGTATTTAGATAAAGGATTAATGCCCATATAGTAAAGAATTACTACTATCTTGAATGAAGTCATGACTGTATGTTTTGTAGGGAATTATCTGACTTACAGTGCTGCCAAATTATGTAGGAAGCCTTACTGAAATGAGACTGTTACAGTATTACTTGTAGTTTATTTTTAAACTGAGATGTTTTTTCTTACCTTGTTACTGCCCCAGAGAATATCCTCTCAATAATCCTGTTCGATGAAGCTAAATGTAAATAAGAAATTACAAAGCCAGTTAGAAACATGTTCCATAAAAGGAACACTTTTGCTAAATTTATTTTTAGTAGCTTTAATCTAAAACATAATGTTCTTCCATGATGAGAATATGAGCAATTTTTACTTATGTGTCATTTATACTTTTTGAAAGTAAGAATTTGAGGTGGCTTTATCAATCAATCAATCATTTAGAAAAAGAACAGGTAAATAGATGTGCCTGACAGCGGGACGTATTAATGTAGTTGGGCACCAAGTTAGTTCTGAACATCCTAACTAGGACAAAAATGTATAGAACTTTTGTTGATCTTGTTACCCAATAAAAAAAGATAATTTTTCCTCTAAAACAAGACAAACTTTATCCCAGCATTAAATTCAAGGGGGAGCTGATCATCGGCTCCTAATATAAGGGACTGTGATAAAGCAATGGGGAATGCTTTCAAATAGAATTTTATAAAAGATATTGAAACATACCATAAATATACTGTTCTTATATTCTCATTCTATGAAGGTCCAGGATATAACATGATATAACATATAACTTTTAGAAATTCCATCACTAAGTTTTATTCAGAGAGATACAATTATATCTTAAAATAGTATGTTGCTTTTGATGATAGATCCTAGAGAATCAATAACACTGTACCTCATTGTGGGTTCAAAATAACCAAAGGCATTAGTTTAAAAAAAAAAGGACATGCCAATGGATCTTAGACCTAGATGTGGTGAGGACAGGAATCTGTTCTTTTAACAAGTTCCCCAGGCAGTGGCATGCACAATAAAATCTCAGAACCAGTGATGAGGTCATTAGAGAGTTAGCAGATATCAGCATCAAAGTCTTCTGCACAGAGTTAGGTACAGTCACTATAAAGGTAAATCAGGGGCCGGCCCCGTGGCTGAGTGGTTAAGTTTGTGTGCTCTGCTTCAGCGGCCCAGGGTTTTGCCGATTTGGATCCTGGGTGCAGACCTAGCACCGCTCATCAAGCCATGATGAGGCGGCGTCCCACACAGCAGAACTAGACGGACCTACGACTAGAATATACAACTACGTAGTGGGGGGTTTTGGGGAGAAGAAGGAGGAAAAAAAAAGATTGGCAACAGATGTCAGCTCAGGGCCAATCTTTAAGGAAAAAAAAAGGTAAATTAGTTTGGCTGAAGAATGTTGGAATTACGTGTCAGTACAGCCATGCCTGGGCACATACCAAAGCTTATATAAGGACCCTCTAGACTTTCCTGAGCATTGCTTTATGGGGTTAATAATTTGTACTAGGTGGAAAATAGAGGGCTGTATAGGAAAGGCAAGGATATTTAATTCTAAAGCTAAAGTCTTTTCAAAAGTCTTTTTAAGATTTGGAAAGTTTAGCCTCCTAAAATTGAAGATCATGTTGTCCCATCAAGGACAGGTAGGTTAGTGGGTCAGCAATTATACAGAGTTTCAGTGGCCTTCATATATAGGCCTAGATGCCTGCTTTTGTGGACTTTATCCCTTTAACATGCCTCTAATGAGTTGCTATGTGTATATATACCATAGTTTGGGACTTAAGAATTATAGCTATGTCAGCCAGAGGGGGTGCTTTAGAGCCCATAGGGTTTTGCATGACCTCTGGAGTCTGGCTCATGCTATAGAGATGACCTGGCCACTGGTAATTAGAAGGTGCACAGCTAATAAAGCTGACCTGATACCCCTATGAATATCTCTATTTTTATGCTAGTCTGGTGACAGGAAGATTCTGTCTACTTGAAGAAGGGATGACACGGCACTAAGATACTTGTTTATCACGTAAGTATATTTGAGTATTTCCTCTTGATGCCTGCTTGGCACCTGAGAAATTGAGAGGTAGAACTCTGTTTTTAAATATGGAAAGTTCAATGAAACAACATCATACAGAATGAACCTTTTCTTAAGGTGCATACTATTAGTCACAGATAAACCAAATAACAGAGCAGAAGTGAAATTCAATGTATTTACTTAAGATCTGTACTCTGTTACATCTAAAAGGCTAAAGGCTGGTTTAAAAAAAAAAATCAACAGTGCCTGATAACACATCTAAGAACAGAACAGGGACAATCTTTTGAGAGAAGAATGAATCAATGTATCTTGGTGCTTGGTTAAGAATATTAAATCAGCAGAGAATAGATTCTGGGTTTACTACTGGTAAAAATGAAGCAAAAGGGTACTATCATGTGATATGCAATTTTTTGTTTTCTGACAAAAGAAAGCACACAAAACTCATCTGCAGAGAAAATACCTTTTCTGGAACTAAATTCCAAAAAGTAAGTTTTTATGAGTCTTTGAAAACACTGGCAAGTTATAAACATTAGTTACATCCTTTGCTGTTTATAAATACTGTAAAGTAGGAAATTTATAAAGCTGTATAAACATCCTCTTTCAAATAAACTTTACGTAGGTGTGGATCTTATTCATCATGAGAAAACAAACATCACTATAAAGACTTATCAATTCATCAAAACTAGGATTCTAGTTGCTCACTTACCTCCAAATTTCTTATCTTACACCTGGCTTCTAAATAAAAAATTAGTATCTTCAACCATTCCCACTTAAAAATTCTTGGGTTTAAAGAGGACTCGATTAGATACAGAATTTAAGAAATAGGAATTCTCCATAATGAGTGGTGACAATTTATATAACTCTTGCCTTCTTCAAAATAGTTAAGTCTTAACATCTATAGAAACACTCACCCTGGTCATTGTATCGAGAGAGATCAGCCTGGCTGATGTAGAGGTCATGATCACTATCTAGTTCCCAGAATTTACAATAAATAACATAGAAATGTTCATAGGAGAAGTAATCTGTGATTTGGTTTATATCTTCCTCTTCTTCCAAAAGGGCTAGAGTCTGAAATGGTATAAATAGAAGGATTAATTTATTTTAAAATTATGAAAACCCAGCTTTGGCCATTACACAGTCTAATAGGTTTTTATTTTAAATTGAATTAAAAATTTTGGTTTTGGTACCAAATCAGGAACTTTAATAGTCAAGCCTCATCCTACCTTTAATCAGCTAATCAATCTGCAAGCATTTATGAGCTCTGTAATATGCTTAGCAAAGAGTCAGATGCTCTGCGGGATTTAAAAGCAGGGAAAAGGAAGGACCATCACATGGAGACTGCAGCCCATCAGAGGTCCCCAGACTAGCAAACACAGAACAGTTAGACAACAGGCTTAATTACATGGCCATAAACGGACATTGCTTTTAACTTTTCAAAGTTTTGAAGAGTAGAAATCTATTCTATTATGAAGAGTGGGGATCCACATATACTTTGGTTTTGTAATGAAATCAAGTTTACTGTAAAGGTCACTTATGTGTACCATTCTGATCACAGATGGTGGGCTGGCATAGAAGGCATAGGGGGTGAAGCTGGAGGGCCCTGAACTGGAAGTAAACCTGGGTCTCCCTGACTCACTGTGTGCCCCTGGGGAAAACACCAGAAGCAATGATTTTGAACCTAGAATTCTTATAATCACCCAAATTATCATATAAGTAGGCAGATAAATGAAGACATTTTCAGAAATAAAAGATTCAGAAAGAAAGAGAAAAGATTGGGCTGGCCCCGTGGCTGAGTGGTTAAGTTCACACACTCCACTTCCACGGCCCAGGGTTTCACCAGTTCGAATCCTGGGCACGGACATGGCACCACTCATCAGGCCATGCAGAGGTGGCATCCCACATGCCACAACTCGAAGGACCCACAACTACAAATACACAACTATGTACCAGGGGACTTTAGGGAGAAAAAGGAAAAAAATAAAATAAAATAAAATAAAAAAAACAAAGATAAAAGAAACCATAAGGAAACTTGGGAAATAGAAAAAACAAAATGAGATGGCAGAAATAAGATCACATATATCTGCAATCACAATAAAGATAAATGAGTTAAATTTCCCTATTGGAAGATTTTCCAATTGAGTATAAAAACCAAACCCAAAAAACAGATCTAGGTATATGTTGTCCATATGAGATAAGTCTAAAATAAAAATTAAAAGCAAGATTAAAAAAGAAAGATGAGGGGCTGGCCCCGTGGCCGAGTGGTTAAGTTCGTGCGCTCCGCTGCAGGCGGCCCAGTGTTTCGTTGGTTCGAATCCTGGGCGCGGACATGGCACTGCTCATCAGACCACGCTGAGGCAGCGTCCCACATGCCACAACTAGAAGGATCCACAACGAAGAATATACAACTATGTACTGGGGGGCTTTGGGGAGAAAGAGGAAAAAATAAAATCTTTAAAAAAAAAAAAAAAAGAAAGATGAACAAACATGTACTAGCTAAATCTTAACAAAAAGAAAACATGTCAATATTATTAGAAAATAAAATGGAATTCAAGGTGGAAAACATTACAAGGGACAAAGGTGGCTATTTCATAATGTATTACATTGATAAAAAATTTTCTAAAATCTAACTACTGGGAAACCAAAATGCTTTGGCAAATTGAAAACAATGTAAATTATTAAATTATGGTAAATCCACTCAATGGAAGATTCTATGGCCAGTGAAAATTATAAAGTCTACATAGAAACAAAGGAAAACCATGATGGGGTAAGTGAAAAATATGGGTAAAAGACTGTATATGCTAAGAACTATGTAAAATTCTAAAAAACAAATATGTCTATAAATGAGACTAGAAGAATACATACAAAAAATGATGATAGTTTTATTAGGGTGATAAAACATTATTTTTCTTCTGTTTTCCAAACTTGCCCATAATGTGTTGTTTTATAAAATGCTCTTTAACGTGTATAATGCAGAATACTCGAGAGGCAGGGAGCTCACGTTTTCACCTACTGGACTGTCATAAAATGAAAAAGACAGAGACCTTCTGTTGGTGAGTATGTAAGTGTAAGTAAGAACCAGTACAGGCTTTGAGGGGGGTAACTTGGCAGGAGCTATCAAACTGAAAACACACGTATCACCTGATGCAGGATTTTTCCCTCCAGCAGGTTTTTTCTAGAGAAATTCTTACTTATATACAAACAAGAGGAAAGGACAAGGATGTCTGCTGCATCAATCTAATAGGGAAAATATGAAAACGATTTGAACATCATCAATAGGGGAATACATAATTAATTACAGTATAGCCAAGCCATAGATTATGTAGTAGTTAAAAGAATGAGATAGATTTATATGATTGGAAAGGAAAAGAACACCAAGACATACTGTTAAGTGAAAAAAAGACAGTTAACAATAAAAAGTATGATCTCATATATTTAAAAAAAACCCAAAAAAGCAGCCATAGAAGACAAAACTATATACTCCATGTATACATATATAAGGGAATAAAACCACAGATAACATGGGTTCCCTCTGGGAAAGGGAGTGAAATGACTGGGTGAAGAGACAAATAGTGACTTCTCCTTATTATTCTAGATGTATTCATGTTATTTGAATGTTTTATGAGCTTATCTTCATGTACTAAGAGGAAGGCTGAGGAGAAGGGTAGGGAAGAAAACAAAGGGGAAAATAAACCATGCCGTAGGAAGCAGAACATTGAGTTCTATTTCCAGTTCAGCCACTTACTTGCTGTGCAATCTTATCACAAATTTTATCATCAGTAAACACAAATACGGATTATAATAATGATCCAGAAACTACAAACTCTAATGTGCTTCACGAATGTGAGGGATTATCATAATTCTTAAAGTGTAAGGCCTCTTTTAGGGAGTTATTGCCATCTCAAACCATCCCATATTACCCACTAGGAGCCCAAGCAGGTACCAGGTATTCAATAAATAATTAATGATGACTGTGATGATTACTGTTCATTTTAGAATAAAAAAAAGTTTATATATCTATCACGGTCTGCTTATTTTGCCAACTCTTCATTACTTTGTCTCAGATGAAGATAGGAAAAAATAAAAGAGTAAATAAGGTTGTATTATTAGCCTGAGCTTCCTTTAGTATGATTCATTTAAAATATTTCATTTCCGTTCAAGCATGAACAATTCTACTCTCTTTAGGTAAACACAAGCTTGCAGAATCAGGCAAGAGGATTACCTCAGTGAAAGGCTCCCACTAGTGGTCAATACTTTTGCTCTCATTTGGTAAAATAAATAAAATAATTGAATGCATTCTTTCTTCAAAGGAATTTTTGTACTTTTCTCCAGCACACGCTGGATAAAGGGTCACTGCTGAAAGGATCAAGTTGAAATTCCTCTATTTCTTTTGCAAGGCCCTTTCCAACCCAGCCCCATCTCACCCCATGGGCCTCATCACTGGTCACTCTCTCCATGGAGCCTTTGGCCACTTAAGACTGTTCTGCAGTTCCTGAACATGACACTTTTATGCTTCTGGGACTTTGCTTATGCTGCTTCCTCCTCTATCTGGAATCCTCTTTTCTTCTAATTTTTTATCTTGGTAAACTGATATCCTCCAAGGTCAAGATCACATGCCAGTCCTTCTGTGAAGCTGCCTCTGCATATTAATTACACATTTCTGTGGAACTTTTCAAGTCAGGTCTGGCTGTCTGTGCGCTTTTCTCTTTTGCTCCACAGTGCATGCCTTGATGCAAAAATCCCTTGTTATTCATCTTTGTTCCCCTCAACACATCCCAGGTATTTGATAAATGCTTAACAATTCAAAGGCGTGACAGTGCTTTCCATACAATAAGCACTCAAATATATGTTAAATGAAGTAAGAATATTATTTAAATTGCTCCTTATACATGAATTCCAATGAGAGGCATACTTGCAAAAAGTTGCTTTTTCTTATCTCTGTCGAAGTAATTTTTCCACTCCAAGATCTGTTGACTGTGTAGAATATTCTCTGAATAACCTGGTTCCAAAAAGAAAACAAAACCAAATGAAAACATTAAAGATATCTATTACTTTATCAAAGGCCATCTAATATACTCTGAACAAAGCTAAGTTTTGGCTTTTTGATTATGTCGTTTCATGTCTAGTAAAAACGAACACTATATTTTAAAAATCTACATCCATAGTTTGCATCT
This sequence comes from Equus asinus, assembly GCF_041296235.1. Taxonomy (NCBI): domain Eukaryota; kingdom Metazoa; phylum Chordata; class Mammalia; order Perissodactyla; family Equidae; genus Equus; species Equus asinus. The sequence goes on along the minus strand of NC_091810.1, from coordinate 82,896,326 downwards.
GCCCCTATAATTCCAAGAAAAATAAAAAAAATATTCTCTGCTCACAAGTCTATATTTCCCAGCTGCCTACATGTCACTTCCTTTGTTTATGTCTCATCTTACACAGTGATGCCTGATTGAAGTACTGTTTCTTGGGCTGGATGTTTTGGGAAGGCAAATGAAGTGGGAAATATATTCTAGGTTGGCTTAACAATTAATGGGTCAGAAGAATGGCCGCCAACATGGTATTATTCAAGTGGGCATTATTCTGGTTATTATAGCCTTATTCATTGGAGACTTGAAGACTTCTAGTCTTCCAGATTTTCTCTGGAAACTCAAATACATCTGGGATAATTTATATCCCAAGTCCTTATTTGGGCATGAACAGAATGATTTGATATTTGTATATACCGTGAAATGATCACCACAATAAGTCTGCTTAACATCCATCACCATGTATTGTTACAAAATTTTTTTCTTGTGATGAGAACTTTCAAGATTTACTTTCTTAGCAACTTTCAAATATGCAATACAGTATTATTAACTACAGCCACCTGCTGCACATTACATCCCCAGGACTGACTTATTCTATAACTGGAAGATTGTACCTTTTGACCACCTTCACCCGTTTTACCCACTCCCAACCCTCCACTCTGGCAACCACCAATCTGTTCTCCACATCTATGAGCTTGGGTTATTTTTTAGATTCCACATATAAGTGAGATCATACAGTATCTGTCTTTCTCTATCTGACTTATTTCACTTAGCATAAAGCCCTCAAGATCTATCCATGTTGTCACAAATGGCAAGATTTCATTCTTCTTTATGGCAGAACAATATCACATTGTATTTATATACCACATTTTCTTTATCCATTTATCCATCGATGAACATTTGGGTTTTTTCCATATCTTGGCTATTGTAAATAATGCTGCAATGAACATGGGGGTGCCTATCACATGGTAGTTCTATTTTTAATTTTTTGAGGCACTTCCATATTGTTTTCCATAGTGGCTGCACCAATTTACATTCCCACCAAAAGTGCAGTGTTCCCTTTACTCCACATCCTCACCAACACTTGTTATTTCTTGTCTTTTTGATAATAGCCTTTCTAACAGGTGTGAGGTGATATCTCATTGTGGTTTTGATTTGCATCTCCCTGATGATTAGTGATGATGAGTATCTTTTCATGTACCTGTTGGCCATGTGTATGTCTTCTTTGGAAAATTGCTTGATAAATTAATGAGGTTTGAAAGCTGTGTAACAGATTTTCATGTTATATTTGTGATAGAGACATATGGGTTGGATTCATAGCTAGTTGAATAACTCTATTCAGAGTTTTGAATAGCAGATGGATGCCAACCCAAGAAAGGTTTCTAATTAGTATTTCACACAAATCAGTAGTGTTGTCTATGATTTACAGATAGATTGCATATAAAATGTGCAGCAAACATAAAACTGGTAAGGGTAATTATATTTAAAACTATTGTGAAAGATCCTACTAGTGTAGTAATAGTTACTCTTGAGGAAAAAGTGAGACTAGAGTGTAGATGTGACCATGATCTGAATGGCTGACTATCAGGTAGAAGAAAAAGCTGACTTGTTCTGTGTTGCACCAGAAGGCAGAACTAAAACTACTGGATAGAAATGTCCTTATACTGAAATGCTTCGATATAAGGAAGAGTTTCCTAAAATTAGGCCTATGAAGCAAAGGGTTATGTGAAGTAGTGAGGTTTATTCTCACCACAATTATTTAGGCAGAAGTTAACAGGATTCCTGTATTAGGGGGAAGCTGGGACTAGCTGGTTCTAATTTCTCTACCGGCTCCAATCACTCAGACTCTGACTGAAGTGCTCTAGGGAGAGAATGTGTCTTAGTCAACACAGTATTCTTAACACCAGCTCGGCAGAAGTCCATATAAAAAAGATGGAGGATTTTTAGCATAGAAATAATGTAAATGAAAATAAACATTAATACCATTTATCATAGTTTCATGTTCCCTCTCTCAAGTTAGTCAATTTCAGTACATATTAGTACACCAAATTTTTCTTTGTTGAACACTATTAGATTTTTGCCCCTATTTCTTGACTTTGAATATAAATTTATGTTAAAGTCTGTTTCCCATCCAATTTTATATTTATATACTCCTCAAATATTTTATATTATTTATGGATGTACTTTGTCACAGTTAAAATTATAAAACTTTAGCCTGTATTTATTTTTGCTTATTTTATTCTTTTTTTCTTTTTTCATTCTTTTTGACAGAATTTAAAAAATTTGCAAATTTTGATTGTTAAGCATTTCCTATTTTTAGTCTCTACTAACCTACTTATCTAATACTATACAAAAATGTACCTATATTCCATTTTACCGTAGCCTAAATCTTCTTCAGTGACCCCACTTCATCAGCACATTGATTGGTTTCCACATTACTGATTCAGCATTTTAGCTTATCAAGGTAGGGGCACCATCTAGTGGTGAGAGCATGTAGCTGCTGGTTCTACATTAATTACAGTTGTTTTTTCCTCTTCTTTTGGTCTACAACTTTGAGGTAAAATAAAACATTATTAACAATTTTAAAAATATCAAACAAAACTCAAAGATTAATAAAAGTAAGGGCAATTATTTACTACCAGTGAGAGGAATGAAATTTGATAATTTTTCACCAATGGACCTCTAGTCAACTTGATAGACAATTTGAATCATAAGTCAGTTTCCTTTCTTTTTCTTTATCTCTATTGAATTGGAAATCTCTAATTCACAATTATAGATGACCAGGAATGAAGCCACTGTTTGGTGGCTCTGTCAGACAGTTTTTAACAAGTGGATCGAATGCAGACATACACATTACAAAGAGACTTTTCTCATTGTAGGTGACTTGAATGCAGATGAACAGAGTGCTGGAAGCCTGGCTCTTCCACTTGGCAGGAAGTGGTGAATGGATTCCTGATCCACTCTTGTTAATTTGGCTCTGAAAAGTATTTCTTCGTGGTGTTCTGCAGAATTTGGACTTTAAAGGAATCTATCTAATAAAAATGATTTCTTTCTCTGTCAAGAGGAAAAGTTCTCAAGGGGAAAGAGTTAAGCTGTTAGTGATGAACAGTCTCTACCAAGTTTAGTCTTTTTAGGAAGAATACCTTGTCCTCAACAATTAAAGACCTGGCATTTCCGCCTGAAGTGATGGATTCAGGCCAATCAAGACACTGAATAAATCACTAAGACACCATCTGAGCAAGCCACAGAAATATCTTTACTGCTGGCATGAGGTCACAAAGAAATATCTTCAATCTCATCACTTATTTTAAAAATTCATGTGAGCACCTCTTTCCTCGAAAGTCAGCATATGCCAGTTAGGATAAGCAGAGTCTTTTATTCACTGGCAATTTCTTTCCACAGCATGCAAAACTGCAAACTTGAGGGCTGCAATTTGCTGGTATTTCCAGTTTTCATTTTCATTCAATACCAAGGGGCTTATTTCTCGACTGCCAACTCCTCTCTGGAAATAAAGGAGACTATGGAGTGACTTTAGGTGTAATCTCTTATTTGGGTAGTGATGTACTTTTTTGCATAGATGGTGCTCTGTCTTTCCACTCTAAAAAACAGCTGACAAAATAATTAAACAAACAGTCTTTTCCTGTAGCATAGGTTTTCAGGTTTCTCTATGATGAACAGAAAATAAAAGTGGCCCAACTTTTCTTCATCATATATATGCCACACATACGCTAATATTTGAGTCATACTCTGTCAGCAGTTTCTCCCAACTGTAAAGTGAAATATCTGAATATCTAGCATGCAAACAAAATATACTAATTGTTTACACTGTATGCCACTGAGATTATAAAACATTCCATAGGATCATATTATAAATTAATTTTGCTTTTTGTGAGAGATCTGTCATTAATTCTGAGGCTGTTCTGTGCAAGCTTCTTGGAAACAGGGTGATCTTCTCTGTCTGCCATGAGCACAGGAGAGAATGATGCCTCTAATTGGCTCACCTTTATTCCTTTACAGACAAAATATTAACTCCGTACTAGAAAGCTTATTTTGTATTTGTTCTAGAAAACCTCACTGTACTCTGAAATAATGCAAAAGTTTCAATGAATTAATGCCATTATTTGACCAAATTTCATAATAGAAAAAGCACTGGGGAGAACAGATAATTAGTCTAATAAAATTCTGTTTCCAGATATTCCTTGTGATTGTTTTCATTTGCCCTTTTCCTTTTTGGATGGTAATATGGGATTATGACAACAGCAGATACACTTATCTCAGTAGATACAGATTTACATTCTGTATTCTCAATTAATTCTTGTTTACTATTTATATTATGATGCTGTTTTGAGTTGCCCTATTATCATTTCATCACAAGTATTTTACACTTAAATGACTAATTCTGAATAATGGATTCATTTTTGTGAATTGGGGATAAAGCAGTATAATATTTACAAAGTGTAAATTTTAAATATGTAACAATAATATGCAAATACCATGAAAATATGTCAGCAGATAGTTAATTGTATCCTGTTAACTGACCAATGTAGGTTTTTTTTTTTTTTTTTTTGGTGAGGAAGATTGTCCCTGAGCTAAATTCTGTGCCACTCTTCCTCTATTTTATATGTGGGATACCACCACAGCATGGCTTGATGAGAGGTATGGAGGGTTCATATCTGGGATCTAAACCTGTGAACCCCAGGCTGCTGAAGCGGAGGGCGTGAACTTAACCACTATGCCACTGCGCTGGCCCCCTGGTGCAGCTGTTTTTGTTCAATGATTAACATAATGGAATTTTTTGGAAAATATGAATTATATGTGAACAAACTTGTTTCATGGCTTTTCACTCTGAAATCATAAAACTCCCTGGGGCCACTTACTAGATGACCAAAGACCATCACAGGTCCAGGAATCATACTTCAATAAATACCAAACTAGAAAGTGTAGACAAAGAAAAATTATCTCTATTTTACAATTCTGTTCTTTAACATCTTTTCTAAGAATAAATTCCAAAAGAAAGTTCCTCTACGGGAGAAAGCATTTTCTAAATTGGTAGGAGGTTGAACTAGACAATCTCTAACATCTTTTCCAACTCTTAAGATTCTAAATTATACTACTAATATGCCCTGAGGTTACAGAATAGTCAATAATCAGAACCCAATTCCCTTTGTGATTGAAGCTAGACTTAACATGTAGAATTCTTCCTTTTTTCTTTTTTTATTGAGGTCACATTCATTTATAATATTATATAAATTTCAAGTGTTCGTCTTTACATTTTGACTTCTGTATAGACTGCATCGTGTTCACCACCAAAAGTCTAGTTGCCATCCATCACCATATACACGTGCCCTTTTACCCCTTTCACCTCTCCCTGCTCCCTTCCCCTCCGGTAACCACCAATCTGTTCTCCATATCTATGTGTTTGTTGGCTTATCTTCCATATATAAGTAAAGCCATGCAGTAATTGTCTTTCTCTGTCTGACTTATTTCACTTAGCGTAATACCCTCAAAGTCCATCATTGTTGTTGCAAATGGCATGATTTTGTCTTTTTTAATGGCTAAGTAGTATTCCATTGGGTGTGTATATACATATACACCACATCTTCTTTATCCATTCATCCACTGATGAGCACTTAGGTTGCTTGTGTAGAATTCTTAAGCATGAATAATTTCACTTATTCACTTGATAAATATTTACTATGTATCTACTATGTGCCAGGCACCATTCTAAGGATTGGAGATACAGCAGTGAAAAATACCAAGTCCCTGCTGTCATGGAATTTATATTATAGAGAAGGAGATGGACAATAAACAAAAAATTTAAATATCAGATGATGCAACAGTGAAGAAGAAAAATAAAGCAGAACAAAGGAATAGAGAGTATGGGGGAGAGGACAGAAGGAGAAGGGTGAAGGCGGCAGTGGGTGATCAAGGAAGGTGTCACTAACAAGGAACATCTGAGCGCATATCTGGGCGAAGCGAAGGAGTAAGTCACGTGGAAATCTGTGCGAAGAGCCTTGCAGGCAGAGGAAAGAATAAGAACAAAGTACCTGAGGCAGAAGTGGGTTTGGTCCGTCCAGGAACCTGAGGAGGCCAGGGTGGCTGAAGAAGAGTGAGCAAGGGGTGGGGTGGCAGGAAATAAGATCAGAAAGCAGCGGCTAGGAGGGTGTGGGTGGATTATGGAGAGTCTTGGCAATGACTTTGGCTTTTACTCTGAGTGAGATAGGAAACCACTGGCTGGTTTGAGCAGAAGAAGGACATGATCTGGCTTACATTTTCAAAGGGTGACTCTGCCTTGTGAAGACTAGACTGTAGGGCAATGAGGGTGTAAGCAGGGAGACCAATTAGAAGTAATCCAAGTGAGAAGTGAGGGTGACTAGGACAGGATGATTGTAGTGGAGGTAATTTAGTATAGTGTTGTGATTAACAGGCAAAAATAACTTATGAGATAGTCTTAGATGACAGTGACACCTTCTGGCTCAAATAAAGTCTTACAAATGACAGAAGAGAACCAACAGAAAAGCAAAGAATGAAGTTCCTCCAGGAGAAAAAGAATGGTAGTAGTACATTGCAACTCAACAGAACCCAACAAATCCAAGGCCCTAAGAATGAGAGTGTTTTCCTTAGAGGAGACTGCCCCATTTAGTGGGGGATCTGAGCCAAAGACAAGGGCCGTCTCACTTGAGTGTGGCTGTCCATGCGAGGTGTGCCTTGGGGCTCATCTTTGGAATTCCTCCAGTGATAATCTGGAGCTAGGGCAGAGAATGCCTAACATGGCTGCAGTGTGCACTGCAGGCCTGTGTGCTCTTACTGCTAATTCAAGCCCTGCCTGTGACTGAGCAAATGAAGCTGTGCATGAGAAACAGGGAATGAGAATGCCTCACAAAATGGGAGTGTGTGATTATGTTATTTTAAATTCTTACATGATTTATTTTCTCATCACATGCAAGCTATTTCTCATTATCATTTCCAGTTCTAACTTTGAGGTTACTACAGACACATTTCTGGGAAAAGCTCTTGAAAATTCTTTTCAGTATAATGCTGAAGATCAACTGGGTATCAATATCAATGACATAGCAAAAGGTATACCTCATAAGACCAGACAGAATGAGTCTATTACTTTAATTTTGTATACAAGAGACCTCTTAAGCATTGGGTACATCTAAGAAGGAAAACAGATTTAAATAATTAATTCAATTTTACTGCACCTTCCTTCCACTACAGTAATCATTATAGCCCATGTTACCTTTTACATAAAGATATTAAAGCCTAGATAGTAGATAGTGATAAAAAGGAGACTTATGGACTTATATTAAGACAAAAGGAGATTCAGCCTACCGTGGTAATGTAGCGAGAGTGGAATTCTGGAGCATCTTTCAGGAACGTGAGGCCAGGATGTGTATCCACCAAATCCTGAAAAAGAACAAAACCAAAACTAAATTAACGTACAAAAAACCCCCAAAAAACAAAACACCAAAACGCTTACAGAATTTTTTCCCACCTATAGAGTAAGTCACCAGTTGAACTAACTTGCTATTTTAGAATACTGAACAATGCACTGAAATTTAATCAATACTTTATTAAATTCAAATGTTATCAAAAGTATACTTATGTGTGCTTTTCAATATGCATAGTATACTTTGATAAAAAGTTAAGATGTTAATTTAGCTATATTTGGTGATTTGTGAATCAAATGTCTTAGAGGTACATACTGTAATTCTAACACATCAAGGCATGTGAGGGAAACTCATGCCACAGATCTTGGTAGGGGTTGCTAAGTGAAATTTACACAGAAAAGATAATAGACACAAGCCAACCAGAATGATTCTTTCTCATCCTAGAGACACGGGAAACTTTTGAAAAAAAAAATAGCCATGTAGCCAGGTAGTTTGAAATCTACGTTAAGTTGTGTGAGCCAGCTAATGTCCATCAAAATAATTGTGTGGACAAATCTGTTTCTAATTTAAGATTTTAATTATTTTCAAATCCGATATCTTGTTCTTATGGAAGACTATTAGAATATTAAAACCTTGAAATACTGTTTTTATTTTCTAATTAGATTTTTAAAGCACCTTTGAATGATCCTAGAGAACCTATTAGAGATAATTACCGTCAACTTAATAACCAGAGGCAACAGCAATGCCAACGTAATCTATTAATTGGCTAGTCATCAATGGACAGACATCAATTATACCTCTCTTCTTTGTTTTCTCAGAGCAGTTAGCTATATATACCTACCACCACAGTCTAAAATCCATGGACCTTACTATTGCTTTAACTTTTTATTTGAAAATAATTTTAGGCTTAGAAAAAAGTCATAAAAATATTACAGAGAGATTTCCTATGCCATTCTCCCAGCTTCCCATAAGGGTAACAACTTGCAAACCATAGTACAATTATCAAAACTGGGAAATAAACATTGGTACAATACTAAACTATAGACAAATTTTACCAGTTTTTTCCCTAACGTCTTTTTCTGTTCCAGGATCCTGCACTGCATTTAGTTCTTGTGTTTCACTGGTCTCTCCCAATCTGTGACAGTTCCTCAGTCTTTCCTCGTATTTCATGATTTTGATACTTTTTTATTTTTTAAAGATTTTATTCTTTCCTTTTTCTCCCCAAAGCCCCTCCGGTACACAGTTGTATATTCTTCGTTGTGAGTCCTTTTAGTTGTGGCATGTGGGATGCTGCCTCAGCGTGGTTTGATGAGCTGTGCCATGTCCGTGCCCAGGATTCGAACCAATGAAACACTGGGCCGCCTGCAGTGGAGCGCGCGAACTTAACCACTCGGCCACGGGGCCAGCCCCTCATGATTTTGATACTTTTAATGAGCTCTGGTCAGTTATTCTGTAGAATGTCTCTCAATGTGGTTTTGTCTGATGTTTTCCCATGATTAAAATTACACACTTTCAGGAGGTATACCACAGAAGTGATGTTGTGTGCTTTCAGTCATACAATGAGTATGTGATGTCAGTGTACGTCTTATATATTGTGGTGTTAACTTTAAATAGATGTGGCTGACGTGGTGTCTTGCTGGGCTTGCTAACATAAAGTTATTATTTTCCCTTAATAATTGATAAATATTGTGGGGGAGATGCTTTGAGACTCTGCCAATATCCTGTTTCTCTGCAAATTGTGCCTACTGATTTTAACAGCTATTGGTGGAACTTGACTGAGGCATTTATACCGTGGTGTTTACCTAACAGTGGTTTTGTATTTCCTCATTCCTTCTACACTTATTAACTGGAATTCTTCTGTAAGGAAGAGCTGTTTCTTCTCTCCCATGTATTTATTTGTTCAATTTACGTCAATGTAGACTCATGGGTATTTATTTTATTCTATGGGTTATAATCCAATACTATCATTATTTTTTTTGCCCAAATTGATCTAGCTAGCTTTGGCCATTGGAAACTATCAGGTTGGCTCCTGTGTCCTCTTGACATGCCCCATCCTTCTGTGAACACTTGCGCATTTTCTGGTATCAAAAGATGGTCCAGGATCATCTTCTATTTTCCTTGCTCCAGTCCTGGAATCAACCTTTTCTCTAAGTAGCTCTTGTTCCTTTCACTGGAGAATGGTATTTAGAAGCCAAATCTGGGTGCTACCACTAGGGTGTCATTGCTACTGAGTCCTCTTTGAAGGCAGGGCTAGGAATATATGTATGTATACTAATCCATGCATACACACATACTTTTTTTTTCATATTTATCTCTATATATTAAAAACTATGTAATCATACAGATAATTCTGATTCCAATCCAATACCACAATTCTAACCTTCCCCTTTCCTTTGTAACTTTAACAGAATTGCTAACCCATATCCCATTGAGAAACAAATTTACTAACTACAGTACAGTATTTGTGTACAGCTCCTTTTCTCTTTAGAGTATCCAGTTAAAATACTGTTTCCCAAGGTTTCTTAGGTTATCTCTATCTTTTCCTTCCTTTATCCTCTTTAATGTGATTATGTTATTCATTTGTAATACAGTTCAGTTCATTTGTTACTGTTTATATTCTATTTGGGTTTCTTTCCCACAGGTCCTTGCTGATTTTTTAAAAAAATTTTTTATTGAGTTAATGATAGGTTACAATCTTGTGAAATTTCAGTTGTACATTATTGTCTGCCAGTCGTGTTGTAGGTGCAACCCTTCACCCTTTGTGCCCACCCCCCACCCCATCTTTCCCCTGGTAGCCACTAACCTGTTCTCTTTGTCCACATGTTTAAATTCCTCATATGGGTGGAGTCATACAGAGATTGTCCTTCTCTATCTGGCTTATTTTACTTAACATAATTCCCTCAAGGTCCATCCATGTTGTTGCAAATGGGACGATTTTCTTCTTTTTTTATGGCTGAGTAGTATTCCATTGTATATATATATATATATACCACATCTTTTTTATCCAATCATCTGTTGATGGGTACTTAGGTTGCTTCTGTGTCTTGGCTATTGTAAATAATGCTGCAATGAACACTGAGGTGCATGGGACTTTTGGAATTGCTCACTTCAAGCTCTTTGGGTAGATACCCAGTAGTGGGATAGCTGGATCGTAAGGTAGTTCTATTTTTAATTTTTTGAGGAATCTCCATACTGTTTTCCATAGTGGCTGCACCAGTTTGCATTCCCACCAGCAGTGTATGAGGGTTCGTTTTTCTCCACAACCTCTCCAACATTTGTTACTATTTGTTTTAGTTATTTTTGTCATTCTAATGGGTGTAAGGTGATATCTTAGTGTAGTTTTGATTTGCATTTCCCTCATGCACAGCGATGATGAACATCTTTTCATGTGCCTATTGGCCATCAGTATATCTTCTTTGGAGAAATGTCTGTTCATGTCTCCTGCCCATTTTTTGATCGGGTTGTTTAATTTTTTGTTGATGAGTTGTGTGAGTTCTTTATATATTATGGATATTAAGCCTTTGTTGGATGTATTACTTGCAAATATTTTTTCCCAGTTAGTGGGTTGTTTTCCTTGTTGATTTTAATTCATTATTTCTTGGACGGAGAGTATGTGAAACATTACTATGGTTCTGAGTCAAAGCTAAGGTAGAAGTGACATCTTAACAATATTGAGTTTTCCTACCCATAAAGAAGACATATCTCTCCATTTATATAAATGTTCTTTAATTTCTCTCAGCAATGTTTTGCTGTTTTCAGTGTACGGGTTTTGCACATCTTTTGTCAGATTTATCTCTAAGAATTTAATATTTTTGGGTAGTATTATAAATGGCATTTAAAAAATTTCAATTTCCAGTTGTCTGTTGCTAGTATATACAAAGAAAATTGATTATGCATCCATAACCTTGCTAAATTTACTTACTACATACACCTTTAACAGTATCCCACAAATTTTGAAAGTTGTGTTTTCATTTTCATTCAGTTCAAATAATTCCTAATTTTCCTTTTGATTTGTTCTCTGACCCATGGGTTACTTAGAAGTGTTATTTAGTTATCAGATATTTGGGAATTTTTCACATATCTGTTATTATTTCTAACTGAATTCCATTATGGTCAGAGAACACACTTTATGAGCTGAATATTTAAAATTTATTGAGGTTTGCTCTATGATCTAGAATATAGTCTATCTTGGTAACTATTTTGTGTACATGTTAAAGGAATGTGTATTCTGCTGTTGTGGCATAAAATGTAATAACAACAACAACAAACAAACACATAGATACAGAGATTAGACTGGTGGTTACCAGAGGGGAAAGGGGGAGGAGGGTGGTTGAAAGGGGAGCTAGGGAATATGTGTATGGTAATGGATGGTTCATTAGTCTCTGGGTGGTGAACATGATGTAGTCTACACAGAAATCAAAATATAATGATGTACATCTGAAATTTATATAGTATTATAAACCAATGTTACCTCAATTAAAAAAAAAGACTATCTTCAAGCTAAAAAGCTAATAAATAGCAGAGCTAGGACTCAAACCCAGAAAACAAAACAAAACAAAACTAAGATTTAATAATTTACATAATTAACTTTCTGATTACACTTACAGGATATAATTTATCATCTGAAATAAAATTAAAATATTTTTTTCTAAAATTTTTTTTACTACTTAATATAGCATCATTCCATTTTCAAAAAACATTAAAACAATAATTTAAAAAACCAAAAGAAGTCAATTTGGTCAGGTTAGTTGATAGTGGTGTTCATGTGTTCTATATCCTTATTTATCTTCTTCTCTACTTGTTCTATTCTTTGAGAGCAGCACATGGAAATCTACAACTCTGGATTTATCCTTGCAGTTTTATCAGATTTTGCTTCATGCATTTTAAAAAACTGTTACTGGGTGCATAAATATTTAGAATTGTTATTCCTGTTGATGAACTGATCCCCTTATCATTCCCAAGCAATGTTACTTGCTCTAAAAACTACTTTGTCTGATATTAATATAGCCACCCAGCTTTCCTTTTTGTGACCAAAAAAAAACACGTAACAAAATTTATCCTCCCAACAACTTCCAAGTGTACAGTACAATACTGTCAACCACTTGCACATTGTTGTGAAACGGATCCCCAGATCCCCTCTCCCTAATCCTGCATGACTGAAACTCTACACCCACCAAACCACCACCCCCTCTTCCAGCCTTCCCCCAGACCCTGGCAACCACCATTCTTCTGCCTATCTCTATGAGTTTGACTACTTTACATACATCATATAAACGGAATCACGCATTATTTGTCTTTTTGTGACTGGCTTATTTTATTTAGCATAATATCCTCAAGGTTAATCCATGTTGTTGCACGTGACAGCATTTCTCTTTTTCTTTTATAGGCTGCATAATATTCCATTGTATGTATATATCACATTTTCTTTATGAATTTAATCTGTTGATGGACATTTAGGTTGCTTCCACCTCTTGGCTATTGTCCATAATGCTGCAATGAACATGGGAATGCAATTATCTCTTTGAGACTCTGTTTTCAATTCTTTTGGAAATTTAGCCAGAAGTGGAGTTGCTCGATCATATGGTAGTTCTATTTTTAATTTTTTGAGGAACCTCCATACTATTTTCCATAGTGGCTGTATCATTTTACACTCCCACCAACAGTGTGCAAGTGTTCCAATTTTTCCACATCCTCACCAATACTTTTTTTTTTTTCCATAAAGCCATCCTAATGGGTGTGAGGTGATCTCTCACTGTGGTCTTGATTTGCATTCCCCTGCCTATTTAGTGATAGTGACCATCTTTTCATATGCTTGTTAGACATTTTATCTCCTTTGGAGAAATGTCCATTCAAGTCCTTTGCTCATTTTAAAATCAGGTTATTTGTTTGTTGTTGTTATTTTTTATTTTATTTATTACAGTAACACTGCTTTGTAACATTATATAAATTTTGGGTGGACATCATTATATTTCGATTTCTGTGTAGACTACATCATGTTCACCACCCAAAGGCTGATTATAATCCATCACCATACACATGTGCCTAATCACCTCTTTCACCCTCCTCCTTGACTCCTTCCCCTCTGGTAACCACCCTTCCAAACTCTGTCTCTGTGTGTTTGTTGTTGTTTTTGTCTTTTACTTATGAGTGAGATCATACGGATCTGATTTTCTCCCTCTGACTTCTTTCACTTAGCATAATACCCTCGAGGTCCATCCACATTGTCACAAGTGGCAAGATTTCATCCTTTTTTATAGCTGAGTAGCATTCCATTATGTATACATACTATATCTTCTTTATCCATTTGTCCCTTGATGAGCATCTAGGTTGTTTCCAAGTCTTGGCTATTGTGAATAATGCTGCAATGAACATAGGGGTGCATATATCTTTACACGTTCGTGTTTTCATGTTCTTTGGATAAATACCTAGCAGTGGAATAGTGGATCATATGGTACTTCTATTCTTAATTTTTTGAGGACTCTCTGTACTGTTTCCCATAGTGGCTGCACCAGTTTGCACTCCCACCAGCACTGTACGAGAGTTCTCTTCTCTCAACATCCTCTCCAACACTTGATATTTCTTGTCTTGTTAATTATAGCCATTCTCACAGGCGTGAGGTGATATCTCACTGTAGTTTTGACTTGCATTTCCCTAATAATTAGTGATGTTGAACATCTTTTCATGTGCCTGTTGGCTATCTGTCTATCTTCTTTGGAAAAATGTCTGTTCAGATCTTTTGTCCATTTTTTAATTGGGTTGTTTTTTTGTTGTTGTTGAGATGTATGAGTTCTTTATATATTTTGGATATTAACCCTTTATCTGATGTATGGTTTGCAAATATCTTCTCCCAATTGTTAGGCTGCCTTTTCATTTTGTTGATGGTTTCTTTTGCTGTGCAGAAGTTTTTTTAATTTGATATAGTTCCATTTGTTTATTTTTTCGATTGTTTCCCTTGCCAGGTCAGACATGGGACTCGAAAATATGCTGCTGAGACTGATGTTGAAGAGTGTACTGCCTATGTTTTCACCTAGAAGTTTCATGGTCTCAGGTCTTACATTCAAGTCTTTAATCCATTTTGAGTTAATTTTTGTGTATGGTGTAAGACAATGGTCTACTTTCATTATTTTGCATGTGGCTGTCCATTTTCCAAACAGCATTTATTGAAGAGACTTTCCTTTCTCCATTGTATGTTCTTGGCACCCTTGTCAAAAATTAGCTGTCCATAGATGCATGGGTTTATTTCTGGGTTCTCGAATTTGTTGCATTGATCTGTGTGTCTGTTTTTGTGCCAGTACCATGCTGAGGATTACTGTAGCTTTGTAGTATATTTTGAAATCAGGGAGTGTGATACCTCCAGCTTTGTTCTTTGTTCTCGGGATTCCTTTGACTATTCAGGGTCTTTTGTTCTACCATATAAATCTTAGGATTCTTTGTTCTATTTCTGTGAAAAATGCCACTGGAACTTTGATAGGGATTGCACTGAATCTGTAGATTGCTTTAGGGAGTATGGACATTTCAACCATGTTAATTCTTCCAATCCAAGAGCATGGAATATCTTTCCATTTCTTTGTGTCTTCAACTTCTTTCAACAATGTTTTACAGTTTTCAGTGTACATGTCTTTTACTGCTTTGGTTAAATTTTTTCCTAGGTACTTTTTTCCTTTTTGTTGCAATTGTAAATGGGATTATATTCTTAATTTCTCTTTCTGCTACTTGGTTGTTAGTATATAGAAACACAACTAAGTTTTGTGTGTTGATTTTACATCCTGCTACTTTATTCATTTATTATTTCTAAATTTTTTTTCATGGATTCTTTAGGGTCTTCTATATATAAAATCATGTCATCTGCTGAAGTATGACTTCTAGTTCTTATATTGGTTATTTTTGTAAACTGCAAATAATATATTTAAACATTTAATTCTCACTCTATTCATCTTGGCTTAATTTCCCTTTACATAGGATGATGATAATAGCATCCCTACTCTTATTTTCTCTTCTTCTCCCTCTTTTTGCCCCTTCACATTTTGTTGGTAATATTTTGACTTTTACATTGTATAGTTTATCCATAGGATGATTTCAGATGTTATACACTAAAATATTTTACAATATTTTGACTATATAAATACTATTGAATGCTAGGGTAACCAGTATACAAGGAATGCACTTCATTTCTTATTGGTCTAACGTAATGTCCCTTGGGTCATTCAAAGGAGAATGTTCCAGGCACTGAGGTTAAATGGACTTTCTTTTCCTACTCTCCATTATTTATATCATGCCATATTTCAATCTGCTTCATCTTTAGATCATGACTCTCTTACACAGTTTTTAAATTTTTCTTGGAGTTTCTAATTGCTTTTCTTTAATTTGTTGATACAGAATGCTGTGCCTTCATCATACTCTCCAGTTTCCCTGTTCTTAAATGTAACAAGTATTACATGGAATCACTCCTGCCCTCCATACTCCCCTTTATGGAGAACTCCTTCCCAGAGAAATCCCACAACCTTCTCTATTCTGGACTGGCTGCTCTTCAGTTGCCATCCTGAGACTTCCCTTCACTGCTTTTCTGGATTGAATCCAGTTTCTTGGATCTTGTGCATTCCTCTTTCTTGGTTTACTTAATTTACTGCAGCATATATTCAAGTAATAACTCTCTAAGAAAATAGGAGATAAACTTCCTGAGTTTTTAAATGTCTTTATTCTAACCTCATATCCAATTGATAGCTTGGCAGGATATAGAAATCTGAGTTCAAATCCATTTCCTCAGTCTGCCAATGAGAATCTAATACCACCCCAATTCTTCTTCCTATAAAGGTGACCTGGTTTTTCTCTCTGGAAGCTTTTAGTATCTTCTCCTCATCAGTGTTGTTCTAAAATTTCAAGAGGACATGCCTATGTGTATGTCCTTTTTTTATTCATTGTGCTTGGCACTCAGTGGCTCCTTTCAACCAAAGACTTGCATTCTGTATCATTTCTTTGATTCTGTAGAAAGTGACTCGAGAGAGCATGAGAGGCTGGGGTGGGAGGATCATGTTTTGTTTTTGATCAGATGTTGGGTACACAAGCATGTTATGTTTCTCCCAAAGAGGGAAACAGGAATCCCAAGGAATCCCACTGGATTCCTCCTCTGCTCTTTGAACTCACCATATCACTCCAGTGTCTCCAGTTCTCTCCATCTTGTATTATTTCTTTGATGATTTCCTTCTCTCCGTTTTTTCCCTTCTTTCTTTCCCAGACTCCAGTTAGTCAGATTCAAGTTGAAATTCTTGAATTGGTCCTCTATGTCTCTTGCGTGTCTGTCTTTCTCTCTCCCCTGTGTGTGTGCACATTTGTGAATGCATGCATTGGAGATATCCTTAACTTTAGTTTCCAGGCCTTATGTTGAAATTTTTAATTTTGGTACTTACATTTTGAAATTCCAATAGCTCTTTCTTGCATTGGCATTCTGTTTTCATAACATTCTGTTCTTGTTTTATATAATCTATCATAATATAGTAATTATTTTTTAAAAAGACTTTATTTTTAGAACAGTTTTACATAAAAATTGAGAAGATAGTACAGAGAGTTCCTATATACCCTGCACCCAGTTTCCCTTTATTAACATCTTTCATTAGCATTTGTTATAATTAATAAACCAATATTGGGGGCTGGCCCCATGGCCGAATGATTAGGTTTGTGCGCTCCACTTTGGCGGCCCAGGGTTTCGCTGGTTTGGATCCTGGGTGCGGACATGGCACTGCTCATCAAGCCATGCTGAGGCGGCGTCCCACATGCCACAACTGGAAGGACCCACAAGTGAAAAATATACAGCTATGTACTAGGGGGCTTTGGGGAGAAAAAGGAAAAATAAAAAATCTTAAAAAAAAAAAAACCCAATTATTATTACATTATTATTACTATTATTAAAGGCCAAACTTTATTCACATTTCCTTAGGTCTGTCTTCTATTCCAGGATCTCATATTACATTCAGTTGTCAAGCCTCCTTAGGCTCCAAAAGGCTGTGACAGTTTCTTTCTCAGATTTTCCTTGCTTTTGATGACCGTGACAATTTTGAAGAGTACTGGCCAGACACAATCTAGGATGTTCCTCTGTTGGAACTTGTCTTAACATGTTTTATTGGTTATTTTGTTAGGTGGTAAGTAAACGCTAGGCTGCACTTTACATTTTGGAACCAGGTAAGGAGTCAACCAGTCAATTGTTCTGTATGTCAACTTCCAATGAATCCCTACTTCGAATACTTCTCATCAGATCTGCTGACCCTGCGTTTACAGCCTCTCTGGGATCCTAATGAGCAGAGTAGCCCACTTCTCTGCTGCAGCTCATACAAAGCCCCTCCTTCTGGACTGTGATTTCCTTAGCCTGCTTCTGCTTTCTATCTTCAAGAAATACTGAAATCTCCTGTGCACTGATTTTTTTCTCCCCTGTTCCTCTCTACCATTCCATTCACTTTCATGGGTTTCTTCCTTTTAAATTTCTTTTCTTTTTTTCTTTTTGGAGGAAGATTAGCCTTGAGCTAACTACTGCCAATCCTCTTCTTCTTGTTGAGGAAGACTGGCCCTAGCTAACATCCATGCCCATCTTCCTCTACTTTATATGTGGGATGCCTACCACAGCATGGCTTTTTTTTGCCAAGCAGTGCCATGTCCGCACCCAGGATCCGAACTGGTGAACCCGGGGCCGCTGAGAAGCAGAACGTGCAAACTTAACTGCTGCGCCACCGGACTGGCCCCTTAAATTTCTATATTTTGTGGTTGGCCCAGTGGCATAGTGGTTAAGTTCATGCGCTCTGCTCTGGTGGCCTAGGGGTTTGCAGGTTCAGATGCCAGGCATGGACCTGCACACCACTCATCAAGCCATGCTGTGGTGGCATCCTACATACAAAAAAAGAGGAAGACTGGCACAGACGTTAGCTCAGGGACCATACTGCTCACGCAAAAAGAGGAAGATTGGCAACAGATGTTTGCTCAGGGCCAACCTTCCTCACCCCTCCAAAAAAAAAAATAGATTTCTATATTTTAACTTCAGAAGATTTTGGGAAAGAATGGGAGGAGAATGTATCCATTCAGTGTGTCATCTTTTACCAGAAGACTCCACAAGTCCAATTCTTAAATAAAAATAAAATGTCTATATTATATTTAAGGGAAGGAAGTATAAATGTCCACTAACTCATAATTATAGTTTTGTGGTTTTAATTCTCTTGGTACAGACTTAATTTATATTCCTGTCAAAGCTTTTATTAAAATTTCTGATAAAACTTAGTCAGGGTAGGGTCCCCATAGGAAAAAGAATTCATCCATATGAACCTTTCATGAAGAGATGTGTAGAGTTGAGGACAGGTTAAAGGATCAAACAAGAGAATGGTGAGGAACCAGGGACAAGCAACAGAACGATACTGTTAGATCCCTGGCACTGAAGGGACAAGGGGAGGAATAATGGGAGTTCAGCAGGCACTAGAACTGTGGAGAAGGGGCTGTCCAGCAGAAGCTGTATTGTAGAGAGACATAGTTCCTGTGATGAAGCAGACAGTGGGGAAGAAACGCCAACTTCTCCTCTGCCCTCCCATCTCTTGGCAGTGCTATCCATTGGCCAGACCCAACCAGAAGCTAGTCAGCAAAGGGGGCCCAAAAGATGCAGTTTCTATCAGTCTGAGCAGGGCTAAGAACGGATCGAGGGGTAAGGGTGAGGGGTGGATAGAGAGCTGGTATTAAATTGTAATGTTTTACTAGCAATGCAGTTCAAACACTGAATATTTGCAATTTCACAAAACATAAACAGAAATATCTAATGCTGGATCTTATTATGTATAATGGTCTTGATTAAGTGTAAAAACCTATTAAGAATCTTTATTCTCATGAGTATTTTTTTAAGGGGAACAAAAACTTGTAGCCAATGAGTCTAAGGATAATCAAGGCCATCATGCAAATTAAGACAAGCTCAAAGACCTTGAATGTAAAATAAATCAAACCCAAACTTCGTATTCTGAACATGGAAAATTGCTACTACAATTAAAAATCTGTCCTATGGTGTCAGCAGTCAGGATAGTGGTTACCCAAGGGTGGCAGTGACTGGGAAGGAACACAAGAGGCTTTGGGGGTACTGGTAACGTTTTTTTCTTGATCTGGGTGCTAGTTACACAGATGTGCTCACATTGTGAAAATTCACTGATGGGTGCACTTGTGATTTGTGTGTTTTTGTGTGTATATTTCACTAAAAATTAAAAAAAAAATGATGACAGCCATGCATACAACTTAAAAAAAACCCAACTAAGTCAATGTATTTTTCTGTCCTTCTTTAGACATTCTCACTAACAGTTAACAAAGATTTATTGGAACAACTAAAACGATGTGCATTCAACAAAAATGAAAGGCAGACTTTAGCTTCAAGGAATCTATGATCTGCTTAGGAAGACCAAATATTTAGACATGAAATTAAGAATATTAACATGCAATATATCAGGCTATGAAGAATGCCACAGTGAACACAGATCCACTATTGGTATGTAACAGATTCTCATCGGAAGGCCTCGGTACAAACACTCCCCAAGTGGGCTCTTTGTGGTGGAGATCTCTTTCTCTTTAACCTTAACAGAGGTCACCCTGGCCAACTAGACCAAACGCCTGGTTTCAGAAGGTGCTTCAGTGACTGCTGTGGGTGGGCAAGGGGGAGCCTGAGTGGCCCCATTCTTCTCTTTTATACTTTATCTCTTTTATACTTTAGGTTCCGTGTTTTCATCTAACAAAAGAATTTTTGTTGCTAAAACAAACTTGAAAACTACTCTTCTAGAAATCTGACCTCTAGATTTGTGTATGTCAATTGACATACTTACAGTTTAAAAATTTTTAAAAAGCTCTGAAACTCTGAAAATAAAGCCCATTTTTAAAAGGAAGTGAAAATTACCTGAAGTAAAGGGATAAAATCCTCCTGTTCTAGACAGCTGCAGCTGGGTTTTGCTAGAAGGCAGATAAACTTAGAGGCATCATCATGATGGTTATTCAGCAACCTGTAAAAGAAATGACTGCTTAGGAAGACTGGCTACTGTGAACAACGACCACAACATCAATAGTTGGTAATTTCAGTCTGATCTGAAGGCCATTTACATCAAGAATCAAGTGCTCTCTTTTCAATGATTAAAAAAAGAGAATTTTCCCATGTTCTTGATTTTGTTAAATGGACACCTTCATAAAAGCTCAATAACAAGACGGTATATTGCTTTTGTAGAATGCTTCTGGGGCTGAGAACACAGAGTCAACTGAACTAATGCAAGTAAAAATACACTCAGCTTTACCATCAGACACTGGAACCAGAACTCCAAAGTTAGCCACCAGCCAGGAGGGAAACACATCAGATGGACTACTGTGCACCACACAAGACATAAAGTTCTGTTTGCCCAGCTTAGCAGACATATTCAGGGCCAATCTGATAGGGGCTTTTGAAATTAGACTTTGAAGGACCAGGCTTAAAAGAAAATGAAGGCCCTATTAAGTCTCCGGGCGCCAAGAATTCCTCATATCCAACTAATAGCTGGACGTTTTCATTTGGATTCTATACTCTTGACAGCAAAGTCAAAATATCAAAAACCAAAGTTAAAATCTTCCTCTCCAAACCAGTCCTTTTCATGGATGTCTATTTTTGTTAATAGTGGTACCATCTTGAGTTACCTGGGCTTGAATTTTGAAGTTGTTTTAAACTTATTTCTCTCCCTTATTCCCCACATCCAATTAGTCTCCAAATTTTCTTGCTTTCCTTCCTTAATCATTTATTGAATGCTAACTGTGTGCCAAGTACTGTGTCTGGCCTTGAAGACACTTTGGATATAAAGAAAAGAGGATGTAGTTTTGTGCACTGTAAGGAGCTTATAGTCTAGTGAGAGAGCTACACTAGTAAAATTATACTCCTGCGTGACAGGAGCCATGACAGAAGTGTAATAAGAACAGGGTGTCATGGAAGGACACAGGAGGGCCAGTGAGATTCCCTCAAAAGGAGAAGTAGGGAAGAAGGATGCTGTGGGTCAAGAGGGTCACAGGTACAAATGCCTGCATGAGACAGTATGGGAGATCTGGGCAACTACAAGTGTTCAGGTGGCCAGAGAAGGGGCATGTGCATGTGGGATCAGATCCTGGGGGCCATTTGAGTTCGGTTGAGAAGCGTGGACTTTAATCTCCTCAATAGAAGAATTTTAACTTGGACAGTGACATGACCAGAGGTGTTTTTCAGAAATATCAAGCAAAAATCCAACCAAGGGCCTGAGCATGGATACTGGCAGTGGGAAACAGTAAAAAGGCACAAATTTGGTTGAAATGAAAGGATGTGGCAGTTGCTAAGTGTGGAGGACTGAAAGGGGGAAGTCCATGACAACTCCCAGGTTTCTAGCTTGGATAGCTAGGTGCTTGGAACACAGGATGGGAATACTGGAGTCCTGAGCAATATTTCCTCAAGTTGTTTCAGACAACCATTCCTTCCTTTCTATTTCCATTGTACCATCAAGGCCAAGGTCTTATTACTTCATGCTGAGATTGCTAGAAGGGAAGAGGGCCCTAACAGGCTTCAGTGTTCATCCAACCTTATATCACAGACAATTCATCATTCTAAAACATTCTTTGATTATATGTTACCCTTTTCCAAAAATATTCACTAGCTCTCTACCACTTATATGAGTAAGTCTAAACACCGAAGCTGGGCATTTAAGGCCCTCTGTAATTAGGCTGGAGCCTGCCTACTTACCTATCTCACTACTTTGCTAAATGAAACTTCCACTCCAGGCAGCAGGCTGAGTGTGTCATGTGCATTCTTGCCATACACATTCTTGCCTCATTTCTCATGCTGTTCTACTCTCCTAGAATACCACCCTCCCAACTTTGCTACCTGAATGCTGACTAGTCTTTAAGGTCCAGCTAATAACCCACCTCCTTCAAAACGCTTTCTCTGACAACTAAATTTCGACTGATCTTTGTACACTTTAATTTATACCTATTATATATACCATTATACTGTTAGCTTTCTTTTATCTCTCTAGCACCTAAAGGGCAGGCAAAGTTATAGCTCTTTTTTTGCTTAACACCTAGCATAGTGACTTTCACAAAGAAGATTCCTGAAAAATGTTTGTGATCTGACTGACAGATGTATGTATAGATGGAGAGATACATAGATAGATAGATAGACGTATATGTATACTTAACCGATTTCAATTGTGATTATTAAAGCTATGGTATTATCTTTATATTTTTTTTCTCCTTATCATTCTGCAGCATACTCAAGGCTCCCAAAGTTAAATAAATATACTTTTCAGAAGAAGATTAGTGCAATAGGTGCTGATGGGAACCAACTCTTAGGATTAGAAAATGGGTGGGATGATCACAACAAAAAGGCAGCGAGGTCTTTGGAAAAGAGCATGTCTCTAAAGAAAGGACAGCATTACCAAATAAAAACTGCACTGACATAACAGAGGAGCAACACTCTGAGAGGGAAAAGTCAAATCAGGTATGGTCTATTGCTATCAGAAGCAAAAAATAGAAAGAAAAGGTGAATTACAATTTTCAGCCAATGCTAGCAGCTAGTGAACTCTATATGGCAGGAGAAAAGGAGATGATAAAAGTCGTGAAAGCTAGAAAAAGAAGGTAAACATAGCTATTCTAAACTGTTTTCTTCCAGAGCTCTTAAGACAAAATATTGTTTTGTTAATGGACAAATGGCATGTGGTCATGAAAAGGTAAGAGAAAGTAAAGCTGAAGCAATATTACTGCCTCCATTTGAGAGGAGCTCTGCCACAAAGCTGGTAATCTAGGAATTCAAACAAAGAGCTGTGGAGCAATGTCTTTCTCCTAAAAATGTCCGGACTGTAAGAAAAACAGATGTCAGAGCACAGAGATGAAAGGGGCAGCAGAGCAGGGAAAGGAGGGGGAGCAGAGGGAGGGGAACAAGAGCTTGTTAAGGGGTTCATCCTCCAACCACTCGGAGGAGGACTAGTAGGCCTCCACCCTATGAGCAGGAGGGAAAGGACAGGAGGGAAAGTATTTCCTGTTATGCTGTGACTTTTATATTTGACTTTTCTCCTAAGATTATATAGAGCAATTCAGATGCATAGCTATATGCTGACATGTTTTAATTCTGTGTCACTATCTGTCAGTTATTTTTTGTACTTGAAAGTTTTAATATATATACTATATACTTGGGCCCAAGTTGTTTTAATGCGAAGTATATAACATATTTAAAAAATTAAAAAAATAAACACACATCTTCTTCAAGGTCAGTGTAGTAACTCAAACCATCACACTTAGTTGCTTAGTCTCCCCACTAGCCACACTTTGGGTCTCCTTTAAAGCATCCTGGCTTTTAAAGGCATTTTAAGAGCTCAGAGAGAGGAGCTTCCACTAGAGGGCACTCCAACCATTTTAGTATCTGGCCAGAAGATAAAGCTTTAATATAGACACACGCTTATCTATTCATAGAATTTTTTTTAATGAAAAAAAGATAGGGACAGTTGCTCATGCTATATAACTTCATAAGCAGTTTCCTGCACTTCCCTAAAATGAAGACCTGTGCTTCATGTCTTTTTTTCCCTTTTTGCCTTTTGCAGAAATCTCTTTTCCCTAGAGATAAAATTAAAATGATTCATCTCAATGAAGGAATACAGCTGCTGTGGCCGCTGCTTCTCTATCCACCAACACACATCCCACCCCCATCTCAGTGACACACAGTCTTAAGACAAAAAAGGTAGCTCTTACTCTCCTTAAAGTTATGCAATTAATTGCAGGTAAATCAAGTTGGATGCTAATTTTTCTTTCCTATAGTCAGCTTCAGGCTCACAGAGGTTCCTAGAATATTCAAAATAACTTAGAATATAAGTAGTTACAGTTCTTGTCTCCGGCTCTAGTATTTTATAGAACAGAATATTTCCTTTTTTTTCAATCTCCCAGGTTGTTCAAAGCTCTCTCTTAAACAATCATAACTTGCTCCTTGCTGCTTTCCCAGATTGTTAGATGATTTTTGCCAAAAAGGCTGAACTCAATGGCTGAAGATACCTCTGACAAGAGCTGTGCAATATCCCTAATCGTTCTACCCCTAGTTCATACTCCAGTCGAGGCCTTTTCAGGGCCTGGCACCTACGTGGGTGAGAGAAGCTAGCTGAATGAAGGATAGAATATCTGCAGGTTTCAAGTTCTTGAATTCTGCTACTGTTATATGCTGATTTAAAATAGCAATAATAATAATAATAATTAATAATAGACAACCAGACCACCCAGTGAAGTCCTGGCTTTACTCGTAGGGAAGGGAGAGGGAATCCAAGCTGACCTCCCTACTGTTCGGGCCCATTTTCTTCTTCCACTTTATTCCCCCAGGTTTTAGGCTACCAGAAATACTAATGATAAATACCCCAAGGGCAGATGCCAATTCCTTTGCTGGTTTACTCCTGGCTAATTAGTGCTTTGCAATTTCTAGCCTACAAGGAATTCCCTTACACTTACAACTGCTTATCCATACATTGAAAAAAAAAAAAAAAAAGACATTTCTTAGATTTTCTCCAGCAGTTTTCTATTTGCGATAGGAGAGGTGAAATGGTGACCATGACAATGACTTTGGAGTGTCATCCCTATGGTGTACGAGGTATGATTTTCCTAGGGCCCTTTTAGTCCTTGGTATTTGGACAACTTAGAACTATTCCTTGTAACAAAATGACTAAAATCCACCTGAAAACATAAAGCATTTGTAACTTTTAGCTTTGGTGTGGTTCTTTCAAAGTTGTTAATCAACTGGTAGAGTTGCATACACCCTCATCACTTTAGTTCTAATGTAATGCACGGAAGAACTTGGTGAACTCAACTCGCTCCTCGATTTTTAAAAATAAGAATACACTTACTAATCACCCTCTATGTTCTCAAGCACTATACTACGAAGGGCTTTTAGGTGGCATGAAGAAATAAGAAGAAATCAGAAGAAATTTGTAAGCTGAATTCTGTTGGTATTACATGTTGATTTTAAATAATAATAATAATGATGATGATGATAACAGGCAAATAGCATTTCCGAATAGTTTACCAGGAAGGGTGTCTAGCCCAGAAAAGGTGAGAAGAACATATGTAAAGAAGGCTAGGCTAATCAGTTAAAAGAAGTGGAAGGGGCAAGCTGTGACATTCTCTTAAAGTGTATAAATATATCAAGATATAAGTTCTAAAGAAGAAAGAAGGGAGAAAAAAGAAAGAAGAAAGTTGGGTTTGAATTCAAGAAAACTTGTTAGGATGTTAAAATCCAGGAGTATCTTGATAAAAGTACCATTCCTGTGTTTCTTAACTGGAGCTTCAAAAAGTAATGATTAAAATCTATTAGAATTCAGTTGTTTTTAATAAGTCAACTAGATATAATTCTAAATTGGATTTTGCGAGACTGGAGCTGTATTTTTCATGTGACACGTGTGGTGTGCTCCCCTTAAAGGAGAATCTTTACTTTTATGTCACTGCTACAGAAGTCAAATCCTAAGAACCAAATTTAACAAGTAAAACTAAGAAACTATCAAATAGTTATTAAAGAGGTATTTGTGAAAATCTGTTTTACTGATTAGAGACATGTAAGATAATGGCTTATGAAGAGAATTTGTGTGTGAGTATAAATGGTTGCGAATGACTGAATCTTCCTTGTTGAAATAAAGAGTAAAGGGAAAATTAATAGATGAGTAAAATAAGTGACCTTTATAAAACATATTTCTTTGTCTAGCACCAGAGTAAATGCTCACATACTTACTTTCTCCACATGGCAATGAATGACTGTGCTGACACAAATCCTGTCCTCTCTCCCCCTGCAGCCCTGAACATGGGGGCTTTCCAATAGAGAGGACAGCCACAGACCTGCAAATAAAACACAAATACAGTGTAAGCTAAGGGTGAAGAGATGACACGGCCAGAGAAAGGACCTTTGTGGCTTTTACCCTTCGTGCCACCTTGGCTAGAAGGGCCCTTGGAGGAGCAAAACTGGGGCAGAAGCAAATATATCAGCTAGGTCAGATTCAGAGAGATATGGAGGGAAACAGAATAGAGGATTACGTGTTCAAAGAAGAAAATAGAAATCCATTTACCTTTTCTCCAAGTTCAATACAGCGATGTTTCTTTCCCCTATCCTGATAGTTAGAGCAGCCAGTCTCCCTTCCTATCACTCTTATATCACATATTTTCTACCTTCCAGAAAGAAAAAGAAACGACTGAATGTCATGGTTGCATATGTCTTTCCTTCCTACGGCAGAAACGTATAGCCACCATTATCACTTGGTCACGTTAATATGCTCTATCATCTAGCTCTTCTCTCTCCTTTGCCTATTATGTTATTAAGCCCCAGGTTCAAGAAGAACCAGAAAAACCTAGACCATTCAAGAAAATAGCTGTCAAATCTATTTAAATGATTACAATTCAGGTAAAAGATGAAAGGTAAAAATGCTATCATTTATTTATATTTTACAAGTACCACAAATATCTACATATTTTTTATAAAGGAAGAACTGGGAATGAATATAAAACAACTACAATACTCTAAAAAGTAATGATTTTTTTTCTCCCCAATAAAAAGTTCCTTTTCCAATTTTTTTTTTTTTTGAGAACGATTAGCCCTGAGCTGCCATCTGCCACCAATCCTCCCCTTTTTTGCTGAGGAAGACTGGCCCTGAGCTAACATCTGTGCTCATCTTCCTCTACTTTATATGTGGGACACCTGCAACGGCATGGCTTGACAAGTGGTGTGTAGGTATGC
The DNA here is from genome assembly GCF_041296235.1 of Equus asinus. Classification (NCBI taxonomy): domain Eukaryota; kingdom Metazoa; phylum Chordata; class Mammalia; order Perissodactyla; family Equidae; genus Equus; species Equus asinus. The sequence continues at coordinate 82,869,233 of NC_091810.1, read as the reverse complement.
ACTCAGGATCCAAACCAGCAAACCCTGGGCCACTGAAGCGGAATGTGTGAACTTAACTGCTGAGCCACCAGGCTGGCCCCTCTTTTTTCAATTAAAAAAAAAATTATTCTTACATTCTTCTAAGAAAGAGTTTTTACCAAATTTACCTGCTTTTTTCCTAGAGGGGAAATTCTTCCCTCTAAGTAATAATATTAAGTAGAGAAATAATCTTGAAACGTTCCTAATTTTATATATACATGTAAAACATACTCCCAAATCTGGAACTCTTCAAAGGGTCACATCTTGTTATTAGATAAAGATATTATCCATATTAGATATAGGATCTGTTGAGTCTTCATCTTTCTAGAAAGCGAAGCTTCTCCTTTGCAGGTTGAATGGATGTGAATCCACATTAGGTTCAGGTGAAGTTGCTCCTGTTGTGGGGGATCCCCACAGAAGCCTGAAGAGTACCTAGCCTGAGATTAGTTATGCTAAGGGAATACTCAAGGCTACTGGGTTCACGTCAGAGAAGAGGATATGGAAGGAGAGTTTCAAGAGAAGGAAGGTAAGTACAGGGCAGAAATAAGAGGCTGCTCCTGCCAGGGCCACTAATGCATGTTCTGCAAGCAGGGTGGAATTTAAGATTTCTTAAGTCCAGAGGTCAAATACCTTCACTGAGGTCAAGAGTGAGGGAAAAGTGTTGCTTAGCAACCAAATGGATTTTGTTTATTGTGTAAATTATCACTGCCAAGGTACAAAGCTCATAATTAATATACTTTGGGTGGTAAACTATGAAATCCACTTTCCCCAATCCCAATTCTCCCTTTCATGCAGAATGGTGGTTTGCCAAGAAAATGCTGTTAAATGTGACAGACTATTGGCAACTGCTGGGAAAGGTGAAAGAATATTCTGTGTTATGGAGATGGGGGTGCAGAGCCACAAACAGAGAGATAAAGTACAGGGAGAGACTGGAACTGGCTTGCTAAAGTGCAAGAAACTGCCACCCATGGTCACTCATGGATTTTTCAGAATTAGAAGGGATCAGGAATCTTCTAGCTCAACCTCAGGAAGTGATCAGCTAAAATATTTCCAGGGTCTGTGTGCTTACCACCTCCCGCGGGGCTACTTCCACTATTAAACAACTTTCATTCCCTTGGATTACAGTCTTTTTCTCCAGAAGACTCCTGTTAAAACGCATATGTGCCAGCTTGTAACGAGTAAGTCAGTCACTGAGACATTAACACTTATAAAGTTATTATGACCCAAAGGCAAAATCCTAAGAGATAAGGTACAGAATGGATATGTGTTGAAGCAGATTGGAAAGGACTGATCTATATTTCTCATAGTGGGGTACCCTGAGTAGCCAAGTGTTAGGCAGCATGAGGGTATCAGGTCCTTGGATAAAAAAATGGGAAGTGCAGTGAATGACAAGGGCTGCAGACATTACACTTTGACTACTTAAAAAAAATGTATGGCTGGTTTGCATTTGCTTAAAAATAAAGAATTAAGATAAAAGGTGTCAGGAAATCAATAAGAACCTAAAAAAGTAAATGATATTAATCTGAGGGCAACAGAATAGAGACTTTTATAACAGAGGAGAGAACAAGTCAGTGTCAAGACTTTTTACACAGGAGAGCATGGATGACAAGTGGGGATGTACAGGGAGTTACAGAAAATGGGTTTAGGAAACAGGTTTAGAGAAGGAGGCAAGAGTCAGTGGATAGCAATCAAAGTTGTTGGAGCAAAGAAAACTTAACACCTATAACTTGATCTAAGAATGGCCCAACAACATGAAGAACTGAAAGCAACACTGTCTAGTGATACACTCAGAAAGAGACGATCACCCAATATTTGTAACGTTCTTTAACATTTAAAACGTCTCACGCTTGTTATTTCCTTTGATCCTCACATGATCCCCATGCAGAAGAGGGCAGCTATTTTTATCCCATTCTGCAGAGGAAGAAATACAGGTAGAGACAGGCTACTTTGCAGGCCAAAGGCACGATGGGTCAAGACGGTGCTACGTCAGCCAGACAAGAGAAGCTGGGGGCTTTGTATGGTTCAGAAGATGGTTACATTCTTCCTCAACTTTCTGCTAGAGGCTAAAACTCCATGGTGAATCCCCTGGCCCAGTCTCAGACAAATGCTTTTCTGACTGTTCCTCACTTTCTGTTCCTACCCTGCCTTTGTTCCTCTTAGATTCATTCTATATTTATTTCTTCCCCATCATCACTTAAGGCTGTGGAAAAAGGTACAAACTATACACTGTGAATTTAATCAGAAATGTGCATTAATCTCATCCAGGGCTGTTTGAAGTCAAAGATGAATGAGCTAAACTTCATCAAAAGATTCAGATTTCATAAACACAGAGTTTTCTTTGCACTTAAAAAACAGATCCCAGTCTCAACAGCAACACTTAGGTGTCACTCAGAGTAGATTGCAAACTCAAACTGGCTTTCCTCATAGCTTTATAAACTATAAGAATCCATAAAAATGGTCATTTATTGCTCGGACCACCTCTCCCTCATTGTCCCTTAAAGGTTGTCTGTCTTCTCCTTTTCTTCTAACCAACCTGTCCTGAGAAGACACGCACACGCAGAGCAAGTGCTGCAGGCACAGAGCTCACTGCCCTGTGGCAGAGAGCAGTCTGCAGAGTAAAGAACAGCTGAAAATAACGATGGCTTAGTGAGTGCTAACAGACTGCCATAGTCAAGTAAAAGCTGGATTAATTGGGGATTAGCTAGCTGGAAGACACGATTAAAATAACTTTTAAAATAAATGATTTTAAGAATACAGTGGCAAAATCCAATAAGATGAGCTGATACAGTAATCCAAAATGAAACAATACAAACCAGTTCACTTGTGGTATCTTCTGAGGTCATTACACACATCCTCATTTTTATATGCAACATTAGTTTTAACTTTTTATACGTATGAGCGGTTTCCCTTGCTACCTGAGCTGATGATTAAGGTTTAAGAGCAATGATCACAAATGCTTGGCACCCATGAATGGGACACAGGACTACAATCAAGTATAATTCAGACAAGTTAATCAGACATGTACATGATATGTAATCAGTCTGCCCTCCATATCCATGGGTTTTGTATCTGTGGATTCAACCCAACGTGTATGAGAATCTTGCAGATACAGAGAAATTGAATTGACTCTGTGGATGAGAAACTGGCGGATGCCGAGGGCCGATTGTATTCATTGTACTATGGCACTTTATATAAGGGACTGGAGCATCCGAAGACACCAAGGGCTATATGGCTATACTGGCTATTGTGCCGCATGACGATTAGGTATAAACAGTAAATTGTTATGCAAATCACTGTTACTACGGCTAAACAAAATAGTTTTCTTTTAAAACTTTTCTGTTGTCAGCTTCAAAGCTGGCAGTTTTTCCTGATGCCACATATAGACTGATCCTTACTGCCTGTAAATAACAAAGTCCTTTCCCTGACTCCTAGCATGCAGAGACCCCCCCCTTCCCTGACTCGACTACACTCTTTCCTACCCCTCCCTTGACCACTTGTGGAATCCTTAGGCTTTCTGTCCTCCTCTCACTGAATCTGTTGAATGCTAGGGGTGCCACTAAATCAGGAAGCAGGGCAGGGCTACCACCATACAGGCGTGAGAGGGCCAGAGTATGAGAGGGGAGGCAGGGCGGTAGAAGAGGCTGAGAACAGGCTCCCCAGCAGGGGCTGGGAATATTCAGAGGAGGAAGGTTGACCCAGACGACCTGTATTCAAGACACAGCAGGCTGCAGGTCTCTGCCAGTGAGGCACTAATCACCTGGATTGTCTCCAGATGTGTGACCCCAGCACAGGACCGGGGAACTACCATGTCCCTTAATCTGGACAGTCTCTCCTTGTCTGCCTGCCTGAAGCAGTCTATGAAACGTCCTGTCTCTCTCTCACAAACTGTTGCCATGCTAGAAATACCCCATTTCGCATTTATGTGGTTAACATGTTATTTTCAAATGCAGAATTCATTCATCCTTGCTAAATTCTATCTTTTGGATTTAGATTAATCATTCCAGCCTATTCAGATAATTTACCATCTTGGTTTATACAACAGCCATCTTTCAAAGCTTTAGGTAAGAAAATGCCAATGCCCTGAAGAAACTTATAATTTATTTGGGTGGCTATTGATTAGAAACTAGCTAATGGTATGTTAGTATGTGCTCAGGGGAGATGACATATGGGGAAACAGCACAATGCTAGGAGTTAGAGGACTTGTCTCCTGACGTACTAGTTCTGTGACTTCAGGTAAGTACTTGTGAGACTTCGGTTTCCTCATATGTAAAATAGAGTGGAAACATGTGAGCTCTAATTTCTGGAATGAAAGAGTCTGTTTTTCATTAGAAACATCTATGGGATCAATAAGCAAGTTGTAAGACTGGGGGCGGATGGGGAAATAAAAGAAAGAATTTCTTCTCATTTCCCTTAAAATCACTGTAAATTTACAAATTATTTAACAGCAGTAGCAAAAGTTCTGAGGTTTGAGGTAAGAGAGAGGACAGGGAATAACTGGAGTGGGGATTTAGGAACTTCTCCAAAGACACAATGGAAGCTAGGTCTTAAGGAATGGGTGATGTGGGGGTTGGCAGGACTGGAAGCCCATTTTGGAGGGGAGAACTCTGAGAGCTCAAATGCAGAGGGGTGCTTGTAGGAGGGAAAGTGGATCTGGCTCAAGCAGGTAACAGTAGTTTGGATTTTATCCTCAAGATCAGTTTTTAAACTTAAATATTATTCCTGAAAGCAGGACAACCGTTCCTAGTGGAAGTGCGCATGGGTCTTGGGAGCTCCCATTTGGTCTCCTCCTTAGCCTAGTAAACCTGTCTCTTGAAACACAGCCTGAAACCACTGCTAAATCCTGAGGTATGATATGACTCTTCAAAATATGTGCATGATAAAAATAAAACCCAAACAAAACAAAGCACTGCTACACATGGGAGGAATCTCCGAATATTGCTGAGCTGGAGAATATAAATATCAAAAGATAATCTGATGGTCATGTCCAGTATTAATTATTCTAGGAGGAGGCTGGAGGTATAGAATCCAATTATTGAAGATGTTATGGTAGTCCTGGCAAGAGAGGCTATGATCTTAAATTAGAAGTAGCTGGATATATTGGAAAGTATCAAAGGCTTGCTTTCTAGTGGCAAATTCATTTATTTCGGAGTCAAACTACTGTGTTGAGTTAGCCTAATGGTTCCTAGCCTGGCTTCAGGGCAAAGAGTTATGATCAATAGGTGAGAACAAAAAAAGATTCATATTCAACACAAGAGAAATCTTTCCAACAAGACAGGCTATGTAATGATAGAACAGGCTACTTGGCAAGGTAGTGAGGTTCCTGTCACTGAAAGCATTGAAGCAGAGAATGAATTTGTGTGTCGGTGATGTCATGGATGGAATTACTATATTAAATGGGAGGTCGGACTGGAAGATCAGTAAGGTTTTTTTTCAAACTTGAGAGTTCCATGAAATAGGATCATAGCTAAAGATACATCAGGATCAAATACATTTTTTCAACACGGAAAAAACGCATGCTTAAAAACAGAGAGCAGAGAGGCAGTCAAGAGAGGGAGGTTGGGATTGACAGAGAAAGGCGATCAGACATCATTTAGTAGTTATATTACCTTTGCAATCTTTCCCATTTCATAAATGTCTGCTTTCTGATCTTCAATATCCATGAAAGCAGTTTCAATTCTGCTTAGAGTCTGTTCATGGTTACTGCAGGCATCTGGGAGTCCTTCAGGAAAGTAGAACCGTGGAATGTTTATGGACAATGGTGCATTCACAACATTATTCACATGGGGAACAGGGGAGAGAGGTCGGGGACTACTTGGAAGGGTGGCTGGAGGTGGAAGTGGTGTTCCAGGTTTCTTTTCTGTTTTATTTTGAATCTGGAAGGAAAATGTAATTATGAGACACAAAAATTCTAAACAGTCTTAGCCACCCTCGAAAAGCATGAGTATTATAGGAAGACAAGCTTTATTCACATAAATATGTGATGAATATAATTTAATCTCCTACTTTTGTTATATATGGCCCATTTCTCATATGTCAATATCTGACATTAATACAGAGTGGAGTCTGCTCATATACTAATACTATTGGGGATATGAAGGCCAACTGGTCACACCAAGCCTTTGCTGCAGTATCAGGATGTCACCATATAAAGCAATAGTCAAGGAAGAAATGGCAGAGAGAGAAGCGATGCCAATGAAATATGAAAAACTTAGAAAACAGTGATGGCTTACTAGCTCTGTGACCTCAGGAAAGATAAATAACCTTTTAGAATTTCAGTAACAAGCATAACCCCTACTCCCTGGAAGGCTGTTGTGAATATTAAAGGAAATCACAGGACACAACACGGGTAAAAGCTTCAGAACAGTGCTGGGCACAGATACGTCCTTATTTAAGAAAATGAGTCACAAGGCCAAAGGGGGTTCTCAAAGATTAGATTAAATATAACTTGGCACAGTCCTTCAGATTCAATAATAATTAATCATTTACATTGGTAAAGCAATTTAAAGTTTATAAACCACTTTTGATTTAACAAGTTGATAATCTAAGTAAAGATTTCTCTCTGCCTTAGTGCTAAATCTGCAAATATTATTACATAGGCTTATGAGTCAATAACAGTAGAAATTGTTCGTAAATTTCTAAGATAAGGCATATAATTCTTCAGGGGCTTTACCTAGGTCATTTACACTAGTGTCATTTCCTTTTTATTATTCTATACTCAAAGAGATTTGTGAGACTTCAAGTATACAATCATCAAAGTTCTTTTTTTTGTTTCCCCTGGTGTGACATCCAGGGCAGTTATGGATAAATTCAGGGCAGTTATAACCATAGGACTAAGATCACTGGTGCCGGTGGGGATGAAACCCAATAGTCTAGTGAACACACGCTACTGGAGAAGCTTTAGAGTGAGGCCTTCAATGTTAACTCTACAATTTTGCTTTGCAGAAGTAAGTGACATTCAGAACAAACCCTGGCTATCTAAGTTTTTATCTGAATGGGAAAATATTTGATTATATAATAGTCTATTCTACTTTCCTCAGTGTATTTCTTAACATGGAGCAATCACTAATAGACAAGTATTTATTAATTCACTGGTTAATTCCATATTTAATAAAATTGATGTTAATATTTAAAGGGAAAATAAAAAGAATGCATTTATTTTGAACTTTTCAATTTACTTTTCATTGAGTTCAATAGGAGACATATGATTTAAACCTTAAAGTAGTTTAAGGTCATAAACCTGACCATTTACAAATATTAGAGAGTAAAATATAGTAATATAAATTTTGCCAAATTTACTGGCAAGTTTAGCATCTGCTCACTTTGAATAAAACTGTTTCATTCAAATCTAGGAATACCATTAGAATAGAATTAGCTGGGTAAAGTATCTCAATTCTCCACTTCAGTCTTTCCCTATAAACACAGTATCATTTACATAGTCATTCTGAATAGTATCCTTATGCTATTATGTCACTGTCGCATTTCCAATATTTGACCATTTTTGACCTATTTAAAAAAAAAGCAATTTCATATGATTCACCCAAATAATGTGAAATTATTCTGGGTCAGAATAACAATGAAACTACAGTTTCTTGCTGGATTCTGGAAGGCCATCATTTGTGCGGCCCTTGATTTATATTATACTCAGTGTTAGGCAACTTGTTTGGTGAGACACTGGCCCTAAATTTGCAAGCAATGAAGCATTGACTCGGCAAGTAGTCACTGCAGCAGAAATGACTCCATCTCACAGCCTGCTGAGGGAGGACATGCCTTAATGCAGAAGGAACTGCCATCCTCCTTACCTACATACATTAGATCACAAACACAAGACTGTCTATATACAAAAATAGTTCCCCCTTCAAAAAACAGATTACCAGGATCAATACTCTTTTTTAGAAAACATTCATTACAGATGTACGTATGTTAATACAGTCTATTGACTCTAAGTGCAAACAAGGCTTTTAATACAGAAATTCTAGTTTCTCCAACATATTTCTGTTAAACGTTCTAGTATTTTCCAAGTAAATCGTAAAATATTTGTTAAGTTGTACGTATTGTCTCTAAAACTGGATTCCCTCTCTACAAGAGAAAAATGTGAGTACTGTACTTCAGGTCCAGAAGGTCTATTTTTAAACCTGTTGGAATCTCTCTACAAATAGCTTTCTGCAAATAGCTGAATAGAGGACACAGATTAATTCCTTGATCTAATATCAAGTGAGCTGTAAAATTATTTGTAAGTTAGTTCACTGGGTGGTTTTATTAGTAATAAAAATATTTTAAAAGAAACACCCAAGTTTCAAACCTGTGTCTGCTGAAATGACTTCAGCCGCTTCTTAAACCGAGACGGGAGAACAAAATCACAGCCCCTGGCCAGGAAAGCTAACTCTCCCCTTAAGTCCGGGTCCCTTCGTAGAGATGTTTCCTTGATCATCATCTTTGAAAAGTGGATATTTACTTAGCAACTGTCCAGCACACTTCTGAAGATAGTCAGATTTAATAAGTTGTCAATCTCGTCAGGTAGAAAGGTATTTTTTTCTTCTTATCTCCCACAGAAATTAAGTTCAAGCATTGTGCTCTCCCAGCCTCCAGGGACCACAATCCATGCTTGGACTGACATGCAGCTGGTTCCCAGATACAGCCTGTGGCTCCCAAGACCTGCTCATAATTTTCAAGTTAGAAACACGGCCTGCAGTGGGCCTGACGCTCCTCGTAGGTAGCTTTATGTCCAATTGACCCACACATGTTGAGAATACAGAGCCTTCTGGGAAAGGAAGCACCCACTACTCTGAGCACCAAAGTTAGAAACATTACAGCTGGACCTAAAAATAGCGACTTCTCAGATAATGCTAACTTCTTAAACTCAGAGTATGTGAGGTGTCAATCCACATAAAACAGTTTCCCCTCCAACTAGAAGAGAAAGAACATGAAGAGCATTTTTGATTTTGCTATTTAATATTTTATGAAAAAAGAACAGGCTGCACTTCAAATTTGAAACTATCGTCTTAAGAATAGTTTTTTTCTTTTTTACTTGATGGGAGACAAATAACAAAAATCCTCCAGATATACCCAATCAAAATATGGAGAAAAACAAACTTTCATCCTCACATGGTAATATACAAAGAGATTTGTTGGTCTCAGATTTTAAAGTCAAATCCCTTTTTTGTCTGTTTGCAGAAGACTATCTTAGTTATCAAACATAGTTTTTGGAAGTGACTCTGGATCTGGATACATTTGAAAATTTATTGTCGAAGTACTGGCTAAGAAAGTGGAACAATTGAATGCAGTAAGAAAGCAGCTTTAGATACATACGAGTCAAATTTGGCTACAATAAAGGTACAAGAGATGATTAAATAGCAATGACATAATACATCCTGAATTTGAGACCTTTTTTTAAGGAGCTTTAAAGTCGTCTTAGATTTTTAAAATATTCCATTATTTTATCATATATTAAACATCTGCCTCACAGTTATTTACAAGTGAATCTTTAAGTATTCTCTCATATTTACTATTTAGATTTCAATATTTGTTTTCAATCAGCCACATTATTCAATCAATATTTTCTACTTCTAGAAAATGTAAACCAAACATAATTACCAAATAAACCCCAAAACCAAAAATAGCTTACAACTCTCTTCTATTGAATCTTTGTCTAATTTAGTGGGAATCTAATTCTTCGGTTTTCCATCGTTTCCTACAACTTAAGTTAGCTTTTTTCCTTGATTTCCTTTCAAGACATTCTGACAACACTTTATAATGTGTACATTGGGCTTAGATGTCTAAACCTGTGGTTTTCAAATTTCTTCTTTCTTTTTAAGCTTGAAATTTTCCACTCATACAAAACCTTACCTGCAATTGTTCGATGTGCTATGGTTGAAAGAGGATTACAATTAATCCTTCAACCTGGGCCCTTCCTTTTCCCCCCAATTTTCTCTCACTGGGCTTACATGTTAACTCTTTGAGCAAGATAGCTTTCCCAGATTTTTTTCCTTACACTCTTGCCTAGAATACTCTTTTCCTCCTTCATTATTTATTTCCAAATTAAAACACCAAAAAAGTCTGTTATGAATGCAACTAGGTCTTTAGAGTTATGATTTAATATTTTTTCAACTAAACCGTATCTTACATTGTATTCCCCCCTCTTCCCAACTCCAGCCCATGGCTTCAGGGGGGTGACTTTTCATCCCCTTCCTGAGAATAGTCCTTCCCCTCAAATTATGCACACTTTAACCATCCTTCAAAATCTGACTCAAATTTTATCTACTTCATGAAGGTTTCCCTATTTAAGCCCCTTTATTGCAATTCTCTTAATGAAATACTGTAGAATCTCTCTTAATGACTTTCACTTAATTCTCTGGATTAGCCAATGTTCTTCATTCCTCCTGTAAAAAAGAACCACCAATGCCCAGGAAACACTGATTCACGGCTAATAGTTTAGTTTCTGTGATGCTCTCAGATTTCTTACCTCAGTAACTGAGCTGTATGCTTTCTAAGAGTTGGTTGTGTTTGTCCCCACTTGTTTATGCTGGTTGTACTTTTTACAGTAATTATTCGGTTCAATTACTTATTACATAAATGAATGAAATATGTGTAGAAAAAAACCAGGTGTTTCTAAAATTCCTAAAATTGAAAAAAAAAAAAAAACCCCAGCTAAGTTGAATGTTTTATAAAGACTCAGCAAAGGAAAACTACTACTAAAAATTTTTTGCTATAAAATTAGGTGTGGGTGAGATAAAGGAAAAAAAACATTAAAATCTAGAAGGTGTCTACATTCAAATTGCTTCAGTACTAACTTAAGCTCCTTCTTTACCTTAAAGAAACTGAAACTGGAAATGAGTCAAAATGTATTGAGTGTGACTGATTAAAGAAAGATGTCACGGAACTTCAATTTCCAATTATGATACTCATTCTCAAAGAAAAGGCTTCGGCCGTGCATCAAAAGATCTGAATAAATTAATGTTGTGAGTTAAAATAAAATGTTGAAGATACACATCTTACAGTACACACACACAGAGTTTGTGATTCCCTACTGAGTAACTCTCAATCTCAATCATGTTCAGGTAAAAAGGCTTCAACTGCAGTATTTTATAATCTAGTAATTATTTTCCAATAGAGTCTAAACTCTTGAGGGTAAGGTCAATTTTATAGCCATTTCAATCACTCAACAAATATTTTTCTGACCACTTATTATGTGCAGATGCTTTGCTGGGTGCTGAGGATATGGAGATGATAAAGAGGTGGTCTCTTCTTTTTCTCATTGTACCTAGTACAATGTTGATTTGGAGCAAAGGACAACAAATACTTTCATTTCATTTACTTCTCATAAATCTCTGAAGTTTCAAAGTCAGAAGAGTGCTTAAAAGCCTGTTCTGCTATACCCTTAAGCAAGAAAACATTTCTTTATGTCTTTTGATGATGAGGTAAGCTCTAAGTTTTTATTGATCCAACTTCTTTCCAAAAATTCAGAGGAAGAAAAGACTAGGCCCCATAAAGGGGCTGAGGAAGGAACTGGTCTGTGGCAATGAGTTATTGATGGAGAAAGACTATCAAAAGGTTGGTTTATTTGCTTTTTACTTATGTACCTGTGTTTGCATGAAAGTATACCTGCTTGGTTATAGAAAGGATCTGAGAATGTGAGTTACTTTCAAGAAGTATGTGATAACTGGAACATGGTAGCAAAAAACCTGGTTTTTAGAGTGACCTCTTCTTTACTGGGAAAAGATCAAATATATGGAATTTCACTACAGATGCAAACATGGCCTATGATCTACTCTCTTCTCTATCTTGCTCATAGAGAAAGTACAATCCACGGGTCTGGGTATTGGAAGAGAAAAGCTGTTATCTGGGTGATAGGTTTCCCCTGGAGGGACTAGAATGAGGAAGAAGAGAAAATCATAAACACATAGTTTATAAATTCAATTTGAGAGGATGGAAAACTAGGAGCTGTGGGCAGTTACAATGAAAGAGTCAACTGTAAGGGTCTTCCCAATGTCCTTCTGGAATAAATCATGAGATCTTTTTTCCTGCTCTCTGCAGCATACATGAAGTCCATCCTAACAAGACAGTGAGCCAACAGGAGGTGTTTCCTGCATAGCTACCTGCATCTCTTCTTGGACTGCAGAGCATTCATGCACACACCCTGTCTGAAGACACAGGTTGTCCTGCCTGGATCATGTGCTCAACATGGGTCTTCAGGGTAACTGTGTTAAGAGAGCTTGACTAGAGGATGAAAAAGGACTGGCGTTCTCTTGTGGGGATGACCGGGATATATCAGTCATTACTTCAAGATCCACCTGCGTGGATTGGGGTTCCTTTCCCGCCTTACCACTCCATATAAGTTCCCCCAGAGCAAACATGCTTGAGCAAGGGGATAATCTTTCTCAAAGAGAACCAGCTGGGATGGGTTCTTGGCTACAGGGTTTTATATGTTCCCCGGCAGGGTTACATGGAAGAGAGGCTGGCTTCTCTGCTTTGACCCTAAAAACTGAAGAACTTTTTTAGGATAGGCTTCAATAATATCAGGCAAGAAAAGATGCTCCCTTACCATGTCCTGAAAGACCTAGAGAACTGAGGAGTGAGTCTAGAAAGAGCCTGTACCCTGAAGGAAGGTGAGATGGGAAAGGAGATAGAGGAGAACAAAACCTTGCATGACACCCAACTCATTCCATTTTTGTAGAATTTATTATTTGAGGCTTAGTTTGAAACTCAGGATGGATTTTCTAGATGTTCCCAAATCCTCTCCTAATTCCCTGAACTTCCCTGTTTGAAAATGAAGACCATAGTGATACACAATATTCTCTCTCTGGAAAGAATCAGCTCTATGGATGGTTTTAGAAAAAAATGGGTTGATTACACAAGATAAAGAAAATTTTGAACATTTGCCTGAAGAAGTAAATCACTTATTTTGACTTGTGTAAAACTGCTAAACAGTTAATATTGTACATGCAATGTGTTTTGCCAAAATAAGTCTAGCCTTTATTTTATAAACCAGCACGTAAAGTCATCCACCAGCCTCAGCTGAACATGTCTATGGAGACTGAGATGACAGGATCAACCAAGGTCTCAGAGTTATGAAGCCCCGTTTGGATAATCCAGGCAGCAAAGCTTAGAAAATCTGATAGAGACACATAGCACAGCAAGTCTGGGAAATCAGCTCTGCTGTGTGAGGACCTGTTTTGAAGTGAGTGTTAGAATCAAGTCCATAAAGACAGCAGAGTCACTCTGAAGTGACACCAAAAGATTTTGCTCAGAAGATGCTACAGGAGAAAAAGTTACATATTAAAGAGGAAGTTCTGCTACATCAGGAGGGTACTTCTGATTAAAAAAAGGAAGCTAGCTGTTTTGTAAAACTTAAAAGGCTAAATCAAAAGCCTTTTTCTGTCCACACAAAAACTTGTACATAAATGTTCATAGCAGTGTTATTCATAATGGCCAAAAGTGGAAACAACCCAAATGTCCATCAGCTGATGAATGGATAAATAAAATGTTGTATACATTCATATAATGGAATATTACTTAACCATAAAAAGGGTCAAAGTACTGATACATGACACATTATGAATCTTGAAAACATTATGCCAAGTGAAAGAAGCCAAACACAACAGATCACACATTATATGATTCCATTTACAGAAAATGTCCAGAATAAGCAAATCTATGGAGACAGAAAGCAGATTAATGGTTATCAGGGACTGGGGGGGGGGGGGATGGAGGAATGGGGAGTGAGTGCTAATGAATACAGGTTTCTGGGCAGTGATGAAAACATTCTGGAATTAGATGGTGCTGATGGCTGCTGAACCTTGTTGAATATACTAAAACCTACTGAATTATGCACTTTAAAATGGTGAATTTTATACTATGTGAGTTATATCTCACTTTAAGAAAAGCTTTTCTCACCTTGGCTCTAACTAGCAGAGTAGTTAAAAAAGGAATAATTTGGAATCATAAACTTTGTTTAAAATATCATTGCAAATAAGCTTTAAGAAATTGACTATAAACTAATTGATTAGTCAATCTTAAACTTTGATATCCTTCTCCTTTATGCTTTAACTTGGTGTTTTCCCATTGTTGTTTAATTAATAGCCTGTTTTGTGTTATTAATGTCATTTTACTGTTAAATAATGAAACACTGGAGTGGGGGAAGGAGGCTGGGTGGTGGTGGTGATCTATGGTTTCTTTGCTCCTAGTCTAGTCCTCTAGCCTTAACTTCATTGGTTGCAGCAAGATAGGAGATGTAATAAGCATTTTTGTGACTTGCTTCAGTTGCCTCCAAATGCTAGGAACACATTCCCTGACTAGTAACAGAAGGTATACAGATACTGATATGGCTAGCTGGATAGCTAAAGGTCTCCGACTGCTTCAGTTTTCTCAGTAAAACAGGGAACAGGTCATTAGCTGAGGGCAAGAATAGAGGAGATGTTGAAGACAGAGAAGAAAGAAGGCATGAAAGAGTCATTTGCAGAATAGGAAAGTAAGGGACTAGGGAAATGCAGCTGGACTGCCAGACAGTACTAAAGGCCTGCTGAAGGTTAGTGGTCATCAATTGAACACAAGACCACTCAGTATGGCTGTGTGATCTTCTCTAGCCAAGGTCACCTGAACAAATAAAAGCTCAGGGTAGACAGAGAATACACTTTAACTCAAGTTGGAGTTTTTCTAGGTGAGTACCAATGAAATGAGGGCAAGGTAAGGAACCTGGGAGTATACTCAGGGGAGTGATTTTAATGAACTATCGCAGCGGTTCTCAAACAAGATCAAGCATCAGAATCACCTGAAGGGCTTTTTATACCACAGATGGCTGGGCCTCACCCTTAGAGTTTCAATTTAGTAGGTCCGGGCTGGGGCCTGAGAATATACATTTCTATAAAGCTCCTGGGTGATGCTAATGTTGTGAGTTTGGAATCAAACTTTTTTTTTTTTTTTTTTTCGGTGAGGAAGATTGACTTTGACCTAACTTTTGTTGCCAATCTTCTTTTTGGTTGAGGAAGATCGTCCCTGAGCTAACATCTGTACCAATCTTCCCCTATTTTGTATGGGGGACACTGCCACAGCATGGCTTGATGAGTGGTGTGTAGGTCTGCACCAAGGATCCAAACCTGCAAATCCCAGGCCACCAAACTTAACCACTATGTCCCCAGGCCAGCCCCAGGAACCATGTTTTTAAAATCACTGACATAAACATAGGACCAGAGAATGAGTAGCTGAAGAAGGGCAGAGGACAAGCTCACTGGAGGAAAGATAAAGGTACTGAGATGCTCGTGTTTTGGCTGCCTCATCTACTGAAAACTCACAAGAACTGTAGCAAAAGAAGCACTGGGAAGTGTCACAGAGCCAGGAGCTAAAATCTTCAAGAAATAAGGGAAGTGGCCTGGGGGTGGCAGATGACTGCAATCAAGAGGGCTAACGGGTAGTGAGTCTGATGACGTTAGTTCAAAGTTATGGGACTGGGACTGGTTTCAGGAGTGTAGGAAAAAGAATAGTCTGGAAGCAGCAATGAAATGCAAGAACATTTATTGCCCCCTCCAGACACAACGGGATAGAGAATGGAGTGGAAAAGAAGAGAGCCACCATTTCACACGACTATAATATCCTTAGGGAGAGATGGGTTGCAGTTAGAACAAGAAGGTAAAGGGAACGTTTAGAAAAGAATTTGATGACATAGGAAATTTTGCCAGTGAATGATCATGAGTTCAAGAGAGGATGCTGAAAGGATTTCAGGAGTTGGGAGGGTTGGACATAGATTTAGAAATGGGGATGTACAAGAATAGAGTGAGGAGGAGAGTGATGATCTGAATTCCTGGACTTCTTGTGGTGACTCATGTAAACAGGGGTGAAAAGCATATTAGATTAGTCCTGATGGTCTTAAGGCAAAGAGTGGCCAAGCTGCGAGCGCTGGGCAGACCTGTGAGGGAGGCCTGAGGGCTTTACGGAAGCAAGTTGAGCTCTGGGAGCTCCTTTTCACTCCTGCCAAGGAGTTAGGAGGCTAGGGAAGGCTATACTAATCAGGAGCACCTGGATATCTGAACTCATATCTTACTTCTAGAGGAACATGCATAATTTGGAGCATATTTACCCCCAAATTTTTTGTGTGCACACAAACATATTAGTAACAAAAGGGGATCACATTGGTACATCTGTTTTGCAGTTTACATTTTTACCTACCTATTTTATCTTGACCATTTTTCTACATCAGTAATCCATATCCACCATGTTCTTTTGAATACAGGTGGGACACATCTTGAGATAACCGATGTTGATTAATTACAAAGGACAGAGATGCAAGAGGATCTGACCTCATAAGCCATTAAAGGTGGAGGGAGAAATATGGATTGAACTCATTCTGCAAATTCATATTTGCCACTGGCCAGATTCCTTTACTTTTATTAATCTACTTGGTTGTAAATGAGTTAGGAGGAAGAATGGTTTCTATTGTATTGCTGAGTATCTTGATTTCTATTCAAAAATTCCCAGCACTGAACCCAAGAAACCATCAGTACTATAAAGGTAGGAGAGAAGAAAAGTTTTCCCTCAGTGACATGACTGGTTAATCTTAATGAAGGCATAGATATGAACCTAGAAAGTAAAGAGAGAAAAGTGTTTATTAAATGCACCAGAAGAAACTTTTAATAAGGTTTCTAAAGTGTGCTTTGCCATAATTTTATTTAAATTTATTTTTGTAATTATTCTGCATTTAAATGTACATATGAAATTACACAATATCTAAACTTCAAAAAACCCCAAAATGTTAGATCATTAAACTAGGAAGGCCTTTTATCCCCCCTGGAATGGTATCTCAGACATAAATTCCTGCTAAGAGTCAGAAGAAAGGAGAGTCCTAGTAATAGCACAAATCCCGTCCACTTTGAAAGATTTCTCTGACCCTCTTGGGCATCCAAAATCAAAAAAACAATTGTGCTAAAATTAAACAGCCAGAAAAATTCTTTTCCAACCTAAATCCATGGGGATGAAGATGGGGACTTTTAAGAATGGGAAAAGGACAATGAAATGTGTAGGTATTGCTTAAATAAAAAGAATAAATTTTCAGAATTTAAACAAACAGCTAGTATGTGAAGGTGCTACAAAAGGGCCTTGGGGTGCAGTGGTGAGCAAGAGGGCACCCTCTCCTCAAAATGCCTACAGTCTATAATCAAGAGATTTCCAGAGTCAGCCCCAATGGCCTAGCCGTTAAAGTTTGGCGCACTCTGCTTTGGCAGCCCAGGTCTAGTTTCCAGGTGTGGAACGACACCACTCATCTGTCAGTTGCCATGCTGTGGCAGCGGCTCAGAGAAGAACCAGAAGAACTTACAACTATACACAACTATGCACTGGGGCTTTAGGGGGCAAAAAGGAAGAAAAAACAAAGAGGAAGATTGGCAACAGATGTTAGCTTAGGGTGAATCTTCCCCTGCCAAAAAAAAAAAAAAAGTTTGACATTAAAAAAAAAATTTCCACCCTGCAAAAAGGTAAAATGATCCATATATACTTTTACTGGGGTGCTCCTCTCTTGCCAGGAAAAGTGATGGGACCTTCCCTAGAACACCATAGATTTTTAGGTGTTAAAAGCTAGAGAAATTAGGAGGCCAAAGGTCTGGGAGATATATTTGAGTCTTGCTGAGGTACCACCCTCAAGTCCTAGAAGGGCACCCTGATGTCAGGTCCTCTTGCATCCATCCTTGAGAAGCAAGGGAAAGAGATGACTCTCAGGCAAGAGGGCAGAATATCCATTTGGGAAGGGGGCAAAGCAAGCAAGTAAAAATGCCTTTATTTGATTATACATTATTTATTTATTTATCTAACACATAGTTATTTAATGCTAAATAAATAAAGCCTCTACCAATAGAGGCTAGTAGCCCAGACACAGAAAATTGAGCAGAATTCACAAATCTCCCTGCATATTCTTATTTTTTTCCTGAGGAAGATTGGCCCTGAGCCAACATGTGTGCCAATCTTCCTCTATTTTGTATGTGGCCACAGCATGGCTGCCAATGAGTGGTGTAGGTCCATGCCCGGGAACCGAACCCAGGATGCTGAAGTGGAGTGTGCCAAACCTAACCACTAGGCCATGGGGCTGGCCCCCTGCATATTCTTATTTTAACATTTCATTTTTATTAGGTATACATTTGGGAGCTGGAGATCACATTTTTGGGAGCCTGAAGTGGAAAAAGAGAAGGTAAGGTACAAATGAAGTTGTCAGACTGCCTGCTTAAACTGACTTTAAAACTCCAGAAAACTGATGGGAAACTGGTCCCACCTTTCTTACCCTTTACCTTGTTAGCATGGATTCTACTAACTTGGAATTCCCTTTATACTCTCTAGAAGGAAAGTTCTGTTAAACCAATTTTTGTTGCCCTTGATCATCAAGATTATACTACTACAGAGCTCAGGTTTGGAGAAATAATGGATTCATGATACATATCTAGTCTTCTTTACTGGATTCCCCTGGGACCAAAGGCTTGTATTTCTAAGATAGATGGAGAGGATTAAGGTACACTTTGATGTCTTGGAACAGAAGGGAAATGGTCCAAGCCATTGTGAAAAATAAACCTCTAACCTTAGCATCATTAACACTGTGACAATGACAACAGCTAGGACCTTAGGTAAATTAATCAAATAATAGTATTGCATCCATATCTAAATGCTCCAGAGAAACTCCCTTGACTTCCGCAAGCCAGGATGTCTCTCTCCCTCTACTGAGCTCCTGCAGCACTTCACTTATCTCTAATAGAATCTATTCTTTCTACTTTGCATCACAGTAAATAGCTCATCTTCCCTATTAGACGGTGGGCCCACAAAGGATTGTTATGTCTGATTCATCTTTATTTCCTACTGTGCACTATATAGGACAACTGCAGAGTTATGAATGCTTAAGTCATTTAGAAACTTTTTTTTTTTTGGTGAGGAAGGTTGGCCCTGAGCTAACATCCATTGCCAATCTTCCTCTTTTTGCTTGAGGAAGATTATCCCTGAGCTAACATCTGTGCCAATCTTCCTCTATTTTGTATGTGGGACACCACCACAGCAGTGCTTGGTGAGCAGTGTGTAGGTCTGCACCTGGGATCCAAACCTGTAAACCCCGGGCCACTGAAGTGGAGCGCATGAACTTAACCACTATGCTATCAGGCCAGCTCTTAGAAACTATTTTTAAACATTTTAGCAACCTCCATTTTGCATACCAATAACGTATTGACTACACTGAAATATACTGTTAAGCCCAAGATGGAGCTGCTCCTGCCTGGGGTGCCATGTCATCAGACTGACAAGTTTCATGTCCCTGTAAATACTCTGCTTGACCAGAAACACAGTATATTCAGTCAGTCAATGCCCAAATGCCAAGCCAACTCTGGGCGTTCTCACCCCAAACAAGGGTGATGACTATGTGGCCCTGGCCAATCAGATATTTTCTGTTTTTCTATTCCTTGCTCTTTATTCTTCATCCTATAAAAGCTTCTTGCCTTCTGCCCCATTTTGCAGTTCTCCAAAAGGAGACTGTCCACTTCATGAAGTATTAAATAAAGCTTGTTTGTATCACCTAAGTTGTCTTCTTCAATCATTTTTTAACTATAAATGATCTTTACCACATTACTGAAATAGGTCCAGTTGAAGTCCACACTTGGCAAGAGCTTGACAATAGTTTTACTCTTTAATCTTGAAATTAATAAAGCTCTTTCTTAAAAACCAAAATTTTAATTTGTACCTTTTAGCAATTCAGACAGGTTTCCCCCTCAATTAGCTGAAATTTGTAAGGTTTCACTAGACTTAAACGTTACAGTACAGCTTTTTAAAAAAAATAATCTTCCTCTTTTTTTACCGTAAATTCTTCCTTTTTCACTGAAGAATTCTCCCTCTGCCCACTATTATTTCAACTTAGGTAAGCAGTAATGGAAACTTTTTCCTAGCTTTGTTTTGACTAAAATGAAGAAAAAGAAATACTTTTCAAGGGAGGCTAGGGTTTGTTATTTTAACCCGTGTATAACAGCTACCAGGCTATTTTGCCCCATAAGGCTAAAAACAGACCAAAAATGACCATAATACCATGTCCTCGTGGTAGTAAAACACAGAATTAAGATTTCATTTATTACATGAGTTACTAAAGCAGTATAGTTTCTGTCTTTAAAAAAATTATATTATCTCCCATGTCAAAACATGTCCTCAGTAATTCACTCATTAATAATTAAGAAGCCCTTAGAGACCTCAGCCACATGCCCTTGTCCTCCTCCACCAGCTGTTTTCTTATTCCTGTTCAACTTACTTTCAGGCCTACCTGCACACTTCAGCTATTCCAGAACCTATAGGGTTGCTTCCCGTCACCTATAGGCTTTGTGAAAAAACCATGTACTGGACATTCATCTGCTAGCCAATGACACAGACAACACAGTGAGAAAGTAGACATGCAGAGAAAGGAAAAAAGAATGGGGACTAAGACATGGGATGAAAAGGAAGCTATTTTAAGTGGAAAAATCAGAGATAGATGGTGACTGGAGAGGAAAGGGAGAAAAATTATGTGGATGAGAACCATGATTAGAACTCATATGAAGGATTTTGAAACTGGGCTTATTTATTTTTCTATTTCTATTGGTACATTGTTTGACTGTCATCAACCACTGGTAGTTTTTGCTATTGATATTTAATGATGTTTCCTAGATTTCCAATGCCTTTAACAAAATATCACACTGAACCTTATCAAAAATCTGTTTTGTTGCTCTACCGTGAAATAATATCTAGGAGTCAGTAAACTTTGTCTGTAAATGGCCACACAGTAAATATTTTAGGTTTTAAAGTCTGTTCTTATTAACTACTCAACTTAGTAGGTGGAGCACAAAAGTAGCCAGAGACTGTAAGTAAATGAATGGGTGTGGCTATGTTCCAACAAAGCTATTTATAAACACAAGTGGCAGGTCAGATTTGGCCCATGGGCCACAGGTTGCTAACCCCCGACCTAGACCAACATCCTCTTTATCAGTCTCTCAATACCCTCCTAGTATTTTCTATTTGACTTTCTCTCCCAATACAGGCGTGACTTGTATTTCTGGACAAGAAATACTGCTCAGTCTTGAGAAATTACTTTGAAATACATATTAAAATATTAATGACATATAATATTGTCAAGTCAATCTTTCTTCTCAGGGATAATCACCAATGTCCTATAAAAGCAATTCCTATGTGGTCCATTATGTAAATTTTTAAAGGAAAACGTTTTGAGCAATTGGTAAATTTTCAACTGTCCAAAAGGTTAAAAAAAAATAAAAGCCTTAAAATGTATTATTCTTTAAAAAAAAAATTACAATTCTTAAGGAAAAAAAAATACTGTGCGACGACTCTGCTTAAAAGCCTATTTTAGCTCTCCACTCTCCTAGAACAAACTCTTTAGCATAGCATACAAGGTCGTTCATAAGTTGGCCCCAACCAACCTCTCCAATTTTATTTCCT
This sequence comes from Equus asinus, assembly GCF_041296235.1. NCBI lineage: Eukaryota > Metazoa > Chordata > Mammalia > Perissodactyla > Equidae > Equus > Equus asinus. Next base: position 82,847,795 of record NC_091810.1, on the reverse strand, counting down.
ACTACTTTCTGCTCATTGTCTATGTAACAATAAAAACATGACAAACAATTCTGTCTCGAGACTTGCAGGAGGAGCTAAACACCAACCTCAGGGCAGTGGTTACTTCTGGAAAGAGGAGAGGATACTGGGGAGGTGAGCCCTAGGGATTTCAACTATATCTGAGATGATTTTTTTAAACAATGATGATGATGATAATGAAAATAATAAATAAAGCAAAGACCTGAAGCAAATACGGCAAAAAGTTCAAATTTGACAAAGCTAAGTGGTGGATAACAAGAGGACTTTTTCTATCATTCAACATACTTTCCTATTCGTTTAAAACAGGGGTTGACAAACAGTCTGTGGGCCAAATATGGCCCACTGCCTGTTTTTTATGAGTTGGAGCTCGGAATGGTTTTGCATTATTAAAGTGTTGTTTTTTTTAAAAAAAAAAGACAAAGAAGACTACATGAGAGACCTTGTGACCCACAAAGCCTAAAATATTTACCATCTGGCCCTTTATAGAAAACGTTTGCCAACTCCTGGTTTAAAGAATTTCATAAGAAGAAAAGAAAGATTAAAAAAAAAAAAAAGAACAAGTAGGTAGGCAAACGGAGGCTAGGAACAACGGTTTTTTTTTTGCATTAAGTATCTTCCTGAATTAAACATTTTATATTATGTCTAAATTAGTTTTTCATGAATTACTTTTTCAACTTTTATCAAGAGGAAATCTCATCAAATTTTATTCTATTCTATAATATTGGAACTTATTTAAAAGACTGATGGGAGAATCTTCTAATAAGATTTTGATTTCAGTTCATACTTGTCAAAAAAGTGGGAAGCTCATTTAGAGCCGAGCGTGGCATTTTCAGGTAGCTGTACTTAGACTGAGAGCATCACAGGGGACCTGATCACAATCAGCTGGGGAAACAGGAGACCGTGCTACACAGGACTTAACTCTTGCTTTCAGGTTCACAATTTCTACTTTCTTCAGCCCATCTCTTTAATTAATCAGTCATTATTCTGAACATTGTATTTGGTGTATCCATATATTTCTTATACTTTTTGTACAAATGCACATATAGCTAAATAATTCATATCATTATTTTACAACTTGCTTTGTTGATTCGGCTTTATGTCTAAATTCATACATGTTGACATGTATGCTACATTCATGTGGTAGAGAGAGTACTCACCAAATATTCTTTTTTTTCCCTCACCAAATACTCTATGTGCTTCCCTATGTTTCTTAGCCTTTGGGTTGGAATCACCGGACTGTGAGCAGAAGGGAAGTGTGTCACGTATGGGACAAGGCAATTAAAAGCACTATCCTTTCCTCAGTGAACACATAAGCCACATATTCCAAATGGGGCAATGGGGCAGCTGTAGGAACATGGAGCATCCATCAGCCTGGGTCCCTGAGTAAGGTGGAGCAGAGCCTCTTTGCCAACCCATGTTGGAACATGTAAAATGAACAAGAAATAATACTGTTGTGCTAAGACATACACACACACACATGTGTGCAGATAATTGCCTTTCTAAGATTATCCAAAAGCAATGCTATCAGTAGCAGGGTAGATTCAAAGACTTTTGAAAATACTTCTATCTCATGACTCTAGATTGATACTTATTCTCATTTGCATGAAGAAGCAAATCTTATATACCCTAGTCTTTACCTTTTTTGAAGACCTATTACACTAACAATACTTTCAGAGAAGTGCCTACAGTTCATGTACTGTTACCAATATGTTCGTTTTGTTTCCCCAACTAGATTTTAAGCTCTTTAAGAATCATTTCTTCTTTTGTTCCCCACACCGGACCTTACAGTCTACACGGGCATGCAGTAATGCTCATTTACTGGTTGACGGGGGAGGATGAGGACTAACGTTAAATGCCTACTTAGTGTAAGGCACCTTGCTTGTACTTCACATAAGTTATCTTGATCCTCATTACTTCCATTATATAGAGGAGGATATCAAGGCTAAGTAACTTTCCTTTGGTCACAGAGCTAGGGAGAAGATGATGGGTGTGGGTAGGGCAGTTGAAACCAGTCTGCTTAATTCTAAAGCCTTTGCTTTTTAGTTTTTTCACTGAACTGAGTGAGACCATGCCTAGTGTAGGGCAGGAGCTTTAGCAGAACATAAAACGGCTAACAAAAATAGTTTTATTTATCAATTTTGCAAACATTAAAACACTTCTTTGGACACTTCTGAGGACTAAGATTTTTGGGTCTTACCTTGATCACCTCTGGGGTCTGCTGAATCAAAACCACTGAAGCAGTATCTTTGGCTTTATCACCAACAGAACTTCTACAGACTGATAAATTGGCTTGGGAGGAAGTTGTCAAGGTTTCCTGCAGAATTTGCATCATTTCCTTTTCTTGTGATAGGCTCCCTCTGCCTGTTTTGCATTCAACTAGTTCTTGAGCAAAGTCTTCAATGCTTTCTAGAATTCGCAGTAAGAGGGCTCGATCCTCTTCCTCTATTTTGTGTCCATTGGTTTCAATAATCCTTGTTAGACAGGAAGGTGAGACTTTTTCCATGGGTGCAGAAACTTTAGGCTCAAGATCTACAGGGAGCTGAGCAGTCAACTGACTATGACTATTCAGAGAGTTAGAGCTTTTACCTTTGGCAAGTGGCTCCCTTAGTGAGGTCTCCATTTTCTGTGAAAAAGATTCCAAATCCATTAACAATTTATCTATCTCTTCCTGACTGTTAGGATTCATAAAATCTCTGTGGTCTCCCTCATCAACTTTAGGAACTTTTGATTTAAGATCTTCCTCAGGTAGATTAACAACTGGTATCTCAAATATCTTACTAATTTCATTTTGCATTGAGGCAGGACATTTTTTAAGATGACTGCCATGGTCTGAAAATTCTGCTCTGTCTTCTTTTACCTTTAACAACTCTTGACTGGGTCCATTGTCTGTCCTTTGTCCTTTATCTAATGCTTTCTTTCCATCTGACTCTTCTTCAATATAAAGGGTTTCCATTAAGTCACCAGAAGGAACATTTTCTAAAGCGTTCACAGTTAATGACTGTGACTGAAGCTGGACATCTTTTAAAGTTCTGGGATCATTTATCTCTAAGTTATATAAGGAATCTGTAGACTTGTTTGGAATGGATTTCACAGTGTCTGTTTTCCTAGAACTGCACTTGTCAGCTTGCAATTCTATAGTTTGAAACTGTGCAGAGTCAGGGGCTGAGAGCTGGACAACATCTTCATATTTAGGGGGCTGTTCAGTGCCAAATATTGGGGAGAAGGGAGTCAGCTGTAAACTAGGCATACTACTGACCAGTTCTGTTAAATCTATAGTCTCATTATTCCCAGATTGCATGAGTTCAAACGGTAGCTTTTTCAGATAGGATGCTAACCTGGTCATTACATTCATATAGACAGTTTCAGAGCTAGAAACTGCACTGTTACCATTTCCTTCATTGATGCCACTCCCTGACTTTTTCTTTATGCATTGTTTTATGATGTCTGTGCATTTTTTCAAATCCTCAGAGCATTTTAGCAAGATGTCCAAGCACATCTTTATGTCTGTTCCAGAAGAAAAGTTATCTATTTTATGTTTTTCCAAAATCTGAGTAACTAGGTCTTCTTCAGAGAAGTTGTCAAGCATCATTGAAGTCAGGTTCGTATCAAGTGAGTTTCTACGGGACAAAGATTTTTCCTCAACTGAGGAACTCCGGAGTAAACCAAAGGATGGGGAGTTCCCATCACTGTTATAATGGCCACAAAGCAAGTCAAAATCAACTGATCTTCTATTAAATGAGTCAGACTTAACTTTCCTTCCCTTTTTATAAGCTGCATGATTAGAGTTTTTCAGTTTTTCGAGGGAAAATTCTTTTATTTTCCCACTGGCAAAACTGATTGCTTCTCCTGCAATGTCCTTTAAATTACAAGTGTTCTGAAATGCAGATCCTTTCTTGACCCTGGGTATGCCTGTGAGGGCCTGATGAGGATAGTCACCTTCAGCTGGGGAAAAGCCATTTTCACGGGGTAGAAACATAGAGTCCAGATCTACATCTTTGAATTGAGACAAAGGGATATGCAAGAGGTCTGCACAAACACTATGATGTACCACAATGCAGTCAACTCCATGTGTGAAGGTGTGGCAGGTTCCAGTGCAATAATGTATAGCTTGCTCAAAACGCCGATCTATCACCACGCTGCTGTAGTGGTTCACAGTACTAACCACAAGTCTGTAAGTTGCTGCCATAATATCAAATCCACTTAGTGGTGGGACTTGAAATTTTCTACAACTTGCTTCAAGTAAATTCTCCTAAATGACACTCAGCTGCAAATATATTTGATGGCAACATTCAGTGGTTTCTTGCGAATATAATGACCTTTCCCACAAATGGAAACCATCCAAATTTGAGGTTTGTTAACTGTCAGGATACAGTAGCTGTTGCACATGTGTGCTTGTATTAGCAAGTCTAATAATTTAATAATTGTGCTTTTTTAGTTTTATTTAGTAATATCATGATACTATAGGATTATTTTTATAAAAGAATATCCTCTTTTTGTTCTTCAGAAGTTCTATGATGCAAAAATTTGCTGTCATAAATCTTAGTTGGTAGTATAGAAGTATTGTGATAATCGAGTCCTCCAAAGATGTAAATGATCCATTTTTCTGAGAATGATGGAGAAAGCTGTAATGAAAAAAGAAAATAATTGAAAGAAAATATGATTTCTTACTACTGAAAGAACCTTTTATTTCCTCTTCCTTTGCATCCCCTATGCAGTTATCACCAAGCCTTGTTTTGTACCACATCACTGATTGTTGACCTTTGATTCAAGTCTTGGTTTCAGCACACCCTACACTCCTTACCACCCAGAGTAGTATTACCTCAGCTCTGTCTTGTTACAACCGTCTCCCAGTTGGTATTTCTGATTCCACCCTCCTTGCCACCTTACGTGACACTAACAAGCTTAGATTTAGACAGCTTTCTCATCTCCCACAGTTCAAGAATTCACACCACTGATCTCCATCATGCATCATGGCAGGCCTACCTCCTTTGACTCATTTTCAAGACTTTCAACATCTGTTCCCATCCACTTATAATGTTATTTTCTGCTACTGCCCTGCACCGACCTTCTGCTTCCATCAACCTAGTCTTTTAAAAAACTGTCAACACATAGTGCTTGTTCTTGATTCTACCACTTCCTCTAAACTTTGAAATTATTCTCCCATCAACTTCTCTTTTCTTACCAAGAGAGAAAAAAACAACCTTCATTACTGCTCTTGATCCCATTCTCTCAGAACCTGCCATATACACTCTCTCATCATCAAGTGGATAGAAGTTAATCACTCTCTTACTTTTAAAAAAAATGGCTTTTAAACCATGTTTTCGTTGCTTTCCAAAAAGGTTCAATGTATTAACTCAGTCAATAAATACTGAGTGCCTCCTGTGTGCCAGGCACTTGCTAAGTGCTAGGGATACAGCAACGAATAAAATAAAGTCCCTGCCTTTATGGAGCTGACAATCTAGTTGGAAAGTGAAAAACAACATGTAAGTAAACATAGAACTTAGATGGTGGAATGTGCTATGGAGAAAAATGAAGTAGGGCAAGGGTTTAGAAAGGATGAGAGGGTCCTGTATTATACAGGGCAGTCAGGGAAGACGTCACTGAAATCTGAACAGAGACCTGAAAGAAGAGAGGGAGCAGGCTGAGGAGGTATTATGGGCTAAATCATCTCAGGCAGAGTAACCATAAGTGCCAAGGCCCTGAAGTGGGAGCATGCTTGATTTACTAGAAGAATGACAAGGATGCTAAAGTGACAGAGCAGAGAAAGCAAGAGGGCAGTATGAGAGATGAGGTCAGAAAGGAAAGGTGGGAGTCTAAATCATGCTGGGTCTATAGAGTACTATGATGAATTTGGTTTTACTCTGAGTGAATTGGGAAACAACTGATGGCTACTGAGCAGAGGAATGACATAATCAGACTTACATTTTAAATTGGTAAATCTGGCTGCTATGTTCAGAGGAGACTGTAGAGGAGCAAGATACAAAGAAGGCAAACAAGTTAGGGACTACTGCAATAAATCAGGCAAAGTGGGTGGAGGGCTTGGACCAGGATAGTAACAGTGGAGATGTTTAGATGCTGGAGGTATTGCAAAGACAAAGCCAATATGACTTGCTGAAGGATAGAATGTGCGATATTACTACATCAGGAATGACACAGTAAGGCAATGATAGGAAGGTCACGATGACAGCAATGAAAGACAGTATCAGTTTCACTGAACCATCAACAGCATTGGTGTTTTAACAATAAAAACTGTTACCATTTAATGAGAAACTAAAATTCATTGTTTTCATTTTTATTTCTTCAATCCTAGAAAACTGTTTATTTTGCTTATTATTGTATTTCTTCTTTGGTAAATTGTGTATGCATGTTCTTTTCTCATTTAGGTATCAGAGACTTAGTGAATACAAATACAATTAATACAATTAATTCATGAAGAACCCTTTCTTTTGTTGAATTCTCACACTGGCTAGCATATACTTCCTGGCTCTTTTGATCCAATGATTACTCTGTTTTTTCTGCCAATCCTACACTATAGTAATTACTGTTGTCTTACTAAATTTTACTACCTGGCTTTGTTTCCTATATCCCTAATTATAATTCTTTTTTATGCTCCAAATGTTCTTTGATGGTCTTCCAGAAGAATTTTTGAATTGTCAAGTTTTAAGAAAAATCCTACTGGAAGTTTAATTAATTTTTTTGTTTTAATTTTTTTGGTGAGGAAGATTGGCCTTGAGCTAACATCTGTTGCCAATCTTCCTCTTTTTGCTTGAAGAAGATTGTCACTGCACTAACATCTGTGCCAATCTTCCCCTATTTTTCATGTGGGACACTGCCACAGGATAGCTTGATGAGCGGTGTGTAGGTCTGTGCCCAGGATCCGAACCCATGAACCTCGGGCCACCAAAGCAAAGCGGGTAAACTTAACCACTGTGATATTACTGCATCAGGAATGTGCCACCGGGCCAGCCCCTCAATGTTCTTAGATACATAGAGTCAATCTGTCCTCCAGAAAAATGACAAATTTATTCTTCCAATATCAGGGTAGGAGTGGGCCTACTTCCCCAGGTTCTCCTTGAGTGGTATGACTCTTTAAATTTTTGCTAATCTGACAGATGAAGAAATGGAAGTACACTATTTTAATCTGCACCTGAACATCTTTTTATTTATCTAGCAGAGACATTTTGTGTTGTTCATTTGTGAAGCCTTTCTTCACGCCCTTTGTTCAAAGAGAGCATCTAAATCAGACTGAAGAGTCAGGAAAGGCTTCCCAAAATAAGGGATGTATGTACCTAGTTTTAAAGGATCAAAACTAATGCTAATGACAGTTAGACAAAATGGAAGGGAGGAATAGTCCAGGCAGAGGGAAACACATACTTGAAGGCTCAGAGGCCTAACGTGGCAAATGAGTTCAGAACTACAAGAAGTTCCAGCAGATGTCCCTGGGGTGAGTGTACCAACAAGCAAGAGGGGAGGAAACCAGAGCAGCAGGAACTAGACTATAGACTCCCTTGTGTGCTAAACTAAGGAGTGAACTTCATTCTGAAAACTATGGGAATAACAAAGACTTGTAGGCTGGAGCATAACATTATGAGATTTATGTTTTAGAAAGACCATTCCAGCAGCTGAGTGGAGGCCTGGAAATCAATTAGGAGGTATCTCCATGTAAGAAGTGGTGGGAAGCTAAACCAAGTAGGTGGCAGTATTTAACAAAGAAGAGGACACTGATTCAACAGCCAAGGAGGAAGAATTCACAAAACAGGAGGTGGAGAAAGTGAGAGGGAGGAATCTTGGGTTTCAGGCTTGGGTACTGGGGGATTAGTGCTGCTACTCCCAATAAAGACTTTGTTTTTCTTTTACGGGAGGTGGCCATAGAAAAGATAGAGAGTTTTATTCTGAATGTGTTGTTTGAAGAGGTACCTGTGGAGTATCCAAGTGGTGAAGTATCACTGGATGAAATGTGAATGTGAAAACCTGGAGGTCAGCAGAAAGATCCTGGCTGGAAATGCAGCTCTGAGAGGTGACTCAGGGTGAGTGCATAAAGTGAGAAGAGCTCTGGGCTGGAGACAGAGCTGGGGATCACTGACATTTCTGGGTTAAAGAGAGGAACAGAATTTTTAGAGGGAGCCTAAGAAAGAAGAGCCAATAAAGTAAGACGGAAACCCGAGAAAGCAAGCAGTTTCACAGAGGCTGAAGGAGAGACTTTCAAAATGGAGATCACCATTGTTGGATGCTGCTGAGAGGTGAAGGAAAAGCAAAAATTACCCACTAGATTTGCCAATATGAAGGTCACCAGTAACCTTAGCAAGCGTGATTTCAAAAAAATCCCAAAGACTGTAAGATAGTCCCAAAGACCATGTATGCACAAGAGTGATATACAATTTAAAATATCTGTCAACATAACTCTAAAGGAACTCTTTCAATAAGTGAGAAAGTTCTAAATGATAAGAAAGCATTGTATCATAGTTTGAGTTTTTTCCTTCTTAATGGCACATGCAGCTGGTCTAGTGGTTAAGATTCAGCGCTCTCACCACGGTGGATTGGATTCATTTCCTGGTCAGCAAACCACACCACCTATCTGTCAGCTGCCATACTGTGGTGGCTGCATGCTGCTGTGATGCCGAAAGCTATGCCACAGGTATTTCAAATACCAGCAGGGTCACCCATGGTGCACAGGTTCTAGCGGAGCTTCCAGACTAGACAGACTAGGAAGGAGGACCGGGCCACCCAATGCTGAAAAAACTGGCCATGAAAACCCCATGAATAGCAATGGAGCACTGTCTGATATAGTGCTGGAAGGTGAGAGGATGGCGCAATAAGACCAGGCAGGGTCCAGCTCTGCTGTACACAGGTGTGCTAGGAGGTAGAATCAATTAGATGGCCCAAACAACAAAATGGCATATGAAATAATGAGTGTTTTACAATCTTTGATTTGATGGAATATAGTACAATTTTTCAATCAGTCTAAACATCTGTTGTATCAGGGGTAGAGAGCAGAATATAACAGATTTCTCATAGTTAAGTATCCTGGAGGTTTATATTTCTTCCATCTCAGGTCTTGTTGCATGCTGCCTGCCTATCCCCCAAGCCTTTTGTCTCTCCTATGCTCTCTCATCCCTGTAAAGAACTAGCATCTGTTTTCCTAATTTCTGCGTAAGTGGTTCATATGCAACTTCAGAGTCGACTAAACACTTAACACTTCCACTTCAAGCAGTTTACGATTACTCCAACAAGTGCTTTCCAGTGGCTCCTTGTATTCCTCCACAGTAAACTGCTATATGGCCATTGCTGATGAAGTAGATTGTTGTCAAACAAAGGTACAGAAGCAGCAGACAAGAAAAGTTAGGAAGGAGAGAACTGGATTTTGAAAGCTAAGAGCCTTACCAGAGGAAGAGATTAAATTGGACCTTATAAGCAAAAAGGAATTCTACAAAGGCTACAGAGGTATGAAAAGAACTTGTGTGTTTGGAGAATTATAAGGAGTTTGATATTACGGAAGTTGAAATGTACAGTATGGATTTTACAGTTTTAAGGTCTCTTCCAAACAGTACAAACAAAAACAGGAGTGTAAACTCCATATTCAAAGAACCTAGGAGACACCTATAACCTCAAATCACTATACATAAAGATAGAAAACAATAGGAGGAATGGTAAATGACTTAGCAGAGTAAAGGAGGAAGGGATACTCATGGCAAGCAAACCAATTCACCCTCCACAACCCAAAAAAGGCCCAGGTTTGGAGGTACCGAGTATCACAGAAAATGGGCTGGGGTAGAGGATTAAACATGGGGGAATTGTTTGAAAGTCTGCAAAGGAACAGATAGTCGTTCCCATCTCCACTCCACAAACTCAGAAATCATCCCTCCTTCACCCTGATCAAGACACGAAGTTTACTTACTGACAAAAAAAACTGAACCAGAAAAGCACCAACTCTGGGGGCATCAGACACAGAGGATAGTAAAGGACTCAAAACTGAGTAAAAGTCTACATTCTGAATAATTAAGCCCATCAGCCCCCTTTCCCCTGCTCAGGTTCAGGTCACTAGAAACCAGATTTTTCACCTACTCTACTGCGGATTAAAGAATCCTTTTCAGATTAGCAATCCCATCTAACCACATGATTACCTTAAAGTGAAGCCCACCAACTGACAAATGGACCCACAAACACAGAGCTTCCGCTCAGCTTATTAGAGCCTCACTTTTATTTTAAATCAACTTTACTGATGTATAATTTACATACAATAAAAATGTACATATTAAGTGTACTGTCCAATATGGTTTAACAAGAAACATGCAACCACTGCCTTAAAAAAGAACATTTACATCACCCTAAAACTCTCCTTGTGCCCTTTACCAATCAATTTCCTTAACCTACAATATTTGATAACTACTGATCTGGTTCCTATCACTATAGATTAGTTTCACCAGTTCCAGATCTTCATATGAATGTAATCACATAATATATATACCCTTCAGTCTGGCTTCTCTCACTTAGCACAACACTTTTGAAATTCATCCACCTTACTGCAAGCATCAGTTGTATATTCCTTTTTACTGCTTACTAGATATTCTACCATATGAATATACCAAAATGGATGGACATTTGGGTTGTTTCTAGTTTGGGCTACTATGAACTAAAGCTGCTATAAACATTCATGTAAAAGTCCTTTTTGTGGATATGTGTTCATTTCTTTTGGGTAATTAACAATGGAATTACTGAATCATGAGAAGTGTACATTCAACTTTATAAAAACCTGTAAAACTGTTTTCGAAAGTGGTTCTACCATTTACTCTCATCAGCAACACTTGAGAGCTCTAGTGGCTCTACATCCTTTTGGATACTTGTCAGTTTCTTTAATTTTAGCCATTTTAGTGGATGTGAAGTGGTATCACACTGTGGCTTTAATTTGTATTTCCCTGATGACTAATGATGCTGAGCATTTTTTCACATGCTTATTAACAATTCACATATTTTCTTTGTGAGGTGTCTATTCAAATCTTTTGGGTTGTCTCTAATTACTGAGTTCTAAGCATTTATATATTTTAGATACAGATGATACCTCCTGGTCTGTGGCTTCCCTTTCCATTTTCTTAGCAGTAGCTTTTGAAGAGCAGGAGGTTTTAATCCTACTAACTTCTATTAATCCAATTAATCAATTTTTCTTTTATAGTTAATACATTTGTAACCTATCTTAAAATCTCTGCCTATCCCAAGGTCATGAAGATTTTTCTCAAGGGTTTTTTTGGTGGTTCTATGGTTGCAACTTTTAAGCATGTTTAGGTCTATGAACTGTTTTGAATCAATTTTTATGTATGGTATAAGGCCGAGTTTGAAGATCATCCAGCACCATTTGTTCAAAAGGTTATCCTGTCCCCATTGATTTAGGTTGGAGCCTTTGTTGAAAAACAAATGACCATATATATGAGCTTACTTCTGGATTCTCTATTTTTTTGTCTTTATATACACCAATACCATTCTGTCTTAATTATTACAGCTTTATAGTAACTCTTAAAATCATAATGTAAATCTTCCAATTTTTTTCTTTTTTAGAATTATTTTGGCTATTCTATGTCTTTTGCACTTCCATATCAACACTAGAATCAGCTTGCCAATTTTTACAAAGAAAACCTGCTGGGATTTTGATCAGAATTTCATTGAATCTAAATCTCCAGTTGCTGACAACAGAGATCTTAACAGTATCAAGTCTCTAATCCATGATCATAATATTTCCCTCCATTTATTTGATGCTCTTTAATTTCTCTCAGCAATGTCTGTAGGCATTTCATTAAATTTATTCCCAAGTATTTCATATTTTTTGATGCTAATGCAAATGGTATTACTTTAATTTCATTTTCCATGTGTTTGTTGCTAATATTAGAAATACAGTTGATTTATGTATATTGATCTTGTCACTTGCCACTTTGCTAAATTCACTTACTAATTATAGTATTTTTTCGGGTAAATCCCTTGGATTTTCTATATAGACTATCATGCTGTCTGAGAACAGAGGTAGTTTTACTTTTTCCTTTCCAATACTTACTGCCTTACTGCCTATAGCACTGGCTAGGATCTTCAGAACAATACTGAATAGAAGTGGTAAGTTCTGAAATCCTTGCCTTGTAACCTGATCTCAGGGAAAAGTATTCAGTCTTTCACTATGAAATATGATGATAGCTGCAGAGTTTTTGGTAGATACCCTTTGTTAGATTGAAAAAGTTCTCTTCTATTTACAGATTTTTGAGAGTTTAAAAAAATCTCATATGGTTGTTTAAAACAATAACAAATGTTGGAAAGGATGTGGAGAAAAGGGAACCTTCATACGCTGTTGGTGGGAATGCAAACTGGTGCAGCCACTATGGAAAACAATATGGAGATTTCTCAAAAAATTAAAAATAGAAATACTATATGACCCAGCTATTCCACTACTGGGTATTTATCCAAGGAACTTGAAATTAACAATTCAAAGAGACTTATGCACCCCTATGTACACTGCATTATTCACAATAGCCAAGAAGTGGAAGAACCCAAGTGCCCATCAACTGATGACTGAATAAAGAAGATGTGGTATATACATACAATGGAATACTACTCAACCATAAAAAAAGACAAAATTGTCTCATTTGCAACAACACAGATGGACCTTGAGGGTATTATGTTAAGTGAAATCAGCCAGACAGAGAAAGACAAACACCATATGATTTCACTCATATGTGGAAGATAAACTAATACATGGACAAAGAGAACAGTTTACTGGTTACCAGAGAGGAAGGGGGTTGTGGGGTGGACATAAGGGGTAAAGGGGCACATTTATATGGCAACTGACAAATAATAATGTACAACTGAAATTTCACAATGTTATAAGCTATTATGACTTCAGTAAAAAAAAAAAAACTCATAGAACTATTAAAAGAAAACCCTCATATGGTTGTTTAATTTTGTCAAATACTTATTCTGTATCTATTGAGATGATCACATAATTTTTACCCTTTATCTTTATTAATGGAGTTGAACAGGGGTGAGAAAACTGAAATTCATATCAGGATGCAAGACATAATGTTTAAAATTAATGAGTGATGAATTTTCAATATATATGCATTTATAAATATGGAGGTAAATAATGAAATAAATAGCTAATAAAAAAATTGACAGTGGTTGTCTCTGAGGAGCAGGCCAAGTGGAAGTTTCTGGTATTTTTAAAAAGCCTTTTAAGCAATGACACTTTAAATATGATAATACATAATATTTGATAATAAATTTTAAAAATTAAAAATAGGTTCTAGAGAGATGTGAAGATGAGGCTGGGGCTGATTATTGTGTGCTAAGGCTAGTAAGCAAGGGTGTAGGGGAGATGAATGCAGCTTCAGGCACAGGTTGTTTTGGTGGGGTGTCCAGGAGAAGATATTCCCCATGCAGATGGATATACATGGCAGTGAAGAGACAGAAGTTGAAAATAAAGATTTGGGAGTAAGCACCAGATAAAGGTTTTAAAGCCACAAGAGTGGACAAGACTGGACACGCACAGGGTGAGAAAAGGGTCAAGCACAAAACTCTGAGGAAGGCTGGCATGTATAGGGTGAGTAGAAGGATGCAAGGAAGGAGATAGAGAATGAATTTTCAAAGGGCAGGAAGAGAACTAGCAAATGTGACATAGAAGTCAAGGCAAGAAAGTGTTTCATTCTTCCAACATGCTGAATTCCAAAGATTTTATGTATACAGACAAACACTGGAGCTGTATTTTTCTTTTATAGGTGGTTCTCCCTAATTTCATGGAGAAATTTGCAAGTTAATAAAACCAAACATAAATGTAATGATGGAAAATAGGGAGTGGTATTACACATATTTTTTATGTTGCTATTTATGTATTCTATTTCAGGAAACATCTGGAGCAGAGAGTATGAGGTAAAGATCTTCCACTGCTTATCTCAACTGCTGAAAGGGTTCAAGAAGAAAATGATCAACATAAATTTTGGATGCAAGAGAAGATTGGTTGAATATCCATGTCACTTAGATGGGACATTTGAAGGCTAAGAGGAGAAAAAACTGTAGAAAAGTGCCTAAAACTTTTTGTTTAACAGAGTATAGAAGGTGTGATGATTCAGAAATAATGAGTCATTTAGAAATAATAAAACTATTAGTTTGCCCGGAAAACACAGGCACTCTTTGGTGGATGACTCAGTATGGAAACTGATCCCAAGAGAACAATTTAGAGGAATACGAAAACATATACCATAGAACTATTTGCAGGATAAAAAAGGAGACCTGGAATATTTTCCTTGTTGTGTTCATTGCAAAAATCGTTGAGAAAATAAATTAAGAAATCTCTTAGAAGGGAAGATTTTTCTAATGCTCAAAGAAATGAACATGAAAGAACAATTAATGCTTCAGGTATAGGGGTAAGGTCTTAATGAGACTAAAAGTAAAATAAGAACATCTCAGCAGCAGGCCTAATTTGAGCATATGGGGATTAGGAAGTGCTTAAAAACTTACTTTTATTTTCACTCTAGTGGAGAAACAGGATATGTGGCCGAGGGGAAAAGCACCAGGTGGGCAGTCAGGAGCTCCTCGTCCCAGCTTCTGCTTCTGCACTGACCAGCTCAGTAAGCTGGTCAAGTCACTTCCCTCACTGGGATTTCACCTTCTCTTCTGGAAAAATAGGACGAAAGATGGCTCTGGAGTCTAGGGAACATGAGAAAAGCAAAAATATTTTTCTTAGTTTGAATTAGGAAAAAGATATTTTATCAGAGAATTATTTTGTATTATTTGAAGCGGGAAGCACAATGAACTGGCTATTAATTTTTAAAGTATATATTTGCAAAGCTACTGATTTCTCTAAGAACTGGCTCTGAAAGGAAAATTTGGAGGTTAAACTTTTACCGTTTTATAATTTTTAAAAAACTTCTCTATTATATATTTCAAAACATTAACAACAGTTGTCTCTGTCTGCTGGTAGTATTTTAGTTAATTCACATATTTTCCTTTTCTAAGTCTTTTTCTTATTTTGGAGGAGATCATACAAAAATCTAACACATTCTGTAGATAAACATCATTTGGACAGTTTACAAGAACATATATACAACATAGTTATTAAACATTTGAGTGCCGCTATATACTACATACTCTTAAGATGAGAACTACAAATTCTATGATTTTGCCTCAAACAGCTTATAACGTGAGTGGGCTGAGAGGATACCTCACCTTTATATCAAGGAAGGCACCCCAGAGAGGAAGACTGCCAAGCCCGGTCCTGGAGTAAAGTATGTGCCCGCAGAAAGGGAAAATGCCTTGTGGACAAAGAGGGCAAGGCAGGAGGTGGCATGGAATGTGTGAGGAGCTACCAGGAGTTTCCTATCATGCCAATGTCAAGTTTGAAGACAGGCATCTAGGTGCTACAGCTAAAGGGGTGAGGCAGAGGCAACAAAGCATCAGAGAGCCCCTGAGAGGTTTCAATGGAGAGAGGGGGAGCCAAGGTCAGACTTCCACTGTAGGCCCATCACTCTGTAGCACTGCAGAGGACAGACTTGGGGAAGTAAGACCAAAGCCGGGCAGACCAGGCAGAAGGGCTCTGCAGAGCGCAGAAGAGAATCAGCAAGGTTATAAAAGAAGGCAGCTGACAAGCTTCAGTGACCAACCCAGGATCACAAATCTAGAAGCAAGACCTGAACGGAAGTTTTTTGTCTTTAAATCCTGTGCTTTTCCACAACCCTGTGCAAGCACAAATTCTGGTCAAAGTTGACAACAGATCTTAAATTCATCTTTATTAAGTAAATTATGGATCTTTTAAAAAAACTTTATTCATTAATGTATATCAAGTATCCAAAATGTTCAGGGCATTACAGAAAACAAGCAACACTCCTGTCTTGTAGGAACTTATGGGATAAAAGAAATGAAACAAAAAGGAATAGATCAATTCATTCAACAGGTATTTACTGAAGCCCTCCTGGACCCTGATGGAGATCACATTCTAGTGACAGTTCTTTTGAGAACATAATTTTTATATCCTCCTTTTCCTTCCTGACAAGTTCATTTTGGTACAAGTGAGCAAGTGTAGAAGGTGACCAGGAATTGGGACTAAAATAAATAGAAAAATGGGTCAGGGGAAAACTTGCTTGAATGGAACAAGAGAAAAATCCCAAAGGATGGCATGGATAGCAGTAAGTTGGGAAGGAGCCTGGAACTGCCTTCAACTTAGCTGGGATTTGAGAGATGAAAGTTATTTATTTTTTACAACAGTTTTAATCTTTACAAAAGTAATGACTGTAGAAATAATACATGCCTGCTGGAACACAAAAAAAAAAAAAAGAAGAGAGAGAGAGAAATATAAAGAGGAAAACAGAGATCACACCTAGAGATAGAATCAATGTGAACATTTTTGTAAATGTTCTTTTTGCTTTAAACATACACATACACACAAACAGACATGGGGATTTTTGCGAATATATACCTTTTTTTTTGACAAAAGTGAGACTAATTGTTTATTACCTGCTTTTTCCATAAACAGAGGAAAATATCTTTCCTTGAAAATAAAAATCTACATCATACATCTTACATACATTGTGTGGATATACTGAATTTACTTACTCAATTCTCTACTAAGGCACATCAGGCTGTACAAGTGAGGTGCAGAAAGGAAGCGAGCAGCAAGTAAATGATAGAAGTGACTTTAGCTGTGGCAGCATTTTGAATATTCTAAAGGTGGAAAGAGGTAAGACATATGGAAGCTCACGAAATTTTAATGTTCCAGACATAAGATGAATAATGTCTGAATCTGGGATTCTTTGTGGATGAAGAATTTCCAAAAGGGAAACAAAAAAAATAGACTGCAACCCAACACTTGCTAAAAATGAAGTAATTTCAAATCTTCACATCTGCAGAACAGATAGAATGTCAAAGAAAGCTTACTCAGACAACTGAAAACAGTGGGTGGACTGCCAGGGAAAAACCAAGTGCCCTTCTAGTGATCATCCACAACCACAGCTTTCCAAGGAGTGACAGAGCTCCCCAAATCGTGCTCTAACAGAAAGTGCACTGAGCCTTTCTTACGACACGTTAAGTGGCCTAAGACTTCATTCCTGTATCCTCTCTGGGCCTCTGTCTCCTCAAGTGCTTGGGTGGGCTCTTTGAGTTACAGACTGCTTGTCAGAGTTCCTTGGAAGTTGCCAATAGTAGGCATTTCCCACTGCAATCAGAACAGCTCTGCTTTTATCTGTTTTACATATTGGATCTCCAGAAAGTATTTGAAAAAATAGAGTTCCACAACTAAAAAATATTCTTAAAATCACAGGATTAAAAAAAAAATATCATTTACCCTCAGATTATTTGTTAATCACAAAGGTAAAAATGTAAATTTATAATGGAGGGATCTGAAAGTCACCACCTTAACACCATAGTTAAATTTAGCCTCAATAACGGTGGGACAATCAGATAATATATACCTCTCGAGATGATGCAATATGAAGACTTTAGTATCATTTATGGAGTTTTCTTGCCAAAAATACTTAGCTTTAACCAATCTTTTAGATCTGATGTCCAATTACAGGAAATATAGCCAAAAGAGAAATAAGTTAAACAATACCATGAGGAAACAGAAATTCATGATATGGATCATTTTATAAGACCACTGGCCTGATCTCTTTAGTAAGTCAGTATCAGGAGGGAAAAAGTATGCGAATAGAGGTGGGTTGCGCGGAAGAAGGTGGAGGGAACACCAACTACACAGACTCTGAGGAGTTAGCATGTCTTGAATATTTTAGCAAGAGTGAGAACATCAGTGTGACTAGACTTTGACTTTTACTGAGTGAGATGGGAAGCTACTGAAGAATTTTGAGCAGAGAAACGACATCTTGGTGAGGAAGACTGGCCCTGAGCTAATATTTGTTACCAACGTTCCTCCTTTTGTTTGACAAAGATTGTCCCTGAGCTAACATCTGTATCAATCTTCCTCTATGTTGTATGTGGGATGCCACCACAGCATGGCTTGACAAGCAGTATGTAGGTCCGTACCCAAGATCCGAACCTGCAAACCCCAGGGTGCCAAAGCAGAGCACGTGAACTTAACCACTACACCACCAAGCTGGCCCCCTGACTTTCTTTTTAACAAGATCATTCTGGTTGCTCTGACGAGAAGAGACTACAGGGGACAAGAATGGAAGCAGGGAGACCAAAAAGGGGGCCAAATTTGCCTGGAATACTCCAGGCAAAAGACGATGCTGATTTGGACCAGGTGGTAGCAGGGGAAGGGTGAGAAGTAGTCAGATTCTGTATATATTTTGAAACAAGAGTCAATGGGACAGATGCATGGGTTCTGTAGAAAAGAGGGAGGTCAAGGATGAATCTAAGGGTTGATTTTTAAAAACTTGTTTTGTTTGAACAACTGGAAGAAGAAAACTGACGTTAACTGAGACTGGGAAGACTGCAGAAAGGACAGATTTGTTGGTGGTAGAGGGAGTGGTGGTGGCAAGGAAAGTCAGTAGTTCAGTTTCGGATGTTACTTTTGAGATGTGCATTAGACATTCAAGTAAAGATGTGCAGAAAGCTATTGGAGAATTGAGTCTGGACTTTAGTGGAGAGACTGGGCTGATACAAATTTGAGAGTCATATTTAAAGTCTTGAGACCAGATGAGATCACCAAGGAGTGGCTATAGAAAGACAAGAGAAAGAAATACAAAGAAGTATTTATTCTATAATAAATCTTATTCTGTAAGATTCTATAGAAATCTATTTATATATAGGAATATAGAAAGAAACGTCCAAAGGCTGAGCCCTGGAGCACTGAAACATGCAGAGCAGCACTGTCCAATGGAACTTTCTGTAATGACGAAATATTTACATATCTGTGCCATTAATAGGTAGCCACTATTCACATGTGGCTATTGAGTGCTTGAAATATGGCTAATGCAACTGAATAACTGAAAATTTCATTTAAATAGCTGCGTGAACTAGTGGCTACAGTATTGGACAGCACAGACCTTGAGTTCAGGGAAGTGAAGAGGAATCAGCAGAGAAGACTGAAAAGAAGTGGCCAGAGAGGGAGGAATCGTCAGACAATTTTCCATGGGTCTCTCATGTCTCTGCACATGTTCCACGCAAGGCACTGACTGTCTTGACAAATATGCTATTTGATGTGATATCATAGTTCTGGACTATCTTTTCAAGAATGTTTGTAAAGCAAACAGCCTTAGAAGACTTGGCAGTGTCTCCCTCCAGAGCAAAGGGTTACTGAAAAGTATAATAAAGATAATGTTTTCCTCTGGAAAAGAGAGAAAGCATGCTTATTACCCATTATAAAAGATTTGGGTTCTCTAAGATCAGGTTTCCTCTCTAATAACAATCCACCATGTGTGCAAGTGTAATCTGGTCCTCTTCACATTGCCTCAGAGGCAACTGGGGCTCGGGGAACCAGTACAAAAATCCTACTAGTCCAGCTACTGCTCCTCCCATAAGTAATAAGTTGTCTTTTGTCTCTGATCCAGAAGTCTCGTGTCTTCTACCACCATTCACGAAACTGGCAGGTGAACTTGTTAGCTTATAAATAGGGTAAAATCTTAGATCCTTCAGTTCTTGACGAGTATCTAAGAATAAAGTGAAGACAGTGTTTCAAGGAGGACAGGTGATTAACTCTGTTCCTGAATGTTAAGTCAAACTAGTATTGAGAAACGATAGACGTCGACATCACTGGTAGCCGATTAAGAGAGGTTTTGATGAAATTGTGGAGGCAGAAATCTGACTGGCTTGAGTACAAAAAGGAATAGGAAGAGAAAAACTAGCAACAGAATATAGACAACTCTTTCAAGAAGTTTTGTTGTGAAGTTTAAGTGAAATAAGGCAATAGTTAGAGGGAAAAGTCGAGCTAAAGGGTTTCTTTTTAAGAGAGGAGAAATAAAAGAATATTTTCATACATAAGACAATGATTCAGAAGGGGAAAACTGATACAAGAGAAAGAATCACAAAGCATTTAGATTAGTTCTTTCACAGTAACAGGAGAGAAAGTAGAGTATATGGATACCACTACAGGTAGTGGGTAGCTGTGGTGATGAAAGCTCCTTTTCTCCTATTGCTTTTCTGAAATAGGAAGCAAGACTGTCAAAGTTAATGGTAGGGAAGAGACGGTGAACGTATGAGGAGACTGAAGACATGCAACAGTCATCTAAAAGGAGATGAAACAGAGAAAATCCCTGGGAAAATCTAGTATGCTTGCCAGGCAACATTATGGGTCCACTTGAGGCTATGATCATTAATTTAATGCAAGCTCAGTAGCATGGTTTTGCAGGCATGGAACAGGCAAGAACTGGATTTAATCAGCACTGTGGTAAAGTGAGAGAGCGGCAAAGGAATTGAGATGGTACGCAAGGGAGAGATGATAATGACTGATGATGGAATCTAAACCTCTATCCTATCTCCTGAAATTCTAACCCGTCCTTTCAGTGAGCCCTGTGGGACTCAGGGTAGATATCAGCAAAATCCCCATATCGTTGACTTCTCCTCTGAAGCTTTCTTCAACTTCCTTTATCTTCTTATTTAAACTGAAACTAGGCTCTCCCCTGAGGATGCTGCTTTCCCTGTTGTCCTCTTAGATGATGACTCTTTTTCTCTTCCACACTCTTCAAACATGAGCCTGGTAGATGCCTTTCTTGTTCTGCATTACTACTTCCTGTCCATTCTCCCTTTGCCATCTCCCAAAATCCCCTGCAGTGATCACATATCATTAGACTCTACCACCCACTACCCTTCCTTACTGCAGTATTTAAGGTTCCCCAAGGTCACTCTCTTTCACTCCTTGATTTTAGCTTTTGACTCACGGTCACTCCAACACTATTTCTGTTATAATTCTTATTGATTTCAACATCCAAATAGATAATCCCTCTGCTATCTTGGGCTCTTAGTTTCTTGACCTTTTCTCCACACTGATAATTACGTTGATCTTGTTTTCTACCTTGTCTCAGCCACTTTCTCCCATGATCATACCCTAAGCCTTTAGAACATTTAAAAGTATATTTTGATAACCACAAATCTAAAGGACTATCATTTACCAAAAATTTACTGGTGAGTTCAGCATAAGACCACCCCTCTGTAGGCCTCCACTGGCAGAGTTGAGGGAATTGTCACATATCAGGCATAAGACCACCCTCTGCAGGAATTCACGTTCCCCTCATCAACAGACGAGAGAGAGCAAGAACTAGGCATGCTTCCTTTACGAGGCCTCTTCTCTTGGGCTTGTATTCCTTAGATGTGGGGAGAGCTGTCTGTGAACATTTCGGGTAGAGGCAGAGGCATGCTGCTATGGTGACTGACCCTTTTTGAACCCAACTCTCAAAGGAAAGATTCATGTTATTACACGATGATTTTTAAAGTATTTATATGCTAGGTATTGCGCTGAGCACTTAAATGCCTTATCTAATTTAATTTTTATGTCAACATCGAAGTTAGTGTTATCTCCATTTCACAGATGAGGAAACTGAGGCTACAAAAAAACCCTGGCTTATATTACATACTTAGAAACTGGAAAAACTGATTTGAGCCCATGTATCTCTAACGTCAAAGCCTCTCTGTCCTATGCTATGTCTGTATTAAGGGTAAAGGAGCTGGGGTAGTCAGTACCCGAGTTCCTGCCATACTCCCAGATTTCTCAACCTCTAGGGCAGGAATTGTATCAAAATCTTAGTAGGCACAAGAAAAAGAAAGGAATGATGGAAGGAAGGAAGGAAAGAGATAAGAAATCTACAGAACATTGAAGTCATTGTAGTAACTTGGATAGAAAGAACAGAAAGGTTTCTTTTTTTAACCTCAATTTTGTGTTTCAGAAGGCATGAAAACCTAATAAATTTATTAGTGAACGGTGAAATTGTGACATATAAAATAGCCATATTAAATAAAATCATAACATTGAGTTAATGGAGTAAAATTTAAAGTTAGACTCTTAAAAACCAATGAATAAGGTGAATGCTACTTACCTGAACTTCGGACTATGAGTATATGGACAAGCTTTATAAGCATAATTAAGACAATGAGCTTGTTCAACAACAAAACTGACTGGGACATAATTAAAAGCATACTCACAAATGGCATCATATCCAGAAATAGAACTATATACAAGACATACCATAAAGCCAAGCACAAAGCTTATTTATTTTTTTTAAGAACTAGTGACCTGTGAGATTAAGTCAACAGGAGGGAAATGGAAAGCACAGAAGACTCTAAACCTGGAGGAGCTGCAAATATCAGGGTAAGAAAAAAAGAGTAACTTAACAGAAGAGTGAAATATGAGATTTGATTTGGAGAAAACATATAAATACAAAGATTCAGTGCAAAGATTCTCTGAACAGAAGAAACTTAGAATTAATTTCTGTTTATTCACAAAGTATTTATTAAGCATTTATAGCTCTGCTATAGTTTCTCAGGAAGGTGATGCTGGGATTCAGGTGGCAGTGTGATGGGTCAGGGAAGCAGAAGCAGAGACGAGTCAGGAAGCCACTGAAATTTACTCATCCTCACATCCCACATATAGCCAGGGGACAGCATAAATATAGTTCTTAATATATGAACTGTCAGATGCTGTGAAGCACCCCAAAATTAAACTAGGGTAGGGGAACAGGGCAAAAGACCAATGGAAATATTTCTTGGTAAGAAAAATATGCAGATTATTTTGAGCTGACACAACCTTCACGTGTCCCTCTAGGTCTCACATGTGTCCCTCAACAGAACCCAGTGTTCCCCATGTCTTAGTTTTTGTCCTAGATAGAGCTTTGGGATCTTATTTCTGGGCCCCTGATCCCCTCTATTTAATCACCCTGGACATATCTCAGGTGAGGTTTTATCACAAATAAGATCATTCGTTCATTTTGGCACTGATCCACTGAATCTCTGAGCTTGTGCACTGGAAGAGTGCATGAAGCACCTGTCTGTCTACAAGACAATTTCAGACAAAAGGGTACGGTCCTATAGGCTAAAGAGTAGTACCTAATTAAACAAAACAACTTTTGGGGCACAAGTCTGAATTACCACCTAGTGAGGCTCTATGGCCACAAGTTCAGCAGGAAATTTTTCATTCAATATCACAAAAGGGGTGTTGGGGAAGGGGGGAGCTTGGGAAGAGGATACTGAGATCAGACCGGAAAGCAGAGCTGAGAGCAAAGTTCAAATACAAGAAGCCAAAGGGGAGACATGATGGGGGTTCAAACCAAAAGGCCAGAATGAGGTATGGAGGTTGAGCATAGAGGCAGAAATTTGAGAGCAAGAAGGTTGAGAATAAACAGAGAGCTATGTGCTGTAATACAGCAAGTGAGATTGTTCATGACTGACTTTTTATTTTCTGGTCATACATGTATTATCTCAGACTGAGCTGACAGGTCCAAGTCTAGGGTCAAGGCAGTCACCAAGTTTGCCTCACCAACCTGTCATTTGGCTACAAGTACCCTGAGACACTCCCAAAGTTCTTCATTCAGCTGACATTCTACACGTGGGATTGAGGGATCCCTGTATTCTGCAGATGAGGCCCAGCGAAGGTTTCTTATTAATTACTTATTTTATAGACAGACTCGCGCCCAACACACACAATGAAAAAGACTGCCAACAAGGGGCTCAATTATGCTTGTACTATAGCTAGCCAAGTTCTTTTATGAAAGTCTACTTATCAAATAGATCTCTGACTCACCAGTAAGGGGGAACCTGCACCACCGTGATCTCCAAACTTAGCTACCCTATGTCCAAATCCCTGGAGAATGCATTCTTGCATAGGCATTTGGTTACCTAAGCATCTCAAAACATTTTGTCAACCTGGTCTTAGTCCTTTAGGAAAAGCGACACATTCACACTGATAACTGGAGATAATTAAGAGCTTCTACTGGTAGTACTGTCACCCAGTACACCTATCCCTTGTGGTGCTCCTCCTTATAAATGCCCCTGTTACTACTCACCTGTGCTATGCATGAAGGGCATAAGACAAATCAAACCCCACTAAGTGGGAGTGGGAGGATTAGGACATTTGAATGTCAGTGGTTACCAAGCTAGGCAAGCTGAACGGAACTTAATGGAGATCCCCAGTTTGGTTTGTTATCTGCCTAAACAGACTTTTATCATGAACGTAGCTGATAACAGACTTTGGTCCAAGGTATCTATATCTTGACAGACATTACAGTACAGGTCTTATGGAAATTTCTGGTTATATTCCTAAAGTTAGTCACTTACTTCACCTCATCTCCTAGGGCCTCCATTCCTGTTGGGTGGGAACCATCTGTAAAGATTACTGGGGCAATGAAGCTGCCTACGGCTACAGAATGGACGGTGGTTCATGTTATAAACTGACCTAATCTTTCTTTCCAATACACTCTTATCATCTTTTTTTTTTTGCAGGGGTGGGGAATGGCACATATTTTATACTCCTCTTTCCCCCCCACCCCCAGAGCTCAGGGCACCAACCAATTCCTTTTCAAACAAATCTTCTCTCTTACGTACTGAACAAGAGATGTCCCTACTTCTTAGAGATCTGTCTTGTCCACAGACTATTTGGGATAACTCTACATGTCACATGCTTTCCAATCCCTGGTCAAATTTAGTTGGGACACTGACTCAAGGTAGACCAATCACATTTTCTCTCCAGGGCACTTGGAACTAAAGCACTGAAACACTGTCAATTAGCTGAAAGCTCTGGGTCTTAAAGGTCCTATAGATGTGATGGCTAAGGCGACTGTTTTGGGCCATATAGGATGAGTAACATGGCAGGAAAAGCTGGTGTTAAGAAAACAGAGCAGACGCGATATAGAGAGAAAGAAAAACAGAAGCATGTTCAGTTTCTATGATGGCTGGCTGTACTTAATAAAACTGGAGTGAACTGATGTGCTCCCTGTGTATTTTTACTATAAACAACAATTTTACTTGTGTATCTTTAAGTGGATATTTATTCCTTAAAACCAATGAATTTCTATGACATGCAAACATACACCTTCATTGATTCTACTTGTACATCTTTAGTCCCTCTTTTTCTTTCAGCTCTTGCTTTCATAATACTCTACCTCCTTCCCTCACTTGTTCTCTCTCTTCATTTAATAATCTCTAGCCAAAAAATCATCATATGTAATGGATACTTACCATAGTTTTTTAGCTTCCCAGAATCTTTCTGACATTCTAATCTTCGATTATAATGAGGGCAGTTGAGCAACACATGTGCCCATCTGCTTACTTTTTAAGACCAAAGCAACAACATGGATTGAAAGGAGGAAATTATTATCCTTCTGAAAGTGAGCAGCAGCAATACTGTGCGCTTCAGCTAGAGGCCATCATTTGACACATCCTGTCCCTACACTCCGACGATGATACATGTCTTTTCCAGGCTGGTCATTCTGGGTGCAGGCCGAACCTGACCTCAACCAGTACAATTTCAGTGATAGGCCTACGATGCAGATAAGTGTTTCCCAACCTTTTTTGACTAACGCACTTTAAAATGTAATATTGGAAACCTCCTTATGAATTAAAAAAAATCATTAAGAAAATTTTTGTACAACATATGATAAAGCAATGTTAAGTAAAAATATTTTATCTTAGATCAGCACTTTATTAAAGATTTAATATAAAGTGCATGTGGCAAAGTCTTTAATTATACCGACAATATTTAAGGACAAATTTTGACTTCACAGTAGATGAACTGTTTTATCATGTAAAGAAAATCATATGTTGTCAAATGAAATTGTCAAAAAATTAAAAGAAGGATTTCCAGCCAAATGTACTAAATTAAAAGATGGACTTAACACCAAATATATATTGAAACATAGACTGAAATTTAATTTGTGCTATAGCATACAAAATAAACAAACTGCTTTTATAACCTGGTACTTGGAATTGTTTCATTTTCAGCTTATAAAAATCAACTGCTTAATTTGAAAATTTGGAGTTTTAGTTTTTATATGTCAAGGAAGGAGAAATGGTTTCATACTGCTCTTTGAGAGAAGTTCTCAGCAAACAATACATTGTAGAGCTTTATCTCCAATAAATGAAAAGCCAAATCAGATAGAATAACCCTATATATTTTCTTTTTCATATTTTCAAGCATTTAAATCTTTTCTTTTTAGAATTTTAAATACCTAAGAGTACAATCAACTATAATAAAATAAACATTCAGTTGTCTACAACACCAGTTGTATACAAAGTTGAAAATGAATTCTTTTTAGAGCAAACCTCTTCCTTATTTAATACCACATGGAGTCTTTCAATTGACAATCGATTTCAGAAATGAAAGCATCTTAATTTGATTCGGTCTCTTCTATATTTCATGAGATTCAACAGGGTATCTTTACCTTGCTATTTGTATTTGGTGAACCAATCTGACATTATTTTCTCTAGACTGGCTTTAAGAATAGGAAATAGCAAATGTCAATAAGGTGCATGTATGAATACATGTGCAACTGTAAACATAAGACACGCCTGGCAAATGTTTCTATATTTATAATGATTTTTTTTTAAAAAAACCCACTATTTTGAAATAATTATAGATTTCAAGAATTGCAAAGATAGTAGACAATTCCTTTACATCATTCACCCAGTTTCATTTAATCATGTAATTTTTTAAGTATTAGAGGCATCTTGATGTTTTATAAAAATTTTGATGAGATGAATGCAACTTAAGTATTTCATAAAGAGCATCTTGAAATAGTTCTGCAGAATTATCATCTTCATGCTCCTCATTAATTTATGATATTTTGATATGTGTTTCACACATGTTCCATTTTTAACCACGGTTCATTATGAGTACAAATTAAACTACATTTACAATTAACAACAATTAAAAACAGTGTAAGGTCCTTCTCAAACTCTTCCAAAAAAGAGAAGGAGGAACCACCTCCAAACTCATTGTATGAGGCCAACATTACCCTGATACCAAAACCAGACAAGGACACTACAAGAATATTACAGGCCAAAATCCCTGATGAACACAGATGCAAGAATCCTCAGCAAAATATTAGCAAAACAAATTCAACAGTACAGCAAAAGCATCATACATCATGATCAAGTAGGATCTATTCCAGGGATATAAGGATGGTTCAACATCCACAAATCAATTAATGTGATACACTACATTAACAAAATGAACGATAAAAGTCATATGATCATCACAATAGAGGCTGAAAAAAGCATTTGACAAAATTCAACATCCATTCATGATAAAATCTCTCAACAAAGTGGGTATAGAGGGAATATACCTCAACATACTATAGGCCATGTATGACAAGCCCACAGCTAACATCATAGTCAATGGTGAAGAACTGAAAGCTCTTCCTTTAAGATCAGGAACAGACAAAGATGGTCACTCTTGCCCTTTTATTCAACATAGTATTAGAAGTCCTAGCCAGAGCAATTGGGTAAGGAAAAGAAATAAAAGGCATCCAAATTGGAAAGGAAGAAGTAAAACTGTCTCTATTTTCAGATGACATGATATTATACAGAAAACTCTAAAACTCCACCAAAAAACTGTTAGAACCAACAAATTCACTAAAGTTGTAGGATACAAAATCAATATACAAAAATCAGCTGCATTTCTATATCCTAATAACAAACTAATCAGAAAGAGAAATTAAAATAACCTCATTTACAATTGCATCAAAAAGAATAAAATACCTAGGAATAAATTTAACCAAGGAGGTGAAAGACTTGTACACTGAAAACTGTAAGACACTAATGAAAGAAACTGAAAAAGACATAAATAAATGGGAATATATTCCGTGCTCATAGATTGGAAGAATTAACATTGCTAAAATGTCCATACTACCAAAAGCAATCTACAGATTCAATGCAATCCCTATCCAAATTCCCATGGCATTTTTCATAGAAATAGAACAAACAATCCTTCGATTTGTATGGAACCCCAAAAGACTTGAATATCCAAGCAATCTTGAGCAACAACAACAAAGCTGGAAGCATTTGAAATGCTTCCTGATTTCAAACTATATTACAAAGCTACAGTAATGAAAACAATGTGGTATTGAAATAAAAACAGACACATAAATCAATGGAACAGAATAGGGCCCAGAAATAAACCCATGCATAAACGGTCAATTAATTTAGACAAGGGAGTCAAGAATATACAATAGGGAAAGAACAATCCCTTCAATAAATAGTGTTGGGAAAACTGGACTACACATAACAGAGTAAAATTGGACTACTATCTTATACCATACACAAAAATTAACTCAAAAGAGACTAAAGACTTGAAAATAAGACCTGAAACCATAAAACTCCTAGAAGAAAACTTAGGCATTAAGCTCTTTGACATAGGTCTTGGCAATTATTTTTTTGGTTTTGACACCAAAAGCAAAGGCAACAAAAGCAAAAAGAAACAAGTGGGACTACATTAAACTAAAAAGCTCTGTACAGCAAAGGAAACTATCAACAAAATGAAAAGGCAACGTGTGGAACAGGAGAAAATATTTGCAAACCATATATCTGATAAGGGGCTAATATCGAAAATATATGAAGAACTCATACAACTCAACAGCAAAAAAAAACCACTTCAATTAAAAAATAGGCAGAGAATCTGAATAGACGTTTTTTCAAAGAAGACATACAGACGGTCAACAGGTACATGAAAAGGTGCTAAACAACACTAATCATCAGGAGAATGTAAATAAAAACCACAGTGAGATATCACTACATACCCGTTACAATGGCTATTACCAAAAAGACAAGAAATAACAAGTGTTGGTGAGGATGTGGAGAAAAGGGAACCCTTGTGCACTGTTGGTGGGAAAGTAAATTGGTGCAGCCACCATCGAAAACAATGTGAAACTTCCTCAAAAAATTACAAATAGAACCCCATATGACCTAGCAACTCCACTTGTGGATATTTATCTGGAGGAAACAAAAACATTAACTTGAAAAGATTCTACACTCCCATGTTCATTGCAGCATTATTCACAATAGCCAAGACACTGAAACAATGTAAATGTCCATCGATGAATGAATGGATAAAGAAAACGTATATATATACAATGGAATATTATTCAGCCAAAAAAAGAAGGAAACCCTACCATTTGCGACAACGTGAACGGCCCTTGACAGCATTACACTACAAGAAAAAGAGTTACATAGAGAAAGACAAATACTGTGTGATCTCATTTATGTGCGGAATCTAAAAGAACCAACCAAAGCAAAACCAAACTCATAGATACAGAAAACAGACTGGTGGTTGTCAAAGGTGAGGGGTGAGCAAAATGGGTGCAGGTGGTCAGGAGATACACACTTCCAGTTATAAAATAAAGAAGTCCTGAGGATGTAATGTACAGCAGGTGACTATAGTTAATAATACTGTACTGCATATTTCAAAGTTGCTAAGAGAGTAAATCTTAAAAGTTCTCATCAGGGGCCAGCCTGGTGGTGCAGTGGTTAAGTTTGCACGTTTGGCTTCAGAGGCCAAGGGTTCACCAGTTCGGATCCCAGGTGTGGACATGGCACTGCTTGGCACGCCATGCTGTGGTAGGCATCCTACATATAAAGTAGAGGAAGATGGGCACGGATATTAGCTCAGGGCCAGTCTTCCTCAGCAAAAAGAGGAGGATTGGCAGCAGATGTTAGTTCAGGGCTAATCTTCCTCAAAAAAAAAAAAAAGCAAAAAAAAGTTCTCATAAGAAAAAAACATTTCTAACTATGTGTTGTGATGGATGGTAACTAAACATATTGTGGTGATCATTTTATAATATATAAAATACTGATTCACTATGATGTACACCTGAAACTAATATGTTATATGCCAATTATAGATCAATAAAAAAATTAAAATAGTGTAATGTTCAAAAATCACCAAAGATGCCAAACGGACAAGTACTGGAGATTATGGCCACATTCAACCAATATCTCCTAACCACTGTTCACATCACATCACTCAAGTTGTGTTTTTAAACAAAAACAATTCAAATAATTAGTTTATTTATTAATTTCCCAAAAAGCAGTTATTGATAGAGACACTATTATTGCCTTCAATGATATAAATTGATTCTAAGATGAATTTATAAGCTAATTCTAAAATTTCACATAGAAGAGAAAATGTGCAAGACTCAAGATAACTTTGGGGTGGGGGGACAAACGCAAAGTAATAGCAATATTTTTCCCTTAAACTGAGCAGTGGCTAACAAGTATTCATTGTACTGCCAGGCTTTACACTTTACATATGTTTTACAAATACTGTACTATAGCCATTTAATATTTAACTTTAAAAAAAAAGGAAAGAAGACCTTGCCTCATCAAGAACTACAATAAATTACACAGCTATAGTAATTAAAAGTATTAATGGCACAGAAACAAAGATCAGTGAAACTAGAGTCCTAAAACCAACCTATGCACATATGAGAGTTTATTAACCAATAATTTGACATACCACCTTTTATAAAAATTATTATTCCAAATGGATAGCCAACTGAATAAGATTCCTCCCTTACACTCTTCACAAAAATAAATCCCAGATGAATTAAAGACCTAAATTTTATATAAAAGTATAAGAAAATGTAAGATTCTACATTTATATCTTCAGGACAGGAGAGACATCCATTAAAATGTTAATTAAAAAAAAAGTCTGGGGGCTGGCCCCGTGGCTGAGTGGTTAAGTTCGCGCGCTCCGCTGCAGGCGACCCAGTGTTTCGTTGGTTCGAATCCTGGGCGCGGACATGGCAGTGCTCATCAGACCACGCTGAGGCAGCATCCCACATGCCACAACTAGAAGGACCCACAACAAAGAATATACAACTATGTACTGGGGGCTTTGGGGAGAAAAAAAGAAATAAAATAAAATCTTTAAAAAAAAAAAAAGTCTGGGGGCTGGCACTGTGGTGTAGTGGTTAAGTTTGGTGTGCTCTACTTCCGGAGCCCAGGTTTGTGGGTTCAGACCCTGGGCACAGACCTACACCACTTGTCAGCCATGCTATGGCGGCAACCCACATAAGTGGAAGAAGATTGGCAGAGTTGTTAGCTCACTGCTAATCTTCCTCGAGTAAAAAGAGGAAGATTGGCAACAGATGTTAGCTCAGGGCTAATCTTCCTCACCAAAAAAATATAAATAAATAAAATAAAATAAAAAATTCTGTAAAATCAAAAGCCATAGGAGCAAAGAAAGGCAAATATGACATCAAATTAAAAACTATTGCAAACAAAGGGAGAGGACTCCAATAGATTGGAGGAAAATGTGCCATTTTATAATAAAGAATGAGTATTTAGAACACAAAGAACTCCTATAAATAAATAAGACAAGTACTTGTTCTGAGGCATATAACAGAAAAACCAAAAGTAAGAGTGCTTAAACAAGACAGAAGTTAAATTTCTCTCTCATGCAAAAGAAGTGTGTTGAGGGCTGGTGCAGTGGCTCCACCAAATACTCAGAGACTCAAGTTTTCTGGCTCACTGAGCTATCATGATCGTCCTCATGGTCTAGGATGGCTGTTAGAGCTCCAGTCATTACATCTGTGTTCCAACATACAGGATGCGTGAAAAGATGAGGAAGAGAGTGCCATCTCTCTTTAAGGAGATTTCAGAAAGTCACACTAAACCCTTCTGCTTATCTATCACTAGCTAAACCTTACATGGTTATACTTGGCCTTGGAGGCCAAGGAATGTAGTCTTCTGGATGGGCAGCAATGGGCCTGGCTAAATGGGTTCCTATTACTAAAGATGAAGGAAGAACGGATCATAAGAGATAAGAAGCAATCTTTGCTGTGAAATCCAAACAGACAGAAAAAGAAATAAAAATGGTCAAAAACTTCAGAAAAGATACTCACCCACAGGGAAATAAAAATGAAAACGAGGATACACTAGTTTTAAAAACTTTTAAGAGAGGCAAAAATTTGCAAATTTGTGAAGACATGAGGACTTTGAGCCTTATGTTAATTTTTTTACAAAGAGAATGTATTCAATTGTTACTAGCATAACTAAAAAGTAATGAAAATATTTTATTTATTGAAAAATTGAAACACATTATTGCTGCTTTTATTTATTTTTTTTTTAAAGATTTTTTATTTTTTTCCTTTTTCTCCCCAAAGCCCCCTGGTACATAGTCGTATATTCTTCGTTGTGGGTCCTTCTAATTGCGGCACGTGGGATGCTGCCTCAGCGTGGTTTGATGAGCAGTGCCATGTCTGCACCCAGGATTCGAACCAACGAAACACTGGGCTGCCTGCAGCGGAGCGTGTGAACTTAACCACTCGGCCCTGGGGCCAGCCCCGATTGCTGCTTTTAAATATATTACATATCATGTATTTTATATAATTTTAGTATAGATACCTTGGGGATCAATTTGCCAGTATCTATTAAAATTCTAGTTCTGTGATTATATATCTCAGTAATTCTATCTTTCAGAATCTACACAATATAAACATTCACACATTTGCATAAGTATAAGGATGTTCACTGCAGTAATGTTTAAAAGAGGGAAAAACTGGAAACAACTCAAGTCTTCATCATTAGGGGAATAGCCCCACTTAATTTTCTTCAAAACACTATTACCACTATCTGAAATTACGTTATCGACTTGTTTGTCATCTAGGAAATGGGCTCATCTAGGAAAAGAGCTGAGGCAAGGAGAATATATTGATATAATACTTGTTTAGTTAAAAATTCATTAGAAATAATGAATTGTCTTTTAAAACAATGAATCAAAACAGACACCATTCCAGCCTTTAATAACATGAACCTGCCAGAAAGCCTTCATGAAGACCTGAAGGTTTGCAGATGGGCTGAGAAACGATGACCCAGATGGAGCCTCTGAACTTGCTATCCAGAGAGCCTATCACTGGATGTGATCTGTTTGCCCTTTCCTTTAGGGTCTGGGGCATTTCACAGTAGAATCAACACACCCTCTCCATTATGTGGAACCCTTAACTGACTTTAATACGTGGATCTTAATACTGCTGCCAGCACGAAGTAAGCCTCCACTCACTGAGCAGAGCCCACCATGGGAAAGGGTCTCAACCAGACTGCCAGGAGAAGAGTAAGACTGTCAAGAGATGCCATGTTGAGAGAAGACAAAATGCTGACACCTGAGCCGCAGTGCTTGAGGGGGTGCTTGGCACTGGTAGGAGCACCGTACTCATTAGTACTCACAACAGCAGTATTCCAGGGCTCCACTCCCAAGACTGTACAATAGGGAATATGCCTGCAATCCACAAAATGGAAGGGATAAGTGTGCTCTCGCTACGATTTCTAAGTCATTAATGACATCTCCATTCACAGTCACTAATCTCTGCTTTTTATTTCTAACCTCACAGATGAGCAGTTTTCGAACTGCTTTTTTAAATGGAGGGACTCTGTTCAAATGAAACCTTAAAGACAGATAAACACAGGGAAGAGGGACCCTCAGTGCTGAGTCTTGCGGGGTGGGGTGGGAAGAACACCCAGACTACTGAGAGCTCTGGGAAGCAGAGTTTGACAGGGAAAAGACATAGGGAGTACTGGGGAAAGTGAACTTTAGCAAAGACCTAAGGGAAATGGAGGGAGCTTTCTAGGTATTAGGGGCAAGCAAAAGTCCTGAGGCAGGAACATAGCTGATTTGTCAGAGGAAGAACAAGGTACCATTTGTGACTGGGACAAAGGAAGCCCAGGGGAGAGTGGTAGGACATGAGGTCAGAGAGGTAAAGGGGGTTTCGATTATGTATGGCCTTGTAGCAAAGCCTCTGAGCTGAGAACTTACTTTGAACAGGGTCTCTCTAGCTGCTGTGTTGAGAACAGGCTCTAGCAAAGCAGGTCTGAAGCAGCGACAAAAGAGTTAATCTATAGCAATAATCCAGGTGAGATATAATGGTGCTCTGGACAAGGTGGAAGCAGTAGAGAGAGTGGGAGGTAACCAACTCTAGGGACATTCTGAAGGTAGAGCCAACAGAGTTTGCTGATAGACTGAATGAGGGATGAAAGAGAAAGAAGAGAGTCAGGGATGACTGCAAAGTTTTTGGCCTAGACTACTAGAAGAAGGGAGCTGCTTTTACTGAAATGAGACAGGTTGTGTAAGAGTGGGTTTTGGAGAGAAAAAGCAGGAATTCAGTTTTGAGATATCTGTTAGATATCTAAAAGGAGATGTCAAGTAGGCACTCATATCAGAGTATGAGATTCAGAGAAGTCTAAGCTGGAGATAAAATTCGGAAGTCATTGGTGTATAGTTTTTGGTGTACAGATGATATTTAAAGTCATGAAACTCAGTGAAACACCAAGGAAATAGGGTTGATATGGAAGAACACAGGTTTGGGGAGTAAGCAGTGCTCCAATTTTTAGAAGTCAGAAAGATGATGAGGAACCAGCAAAAAGACAAAGAACTTCCAGTAAGGTGGGAGGAAATCCAGAGAATGCAGTGTTCTGGAAGCTAAGAAAGCATTTCAAAGAAAGCGGAAAAATCAACTGTGCAAAATGCTGCTGAAAGGTCAACTAAAAGACAAACCGAGAAATGATTCACTGGAGTTAGCAATGTGGAGGTTCTCGGTGGGGGGAACAGGCCTGATGAGCGTGGACTCAAGAGAGACTGGTGGAAAGGACCTGGACTCCGTGAGTTAGACAGCCGTAGAGAGGAGCCCATTTACAGGGGCTGCAGGGTCAAGAGAGTTAGTTCTTGTACCATAAGACACTGTATCTCTAGTATCTAGTACAGTGCCTGGCACAGAGGGATAACTCAATAAATATTTGTTGATTGAACTAAGTGAGGTCACTAGTCACTGAATCAGGAAAGAGTCTTAGTCCTAGAAGTTTAAAAGCTGACACAGTGAAATGTAAGGATTCTTGGTTCAATAAAAAGAACTGCCTTTATTCTCCTACTACGCCTGAAAACTCTTTAGTTTCGAAACTATGCCTTACATACCTAGAACAGATATTCTTAAATTTGAGAGGACTATCAACAGAGTTTGACAAACACCTGCTCTACAAGAAGACATATTTTCAATTCTGGATGGGTATAATCTGTCCAACTACCTCTTGCACCTGGGGCCCTGTGACCTTGTACCCAGGGTTACAACATCGATCCCAGCCCTCTTGCTATGTTATGACTCATTATGCACTGCAATGGAAGACTTTTGGTGGCTGATGAAGGACACTAACTTACAGGGGACTATGTGGCAAACCAATAATAATCACTCATACTTGCTTAGCGATTTATACTTTTCAAAGTGATTACACACACATCCTCTTTTTATAATCTTACAATAACTTTGTGAGACAAATATTTTTATTACTTTCATTTCACAAATGAGAAAACTCAGGGTCTGACACTTGCATAAAAACACACATCTCTTTCAATAAATGGTGCCGGGACAACTGGATATCCACACAAAAAAGAGTGGATTTAAGCCCTTACCTCACACACACACAAATTAATTCAAAATGGATCAAAGACTCAAATGTAAGAACTAAAACTATAAACTCTTAGAAGAAAACTTAGGGGTAAACTGACATGACCTTGGATTTAGCAATGGATTCTTAGATATGATACCAAAATTATAAGTAACAAAATAAAATATAAATTACACTTCATCAGAACTAAAACCTTTTGTGCAAAGGACACTATCAAGAAAGTGAAAAAGCCTACAGTATGGGAGAAAATATTTGCAAATCATATCTGACAAAGGTCAAGTATCCAGAATACATAAACAACTCTTAACAACTACTCAACAATGAAAAGACAAACAGCCCAATTAAAAAATAGGCAAAGGACTTGAATAGACATCTCTCCAAAGATATACAAATGGCCAAGCACATGAAAAGATGTGCAACATCATTAGTCATTAGGGAAATGCAAATCAAAACCACAATGAGATATCACCTCATGTCCATTACGATGGCTATAACCAAAAAAACCCCAGAATATGAAAGTGTTGACAAGAATGTGGAAAAACTGAAACTTTTGGACTTGGCTGGTGGAAATGTAAAATGGTGCAGATGCTGTGGAAAACAGTTTGGTGGTCCTCAAAAAGTTAAAGAATTACCATATGACCCAGCAATTCCACTCCTAGGTATATACACAAAAGAATTCAAACAGGTATTCAAGCAAAAACTTGTACACAAATGCTCTTGGCAGCACTACTCAGAATAGCCAAAAAGTGTAAACCACCTAAATGTCCATCAATTGATGAATGGATAAACAAAATGTTGAATATCCATAAAATGGAATTATTATTCAAAGAAAGGAATGAATATTATTCAAAGAAAGGAGCACATGCTAGAACATGAATGAACATTGTAAACATTATGCTAAATGAAAGAAGCCAGACGCAAAAAGTCACATATTGTGTGATTCCATTTACAGGAAATGTCCAGAATAGGCAACTCTAGAGAGACAGAACGCATACTGGTGGTTACCAGGGAATACGGGGTGGGAGGAATGGGGAGTGACTACCAAATGAGTACAAAGTTTCCTTTTGGGGTGATAGAAACGTTCTGGAATTAGATAGTGGTGATGATGCACAACTTTGTGAATGTACTGAGTCACTGAATTGTACACACTGGAATGTTTAATTTTATGTTGCGTGAATTTTAACTTAATAAAAAAAAGTCATACAGTTCACACTTGACAGATCAAAGCCTTGCACCAAAGAACTGACTCCAAGTCCTCTGCCCACTCAACCATCTTGTCTCCTCTACAAACCAAAGGAACTCTGGATCAGCTTGGCAATAAACTTTTCCCTCCATCTACCACCATCCAGGCATAGTACCTAATTATATTTGTGATGGTGGAATTCCTACAATTGCCCAAGTACATACAAGTTCCTAAACAAAATATTTTCTTATCATAGACTTCCAGTAAAACCTTCTCAGATCAAGGTCTGCTATTCATGTTACAAAGTCAGCTTTTATACAGAAGTTAATCATCATCCACCTAACTAATGAACCAATGGCAGCTATGAAAGCTAATCTCTTACAAGATGACACTACTGTTTGCAAAAATAGTATAGCAATGGGGCTTATGCCTACGACTAATAAATACCATTCTGACTAACAATCCTTGGCATTTTCCACCCCTATGGGTTTTGTACTGCTGGTAGATCACAACTCTTAAAAATATGAAGTGCAAAACTGACCTTTAAACCCTCTTATGCCAGGTTAAGCTTGCCAATGAGATAGGGATGGATAAGAGACAGACTGGTAATAGCCATCCGCATGATAACCCATTCCAGACAGTCACTCTAACCCAAGGTCTTCAGGATAACAGCATATACATAACCTTTTGGAAACCAAAGTTTGTTCAGCGCTCCCTTCTCTCTGAGCTTGATGAGGCCCTACTCCTCCAACTTATATCCATACCCTCTAACCACTATAATGATAAAAATTTCAAAGTATGAGAAATTTTACATGCATGCAACTGGAAAACCAAGCTATAATATCAAGTTAATGGGAAAAAATACAGCTGTAAAAACTACTCCTTGGAATCTGACAGCTAGATACATATTCCCTGACATGGCCAAGTATTTCATTTTCAATGTGCCAACAATCTGGTCTTTGTTTATCAGTGCAATGGGAGGATGATGTCAGGGTCACCGGAGCCCTGCTGGCCTTTAGGAGCTCAATGGCTTTCCAGATAAGAAAGAGACTAAGGGCCTAATCACCAACATCTGTGGGGGGTGGGCGGGGGAGGCGAGTCCTGATAAAGTACCTCTTCAGTGAAAAGCACAAAGTCTCCAAAACAAATGCATATAAGCAAAACCCCTCTGAAATGGGGGAGGGGGTAATTAGGCACCATTGAGCTACCTCGCTGAAAAGTTAGGAGAAGCACTTGGGTAACCAACAGACAGCACCCATGCCTCCCTCATCACCCCCTTTTTTGGGTAAACTTCTCAAAAGATTCTTCCAACAGTAACCACTTCCGATTCCTTGCTTTCTACCTACTTCAATCTGGTTTCTGCCTCTTCCAATCTAAAACAGTTCTTGCTGAGGTCAAAGACTCCATCTTGCTAAGCTCAACACATCATTTTCAATCTAGATCTTTGATGACTCCTCTCTTTTTTAAATACTTTCTTCCCTTGCCTTTTATTACACATCGTAAACTGGAATTAGATTCTAAAGCATCGAGGACAAAATCAAGAATAGTTAAATTCCTCTTGAAAATCCCTTAAATGGCTCATTAAGCATACCTGTTTTTTTGTGTACATAACTCTACATAGTAACGAGCAGCATATACGTATTACGTGTAAAACAAACAGTAAGTATACATGCAAAATAAAATTTGCTCTCTCTCATCTAATTAAAAACAGCTTCAAGTGTATGTGTTAAGTTTGCATACCTTAACTGCAAGCAAGTCTGCCATTCTACTGTACCACTATGGCCACTTCTCATCCCTTTCCTGGGGCTACCCTCCTTTACCGCCCCCCCAGGAAGATTAGCCCTGAGCTAACATCCGTGCCCATCTTCCTCTACTTTATATGTGGGACGCCTATCATAGCAGGACTTGCCAAGCAGTGCCATGTGCGCATCCGGGATCCAAACCGGCGATCCCCGGGCCGCTGAAGAGGAATGTTCGAACTTAACCACTGCGCCACCGGGCCAGCACCTACCCAACTTTGAAATGCTGGGCATGAGCCCTCTTTTCTTAATCTCTACCAATGGTTCCCAACTTCCACTGCTCAGTGGACTCACCCAAGGAGCTTTTAAAAATCCCAGGCTGCAATTCAGACCAAGTGAACAGAAACAGAAATTCCTGGGGTGGGCCTCAGCATCAGTATTTTTTAATGATCCAGTGTTTCCAATGTGCAGCAAAGACGAGCATCACTGTTCTATACTCTCTTCCTAGAGCAGGATGCCGGCAGAGTCAGAGAAGTAAACAAACAAAGCAGGCCAGGCATAAATTTTAGATAGTGGTGGGCTCCTTGATGAACTAAAAAGCAGCTGAGATTAGCTGTGACTTAGCTCCAATCAACTGTTGACATACGGGAAAGCCAGTTCAGTAGTGTTACGTCTTCTCATTTAAAAAAAAAAAATCCCCAAATCTGGATTTTCATGGGAAATCTTCAGATTTTAAATTATTGGCAACTAACACAAAATTAAACAACAGTAACAAAAACCACCGTATGGGACAAACAAAACACATGAAAGCAAGATTCAGCTGTGGGCTTCGGGTCTGCAACCTCTGCCCTGGGTAATTCCATCCACAGTCTTCAATTTACACCTAAATATCTGTGTCCCCAAATCAGCCCACTCCTCTGGGCTTTGGATTTGAATTACCAAATGCTTATATGACGTCTTCACTTCAAGGTCACACCAGTCCCAAAGTGAACTGTGATTTAAACCCACCTCAAAACTATTTATGCTTCCAGTGTTCTCTATCTCAGGTAACAACTCCAGCATTCACCTGGTCAGGCAAGCTAGTACCCTGGGAGTCATCCTATGCACTCATTTCTGCCTCTCACCGCCTGTACCATATCAATCCTCGAATCCCAACAATTGTGCCTCCTAAATATATCTCCTGTACCATCTACTTCTCTCCATCTTCTCTGCTACCACCTTGGTCCCAGCTATCATCTTTTCTCTTCAACCTTTCAACAGTGTATTAGCTGGCTCAGGTTACCATGATAAAATACTACAGAGGGTGGCTTAAGCAACAGCAATTTATTTTCTCACAGTTCTGGAGGGTAGAAGTCCCAGATCAATGGCCGGTAGGGAAGGTTTCTGGTGAGGACTCTCTTCCTGGCTTGCAGATAGCCACCTCCTCACTGTATGTTCACATGGCCTTTCCTCTCTCCTCTTCCTATAAGGCCACCAATTTTATCAGAGTAGGACCACCCCCCTTCCCATATGACCTCATTTAACCTTAATTACCTTCTAAAAACTCTATCTCCAGATGTAGTCATATTGGAGGTTAGGGCTTCAAAATATGAATTTTAGGGAGACACAAATCATTCAATACCATACGGTAACCTTATTTAGATCAACTGTCTCCTGCATTCACTCATTTCCTTCCAAACCATTCTCTCCAATATGACTAGAGTGATCTTTTACAAAGACAAATATTTACAAATATGTGTGTGTGTACATATTTGACCCAATAATTCCACTTCTAGGAATTTATCCTACAAATAT
Source organism: Equus asinus (assembly GCF_041296235.1). Taxonomy (NCBI): domain Eukaryota; kingdom Metazoa; phylum Chordata; class Mammalia; order Perissodactyla; family Equidae; genus Equus; species Equus asinus. The sequence continues at coordinate 82,807,775 of NC_091810.1, read as the reverse complement.
ATTCATACACATATGAACTGGCATATGTATATATGTATACGTATAGTACTGTGTGTTATAGTAAATTATTGGAAACAATTTAAATGCCCATCAACAGAGGAATGGTTAAATAATCTGTTGTGTATCCATACAATGGAATACTATACAGTCATTCAAAAGAATAAGGAAACTATATATTGAAATGGAAAGATTTCCAAGATGTTAAGAGAACAAAACAAGGAACAGAACAGTATGTACAGTATGTTACCATTCGTGTCAACAAGAGGAGGAAAGAATATGCATTTGCTTGAATGCTCACAGAAAATATCTAGAGTGACACACAAAACTAATAACAGTGGTCATCCCTTTGGAACGAGTGGGGAAAATGGTAGCTGGGGGAGGGAGTAGGACCCACTGCAGACATTCTGATTTAATGGGCCTGGAGGATGGCCCAGGTGCTAGTATTGTTTAAGTTCCTCTGGTGATTCTGATAAGCAGGCTAGATTGAGAACTGCTGCTCGAGATAGCCTTCACCTTATTTCCCAGCTTCATTTTCTATCATCCTACTCCTAGCACTCTCCATGCTCCAGCCACACTGGCCTCTGAGTTCCTAGAAAAGGTCCTGTTTCTTCTGCCTGAAATATTGTATCACTAAGCTTCATTTTGTAATTTTTATTTGTCCTTCAGAGTCCCCCTCAACTTAAAGGTCATTTCCCAAGGAAACTTTGCCTAGTTTCCAATCAGGTCCCCTTTCTAGGCACTCAGAGGACCCTGTACTTCTCCCAGAATTTATCACAACTGTAATGAGGAATTGTATAATGATACATGTATGCATCTGTCACTCTCTCTTTAGACTGTAATGTCCAGGAGTAGAGAGACTACATCAGTTGCTTTTACCACTGTATTTCCAGACTTAAATTAGCATCTAGCTGGCAAAGCGTGTCTTCCCTCAGATATTTGTTAAATAAATGAATGACTGCTCCAGCCCTCAAGCCTAGCACAGCAGAGAAAATCAACACATAAGCAAGTGAGGACCACGCCACTGATGTTAACTGTCACTGTGTTAAGGCAGCAGTCCCTTAAGAACAGTGATCTCAACTGGGGGGGATTTTGGCCCTCCTAGGGGACATGTGGCAATGTCTGGAGACATTTCTGATTGTCACAACTCTGTGGATTGTGTGACTGTTTTACTGTCATAACTGTGTGTGTGGGGGGGGGGCACTACTGGTATCTATTAAGTAGAGGTCAGAAATGCTGCTAAACATCCTATAACGCACAGGATAGCCCTCCCCAACAAAGAATTATTTGGCCCATAAGTTAACAGCACCACGGCTGAAAACCTCCAATTTAGAGGATGGTGATACCCAATAGGGTGATCAATTCTACTCCATGCCTTGGTGGGGTTTTCTTTTTGGTGGGGGGCAATGCTAAGAAAAGCTTCAGAGAGGAAGTAAAGCTTTAAGCTACGTGTTGAAAGGTGGCAGGGGCCATACCAGTGTCGACTATGTTGCTGGAGGTAATGAGGAGCCTCTGAAGAGTTTAAAAGCAAAGTTGCCCCCTTCAAGTCCCCCATACTCCAAAATTACTCATCTCCTTTATTCCCTTCTTGCTGAGACAAAACTTCCATTCTCTTAGAGCAGCTGGTTTCAGCTAAACATTAAGGCCAAATTAATTCAGACTAAGATAAAATCAGATAGCCCTTTCACTCTCCAGAATGCTAAGCTGTATTTTTAAATATGCAAATACTTATGAATACAAATAAATCTGCTTAATATTCAGGTTGTTAGTAGATAAAGCTATTTTTGAACTCAACAGCCAGGTTGGTCCTGATAAAGACTTCTCCAAAGCTATCTACTTTTAAAAAAACTTTAGTTTCCCCTGTCCTCAATTTCTGAGCTTCCAGATTTATAAAAGATCCAAATTTTTCCCACAAGTATCTCATGCTATAAGTTCTTCTGCCAGAGAGGATAGGAGAGCCATTTGGATGCAATAAATGTGAATAAATTGTATAAATTAGGAGTGGTCTATAGATTTTTAAAAGGCTTTCACTAAAAGTCATGGATACTACTGCAAGAAATGAAACTGAGATCGTTTTTAATGGTATTACCAAGAAAGAAAACAGGCTTTTACTACAACACCAGCCTGCTGCCTCCTGCGCTGGATGCACATGCTCTGACCTAGTATGGCAATTCTTAGGGTCTCAGCACTGGGTGCTCTGTTTACCAGAAACTGAGGTCTGGGACTAATGAAGAAGAAGAACAAAAAATGCCTGGCACCAAAGATCTGGGGGATGTTTTGTATGTAAATGATTTGAGGAGGAACACTTCCCCAGATTTTGGAAGGCACCACAAATCACTCTTTTTTGCTTACGTGTTAAGAACTTTTATTTCGCGTTTTCAGACCATTTCCTAATAAGAAAATACCGTATAATTTACAAACGGCAATTTATCCCCCCTTACATTTGCTGACCACTAAAACGGGATAAAATTTCCTTAAGGTTTACCAGAGTCGGAGGATTGGGAATAATGTGAGCACAACAGAGTTCACACGCAACAGCCACGCCAAGAACGGCCAGCTGGTTTCCATCGAGAGGTCCCCCAGGAGAACGCCCCTCGGAGGCGGCGGCTGGGGTCGGCGCGGGAGGGGACCCGCCGGGGCGGCCGCAGGGCAGCGGTGGCGCCGGCCCGGCCTCCGTTTACCTTTGTTCAGGTACTCCCGCTCCCAGCCCGGCCGGGCATCCCGCCCGAGGCCCCGCGCTGGTGACACATCCTTCTTTGGCCAAGTCGGGCCAAGGTTGGGCAGGGGGCGGGGAAGGAAAATAAAGCCTCAGCGCCTAACGACGTGACTCTCAGTTCTTCCAAAACGTTGGCATTTGTTTCCCTGCCAAGCTTTCCTGTTAACAAGTTCCCGAGGGCTGTGCGGGCGAACTGGCCTAGGAGCCTGAGGTGGGAGGGACCAGGCCGTCCCCCGCCTTCCCTCCCCTCTGGGCGCCCCCGGGGCCGCCGGTGTCCACACCTCCTGGGCAGCCAGGCCGGGGGCCCGCGGGGCGTGCAGAGGCGCCCGCAGCGCCTCGAACCCCGACTCCCACGGCTCTGCCAGCCCGGCCAGAGCTCCGCGGCCCCCCAGGCCCCTCCGGCCAGGCGGGTCCCCGCCCCCAGGCTCCGGCCCCGCCCGCCCGGGCCGCCGCGCGCCGCCCCCCGGCCTCGCCAGCGCCCGCGGGCCGGGCAGGGGGCGCGAGGGCTCCAGGCCGCGCGGCGGTCGTCTCCGCACCTACCTCAGCGCCCGCAGCTCCTCCTGTGGCGGCGGTCTCGTCTCGCGGACGGCACTCACCGCCAGGAGTCCCGGCGGCGCGGGATCTGGGGGTGCGAACCCAGCGCGTGAGGAGCGGAGGCCCGAGCGCGCCCCGCCCAGCCGCCCGCGCGCCCCCTCCTCCCGCTCGGCCCCACCCTCCGCCGCGGGTTCAGCGCCCCGCCCCAGCCCCGCCCGCCAGGCCCCGCCTCTCCCCGCCGGCCCCGCCCGCAAGGCTCCGCCCACCCCGCCGGCCCGAGGCCGGAAGGGGGCCGCCAGGGGCACCGCGAGAGCCGCTGCCGGTGCAGCGCCCTGTACTGCTGCTCCGCGGGGACGCGGTTCGTGGTGCTCGCTACTGTTTGACGGATGCGAGTCTCTCTCTCGGGTTTGTTATTATTGTGGTTATTATCTTTATTGTTGTCGTTATCGTCATTAGTTGTTTCACCCTCCTGGAGCAGACGGGATGGTTCAGTTGAGGGCGGAGGCTGCGGACGGGTAGCCCTCGCCGCTGACTGGACACCCGGGTCACTCCGACCCTCCCAGAGGCGGCACCTGCGCCACGTTTCCTTGTGAAGTAGTGGACAGGTTGTGTGAATTTTGAAGGAAGAGATATTTATTTTTAACTGTTACTGTTAAATATAACACAAATACGGAAAGCCATAAAAAACCAATGCACAACGAAGTGAATTATTCTGAGACATACACCTTTATAAACACTCCCCAGATTTAACGCCGTGTGAAATGGTCTGGCTTAAAACAAAACCTCATCAATAGCTGTAAGGATACAGTCTGGGAAGGGCCTCCTAAAGTTGCCCTCCTAGTAACTGCCACGGGAACTCAAAGGCCACCTGCCAATAATCATGTGCTCTCCAAGAACACATTTGTGAAATGGAAATTTCCCCGGAATTAGGACCCTCCAATTAAGAGTGTATTGGTAAATTCTTAATTGAAAAGAAAAATCAGTAAATATATACATATGTAAATAGCAATAAATAAGTCATCACGAGACTGAACAGCATGTAAGGAGCACCTAGGAGTCAGGGAATGAGAAGTGTATAAAGACTTAAACGTAGCCAGGGATCAGGTGGCCTCAGCATCTGTTTTGGGCGTATGGGCTGTCCTCCCTCTGTGTCACTAGCACCTAGTACAGCACCAGGCGTATAATAGGTGCACTGTGTGATTTATAGTGCAAAGAAAAAAAAATGTGTATGAAATCACCCAAAACAGGCTTTGACTACTGAACAATTTCATTCAAGGTCAATTTTTCCGATAGCTAAAATGATGTGCTTTGTGAGATGCCTTGATGCCTTGGAAAGAGGCCATTATACTTTAAATTTTATACTGCTTTCCAGTTTTAAAAAAGCCCTTTCACATGCATTACGGTCTTTTATTTGAGACTTAGAGCAGTCCTGTGAGAAAGGCAGGGCCGGACGGAGAGACTCCACAAAGGGCACGGTGCAATGCATACCTGTAAGAAGGGGAAGTACATGGTGAACTATAAAACAATTTCAGCACTGCTGACCCTGCCAATCCCTGCTGGCTTCCTGGCTTGTCTTGGCAGTTTTATTGCCTGTGTTTTTACATTAGGACTTCTTTGCCATACATTTATATAGAGAATGAAGTGAATTTATAAGGAACACAACACCTAACTGGAAATTTGATTCAATATCATGGAGGCAGCCTCTCTGTCATGAGCACCTTGATGAATTAGGGCTAGTGAGCTGCCAATTTGCCACTGTGTGTTGAACAACCTGGCTCTGTAGTTGGTGGTGGGAATATAAAGAATAGAAAATGAATAAGACACAATTTTTCCTCTCAAGAGTTTATGGCCCAATTAGGGAGAAAGACTTAGAAATAAATGAGTGTTTAATTTATTTGGATGGTAGAGGAACAGTCCTGAGCAGAATTAATTCTATTGGGTGTAGGGAGAGAGTAGGGCAAGTCTTCTCAGAGAAGAGAACATCTGATTTTTTAAAAACATATGGAAAAATATCAAATATTTCAAAACTAGAGAGAATAATATAATGAACTACTATGTACTCATTACTCAGTTTCAACAATTATTATTATTATATTAATTATAATATAATATATAATTATAATTAATTATATATCCCATGACCACTTTATTCAATCTGTACTCTCACTTTCTCTTTCCCTCGCAGGATTATTTTGAAGCAAATAACAAGCAGCATATTATTTCACCCATAAACCTTTCACTATGTATCTCAAAACAATATGATCTATTTTTAAAAACAACCACAAATTAATTAAAATATCTTTAAAAATTAACAATTTCTTAAGATCTAGTCAATGGTAAAATTTTCCCAATTTTGTTATAACTGTTTTATATAGTTTATTTCTTCAAGTCAGGATCCAAACAAGGTCCTTACATTATATTTGGTTAAAATCTCTTAAACTCTTTTCTTTCTTTGCACTTTATATGTTATATGTTGAAAAAATTGATTGTTTGTCTTGTGGAGTTTCCACATTCTGCATTTTGCTGATTGCATCCCTGTGATGTTATTTAACATGTTCCTCTACCCCTGTATTTCTCATAAAATGATGATAGAACTAGAGACTTGATCAGATTTAGGAAAATACACTTCATAATAAAGATAAAAGTCAATCAATCAAAAACAGACCCCCCAAACTGTCACAGATGTTAGAATTTGCAGACAAAGACATTAAAACAGTTGCTGTAACTGTATTCCAAATGTTCAAAAAGTGAAGCAGAGACATATAAAAAAAGACTCAAATGGTACTTCTTGAGATGAAGATTATAATGTCTGAATAAAATACATCGATATGATTAAGGGCAAATTAGACACTGCCAAAGAAAAGATTAGTGAACATGAAGTCACACCAGTAGAAATTAACCAAAATGAAACATACATAAGAAAAAAAGATTTAAAAAAATGAAAAGAACATTGATGACCTGCGGGACAATTTCAAGTAGCCTAGTGTGTGTAAATGGACTCTGCAAAGGACAGAAGTTGGGACAAAAAATATTTGAATAAATAGTGGCCCAAAATTTCCAAAATGGACAAAAACCATAAACTCACAGATCTAAGAAGTTCAACCCACCCTAAACACAAGAAACATAAAGAAAACCACATGAAGGCACATCATAATCAAATTGCTCAAAATCAGTAATAAAGAGAAAAATCTTAAAAGTAGCCAGAGAAAAAAGACATGTTATGTACAGAAGAACAGTGAAAGGAGGATAGTAGATCTCATGTTAGAAACAATACATGCAAGAAGAGAGTGGAGCAATATCTTTAAGGTACTAAAAAAAACCCCTGTCAATCTAGAATTCTATTCTCATCTGAAATATTTCTCAAAAATAAAGGTGAAATAAATACTTTTTCAGATATATAAAAGCTAAAAAAATTAGTCATAGCAGACCTGCACTACAGTAAATGCTAAAGGAAGTACTTCATATATAAGAAAAATGACACCAGGTGGAATTATGGATCTACAGAAAGAAAGGAAGAGCACAAAAATAGTAACTGCATGTATAAATATACAAAATCTTAGCATTATTATTAAAATCTCTTTTAAAGATAATTGACTATTTAATAAAAAATAATAACTATTAAATGTATGATTGCCAGATAAAATACAGGATGCCTGGTTAAATTTGAATTTCACATAAATAATTGTTACTTTTTTAGTATAAGATTCTCTAAATATTGTACAGAACATGCTTATTTTATAAAGTTATTCACTGTTTATCTGAAATTTAGATTTAACTGAGTGTCCTTTATTTTTATTTGATGGATCTGGCAACTGTAATTTTGAGGTTTATAACATAAATAAGTAAAATGTCTGACAAAAACAGCAAAAAGGGTAAGAGAGGAAATACAAATATGCTGCTATAAGTTTCTTATGCTCTATCTATACATGAAGTGGTATAATTTCACTTGAACATAGATTTTGATAAGTTAAAGGTTTATACTATAAACCCTAAAGCAGTTACTAAAATACCAAGATAATAATAAGCTAGTAAGGCAACAAAGGAGTTAAAATGTAAACGTAAAAAATTCAATTAATCTAAAAAATGATAGAAAAAGAGGAAAAAGCAATAAAGAAGAGATTGGAAATACAGAAAACAGTTCACAAGATGGTAGACTTAAACCAAACCATATCAATAATCACAGTAGATGTAAATGGATTAAACATCCCCAATGAAAAGGCAGAGACTGGATAAAAAAAAGAAGACACAACAATATGCTTCTTACAAGAAATGCACTTTAAATATATATAGACACAAATAGGTTAAAAGTAAAAGGATGGAAAAGTATTTACTACACAAACAGAAGAAAGCCAGACAAAAGAAAAGATTTCAGAGCAAAGAATATTACTGGGAGTAAAGAAGGTCATTTCATAATGATAAAGGGTCAATTCAATAAGAGTACATAATAGTTCTAAATGTTTATGCACTTAATAATTGAGTTTCAAAATACTTGAAGCAAACATAAATAGAAGCAAAGAGAAATAGACAAATCCACAATCATAGTTGTAGATTTCAATACCTTCCTTCCAGTAATTCATAGAACAAATTGACGGAAAATCAGCTGACATACAACACTTGAATAACACTATCAGGCAACTTTACCTAATTCATATTTGTAGGACACTCATCCAATGACAGAATTCACATACTTTTCAGATGCACGTGGAATATTTACCAAGATAGACCAGATTTTGTACTGTAAAACAAATCTCCATAAATTTAAAAGAATTCACGTCATACAAAGTATGCTCCCTGACCACAACAGTAACCAATAACATGTCTAGAATTTACTATATTCCCTCCTCCTCTTAACTCCCAAACCTGCTCCATCTCTCATGTTCCTTTCTCATGTTAGGTCGAGTTCCTATTATTTGCTCAGTCCCTTAAGCCAGAAATTCTTCCTCCTGCCCCATCATATCTCTTATAGAACAAATCTCCAAGTTCTCCTGACTTTTCTTTCAAGTTATTTCTCAAATCTGTTTGCTCCTCTGTGCCACTGTTACTGCTGCCTCAGTCATTAGTAGTTCAGGTCATCGCCATCTCTCTGTGTGGGCCTGCGCCAGCCACCTAACTGGTCCCTCTGCCTCCCATCTTGCCCCTTTAACTCTCCAAATATGGCTTAGGGTAGTAAACAGTCTGTCACATTCTTATAGTTTCTCAGCATCTGCTGAATAGCTTTCCTTTATTTGGGGAATGTCTACTGTTAGGAGTCCTAACTCCCAAGGTGGAAGCCAGAACTCACTTTCCCCGCTTCCTTTGCAGCTAGGGGAGAGCACGTGACCTAGGCTCTATCAGATGCTCCACACAAGATTTTAATTAAGAAGAGCACAATGTGAAGAAGCAGGACATCCACAACAGAGTAAAGTCTTTAGACATATGTGCAAAAGATTCCAGAGATATTGTTTTCTTGCAGGGGGAATGTGATTATTTTGGGAAATCTGAAGAGTTTGAAATTTGTGTTTGATTTTCTTGTTTTTCTTTATGTTTCTTCCTTCCTTCCTTCTTCTTTCTTTCTTTCCCTCTCTCTCTCTCTTCCTTCCTTCCTTGCTTCCTTCCATTCTCTCTCTTTCCTTCCTTCCTTCTTTAACAGCTTTATTGAGACATAATTTGCATACCATATAATTCACCTATTTAAAATGTAAAATTCACTTGATTTTTGGTATGTTCACAGACCTGTGCAATTGTCATCAAAATCAATTTTAGAACATGTTCATGAACCCCAAAAGAAACTCCATACCTGTTAAGCCACCGTCCGTTTTCACCCATCATTCCTCCCAGCCACAGGCAAGCACTGATCTGCTTTCTGTATTGATAAATATTCTGGACATTTCATATAAATAGAATCATATAACATATGGCTGTTGTATCTGGCTTCTTTCATATGTGTAGCATAATGTTTTCAAGATTCACTATGTTGTACTCATTCATGCATCATACTATATTCCTTTTTATTGCTGAATAATATTCTGTTGTATAGCCATACTGCAGTTCATTCATCCATTCATCTGCTCATAGCCATTTGGGTTGCTTCCAGTTTTTGGCTATTACAAATAAGGCTACTATGAGCATTCATGTATAAGTCTTTGTATAGACATATGTCTTCTGCTTAAAGGTTAAGGAGATGTTTTTTGTGAGAACCAGGATGTGGGAGAAGTTGATTCCTTCATTATTTCATCATTTAAGTTTTTAATGTATGAGGCAAGCTTTGTATACAGAAAGAAAAAAGAACCCAAAACACTTAGAGCTACTTTTATTTAATTAATATCAAGTTAATTAAAGTATCCAGTTTTTCTTAGGCTTTCAAACTTCACTTTAAATCTTGTAATTTTATTTATAAATGTAGTATTCTGTTATAACTTAAAATCAGCTTATAAATATGATACAGTTCCATAAACATTTATTATTAACTTGATTTAATTCTGAGATATTTCAAACTATGACTACAAATCTAATGTATTTGATTCTTTAAAGCACTTCAAACATTCAACAAGCAAGCTTACAAATCTAATCAACCAATATTTCTAAGCGCTTAAACTCTCTTTACAAACCTAATAACGTAAAAGTTATAGATTTAGTACCTCAGATTCTCTGAAAAATTTGAACACAGTTTACAATCAATTCAACTTTTACACATCTCAAATTAAATCCCAAATGTACTATCAAGTAAATTCTTTTAAACATTTCAAATTAAAGTTACGTCTAAATTCAACATTTCAAGTACTCCATCTGTCAAACAGAATACATCCAAATTGCCAAGATGATTAAAAAATAACTTGTTCTTGAACTGAACACTGTAACAGAAAGTGTTAAATCTTAGATCTGAGTCACTTCGTCACTTTTATTTGTGTAAAGTTGGCCAGGAGAAAAATTCAGCTCAAGTGAGGAATCACAAATAATACTTCATACATAGTTTAACATTTTAGGTTGAATGTTTAGAACTCATAAATGTTTAGTTTAGAACATAGAAATGTACATTAATTTGCTATATCCTTTCTTTGAGTCTGGTCTGTTAATTGGAGTTCGAAGACATCTTCATTGCATAAACCACTCTCATATTGTATCCTCTGTCGTTTCTAGTTTGGATTATGTTAAAATGGAGCAAAACTTTAAGCTACTTGCAAAGCAATGTAGATGAGGATTGATTTTAGATTTTTACATTTCCCTATAATCTTTTATTAAGGGTCTTCTCCACTTTTAGTTTAAGAACTCATTTTTAGGAAGTTGCCATTAGCTAGTCTTCCCAAAGCATTCATTCTAATTTTTATAGAAACAATAACTCTTCCTTTCTATGCTCATATTTCATGGGCTTATGTCATATTTAATTAATTTATGTTATTATAAATAAGAAGCACAACTAATATCTGTAGGTTTGGGAACACATGCAATGGTTCTCCATGTGTATTATGCTCAACTGGTGGGAGCAGAAAATGCCAATATACTAGAGAAGTACTCAGCTGTTAAGTGTCCTGTGTTCCAGTTGGTATATTTTACAGAAAGAATGAAGAATGTGGTTAATTTAGTAATTGAGCTAAGTGGAAGTTGGTTTAAAAAGCTTCTATCATTTTCATGTTTTTAAAAATTGACTTACAATTTACATAAAACAAACTCTACTCTTTTAAGTGTGCGGTCCTATGAGTTTTGACAAACACTTGCAGTTGTGTAACCCCCACTACCATGATCAAGATATAGAATATTTCTGTCACCCCTCGATATCACCTTGTGCTACTCCTTTGTAGTCAGTCTCTCCCTGCCTGCCCCTAGCCCCAGCTCCTGCCAACCACTGATCTCTGTATAATTCTCTGGAGATTCATCCAAGTTTTTGTGTGTATCATTAGTTTGTTCCTTTTTATTGCTGAGTAGTATCCCATGTTATGGATGTAACTCAGTTTATTTGACTATTCACCTGTTGAAGGACATCTAGGTTGTTTCCAGTTTGGGGCTATTATGAAAAAAAGCTACTAGGAACATTTGTGTACAGGTTTTCATGTGAACATAGTTTTCACTTATCTATGCGGCAATATATCATTATGGTTTATATTTTCATTTCCTTAGTAGCTAATGACATCGAACATCTTTTCATGTGCTTATTTACCATCCTTATATCCTTTTTGGTGAAATGTCTGTTATGCCTTTTGCCCATTTTCTAATTAGATTGTTTTTTCACTGTTGAGTTTGAGATTTCTTTATATATTCTAGATACTAGTCTTTTGTTGGCTTTGTGGTTTGCAAGTATTTTCTCTCAGTCTGTAGTAACTTGTCTTTTCACTCTCAACAGAGTTTTTTTTGCAGAGCAGAATTTTCTAATTTTGATGAGGTCCTATTTTTCCTTTTATGGATTGTGCTTTTGGTGTTAAGTCAAAGAACTATTTGCCTAGTCCTAGACCCTGAAGATTTTCTACTGTTTTTTTTTTTCCTAAAAGTTTTATGGTTTTACATTTTACGTCATATCCATGATTCATTTTGAGTTAATTTTTTTTGCCTATGCATGTCCAATTGCTACAGCACCATTTATTGAAATGATTATCCTTCCTCTACTGTCTAGCTTTTATGTGATTGTCAAAAATCAGTTGGGCATCCCAGTAGCAACCATAACACCTAGTGCCCACATTGTGATTTCTAATACCATTCTCCAGTAAAAGGAATAGGGCTCCTTAGAAAAATGATTGATTCTAGGTCTGGGGCAGGAAATATATAAGATGATCCTGGAGTATCTTGTAATATCAGAAAGTAAGAGAGTGATTAAAGAAAAACCAAAGACATATTGCTGCACGTATGTCAAAGGTGCACAGGACTCAACTTGAAGAACTCCCGATGGCCAAGTTGGAACAATTTGTGCCACAAAATAAGTAAAGTAGGATTGAATTATAGCTCAAAGTATAAAATAAATACCTATGAGTCCGTACTGAGCTAAATGATTGAATAATAAATAAATGGGAGAGAATAGACAAATCTCCAATACAGAAGAATTCCAAATAATTGATGCAGACACTCGGCCCTCGAGAGGAACATAACTCTCCACTCCTTAGGTGTGGGCTGTGCACAGTGACTTTCTTCCGAAGAGTACAGTCTGAAAATAGGGGAAAAGTAACTTTACAGTGGATAAATCTGACAAACACTACCTCAGCCAGCTGATTAAATTCAACATCAACAGTCAGAAATGATGCTGATAATATTTACTCTTAAAACGATGTGATAAAAACAGCACTTTATTTCTGTAATCTTCTTCTCAATAACCCATCACCCGAGTCTTACTATGAGGAGAACATCAGACAAATTCCAATAGAAGGGCAACCTACAAAATACATTACCAGTACTCCTCAAAGCTGTAAAGGTCATGAAAAACAAGGAAAGTCTGAGACATTGTCACAGCCAAGAGGAGCCTAAGGAGGCATGACATGAAAAACTAAGGAAATCTGAATACTCTATAACCAGTAGTTAATAATAATGTATCAATATTTGTTGCTTAATTGTAATAGATGTACCATACTAATGTAAGATGTTAATAATGAAGGAAACTGGGTACAGGGCATGTGGGAACGCTTTGTACTATCTGCTTAATTTTTCTGTAAATTGAAAACTGTTCTCAAAAATAAAGTCTATTTAAAATATCAGTTGGGCATATTTGTATGTCTCTAATTCTGGGTTCTCTACTCTGTTCCATTGATGCGTTTGGCTATTGCTCTGCCAATAACACACTGTCTTGATTACTGTGTGGTATTGTCAGAGGGATAGCTATCTAGTAGGTCTTAATAATTGGGTGTTTTTTGGCCCACTTTTAATTGAGTTGTTTTTTTTCTTATTACTGAGTTTTGAGAAAGTGCCAGTGTACTAGAGCAGCCCCAGTGCTCAGTTTGCCTTGGAACCAGTTGGTTGGTTTTACAGAAGGAATGGAGAATGTTAGTTAATTAACAATTTGGTTAAGTAAAAGTTGGCTATGAAAGCTTCTATTTTTTTTTTTTTTTTTGAGGAAGTTTAGCCCTGAGTTAACTACTGCCAATCCTCCTCTTTTTGCTGAGGAAGACTGGTGCTGAGCTAACATCCATGCCCATCTCCGTCTACCTTTATACTTGGGATGCCTACCACAGCATGCCTTGCCGAGTGATGCCATGTCCGCACCCGGGATCTGAACCAGTGGACCCCAGGCCGCCGAGAAGCAGAATGTGTGAACTTAGCCACTGTGCCACTGGGCCGACCCCCAAAAGCTTCTATCATTTTTACTTCTAGATTCCTTCCCAGGGTTGAAAGGATGCTTACTCAACTGAATTGACATCAGTTACTTCGAGAAGATGTAGGACGACTGTATATTTACAGATTTGGCTTATCTCTTGGAGGTTAGGACACTGGACACAGGATCTAGATTCACCTTCCAGAATGGTTCCTTCTGAACCACACTTGGACAAGCTAGATCCCTTCTTATACAGTTGGGATTTTCACCAAGGGGATCCCTAAGCCCATGCGCATTTAACTTGTTTCATAACCTAGTGATTTGCATAGTCCCAGTCACACCTAGCGTTATACCTTTACTCCTGTTCCCTTTTGGTCCCCCAAACCTCTTCCAAACACTTTTGGATTTAGGTTGCTGGGATTCTGCACCTCCCGACTAGTCTGCGTCTGCCTAATGAAGGAGTGCTTAGCCTTATTTCCCCCGACAGACCCCTCTGGCAGTCTGATGAAGCCTCTGGGTCTCTTAGAAATATGTCCTAAAATCTATTTTATAAAATACAAAGGATCACAAAGGAAACCAATTATCGAAATACAGTTATCAAAATATTAAAATGAATGTGTAGTATATATATGCTTCTTTATTAACAGATTAAATATCAAGATCTAGTGACATTTAATTACTATCGTAATTTCAAAGTAGTGATGAGCAAAAATGGTATTTCGAGATACTTGCGACAACCATAAAGTTAATTGAAAATATCTGTGAATTCTACTAGCAGCAAGGTCATCAGTACTACACACAGCTGTGGTTTATGGCCTCCATTCATAATTGAAGGAGAAGCTAGATTTTCAGTTATGGGTTAGTGAAAATAAAGATGCAATTTGTTTTCTCCACCTGAGTTCATGGCTGAATGGAATCCCTTTTCTGTTCTGTGAGATTCTTCACCCTTTTCACATTTTACTTTTTCACTTGTTTCATCTGCTACCATTTTCTGTTCATTTTTTTAATTCCTCTGGGGTGAGTTTTAGAAGGAGATTGAGGGGAGTGAGGGATACTGTGAGTTCAGACTTGACTCCTGCAAGGGGTGCTGGTCACTTTGCCTCCCACCTTTCTGTTACTCCCACAGGCAATGCTCTGCCTCCCAGAGCCCAGCCAGCTGTTGGTGAAAACCAGCCCTAGTCACAGAGGGCTTGGACTGTGTATTGGTTTCCCTCTGTGCTTTGTGGATTTATCTGCAAGATCTACCCATGGCTAGCTGTTCTTTCCTTATCATCTTGAAACTTATCATATTGGAAAAGTAGGCAGGCCCTTGGGAAAGTGTGAGAATTCAGATTGTTTCCCAGTTCCAACTTCTATAGGTCCTAGAAGGCAAAATAAAACCACACATTTAAATACTACTGATAAAGCAGAATATTGAAGACTTTGCGATGGAAAATGAGTGCTCGAGGATATAAGCAATATATTGCCAGTATTGTGAAGCTAAACAATGAAGGCAATTATTTTATTAAAGTGGGGACAACTGTTTAGCCTCTGCAACATTCTTCTCTCTTCAGTACCAATGCCTGGAGACAGGCAGTACACTGGGACTCTCAGTGGTGAGAACAAGATGTGTTTTCTGCCTTCGGTGACACTGCTGTTTTTACAGTGCTTTTCTTGCTGTGGGACTCTCGTTGATTTCTGCCCTAGAGGTCGAGGGCAGAGATGTTCCAGTTCTCTCGCCGAGTTCCCAGGGGACTGGGAGTGGACTGGATTCTGGCCAGGGCCATTTATTCTTGAAGAAATTAGAAACCAGTGGAATATTGCTCTGCTTATTCATAAGGAGTAAGAAATAAACTAGCATGTAACAGGGAAAGGAAGTTTATCTCCATCTAGACAAACTTTTATATTTATAGGTCTATAGAGTTGGTAAAAATGAAGGCCAGGAGAGCATAAATGTCTGGTAGTAAAATACAAGACAGAGAGAGAGAGCAAGAGAAAGAAACCTATAGGACAAGTTTCTATCCAACAAAGGTTGTTTTCATGTAGAATTAGGATTCTTCGCCTTTGTTTTCTCTCACAGTTCTTTTTCTTTAAAATTAATAAATTTTAAAATATATAAAGCATACAGAAAAGTAGAGTCCATTGTGTAATAACCATCCATGTACCCACCACACAGATAGGACAAACAATGCAGATACCTTAAGAGGAAGAGAAGTTCTGAGGAGCCAATGAAGATGCTCGAAAGAGAAAGGGTCCCTGTTAACCATGTTCCTGGCCCAGAGACTGTGAAGCCACCTAGCCAGGTAAGAACTGGGCTATCCCTTTCCTCTTCTCACCACCAAGCCCCTGCCATTTTGGGAGAGAACAAAACAGCAGGTAGTAAGTAAGTGAGGCGGACAGGTGGGGAGAGCAGAGAGCAGAAGGCCCTATTTTCCACTCCTACTGCAGGCTCCTGTGCCCCGGCTGGTGGAGGGGAGATTTACTACCAAGTGAAGTTGTGAGTTTTGATTTTTTCAGGGGATTATGCATTCTAATTGCTAAACTGAGGCTGTGTTTGTGATTTAAAATGGCTGCGGGACTTGTCCATTATTTAGGAGTGAACAGAGAAGCCATGGGACTCACAGAGTTTTCCTTCAGGAGCAAGGAAGGTGACTTCCACTGAATAACAGTTTAAAAGAAACAGTGGGAGGCAAAGCCAAGTGGAGTTTGACTGCCAGGAATCACGCTTGTTCCACATACCACATGGAAAGCGCTCAACCAAATCTACGATGCCATCAATACTAAGGCAAACTATAATTTTAGATCTAAGAAGTAAAAAAATTGCTATCTTTGATAAGTCAAAATGGGGGCAAAAATCAATGATGAGCAAAATAGCAAATTTTAAATAAAGACAGGATCAGTATTACCAATTTTTCCTTTTGCCTCAAACGTCAATATGTCTCAGCATGCACTGTCACTAACCCTTATTTAAAATTCTGATATTTTGTTCATCATGGTTTTTCTGCATTAATTTTGGTTTTTTAAAAATATTCATTAAAATATATTTCTCTTGATTTTTGAGTTTTTTTGCTGCCCAATTAAATTTTTAATCGGAGGCAAGTGCCTCACTTACCCACATCACCCAGTTCCTTTTGGGGACAGAGATGGGGACAGGAGAAAAAAAGAAGAGGGGAAGAAAGAAAGACGCTTTTGCTTATTTTGTTGCCCATGTAATTGCAAATGGGAGAAATAGTTTCATATATTTCCCAAACAGGGATCTCTTTAAAGTTCTTGCTGGAAAATATCAGAGATGGTATAATTGACAGACTCAGATAACATTGAAGAGAGGAATTCTCATCTTCTTAGGAAGACTCCAATTTATTGCCAGGATGACTAAAGTCCACAATAACCAGCTAAATTGGTGTTTTCAAGGCTGTTGATATTAAAGTATGAAGCAAAATGCTTGTTATGTTTGTTTTCTCACTCCTGCCATTTAAAGAAATTCCCTCTAGTACCAATGAAAGTATAAAAGGAGATTTATGATGCTTGTGTGTACTGATAATATCTGGTATACAGCGCTCTACCATTTTTATCATCTCACTTAATTCTCGCAGTATTTCTCATTCACTTCTCAAAATTACCACCGGGGATAGGCAGGGACCGTATTGCCCTATTTTATGGACAAGGCATCAGCCTCATTTTTCAGACAAGGCTGACCCAAGTCCTATGATGAACTGCTGCAGGAAGGGAACCAGAACCCTGATCTTTCTACTTCAAGGACAGTCCCTTGCCTGTCCCTTGTGTGCCACTGAAGACATGTGGAAAGACACTTTAAGTGCTGTGTTTGAGGGATTGCAGCTATAATCGGAGCTGGTTAGCAGCTGATCTCCCTGAGGCTATATCCAGTCTCCTAATGCTGTTTCATATTAAACAGGTTTGCGAGTGAGTCACTTGCCTGGCACAAACCAGCAAAGTGATTGCTTCAGCCTTGCTTGGAAACTCGAAGTCCTCCCTCTGCCTGGGAGTAGCAAACTCAATGCAAACCTCAGCTATAATATTGCAGCCGCTCTGGGGCTGACTTTGTGGTTTGCTTATACAATTTCAGGCTTCATTTAGCATGCACCCGTTTTCCCCTTCCACGTTTGCGTGATTTGGTACTGAGTTCTCTTATGCTAACACCTCAGTCTGCACACATTTTCCTTTGTTTAGGTGCTGTTGGAGTAGAAAAGAAGGCACACCCTGCCCAAGGAGCTCTTAGTCAGAAAAGGAAAGGAAGCTGCCATTAGCCCAAGTGGGCTGCTGCCTGACGCCCAGGTGAGACTTAGAGGTGAATTTTGATCAGTTCAAGGAGGGAATTTGGATTTTCTGCTTCTTCTTGTCCAGGACTGAGGCATAGGTTGCTTTTGGTAATTCAGCTGGGAGCTAAAAAGTCCCCTCGGAAGCTCTACTGGCCTTACTGCTGAGAGAGCACCTCGCTGTCCTTGAGCTAGAAGTGAATCAGGTGACCTGTCCCTCATTTGCCACCTCCATGCCCTGAGTAGATGTGTGACGCAGCACTTGCAGTGTTTTACTGCATTATTTTATGTTAGATATCTGTTCTCTCTATTTGACTCTGAGTGCCTTGAGGGCAGGAACCATGTATTATTTTGTAATCCCCTAAACACTGGGCCACCTTGTGAGCGGTTTTATCATGGTATGGCATCCAAGTTCATAAAGTCTCCAAGAGACCATGGGCAGAAAATGCAATAGCACGCACCCATACACACAAACACTCCCCCACTTCCCCAGCTACTCTGGCCTTCACTGATCTGTCTCCCCAGGGCCGCTCATTGACCCACCTGCTCCCAATTTTCTCACCACCTCAATCCAGCCTCACTCATTTGTTGTCTCTCTCTTTTTCCCTATCTCTGTATTCCCCTCTTCTCATCTTCCCTCTCCTCCAGATCCCTGCCCTCTATTCCTCCAGTCATCTCTGGCTCAATTCTTTATTATATGGTCTCCTTTGACTTCTTTCAATCTTCCTTTTCACCCATTCTCCCAACCAGCACAACAGAGCTCCAGAAGTAGATATATGAGCTCCTCAAAGGGGCTGGCAGTGTTGATAGAAGGGAAGGAGGAGGCCACGAATATATCTGGTAATATTTTTGTCCTTGTCATATTTATCTTTGTTTCCTCAGCATCTGGCTCTGCAGTTAGCACATGTTAGGTTTTCAGTAAATGATCCATAAATGAATGAAATGTTATTAGCCTTTACCGTAATGTACCATCAAAGCAGTTCGTAAGTGCCCCCCTTTCAAAAAAAAGACTGGCAGATCAATAGTTTTTGTCCCACAAATCAGTGGGATTTGGCCATAACTTTTTGGCTTTTTAATCCTCCGGGCAGAGGAGCCAGGCTCCCTGTGGCCATCCTCCATCAGGAGGAGGCTCATTCCTCCCAAGCTCTCTTGTGCCTGCGTGCCTGGGTCACTGGCTCTAAGGTGGTGTGTGGGGGTAGAAAGCTGTCCTTGTATCTCAGCCAGCTGGATGAGGCCTTCTTCATGTCTTGATCTTGCCAGCCCTGTTTCCTGAGGCTGGGCCCGTGCTCCCATCTGCCCAGTGCCTCTCACTCAGTTGACTCCAATTCTTTGAGTAGGCTTTTCCTGTGGCCCCTCAATACCTGGCCTGTAACTGGGCTGTGTGTGTTGCCTTCGGCTCAGGATTTTGTCTTTTGTCGTTTGATCTGCTGCTGGTACCATCTTTTTCCCCCATCTCTGGCTTTTTTGCCCTACATTCCTATTCCTTTTTATGATCTCCTACCAACCATTTTGTTGGATGCAAACTTTGACAGTCATCCTTTTATAAGATTCTGGTCTCAATTCTAGAGAGCCATGGCTTACAGGAGAGAAGGAAGAGGAAAATGGTACCTGCCACCTGAACAGCAAAGCACACTTGTCTTGGCAAGGACTCCTTTCAGAAATTTGATTTGAAGGTTAGTATTAATACATTTTGGCAAGAATATTGGATATATGTGACTTTTTGTAGTTTGACATTAAGATATATTTCTACCTTATGATAAGAGAAGACGAGTGATGTAAGATGAATGGAGAGTTAGGTTGAAAAGGAGATAATTCTCTGAAGACTATGACGATTCTTTAAAAAGACAAGGCATCAGGATAATGCTAAAAGGAGAAACATTTGTTGGATAATAAAGTTTTAAATTGTTCTTGGATAGGATTGTCTAAGTTCTGCTACTCCAACACTGCTCAAAATCCAACTGAAAGGTGATGTTAGCAGCTTCGGTTCTCTCTAAATCCAAGCAGAGTTTACCTATAGGCATCTGATGTGCTTCTGTTCAGATTTATTACTCACCAAATATTAAATAGAGCTTGTTAGAAAATCTTAAGATTATAATGTCAACACTAGTAGAAGTGTTATTTTATTAATATTTATTTTATATAGAACACTGTTCATTGTTCTTAGTGTTTCCTTTATAGATGAGCTTGCCTATTCTCAGGTGTTTCTATTGCTGAATGGATAAAAAAAAGATGGCAGTAAAATACTGGTTTAATGGGTAGCACATAAGGCCTAAGTAGGTAAGACAGTGAAGGCAGATGGGAGATAGATTAGAATAAAATAGAGAGACCCACAGGTTAGCACTATAAATGAAGTCAAAGAGTAGTTGTTTTTCTTTGATTTCCTTAAAAGAGAGCTCTGGGAAATGGACTGGTAATGGTTTTTGGTGGGGTATTAGAGTTTAAGTTGGCAGAGTTGAAACATCTCTGGGTAGTGATCACATTCAGGGTGAAGCCACAGGAGTGACTGGTGAAGTGGGGAGGAGGTGGAGGTCACCTGTAACCTTTGCAGGACTTGGGGAAGAGAGTTAGACTGAGGTCCAGTGAATGTGGAGTGAGTGACCAAGACATGGATAAATGACAATGACGATCACAATTAAGAGTAGAGCGTGTTTATAACTGAATGAAGAATAAGTGTTTGGATATGGTAATATGGAGCCAGAAGAATAAGTACGTCTCTTTTCCTGAGTAGCCATGGGGTGTGTGATGAAGAATGGAAGAATAAACATCCTCACTCCCAGGTGTCTGAAGGAAAGGCAGTGTCCTTTAACAAGGGTCATGTTTCAGTTAAGGCAGGAGGAGAAAGCAGCCTAATGGGATAATCTTACATTGTGAAGAATAGAGTTTGCCAATGGATGGTGGCTCCAGAGGGCCAGCAGAAAGGGTTAGGTTGTGGCAGAGGGAAAAGTAAGAGAATGAGCCAAGGGGAGGATGGAAGTGATGGTAACAGAAAAAGATAGGCCTTTAGCAGGACTAGCATTCAGGGTGGAGGCAAAGCATGCCAGCGGTGGAGAGGTAGAAATAGCAGAATTAACTAGTCTGGAGGGTCTCTTTGGGCCTCTGGCATAAGGGGTTTCTAAGCCCATGCAGAAAGGGTGCCAGGTGGTATCTCAGGCTAAGTGTTGCCCATCCTTATGGTCTAGTCAGCAACGAGAGGCCTCTGCCCAGGGCTCCAAAGGGATGCAACATGGCTGTAAGGTTGTTTTGCTCTTAGCATGAGCCAGCCTCAAGTAAGGAGGATAGAATTGTTAGGCCTGAATCGAAAGGAAGACAATTATACATGCTCCCAGGCCTTCTGGGGAAGTGTATCTAGTCATGTATCCTGATAAATTATCTGAACCCTGAACCTCTCCTTATGTCAGTGACATGCCCTCATCCTTGGTGTCCCCTTGGAAGCACTGGGCGTCAGCCATAGAATCCTCAGGTTTAGGAGAGAGAGGAAATCAGCACCTAAAATCCTTGGCCAGCCTAACTTGTGATCATAAATTAAAGCTGCTCGCAAGATTCTTAATCATGACAGCAGTGGGTCTTCCCAACACTGCTTCCCATTGCCAGGGTGACCACACCTCACCCAACCCTGTACTGGGCAGGAGGCCAGTTGTTGGGGATTTAGATATGAAGCTTGGAACTTGGTCCAAGAAGTAAAAACTGTAAAGTCAGGTTTTGGGAAAACTGTGATTAAATCAAGACAGGAAAAGTAGCAAGATAAATGAAAAGCTGAATCAGTGAGTGGCTGATCTAATTTTTATGTAACTCAGATGTCAGCTGGAGTCATTCTGCCTCTTAGTATCTGTTAGGATTGGCTCAAGCCCCATCCTGGGGTAAGTGTAGTGTCCTCCTCAGGTTTATGCACAGCCCGTGGGCTGACAGTTTTCATGGTCCCTCTTGCTCTAATTCCCCACTTTGGTTGAGTTCTTGTCTAGCCCAAAGTGGACCTAATCACAGGATCTAGCTCCTTCTCCTTGGCTTCTTCCTGAAGCACTACTTGCAGCAGTTAGCAGCATGTTATAGAACTTCTGCTGGGCGAGTTACAGAGCAGCACTAGACAGTGGATGACTTCGAGTTAAGATCGGATAGCTCTGTTCTTAAAAATCCCCTTTGCCATTTCTGCCAACTGCCAGACTCCAGACTCCCACCATCTTGCCTAACTCTTTCTCCTTCTCTCCTCTCTCCTTCTTCTCTCCTTCACTCTCTCCAAGTTCCTTTTAATTTTTTAAGCAGAAAAGTTTATCTGCCTCTTTGTTAACCCCTGTCCCAGAGCGCACCTTCCACTCCCACCTAGCTTTTCAGGATATTTTCCTAAACAAGATAGTTCATTTTCTAAGAGAAATTCTGGAGCAAGCTGGATAGAAGATTTTCCTTACCTCTCTATATTTATTGCTCCTGTCAAAAGACGGCTGGGTCCCAGAGTCTGTAATGGGGCTTAACCTCCAGGTACATTTTAAATGGTTCCAGAAACAAAGGGCAGAGGAGGGGGAGTACTGAATAGACAGCTTTGGGCTGTCTTGGTGACCTTCCCAACCCGGTGCTTGGTTCTTACATATTCTCGACATTGTGGCCTCCTGAGCGACTTCTCTTACCAGAATGCCCTCGACTACCTGTATGCTTACTCTTGGAAAATGTGACAGCTTGTACTTCATTCATTCTCTTTCAGGTAACAGACTAGTCCTCCCTCAGCTCGCTCTCTCTGAACTCCTAGCTCAAAGATGTCTTCCTCCCTTCTCTCTAGCAGGAGGACAGACACAAAGCAGCTCTTTGTTTAGAACTTGAAAACTCAGTGTCTCTTTTCACCTAATTAGAAGGAAGTATTTTTCCATTCACTTCATTTTCTTACTGGAATTTGCTAACTGGAGCTGAGTAGCTTAGTTTGCATACAAGGTTTATTCATTAATTAACAGCCTCCAGGCCGGGTTAGCTTTATCAGGATTTAATATCTAACTTAGCACTGGCTAAACCAGAAAGAGTGCTTGAAATTGCTGGCAGCTTTTACTATAATGGGAAAGGACCTCTAAGGTGGTATAGCAGCTCTCTTTTCTCTGCTGCAAGCTATTCTGAAGACTAAGACCCTCCAAGGAGCGTAATCTGAAACATTTGGGGATCCTTGACAGAGATCAGTGATGGCCACCATTTTGCCAGTTGCTTGTAACGATAAAGTGAGATAAATGCCTTAGTTTTCTAAGAGACAGAAAATAGTCATAGAGTTTTTTAAAAGTTATTTTTCCCAATAAGTGCTTTTTATTTTCTACTCAAGAAAGCTCTAAGTAATTGCTAGCTATTGCCTTGCTGCTTCTTCCATCTTCTATTATCTGATTGTAATGGGCAGAATTTTGGCCCTAAGACTTTTGCTCCCTGATATTATTCCTGTGGTTATATTCTATTAATTGGCAAAAGAGACTTTGCAGATATAATTAAGGTTACTAATCTATTGACTTTGAAATAAGGATATTACCTGAGCAGGTCCAATGTAATTATGTGAGCCCTTAAAGGCTGAAGGTGGAAGTGGAAAGCAGAGACATTCCAAGCATGAGAAGGATTTAGTGTACTGTTACTGGATCTGAGATAGAGGAGCCATGTGCAAAGACCAGAGAGAGGCCTTTTGGAGATAAGGGCAGCCCCCAGCTGACAATCAGCAAGGAAGCAGAAACCTCAGTCCTACAACAGCAAGGAACTAAATTCTGCCCACCACCTGAATGAGCTTGGAAGTGGATTTTTCCAAGAAAGAAAGGGAGGGAGAAAGAAAGAAAGAAGGAAGGAAGGAAGGAAGAAATTCCTTTCTTCCATTCTAGAAAGTAATGTGGCCCTGCTGACGCCTTGACTTGGGCCTTGTGAGACCCTAAGTGGAGAACCTGGTTGAGTTACTCTATACGTGGACTTCTGATCTACAGAAACTGTGAGACAATAAATATGTATTGGTTTAACCTTCAAAATTTGTGGTAATTTTTTACAGTAATAGAAAATGATTATGTGGGGTTTCTGTCTTTTGTTCAACAGATGTGAGCAGTGGAGATCCTCCTCACCAAGCAAGGCTCTTCATGGCAAGCCTCTGTGGGCAAACTTGGTCACTGTGTTCAAAGGGGTGAATTAGCTTGGCCTTTTGTTTTATAATCTAGATCTGTGCAGTCTAATATGGTAGTCACTGGCCACAGATGGCTTAAATTGAAATTTAAATGAATTGAAATTAAATCAAATTTAAAATTCAGTTCCTCATTTGTATTAGCTACATTTTAAGTGTTCAACACCCATATGTGGCTAATGGCTACCAAATTCAAAGGCACAGCTACAGAACATTTCCTTTATTGCAGAAACTTCCAGTAGATGGTTCTGGTCTAGATGGTAAACAGTGATGACATTTAGTTGCAATTGTTCTTTTTCTCATTTGGGGCACCGAGAGGTAGGATTCCTCTACTCTCCAGTAGAATTATTACAAAGCAGAAATCATGCAAATTTCTCCCAACTGCAGCAAGAAATGTATGAATTTTGTGGAAACTTTCATGTCTGTACTTTCTTCCCTTGTTATTTGCATAAATTACGTCCTGGGGATAGAGAGCCCTGGACTTGCAGCAGAATGCTCTAGGAATATCAGTGACAGGGTATCAACCTCACTTTTTTTTGCAGATGGAGGGTTACCATGTGATAAATGACCAAGAAGTCTCCTGGCCCAGACTGTAGGATTTTCCAAGGGTCTCCTTCTACAGTAAGACAAAGGTAGCTGCTGGGGCAGGCTAATAATTTCACCCCCCTCCCCCAAAGCAAACAAACCCTAACAGTCTATAGCAGTTCGACTTGCCTCTTTATGTTGGTTTTCAATGCCCAAAGGTGACATTAACCCAGAAGAGGAAAAAGAGGCTGAATCATCTAGACTCAGGATCAGATTTCTGCCTCAGGCTCAGACAACAAAAGTTGAGACATAAGACTCCCTGACCAAACTCACATATAACTGGTGATCATGGACTAAAGCTTGCAGGTGATGCAATGGGAGAGGTTTGACACAGGCCAAGGGAAAGAGCCTGGCTTTGGGGTTAGAAGACCTGAGTCTGAATCCTGCATCCCTATTTCTGCATTACCCTGAGCTAGTTAATGAACCTTTGTGAGCCTCACTTTTTTCATCTGTGACACAGATGAAACAACTGGAGAATAAGAATCTCTGGTTCTTGGGGTTGTTGTGAGGATTAAAGGAGAGAATTGCACAGATTGTCTAAGCTCAAGGAACATTAGCTAATGTTACTTATACAGCGTCAGCCCCGGATTATATCAGGAAAGACCATCCATCCAACACACTGGCCAGTCACATGTGTGGTTTTGTTTCCATTCCCACCTCAATCCCCACTCCTATGGTCATACCCTCAACATTGTCATTTCACCAATTGCACTCCCCACAAAAATGGTACAATTTCAAATGTCTCACTCCCTCTCCTCCACACAATACATACCTCTGAACATCTGATTCCCTGTGATTCTTGAATATCACCGATAGCTGCAATCCATTATTTCACGAGAAAGTAGAAGCAACCAGAAAAGAACTTCCACAAGCTCCTACCACCACATCTATCCACCTTCTGGCATCTGTGCACATAGAGTCTATCTTCTCTCCTGCTATGATAGGTGAACTGTTTGCACTTCTATCTAATGTCAGTCTCACCACCTCTGCACTGGATCCAGCCCCTCTTCCCTACTCTAGAACTTCACTCCTACAATTGCTCTTCTCTCCTGCATCATTAATTTTTTCCCTTTTCACTGGATCATTTCCATTGCATCAAATATACTATAATATTTCCCATACATAGAAATCCTTCCTAGACCCATGTCCTCCTTCAACTGCTACCTCTTTTCCCTGCTTTCCTATATTGTGTCTTTCAGTGGTGTTTTCTCATCTCCCTGAATTCTAAATGTTGGAGTGTCTCAGAACTCCACTCTTCTTTGTCTACACTCACCCCCAGGGGATCCACATAAGTCCATGACTTTAAACACCTTCCATATACTGCCAAATTTATGTGCCCTGCCTGGATCTCTCCCATGAACCATAGACTCTTATATCTAACTGCCTACTCAGTATCTCCACTGGGTATCCAATAGGCATCTTAAGATGTTCCAAAATGAACGATTGATTTTCAGCCCCTAACCCCCAAATCTACTCCTCCCATAGATCTCCTTGACTCAATAAATGGAACTCCATTCTTCCATAAATGCATGCTAAAAATCTTAGTATTACCTTTATCCCTCTTGTTCTCTTACAGACCTCAGCTAGTCCATCAGAGAGCAAAGGGAGATCAAGAGTCCTGAGAGGCTATTTCATTTAGGCCAGAGAAAAGTCCTGACTCACCAAAGATTACTCCCCTCTAGTGACCAGAATTATTACATAACCTAGGTGTAGTCACCCTTAATTCAGCAAATATATTTGGAGCATTTCCATGTTCTGGGCAATATTCTAGGTACTAGGGATATAGAAATGGGCAAAAACAGGTAAAATTTCATGGAGCTTACTTTCTGCTGGGGTGAGACAGGAAACTTGTCAGATGGTTAAAGAAAAATATTTTGGGGGTAAGGGGACAGAAATTGCAGGAAGGATGCTGTTTTAGATAGAGTGGTCATAAGAGCTTCTGCAAGAGATGACAGTGAAGCATAGACATTTAAGCATTGAGTCATGCAGATATCTGGGAATAAATTATTCAAGCAGAAGGGGAATGTGCAGAGGTCCTGAGGCAAAAACATTCTTGGGGTATCCCAGGAGCAGAATGAAAGCGTGTGTAGCTAGAATGGAGTCAGTGAGGTGGGCAGTGGTAGGAAATGAGATCAGAGAGAGAGCTGGGGTGAGACCATGTAGGTCTTACTGCCCAAGAAAGGGATTTGGGATTTTATTCTAACAGGTAGGAAGCCAATAGAGGGTTTTGCGCAGAGGTACGTCTTGAGCTGACATATTTTAAAAGGATCAGCCTGACAGCTTGGTGAAGAGCGGACTGTAGCTAGGAGAGAGTGGAAACTGGGAGACCAGTCAGGGGGCCGAGTCCATTAATCTAGGTGCGGGAAGATGGTGCCTGAATTAGATGGTTCCTGTGGAGGTGGCAGGAAGTACTGGATTTAGAATTCATTTTGAAGGTAGGGCTGACAAGTTTTCCTGAGCACATGGTAGGGGCACAATTTATATTTGCTGAGTGAATAGATACCCAGAGTATTCTGGGGTGAGGCAGGACTTTCCCTGGCCTGGATGAAATATCCCTGTCATTCACTGCCCCTTTGTTCTCTTTCCATGCTGACTTGCAGCCATCTGATGACTCATAATTTGTTCCACGTCCCTTGACTCTAAGGAGGGGTGTCCTGAACATTGAACACTAGGATATTGTCACTAGAAAATATCTACAACTCTAACTTAGTAAATTGGGATTCTGGGTTATTGTAATTCTCTTGCCATTTTTCCTCTATCTGACCATTTCTCTTTATGCTAATAAAGTTGAGCTCCAAATCTGGAAACTTGAGGCCCAAATTCTGGGCCCACATGGTCCTTTCACACTGTTGGCCCATTCTGGACCATTAATTGGACTCCTTTTTGAGAAATTTTTCTCATTTTAATAATACATGCTTCTTATTACTCTTCAAATTCATATTGTAAAATTTCTAATATGTGGAATTAATATAATTGGGTAGGAACCCAGTTATCACTGTCAGAAGATTTATAGAGTTCTTCTTTACTTCCAAGTCCTTTTCTTCAATTCCAAGAGCAGCAAGAATGCTTACCAGGGCCAGGACAAGGGTGAGGCAAGTGAGCTGCCTAGGGTGCAACATTTATGGAAGCATTCACTCTCAGGGCCGTGGAAGTACAGGGTGGGCACCTGACAATGACTGCCTCCTGAACTTTGTGCTCTGGCCACCTTGATTGCTTCACCCTAGTCCTGGCCCTGCTGCCTACAGGGAAGCATTTTCGTTTATTAACCAGGCAACTGTAGCATCAAGAGCAGGACCAGTTCCCCACTGTTTGGCCATGACTGTGCAACAGAAAGCTGCTCTCAGAGAAAGCAAATGGCATGGAGAGGAGCCATGTTCTGGGATGCTCTGCCAATTTAGAAATTAAAAGCAGTGGGAAAATGGTGATGAAAGTTATGGAGTTTTGTTTATAATAAACTCAACAAGCCACTGGCATTCCATTTGTTGAGGGCTACCTGGGTCTAGTAATCATATCTATAGCATTTCTATCTTGTTTGCAATTCCTCAGATATAGCTTTTAAAAAACATTTGTTCTCCTCCATATGCCTTCTTTTTATATATTACAAAAATTAACAGAACAGATAATGGCTGCAGTGTAAATGCTTTGGACAATCAGGTAAGAGCTTATTTTTAAGGTTGGATTAACAATTTCCATTTTAACAATGCGCTCAAATTGACTGAGTGATTCTAAATTAGCTCTTTAGTTCTTACCCTTAACCACTGATAAATGCCACTATTAATTTCAATTATTTAAAGGCAACATTAATATGTGTGAAACAAGAACAGCGATAAAGACAGAAAGGAATAAATTACTTGCTGCAAGACAGAATGACATTTTGACTGGCACAGAGATTTTTTTCTTTCATACACTTTGTGCTTTGACATTTCATTTAGCACAAATATTTCACAAATTCTTGACCTAATCTGATGTACAGTTGTTTAGCAATTGCTAACATTGAAACGTTTTAACCTCAAGCTCACTGGATTCCAAATGTTACCTTTTCCCGTCAATCAGGATTGGATGACCTCCAAAAAACAGTCCAGGCAAAAGTCTATGTACCTAGGGGGTTAAGTGTATTCGGCTAGAATGGAGAAAGAACAGCTTGAAGTAGGAGTTGGGGGAGGGATGGGAGAGGAGGTATCATTTAGAGCAATTGTGGGGTGAAAAGAGGGCTGAAGACAGATCCCTAGGAAACCCCAACGTCTTGCAAGAGACAACAACCCCAAACATAAAACATCTAGAAATAAACCTAACAAGAAATATGACACATGTTACAAGAACATAAAACTTAGAAGAGATTTATATAATTGAGAAATATATTATCTTCCTAAAAGGGAAGACTGTGTTGGGTAAAAATGTCACTTCTCAAATTACTTTTTTGGTTTAATTTGACTGTCTCTGGGCCTCACTGCCTGTGGATATTGGAAAGAGGTCACATTTATGTTTATACTCAGATTTTGCTGTCTCCTTGGCTTCTATTGACATCTGCTTCGCAGCCTTTACTCAAGAAGAAGGCAACTCGCAATGATCTCCTCTGATCTCCTTTTTAAAGAGCTGTATCAGTTAGAAATGCTTTCAGCTGCAAGTAATAAAGCACCTCCACTAACAGTGGTTTAAATAATAAAGATGTTTAATTACCTCCCATCATTAATCCAGAGGTAGGCAGTACCAGGTGTGATGCATTGGCTTATTCAACAAAATCATCAAGGACCTAGACTTTTTCTATGTTTCCACTCTTGCCAACCTGGAAAAATTGCTTTTGTCCTTAGGCTGCTGCCTTGTGGATGCAAGTCACAAGAATCACAGCTCCAAGCATAATGTCCACCCTGACCATGTTCAAGGAAGGAAGAAAGGGCAGAGATAAAAGGGCTTTCTTCTCATAAGGCTGTGTCTTTTTTATCAGGCAAGACAGTTTTTTTCTAGAACCACTCTTAGCAGACTCCCCTAAAATCTCATTGGCCAAAGCTGGGTCACGTTGCCCATCTCTAGATCAATCACTGGCCAAGTGGGACTGCAACTGCCATGATGGGCTTTGACAAAACATGGTTCACCCATGGGTCCTGGGAACATGGCTTCCAGAACAAACTGGGGTTCCATTAGCCATGAAGAAGGGGACATGGCTGTTGGATAGGTAACCAATAGCATTTGCCCAAAGATGCGATACCCACAGGCATTTTCTTTTTCTGCTTTATCTCCCCAAATTCCCCTGGTACATAGTTGTATATCTTAGTTGCAGGTCCTTCCAGTTGTGGCATGTGGGATGCTGCCTCAGCGTGGTCTGATGAGCAGTGCCATGTCCTTGACTAGGATCTGAACCAGTGAAACCCTGGGGTGCCACAGTGGAACTTGCGAACTTAACCACTCGGCCATGGGGCCAGCCCCCATACCTGCAGGCATTTGAGAGAGGCTCCTCACAAGACCACTGCTCTGCTGGCTGCTCCAGACTCTTCTTTGATCTGCAAGGCACAGACACTCTTCCTTATGGTTGCTCCCGGTCCTCAGAGCGTCAAAGCTATCTGGCTGCCTGCAGCAAAGAGGGACAGAGTGGCCTTCTCAGGTGTGCACTGCGTTGCCTGGATCCCACAGCAACACTCCTTGTGACCAGTCTTGCACAGATACTCACGGAAACAGCTCCTGCAGCTCCTGCCTCTGATCCCTCTTCCATGGAAACTTTGTGGCACACCCTGCTGGTGGGCTCACTCATCACCCATTCTCATCTCCCTTCTCCCACTTCCACTCTAGAGGCTGGAAGCTAAACATCATTTCATAGCCTCCCTTGCAGGGAAAAGTAGTCATGTGTGTGACAGTTTTGGGTAACGCTATGTAAGCAGAAATTTGATAGAGGTTTCTGAAAGAACCTTGCTTTCCTTGTAAAGCCCTCAGCTTCAGCTTGATCACCACACTTAAATTTAATATGATTCTTGTCAAAGTATTCAAGGGAATTTTTAGTGGGGATTTTTACTAATTTTATTATTTATAAATTTATTATTTATTTATAATTTATATATTAATCAGATTATATTTATAATTTATCAATACTTTTAATTAATTTAAATAATTTATTAATGGGACAGCAAAATTATTCTAAAGTTTACGTGGAAAAATACACAAATGAGAATAGCTAGAATATTAGCTTAGTTAGGGAAGGGATTACATAAAAAGTAATTTCCTTTTCATTTCTTCCAGTGCTTTCATGTTTTGCAGGGACTTCCTAATGTTGAAATCCGTTAAATATTTATCTTATTTTTTCCTGGTTTCGTTTTTTATATTAAAAGAATTTTGTATCAAAAATCACCATAAGCAAACTTATGAGGCAAACAACAAACTGGGAAAAGCCTCCCTGTTTCAGTATGGTGATGTAGAAGCATGATATCAGGGGTGAGGATGAGAGCCAGCATTGCTGGATTATGGGAACTCCTTTATACCACAAGCTGGTATTATTATCCTCATATATTATTATTGTTATTATCTCCATTTTGTCAATGAAGAAATTAAGATTTAGGTAACTTGCCTAAGATCAAGTGGGATGGACTGAAATCCAAATCCAGGTGTTTCTGATGATAAAAAGCCAAAGTCTGTGCTCTTTCTATTACACCCCACTGCTGATGAAATCTTAGCTGAGAAAGGTTAACTTTTCAGGTGAATTAGAAATAGTCAGAGGAGTGGGGCGGAAGAGCATGGTTTGAGAGATACAGAGGGCAGAAGAGGTATATATTAAAGGGGAAAGATGGAAATGAAAGTTGTTTACACACAGAGTCCTAGATCCTCGAATCTAGGATCGTTGGGAATGGGCAAGTAGGAAGGATGGACCCAAAATATGTGTTGCCTGCAACCTGGACTGAATTCTTAGTCCCATATAGCCAAGGCAGTGTAAGGTGGAAAGTGCTTTTACATCCAACAGATCTTTGTTGACCCCCTTTCATTACTTACTAACCACATGTCAAAATGAGGATAAAACGGAATCCTTAAGTAATCCAACCACAGCCTCCATCAAATTGCAATTTTCTTTCCTCCGAGGATACAGAGGTTGGGGCTCTTGCTCCTGGTGTTCTGATTCATGCCAGACTGCACTCCCAGACACCAATGGTATAGTCCTAGGGCAACATTTAAGGATGTAGGTATAGCAGTGAAACTTTTTTGTTGCCAACGAGAATGCAAGAAGTACAATTTTATCCTGGTTGCAAGTATCCACCCAAACATCATGCATTAAATACTCCACATTCTTTTTCCTGGCTTGACATTGTGTACAGATTGCACAATTGCACCCACAGCCAACCAGAGAATAGTATTTTTTATAGGTGTATTATATTTAAACAGGAGTGGCCATTGTTTATTGACATAATAATTAAATAAAACAAATAAAAACTACTACTCTCACCATGGATAATTTCTATCAGTACTATTTATATGGCTGAATAATAAAATCCATGATGGAATAGTTCTATTTAAAACTAATGTTGCTCGATTTATGGCCTGCTTTTCAAAATCTTAACTTCAATCACTTTCTTAACACAATTATAGGCAAAAATAATTTGAATCAATTAAATTTGAAAATGAAAAATTCAATTTATGAAAGGTTACAAAGCGCAGTAAAATGAGGCAAATTTCTAGGTACAGATCAGGTAGCACATGGAAATCGACTTACATTGTTTGCAAAGAAATTCTTAATACAAATAATATGATAATGAAGCACCAGCTTGTCAAACTGATCAACAGACAGAACTGAAGATTATCACAATAATGTGTTGCATAAGTAAAAGTGACTGATATGAGAATTTATATAATTTATCCTCTTCTTATATTTAATAATGAATGAGAACACACTCGATTAAAAATGGCTATATTCTTTTCCTAATTTACTGTATTTGCTTATTATTTTACAATCGCTCTGAGCTATTGCTTTGATGTCTGTAAAAGCTATAATTTTGCTGCAAACCTTGAAACTAATTTAGAAACAATTTGATGTCCAATTTTTCAGTAAACAAAGAAACAAGCAGGTAAAACGAATCATAATGCCTTGGTATGAACATATTTAAAAAATGTGTGTGGGTAGGAAAAACATTCTTGCTTCAGATGATTCTTAAATATTTGGTACTTTATTTATATATGAGGCACACATCTCAAGGCAGTCCTGGTACATAAGTAGGTGCTTAGAAAATGTTGGTTGGATAAATGATTAACACACTTTACCAAACAAATAAGTGCTCATCACCACGTCATAGACACACTCTCTAAAAATTATGGAATTTTAAAGCTTAAAAAAGTGTTCTAGGGGCTGGCCTGGTGGCGCAGTGGTTAAGTGCACACATTCCCCTTCGGAGGCCCGGGGTTTGCCGGTTCGGATCCCGGGTGCGGACATGGCACAGCCATGCTGTGGTAGGCGTCCCACATATAAAGTAGAGGAAGATGGGCAGGGACATGCGCTCAGGGCCAGTCTTCCTCAGCAAAAAGAGGAGAATTGGCAGCCAATGTTAGCTCAGGGCTAATCTTCCTCAAAAAAAAAAAAGTATTCTAATGGTATGTGGCATATTTACTGGAGAGGGGAGAGCACAAAGTCCTGAGATAAATGTTACTTCCCATCTGTTGTTTGTTGCACAGCATGTCAATTTTAACTATCTTTTCCAGACCCCCTTTCATTTCTGCACCTGTGAACTTAAACTCAAATATTATTAGAAAGGTTCCCTCCTTGTCCTAGGGAAGCTTCGTTTTCACTTCTTATTTTAGGAAAAATCTCTTTTGGATTAGAGGCACTTGTACAGTTTTCTCCGGCTTTTCAAAACTTCTTGTAAAACTTCTTTCTTTGTGGACCCCCAGACCTGAAAGAACACTATACTAAACTCCGCTTTCATTTTCCAGTTTGTTCTACTGCTTTTTAGTGGGTCATAACATTTTGGTTTCCTGCATTCATTTTAAATCTCTCTAAAATCTGCATAATTTTGTCTCATTCCTCATTCCAAACGTTTAGTGAATATCCAGTTGATCCAATTGCTTGTTTATGTTATTAGAGTTAAAAAGGACTTCGTTTAGTTTACTAGCCACATTGGCCTGACAGGTGCTCTTGTTTGAGGACATAGAAGACATCACTCCTGCAGGGAGTGTCATCAGGGACCGCCAGGCAAAACCGGCACCAGGTGGCTGGGGTAGGGATGGAGTACAATGAGCAAGGCCTAGAGCACCTGGGGATTCAGTCATGAAGAGCTTACACCAATTGCTTGAATAGAATTGACTCCAGACTTTTATTTTTTTGATGGGGAGGGTGGGTCCCATTTATGGAGTACTGGGCTTCTGCCTCTCAGCTTCTCTCTTTCTGAGGGCCTTGGGAACATCTATATAAGTGCCAGACAGCGCAGTTCTGCTCTGCCCAGCCTCCACGTACTGGATGCTAGATTGTCCATCTATCTCCCCTTCCCCCTTCCCAACACACCCACTCTTACTTAGGCACCCATCTCTCCTCCACCAGTCCACCACAGCCTACTGCTCAAGGGAAGCTGATCCTCTCTCAGTTTCAGGTCTGGACCTGATTGGTCTAATAGGACTGATCCTTTTTGTCAGAGACCTGGTAACGAATGGGCATGAGATCCAATTTGAGCCAATGAGGTGTAAGGAGAGGTTTGCTAGGACATCTAGGGAAGGACTTGAATTTCCAGGAGAGCTCCTGGCAGCAGCCAGCTTTCTCTCCCTATAGCTGTTGTTATATACAGTAGTGAGGTCAGACGGGGCTGCAGCCCTCTCGCCGCTAGCCTGAAGAGGAAGCCAAAGCATAGAGGAGGGCATTGCTGGAAGGTAGAGGAAGCGAATGCATCTTACTTTTTAATCCATGATTTGGGAAGGCAGTCTTTGTCCTTTCCCTGCCTCCCTTCCTTCTACGAAGAGGGACTTTTAAAAAAAGTGGTAGGAAAATATATACAACATACAATTTTACCATTTTAACTCTTTTAAGTCTATAACTCAGTGGCATTAAGTCCATTTGCTTGTTGAACAACCCTCACCACTACCCGTCTCCAGAACCTTTTCATCATCCTGAACTGAAACCCTAGTACCTATTAAACATGAAGAGGGACTTTTAGTTAGGCTGGATTCCAGGGTGTAGACTTGGCCCTTGTTCTTAGAGGAAGAGGTCACAGCGTGCTTGAATGTCATACACATAGAAGCAGCTTTCTCTCTGCTTTTTCCTTCCACTCACACAGCAGGAGGGATGAGCTGTGTTAAGGCCTGCCTCCATGGGGGAGGCCTGGACATCTTGGTCCCTCCACTTCTACTTCTATGAGAAAGTACTGAGAGAGGGCTGGTAGTTGGTTAGACAAAAAATTTTTTTTAAATCATTTGTTGTTTATTTGAAATTAAAATTTGATTGGTAATCCTATGTTTTTATTTGCTAAATCTGGCATGACTAGGTGAGGAGAATGCAACCCACTGGATTTGGTGACTGGAGGCCTTGTAGGACCCCTGACAACAGCAGTGGACACCAGTGTTTGGCAATAAGGATTGAGCAAGAAGCTGGCTATCTCAGCAAAGATTAGCACAGAGAGAGGATTGTGGGCCCGACTGACACTTCATTTCCTCATTCCTATGGCCAGGATGGAACATAAACTACACCTCACGCCCCGTTCCCCACCTGAACTTACATTGTGGGTGGGGGAGGAGAACAGAGAGAGAATCCTAAACTGGTTGAGTATTAACCCAGAAGGACCTGAGAGAAAAAATTGGAAAGTGACTGAGTTACTCTGTATTGGCAGGATGAAGCAGAAAAGAGAACTGAAGAACTAAGTTCAGCTATAGTGTAATGAAGTTACATTTTCCGCACCTGAGTCTGTGAGGGAAAATGTGTACCCACTACAGATGAAAAATGGGACTGATGAAATTGTCTTCAAGATCCTTTCTGTGTTGACAATTCCATGGCAATAGAGATGAGGCTTGAAGCTCTTGAAGGAAGAGACACAGTTAGGCCAAGGCGGGAGCATTTCAAAAACCTCTATTGAGTGCCTGGTTACAGGAGACCCGGCAAATGGGTCTGGGTGGAAAGAGGTCCAAGAAAATCAAGACCATTGCGTGTGTAAGCTGTCCCTGTGTGTTTTGAGTTTGTTGCTTCTTAAAAATTTAAATTTGGGAACTTGCTAGAGTTAATTATTATTACTAGTGAGAGTCAGCTGATTTACTCTGAGTAAGCTGATTTATAAGCTGCTTTCTTAAGGGAACTAGGAATAGGCTGTTTAGGGAACTAACTGGTGAACAAACGCATTTTTACAGGGAGAGCCACAAAGGATTCTCTCGACCCAGGAAGTCTGAAAGCTGAGAATTGTTACAGAGTGCACCATACTTTAGCTTCCTGCCTAAGTGAGCAATACGTGCTGCAAGCACAGTGGGTTCTCCTGCTTGCAGAGAGGGTGAAAACCTTGATCCGGGGCTCCCCCACCCTACAGAGGAGAAAGGGTGCCTAGAATGGTGGGGAAGACACACACCAGGCAGGAAGCCAGAAAGAAAGCCTTTCTAAGAGAGGAGGGGGGGTAAGCCAATTTCAAGAAGCTTGAGGGGAAAACTGATCCAGTGGAGGGGCTGGTGGAGGAGAAACATCTCTACCTGGAGCCAAGGAGGCAGCTTTGTGCTCCTGCCGAGCAGAGCCCCACGCTTGTCAACAGCAGAGAGCTCAGCCACAGCCAGTGCTGGCAGGAGCAGGAGCAAGCAAGGCTGTTCCTGCCCGGTGAGGAAGAAGTGAGTCATGGAGGCTGGTGACCAACTCCCTTCAGGGGAACCCCATGGGCTGACACAGGGAGCGAGAGTGAGTTGTCTTGCTGGAGCATGTGGGCAAGCAGGATGCGGCCAATGCTCACCAGTATATATCAGTGCTATTGATCAATACTCACACCTTTAGATTTATACATGAAGGAGTGAGTGCTGGAGGTAGAGGAACCCTGCCATAGATATCTTTGTTGGCGTTGAAGGCCCTTATAAAATACACGGAAGGCTAAGAGTAGAGATGGGCAGAGGACATAAACATGTCACCCTCCATTTTAAAGGTTGCCACTTGTGAAGAATAATGTGGAACGAAAATTGAAACATTGGCTACTCCCGGTGTTAACTAGCAGGCTTCAGTTTTCTAGATGGTAGCTTTTGATACCAGCACCTCTGGCAGAGATTACTCAGTGCTTTGCACTAAATCTGGGAAGGCCTGTTTGACAGGAAACACCTACCTAATTGAGAGATTCCACCCCAAACTGGAAGGAGTGGGGAGAAATTGGTCTAATAAAACCACAAAACCAAGCATCATGGAGGATAATCACTATAGCACAAAGGAACGTGAAATCAGGGAGATTTTCAGGTGGAAGCAGCCAGGAAATGGGTTAGAAGCAGTGTCCGTAGGCTCCAAGATCTATTCAGTATGGTGCAGAATCTGGGAAACAAACAAAGTGTATTTAACATTTTTACACAGTGAGGTAAACATAATCCCGTAGGGATGGGGTGCGATGCAACCAATGGCTGGCCCAGGCCTGTCATCCTTGTAAGAAGAGTGTTGGGAAGGCTGAAGCTCAGAACAAGCCAAAGCTTGTGGGGGAAAAAAGGCTAAAGACAAGTAAAAGTTTTTTTTAAAAAAAACTGTTTGGAGCAAGAGGAATATGGAGGGTGCCAGCTTGCTGTTTGGGAAATTTAGTGTGCCGTTTGCATTGGTAAAGACCAAGGGAGAATACACTGGCTGAGTGTTGCTTCTGTCTCCTCCAACAAGAGAATGCTTTTCAAGCTCCACAGAGCCCAAAAATACCCAGAGGAGAAGAGATAGGGGAAGTGATCCAGGCTGCAAATACTTACCTGTCAGGGATGTGCTTGCTGAAAAATTGTTGTTAATTAACTTGGTGCACAAAATGAAGAAGGGCGAGGAGATAAAAGAGAGCTTTAGACAAAGAGATTTGAGTACTTATTTTAGAAGATCCCCTTTATGTGGACTATCCTCTCCCAGCACTCCGGGGAGTATGTGACAAACTTAACGGGCTGGCCTTGCCCGCCCACCTGCAAACCCTCTTAAAGTCAGGTTACACAGACAAGGTATAACAGAGTTAAACCTGCAGATTACAGATCACAGTCAAAAGCCCTGCCAACTTTCCATTCTTGAAGGTAGGTGCACAGAGCAGAAAAGGTGGGAGAGCAATAGGAGGTCCTCTGGTCCTGGGGGCAGGGGAGGGAGGCACCATGTCATTTTCTGCTAAGCTGACACCTGTTCACAGCAGTTGACTTAATCACTAATCTCTTAAAATAACAGCTTGTTCCCTAAGCATTCTGGGTTCCTAGTAAAAAAGGCTCTTCAATGGTTTCTTTTAAAGAGCCATACCTAGTCATAGTATGAAATTAGGGAAAATATTTCGGAAAAGAATAGAGAATTTAAAAATTCAACTTTGACCTCATCGTCTAGAAATTGCCTTTGTTAAAATTTTCTTCTATAGTGTTTATTTTTTTCCTCTGATAACAGTAGGGCATACATAGGATTAAAATTCAGACTATAGAGAAAAATTTAAAGAATAAAATAAAAACTGCCTGGAATTCCACCACTGGTCATATTATGGTATTTTTCCTTCCAGTCTTTTTTCTCTGCACACATACACACATATACATACCTATTGATAAATTTTTAATAAAATATGAATCATATTTGCAGTTTTGTAGTCTATTTTTTGCACCTAAAATTATGTTCTGAACATTTTCTTTATCATTAAATGCTGTTCGAGAACATGATTGTAATTGGCCATCTGCTATTTTACTACGCCATGGTTCATCTAACCATTGCTTGGCTTGTTTCCAATTCTTCACCATTTGAAAACAGTGTCATTATAAACATCCTTGTATGAAAATCTTCACTTTGGATCAATATCTAAAGGTTGAATTTCTAGGTCAAAGACCAAGGACATTTTTGAGGCTTTCAATACACAATGCTACCTTGACCTCCAGGAACGTTGTGCCACTTCACACCCCTGCCCCTCCTCCCTGCCTCCCTGGCGATGGGCAAGTGAGAGCCCATTTCTTGTCAACTTCTATTAGATTTGTAGTTTCTGTCTGATGCTTTAAGGCATCCCTGCTTTGTGCAATCCCATAGCACCACTGCCATCTTGTGTTCTCCCTCTGTGGCTTTTCTAGAGAGAAAGGATGTTCTGGTGCTTGGAATAGTTGAAATGTTCTCCCTATGTTCCTCCAAAGACCTTTGCTGCTCCATGCTATTTTCATGTTTGCTCTAAGGTGATATGAATTTCCCTCAGTTTGACCAGCTGGGTAGCTCCTATTTGTCCTTCTGGACTCAGCTCAGAGCTTGTCTCCACCGCAAAGCTTCTTCTGACACTCCAGGCTGGTTTAGGAGCCTCTTCTTTGTCCTCTGCTCAGTCCTTCCCCTGTCAAAGCACTTGTCACATTGTGCTGTGTGCTCAGCTGTCTCCTCTCCGGATGTGAGCTCTCTGAGGGGAGGGATGTGTCTTTTTTTTCACTGTTATCTTCAGTGCCTGACGCTGTACCTGGCAGATGTGAATGTTCAATAGATGCTGAATAAATGCTTACTTTATTAAATAAAGTCCTTGAAGGTTCATCTCTATTTCCATACCCTGTCTTCCATCTCATTCCCCCTAAATATGTACTGAGAGTTTTTCTGATTATATAAGGATCTAACAGTTCTATTTATTTATTTTCTCTTATTTTTCTAGATTTATTGAGATATAATTGACGTGTAATATGCGTAAGTTTAAGGTGTACAATGTGATGATTTGATACATGTATGTATTGTGAAATGGTTACTACAATAAGGTTAGTTAACACATCTATCACCTCACACAGTTATGTTTTTATTTTGTGGTGAGAACTTTTAAGATCTACTCTCTTAGCACCTTTCAAGAACATAATCCAGTATTATAAACTACAGTCACCAGGCTTTACATTAGATCCCCAGTGCTTACTTATCTTATAAATCTTGTAACTGGAAGTTTGTACACTTTAACTAATATCTTCTCATTTCTCCCACCCCCCAGCCCTGGCAACCCTGTTTCTACAAGGTTCTCATGTTTCTACAAGATTGCCTTTTTTAGATTCCACATATAAGTGAGATTACACAGTATTTGTCTTTTTCTTATGACTTATTTCACTTAGCACAATGTCCTCAAGGTTCATCCATGTTGATGCAAATGGCAGGATTTCTTTCTTTTTTATGACTGAATAATACTCCATTGTATATACATACATAGTTTCTTTATCCAGTCGTTCATCAATGGACTATTACATTGTTTCCATGTCTCAGGTAGTGTAAATAATTCTGCAATGAACTTGGGAGTGCAGATATCTCTTTAAGATAATGATTTCATTTCCTTCAGATACGTACTCAGAAGTGGGATTACTGGATCATATGGAAGTTCTATTTGTAATTTTTTAGGGAACCTCTATACTGTTTTCCATAGTGGCTGCACCAATTTACATTCTTACCAACAGTGCACAAGTGTTCCCTTTTCTCCACACCCTCTCCAACATTTGTTATTTCTTGTTTTTTGATGATAGTCTAACAGGTGTGTGGTGATATCTTATTGTGGTTTTGATTATTGTGGATTGATGATTAGTGATGTTTACTACCTTTTCATTTTCCTTTTGGCCATCTGTATGTCTTCTTTGGAAAAATTTCCATTCAGGTCCTTTGCTCATTTTTAAAGTGGATTATTTGGTTTTTTTTGGCTGAGTTATATAAGTTCATTATATATTTTGGGTATTAGCTGCTTATTAGACATTGATTTGCAAATATTTTCTCCAATTCTGTAGGTTGCCTTTTCATTTTGTTGATTGACCATTTCTTTTGCTATGCAGAAGATTTTTAGTTTGATATAGTCCCACTTGTTGATTTTTGCTTTTATTGCTTGTCCTTTATGTGTCATATCCAAAAAACTGTTGCCAAAAACAATGTCAATGAGTTTTGTCCCTATGTTTTCTTCTAAGGGTTTTATGATTTCAGGTCTTGCATTTAAGCCTTTAATCCATTTTGAGTTACTTTTTGTCAGTGGAGTAAGATAGGAGTCTAGTTTCATTCTTGTGCATGTGAGTATCCAGTTTTCCCAACACCATTTATTGAAGAGACTATCTTTTCCCCATTGAGTATTCTTGGCACCCTTGTCAAGTATTAATTGACTGTATATGCGTGGGTTTATTTCTGAGCTCTCAATTCTGTTTCATTGGTCTATGTGTCTGATTTTATGCTAGAACTATAGTCTTTTGATTACTATAGCTTGTTTGTATAGTTTGAAATCAGGAAGTGTGATGCCTCCAGCTTTGTTCTTCTCTCTCAAGATTTCTTTGGCTATTTAGGGTCTTTTGTGGTTCTATGTGAATTTTAGGATTGTTTTTCCTATTTCTGTAAAATATGCCGTTGGAATTTTGATAAGGATTTCATTGAATCTATAGACGATTTTGGGTAGCTAACAGTTGTTAGTCCTTGATTGATAACCCAGAGTTGACCTTGGGCACCAAAAAAGGAAGAAGGGAAGGAAAAGGAATTGGCAAGAGAAAGAGAGAGAGGAGAAATAGATCAGAATATAAATTATTGTACTTTACATTTCTGTGTGGTTTTACAGTTTACAGTACTCTTTCATACAGTGTGGCAATTCTAAGCCTCCTCCTGGAAAGGACAGACCTTTGTGCTAGATGCTCTGACAGCTCTCTGTGTCATTTTCCATAGCATCTCTCACAATTGTTGGCACATAGTTATCAGTGTTCATTGATGTATCCACAATACCTAGCACAGTGCTCAATGCATTATAGCTATTTAGTAAATATTTATGAACTCTGAGAAAAAGCATTTTATCTCCATCCTATAGACATATCATTAGAGAGTTGAAATTTAAATCTCGGGAGGTGGATTTAAGTTTGATGCTCTTTCCAATACACATCAGCTAATGTAGTGGACTTTATTCCCCATGGCAAAAATATGAATGTGGGGAAAAAGTGGAGGGGGAGAATAATGGAGGGAAAGAAGAGAGGTAAGAGGGAAGAAGGAAATCACAAAGATGGAGAGAAGTGGTTTGAAGCTGACATCTTGATGATGAAGGGAGAATAAATACAGAGCATCGACTCACATAGGATGTGACATTTTGTTGCTCCATCAAACTTAGTAAGCCAAGATTCCATGCAAAACTGATATATTTTTAAAACCAGTCAATCATAAGACTTCAGTGGTAATTTTCCCCACTATAGATTTCCATATTCTCAGGACAATCAACGATTAAATAACCACAGCTTTGAGAATATACCAAGTGGCCGCGGAAGAAATGGTTCTTCGAGTGATGTCCTCCCGAGAATCCACGGGCAAGATCAAGCTACGTCTTCTTGGCTTCATACAACTTGGTGTAGAGGGTTTAAATGAAGCTTTTCTATAGACAGGGAGATGAGCCTTCTGGAGTGGCTCAGATGAAGATCAACAAATGATATGACACAGATGTCATCACTCCCCCTTTTGTAGCATTTTTGAGCTCTTGGGAGGCAGTAGAGTATAGGGGTTGAGAGCTCAGGCTGTGGAGCCAGACTGCCTGGCTGGAATCTTGGTTCAATCACTTCCTTGTTGTGTAATATTGGACAAGTTACTCTCTTTCATAAAGTGGGAATAATAAAAGCACCTAACTCATTGGAATCTTGTGAGGATAATGGGATAATGCATATAAACGGCATAGAACAGAGTCTGGCCCATGGGCAGTACTCAATACGTGTTGAATATCTTTGTTAGGATTGCCTTCAAGCTCCAGATGTAGAGGAAGGTGTCTGCAGTTCTGTCAAGTAAGCAATGGGCACGGCACCATTTTCCATTGCCTCAATCCTCTAAGAATTCCTAGGCACTTGAATGACACTCATTAGGCAATACCTCATGGCATCCTTCCCTTGGCCAAAGCTTCTGCGAGAGTGGAGACTCTTCAGGATCCATTGATAGCCAGTCCTTTAGGCTTTCTTCACTCTCTACCCATACCTCACCTGGGTTCCAGAAGTTACAAGGCATTCTCTTCCCTTACCTTGCCATTGATATTCACTTTAAGATGGCGCTGGACACAAGGCTGGAACTGGGCACCCAGGGATCTACTACAGACACCCCAAAAGCTAAGTCCTAGAGAACTCAGCAATTGGAGTTCAGTACTTTCTTAGGCACACTAACTACCATTACCAATTACATTAATTAGAGCCAGCAAGTAGTTTGTTTGTCCAGCATGTTGTCCATTTGGTGGCATCTACCTATCTATCCATCTATCTAAATTTGAAAGCCTGTAGTCAAGGAGTGTACTCCCCACTCTGTTGACTCATTTATGTTACTGACTGGAGCAGACAGGTGACCCTATTCTAGATGATTTAACTCAACAGCAACTCTACCTAATGCTGGCATTTATTTGTCATTGGTAAATTTTTTGATTATAATGGGCCACAAGCTCCTCCCTTACTCTGGGTCTCCATTGTATACCTTATCCTGTCTGAACTCCTCACCACGGCTTACCAGGCCCTCTGTGACCTCGCCCCTAATCACACCTCCATTTTCATCTCTTGCCCCTGCTCAACCCTCACATCCCCTTCCCCCATGTAGCCCCAGAACATTAAA
The DNA here is from genome assembly GCF_041296235.1 of Equus asinus. NCBI lineage: Eukaryota > Metazoa > Chordata > Mammalia > Perissodactyla > Equidae > Equus > Equus asinus. Next base: position 82,764,764 of record NC_091810.1, on the reverse strand, counting down.
CTCCAGCTATATGAGCCAGAGGGGTTCTTGGCACTCTTTATGCAAATATCTACCTCCTTGCCTTTGCTTATGCTGCCTCTCCTCATATTACTTGCCTAATCTCTGTTAATATTTTAGGACTTAGTTCAGGCCTCACATCCTTCTGGGAGCTTTCTCAGATCACCTCGTGCTGGTCAGATTCTCCCCTCTATTTTCCTGTAATACTCTGACCAAATCTCTATCCTGGTCCTTTCACATTGTGTCATAATTTATGTACTGTGTTTTTATTCCTTGCTAGACTTATACGTCCTTGACAATAGAAATGATGTCTTATCTACTTTCCAATGCACACAGTAACTGGTACATACTAGGCTCTCAATAAGTGTTTGCTGAATGAATTTCCGGATGACTATCATTAAAGATACTAAAAACAAGCAATAAAAAGCATGAGAAATTTATGAGACACTATTAAAAATACAGACAGAATCAAAGGCAGAATTATATATACTTTCTAGATATGACAAGATAGTTGTTGAAATTAAAAACTTAACAGATGGGTTAAACAGAAAATTAGACAGAATTGAAGAGAAAATTGATGAACAGAATTGCAGCACAGAGAAGTTAAGATATAGAAAACATGAAAGAGAACTTAAGACACACAAGCACACACACTCATACATACACAAAGAGAAAGAGAGAGAGAGCTATCTAAAGACTAAAGTAAAAGAAATTGTAGAAAAATAATATTTGAAGAGATAATAGCTGAGAATTTTATAGTTTGGTAAAAGACAGAAATTCTTTGATTCAGGAAGCATGCATCTTGAGCAGGATAAACAAAAAGGAAAATTCACATCTAGACACATGAAAATGCAGAACATTAAAGAGAGGAAAATATCATAAGAGCAACTACAGAGAAAAGAATTTCCCTACAGAGGAATGCTAATTAGAATGATAGCAGACTTCTCAATCACTACAATGGAAACCAGAAAACAATAGGAAAATAATAGCTTAAAGATCCTGGGAAACAACCATGTGTCCATCAATAGGTGAATGGATAAATAAAATAAAATGTGGTGTATATACAATGAAATCTTTTTCAGCCATAAAAAGGGATGAAATTCTGATACATGCTACAACATGGATGAACCTTGAAAACATTATGCTAGCTGAAATAAGCCAGACACAACAGGACAAATATTGTATATTTCTATTTATGTGAGATGCCTAGAAAAGGTAAGTCAGTAGAGACAGAAAGTAGAATAGAGGTTACCAGGGATGGAGGAAGGGAGGAAGGGGAATTTATTGTTTAATGGGTACAGAGTTTCTGTTTGGGGATGATGAAAAGTTCTGGAAATGGATGGTGGTGATGGTTACACAACATTGTGAATGTACTTAATGCCTGTGAATTGTACACTTAATGGTTAAAATGGTAATTTTTATGTTATATATATTTTACTACAATAAAAAAATGTTGAGACACTAGATATTAATTTAGATTTCTTTGTCCAGGTAAACTACAATACAACAATGAGGGAAAAATAAAGATACTTGCAGACAAAAAATGTTGAATAAATTACCACTAATAGATCTTTGATGAAAGAACTACAAATAGAAGAACCTAAGGAAGAAGTACCCAAAAGGGACGTTTAAGAGACAAGAAGGAATGGTAGGCAAGATATTAATAAACATGTTACTAAATCTAAATAAGCAATAACTAAATAGAACAATAATAATACTGAATGTATTTGAGAGCAAAACCAAGAAGGATCTAAAATACTGGCCAACTTTAATATATAAAATAATGGAAGTGATCAGAATTAAAGAACTTTTAGATCTTTGTATTGTTTGAGAAGAGGCTATGGTTACTGATTAATTTTAGACTTTAAGTATGCCTGTTTAAAACTAAAAGGAAACAGTAACAACAAAAAATAGAAATTATAAAGTAGTAGAGGTGGGAAACAGAGAATAAATGAACTCCAATCTAATAAAAGGCAAGAGAGTAGAAAATTTTGTATAGAATAATTAGGATAAGCAGAAGCACAAAATAAGATGACAAAAATAAAGCCAATTATATCAGTAATTACAATAAATATAAATGGACCAAACTTGTTTAAGGCATTGCCAATTGTTAAAATTCTGCTGTATCTGTGTACAAGAAACATACCTAAAATACAAGGATGGAGAAAAAAGTTGAATGTAATAAAAAAAGACATGCTAGACAAACAATGAACCAAAATATATTTTAAGGGAACATATTATTACAGGGTCATTATATAATGATAAAAGAAAAATTCACTAGGAAAAAATAACAATTCTAAACTTGTATGCACCTAATAACATAGCCTCAAATTATATAAATCACATATTGTGAGAAATATGAGATCATGATAAAACTACAACCACAATAGATTTTAAACAGTATTTTATAGAATAAATACACAGTGACTTAGTAAAGGATATAGAAGATTTGAAGAACAGAATATATGTATAATCATATATAACATTATGTAATATATTGTTATATATGATTGAATATACACAAATTTACCTCATAGTGGGTCACAATTCTCAAATACCAAAACTTTATTGGCAGGCTACTATACTTTCTGATCACAATACAATTCAGTTAGAAATCTGTTAAAGATGTGACTTACAGCTTTTGTACACTTGGGAATTTAAAAAGCACACTTTCAAGTAATTTTTGGATGGTACAAGAAATCATAAGAAAGATAAAAATACTAGAAATGAATAATAATGCAAATACAGTGTGTTAGAAATGATTTAAGGATGGGCTGACTAGAAGGCAGAGAGATGTCATCTTCTATGTGAAGGTTTTCAAGACCCACAGTCATTAAGATGGACCTTTCTGAGCAGGACTGCCCTGCTGTCCAGGAACAGATGTGTGGTAAGGTGGACCACAACTATAATTTCCATGCTGGATTCATAAACATGCACCAATGATCAAGAAGCGTATTCTGCCTGTGTTCTTACTAGAATGAGTACTGCCACAGGCAGTCTGCTAAGGGGCAGGAGAACCGAAGTTAGTCAGGATAATAATATTGGATTTCATCACTACCTTGCGAACTCATTCCAATTCTTTCTGCTGACAAGTAGCATCTCTGTTAAGAGAGAGGCCAGACTAGCAGTTAACATGGAACAGAATTAAGTAACCAAGTAGAGACCTGAGATCCTGCGGCTGGATTTGGAAGCAGAAAGTGATACGGGTATGGCTTCATCCGTACCCTGGAGGAAGTCCTTAAATGAGCTCACATTTAGGGGAAAGAAGGAGATTATAGTATCCACATCCAAGGACTCCCTCTCTTCCACGTCAGAGGCAGCTTAGGGTCTGAATTAGAAACTGCCTCCCTCTGATGTGCTTCTTATATGGCAGAATGGGCCACCAGCAGGACTGTGGCAGCAATTTAGCCTTTCACTCCTGGGGCTTCAAGGCCCCAGTGTGGGTGAGATAGAACCCAACGATTGGGTGTTAGGAGATGGTCTCCTGCTTGCTTCATTTAAGGAAAACAAGAAAATCTAATGACTGCTTATCCCCAGGCACATTGTCTTCCTCATGGCCCAGAGCTGGGCACCTCTTGTGGAAATTACTTGCATTTACTCCAGTGTGCCTCCAAATCGTCTCCTTCTCCTCATGAGCCATGAGGTTAGGAAACACTGCCCTAGCCAAGACTCTTGCAGGGAGGGAGGACTAAGTGTGAATATGGACATGTCTATGCCTGGGAAACTTCGCATTAACTACTCCCAAGATTTATTAGAAGGGGCAGAGGGATCTAGTCAAGTTCACTTGGCAGCACCCTGCAGGTATGAGAGAGTAATGGACCAGTTAGACCAGTGATTCCTAAAATGTGATGTGATAAGAGTCTCCTGGCAGGCACATTAAAACAGTTTCCTGGGCCCTTTCCCCAGAGATGGTAATTCAGTAGGTTGGAGTGGGGCTCACGGATTTGCGTTTTTGAAGAGCTCCCAACTGACACAATGCTGCTAACCTGAGGACCTTACTTTGAAATTACTGTAGAAAAAGATGGAAAAAAAGCAAAGGAGGAAGGAAGGACACAGTGAACCACTGGAGTCCCTAAGGTGTTCATTGGTATATGGGATAGCCTTTTTTGGGGAGGGGGGAGGGAACTATAAAAATTCCCAGCTTTTACTCTCCCCTGCCACCTAAAAATTGTTTGGTTTTGTGGACTGTGCTTCTTGCTTTCCACTACACAAGGAGGGAACTGGTTCCCTGGAGTTTAGAGGAGCAGAAAATGAGACTAGGGGATGAAGAGAGACCTGGAGAGATGAGAGGAAAGGGGCAGGGAGGAAGCACAGGAGGCTCAGGGCCTAGTGATAGACGAGTTTTCCATGCAGTTTAGGTGAGTGGTGTGAGAGTGGCTGTGGGCCTTGAGGGAAGTGAATGGGAGAGGAAAGAGAATTTCTTTGAGCGCCATGGCCCTCAGGGTGCCAGGGTATGAACTGAGGCAGCAAAAATGTGTTTTAGAAATGCAAGACAGAACTCGTTATTTTGAGATTACTTTTTGATTGCTGGATGGCATGTCTTAGGGTGTGACACTGCTCTGAGACTCTGGTCTCTGGCTTCACTCGGGTTACCGTGGAGTGACAGTTCTGATGCATCGTGTGTGGGAGATGGTCCCTCATCCTCATTAGGACCCTTCTGTTACTCACTGGGTCAACTGTTGCGATGGTTCCCTACTGATAACCCTGCCTCGAGGCCTACCGGTCTCCAATCCCTCCACACACAGCTGTTAGGCTGATTGGCCTAAACCAGAACTCTGATTACAATAGCTACCCGCTGTGGCATGTGCCACAGCCATTGGGTTAGAACCACAGGCTCCCTAGTGTGAGAACAGGCTCTCATTTTCCCTCCAAGCCTCTTTTAATGGAAGGATTGTTACAGGTTCCACTGATTACTGATTTTAACCAAAACACCTTCCAAGGCATTCAAGGCTTCAAATTCCTTGTTCCAACCTCTGCTTCTAGTGTTCTTTCCAGCCACAGGTACCTTACACTCCACCCCTCTGTTCCTTGGACCTTTACTTACAGTTCCCCACCTCTATGCCTTTGCGCATGCTGTTCCTGCCACCTGGAATGCTCTCCTTACTATCTCTGCATAATAAGATCAACCCATTCTTTAAGGCCTAGCTCAAATGGCTCCCCTTATAGGAAACTTCTCTGATCTTCTCTACTTATTCCTCCCACCATGGAACTTTATTTGTACTTTCCTATACTTCAAACTCTGCTTACACTGTAGTTGTCTCTGTTCTAGTCTTATCTACCCACCTAAACCTCTGCTGTCTAATATGGTGGCCACTAGCCACATGTGACTATTTAAATTAAGTAAAATGAAATAAAATTTAAAATTCAATTCCTCAGTTACACTAGCCACATTTCAAGTGCTCAATAGACCATGTAGCTAGTGGTTACTGCATTGGACAGCACAGATAGGGAACATTTCCACCATTTCAGAAAGTTCTATTGGACAATGCTGGAACCATATATCATTCACTCCCTCTTATGTTTATTGAATAAAAGTTAGTCACATTGAGTCAATCAGAGTTTTATTGGTTGTTTTGTCTTAATTTCTGACCCAGTACTGGAGCTTTATATTGTCAGCTTTTAAAAAGGCATGTAGTACAACCTGTTCTTTGCTCTCTTTTTTTGAGGATGGGCTGTGTTCTATTGAGGTGAAGCCCCGTCTCCTCTTTCTATGGGTTGCCTTCACTACAAGGCCTTTCTGAGAGTTGTTTGGTGTGTCATCTTCCACTTAATTGTGTCCCAGGTCACTCCCCATGGCCTAACCCTTGAACAGTATTCCTTAGTAATGAGGCCTCTGCCTTGGAGGAAAGAAGAGAGGCCTGTAACCCTCAGGGTTACACTGCCAGCCAGGAGAGGCTGCTGGTCTTTCTAGACAGACCCTCACACCTGCAGAGGGCAAAAGACAGGGACACAAGGACACCCCTGACAATTAGCAATGGCGTTTTGAGTGATCCTTTCTCATTAACCTCTTGCAAAATCAATTGTCTGTGGAAGAGGCTTCCGGGAAGAAAACACAAGGCCAGAGTGACCATGAGAGGGCAGCAATGCACCTTAAACAGTCTTTACCTTCAAAAACCTCGGGGAGGTTTCTCTGCTTTACAAGGCAGGACAGAAAGGATACATATTGGATTGGAAAGGAATAGAAAAAAAGACAAAAAAAATCATCACATTGTGATGTCTAACTGAAAGGCCTGCTTACCATATATTTATGCATCCAGGACCGCCTTAAATATAGGAATCACAAGAACATTAGACATAATAGGCAGACAAGGGATTAGATTGAAAATACTTCAAATAAGGGTGTGAATAGGTCATAGACTTTAAAACAGAATAAACCTCACTTCGAAGCAAGGTAGCTATGGAAACATTACCAAAATCATTCTGTTACTTCATGGCTGCAGTGGTTTCTGCAGCCAGGAAATGCTGTCAAGGGAGAGCAGAATATTATTTTCTTATAAATAATACAACACAGGATCCTATATGGAAAGTTGCAAGAAATTAGATTTCAGAGGTAGAGATGTTTCAACAAAAATACCCAATAGCTTTAATTTGGCTTCTGATAACTTCGCTCTGGGCTTGCGGTTGTTCAGTTTTTCTCTATTTCTGTTTTCTGTTGCAAAAAGGGAACTGATAAGAGATTTATTTCCGTGTCTCTGGATGATTCTATACACACATATGCTTGCACATTTAGCATGGCTGATAGAAGTCACCTGTTCACCCCTGGGATGACCCATGTGAGGGCAGGTGACCAATACTTAGCATTTAGACAACGGGTTTACTTTCTTGTAGGGGATAGGCCTGGAGCTACGCTGCCTAAGGCCACAGGGTTCTGCCATTGACTCTTGGAGACACTAGACCAACAACCCATGCCCTTGAGCTCCCAAGCAAATTCCAATGAGCACATAAAGGCTATTATACGTGGCTGTTCTCTCACCATACTGATCCTGTAGCAGGAGGTGTGGGTAAACAAAGTAGGTTGACGTAAGAGGGGTAGGTGTTTGGTAAACAGTGTAAATGTGGTACCTACCCAGGAGGTATGGTAAATGTCATGCTGGTGGTGCTCAAGACTAAGAGTGGACTTTTGATGCTATTTTGAGGTCGTTCAGTCAGGGGCCCAACATGCCCCCATCCTGGCTTGACAAGCACCCCTTCTACTGACAGAGTTTCAAGGGAGGTGTATATGCAAGGAACAATAATAAATTGGGAATCAAATGCCCAATATGACAATGCAGCATGCTCTGGTAAGAGACTGAGTTATCCATGTGCCTAAGATCTCTAGACTCAGACATCGGATCTCCTAGCTCCCCCTGAACCTAAATATTGGGATATTACCTCTACCAGGCTGGCCACATGGAGAAAGGGAGTCAGAGAGGTGGGGGTGGGTAGCAATATACAAAGCAGGCCATGGCTTAACTGCCTGTGTGGAGAAAGAAGAAAGGAAAAGAGCAGCATAGCCCTGCCTAGTATTTAAAAAGAAAGAAAGTGACTCATTCAATATCCTGAGGGTGGGGGTGGGGTAGGGATTTTGTTTGGTCAAACTTGTCCTAGGGAAAGAGATCTTAGGTTCCTCCTTGTCCAGAGGAGTGGATCTAACACTTTGTTGAGGGTTGGAATCGCTTGGAGGGCTTATTCAAACACCTGTTCCTGGCTCCACCCGAGTTTTTGATTCAGCAGGTCTGGAGGGGGCCAAAGAATTTGCTAACAGATTCCTGGGGATGCTGATGCTGCTGGTTCAAGGACCACGCTTTGAGAACCACAGCTCTAGAACATTGTAAGTGGTTTAGGTAAAGTATCAACAATGTAGGTGTGATACAGATTTAAATTCTATCCCTGAAACGGAAACCAACAAAGGGCTTATTACCTTTTTTGTTTTTTTGAGAAAGATAGCCCTGCGCTAACATCCATGCCCATCTTCCTCTATTTTATACGTGGGAGGCCTGCCACAGCATGGCTTCGTAAGCGGTGCATAGGTCTCACCCCAAGATCTGAAACAGTGAATCCCGGGCCGCCGAAGTGGAGCACATGAAATTAACTGCTGTGCCACAGGGCTGGTCACTCATTACTTCTTAAAAACATTTATAATTCACACATCATACATTTCCCCCATTGAAAGTATATAATTCAATGACTTTTAGTGTGTTCACAGAGTTGTACAACTCTGTTGGATAACTTTCACTGTCCCGAAAGGAACCCCAAACCTGTTAGCAATCTCTCCCCATTCCTCCCAACTCCTCAAGCTGTAGGCAACCACTAATACTTTCTATTTCTATAGATTTGCCTATTCCGGACATTTCATGTAAATGGAACCTTTTGTGACTGGCTTCTTTTACTTGGCATAGTGTTTTCAAAGTTCATCCATGTTGCAGCACGTATCAGTATTTCATTCCTTTAATATTGCCTAATAGTATTTCACTGTATGTGTATATACACCACATTTTATTTAGCCATTCGTGAGTTGATGGACATTTGGGTTGTTTCCACTTTCTGGCTATTATAAATAATGCTGCCACGAACACTCATGTACAGCTTTTTGTGTGGGTATATGATTTCATCTTTCTTGGGTGTATACCCAGGAATGGATTTGTTGGGTTGTATGATAACTCTCTATATTAGCATTTTGAGGAATTTCCAACTTGGTTTTCCAAGTGGCTAAAATTTTATATTCCCGTCAGCAGTGAGGGTCTGGTTTCTCCACGTGCCTGCCAACCCTTTTCTTTTGATTATGGCCACTCTAGTGGGCCTCCACTGCTGCCTCATGTTGGTTTTTATTTCCCTCATGGCTACTGATGTTGAACATCTCTTCATCTGCTTATTGGCCATTTGTATGTTTTCTGTGGAAAAATGTCTCTTCTGATTCTTTGACCTTTTTTAAATTGGGTTATTAGTGTTTTTATTGTTGAATTGTAATTGTTCTTTACGTTCTAGATATCAGAGATTTGACCTGAAAACATTTCTCTCATTATGTTTAGGTTGTCTTTTCACTTTCTTGATGGTATCCTTTGAATAAGAAAGGATTTTTGATTTTGATGAAGTCCAATTTATACATTTTTTCTTTTATCACTTACACTTTTGGCACCGTATCTAAGAAATCATTGCCTAATCCAATGTCATGAAGATTTACTTCTGTGTTTTGTTCTAAGAGTTTTATAGTTTTAGATCTTACATTTATGTCTGTGATCAATTTGGTGTTAATATTTGTGTATAGTGTAAGGAAAGGGTCCAACTTCATTCTTTTGCATATGGATATAATGAGTTGTCACTCATTACTTTTCAAAAATGGAAAATAAAAAAAAACTAGAGCAACAAAAGAGCCTCATTTCTTTGTGGGAACTTTTTTGAATATTGATGTGGTTTGAACAGTATTTCTGTGGTTTTGCTCATACTTGATCAAATACATTCATTCATCCAGTAAATACACACAGAGCATCTACTTTGTGCCAAACATGCCTAAGTTGCAATGATACAGCAATAAATAAAGCAAGGTCCTTGCCTACATGTAGTCTACATGCTAGTGAGCAAGATGGGTAGAGGCAAATAAGTGAATCAATATATAATATACTGCAGTCATAATAAGTATTATAAAGAAAAAGCAGAGTAAGAGGGTAGAAGTGATGTACGAGCTCGGGAGAGAATGCTATTTTATATTGTGTAGGAAAGTCAGGGGATGGTTCTCTAAAGTGGCCACATATGTATGGTGACCTGAATTAAGCAAGGAGGCAAGCCATGTAAACATCTGGAAGAAGAGTGTTCCATGCAGAGGGTGCAAATGTCATGGGGCAAGAGTGTGCTTGGATTCTTCTAGGAAAAGTAAGCAAGGCAATGAGTGTGGTGCACGAGGGGAAGATGGGTGGGAAGTGATGCTGGAGAGGTGGGCAGGGACCCATGGGAAAACTAGAATTCCCAAGCATTTTCTGATTTTTTGCCTGGCAAAGCACTTTGGCTTACAATATTTGCATTGGCCTTGAACAAAAGTCAATACTATTCTTTCTTCCTCTCTGAATATAGTACCTGCCTCAAAACTTTTAGTAGACAAATTAAGAATAAAGAATACAACAGGTTATGAATGTAATTCCAAGGCATAGAATTCCTTGAAACAAACACCAAGATAATTCAAAATAAAAAAGTAATTCAAGGGAAGAAACTTCCGAGTCCTTCTTTGTTTTCTTTTGCAATTTCCATTAACCAAACCTTCTCCCTTCTTTGTTTAAGGTCCCAGGTCTGCTGGCTGCCCACCAAAATCTTCTGTCCCTTTCAGCTTGGTAATAGGAAGCAGCTGCCCAGTCAGAGACTATATACGCCCATATTCTCTTGCAGCCCTTGGGGCCATGGACTAGTTCTCACCAATGGAATATGAGTGGAAGTGATATGTACCTCTTCTAAGCTGTGGCCTTTAACAGGCTGGTGGACCTTCTCTAGATCTTTCCCTTTTCTCCATTTAGATTCAGATGTTGCAGAGGATCATGGGGCTGTAGGGGGTTGTGTAGCCAAAATTTGGAAGGAGCTTGGATCCCCATATCAGTATGTGGAGAAGAGCTTCCTGCTGATCCAGAAATGCTTGCCGTGGCTTATGTGGGCAAATTTACGCTTCTTTGGTAGTTTGAGCTATTACATTTGTGGATGTGTTTGTGATTGTTTTCAGCAATTTAGCCTACTGTAACTAATATAAACTCAACTTGGACAGAAAGACAGAAAAATAGACTACTTGGAAAGCTAGACTGAAGGGAACTAGGATTGAGAACAATGCCATACTGGGATATGAGAAAGAGGCACCTGGACTGAGGAGGTTTGGGATTGAGTAGCTCCTCCTCTCTGATGATATGCATTGTTATTTCATGGGTAAAGGGCTTCCCATTTTTGCTGTGCCTTTGGCAGTGGAGGTGAAGGGGTTGGGTGTGGGTGGTAGTAGGAATGTGGCAGTGGTAATGGGGAAGATGATGAGCCTTTCAATGTGTCTTCAGGGGCACCTGGAAAAGTGGGCAGAGGTGGCACCTGATGGAGGGAGGGTCACTGTGCCCCAAGTATGTCTATCATCGCTATTCTGCTAATCAGTTGAGGACCCCTCTATAGACTATAAACAGAAGCTTATTGGTTCACTAGCACACTGCTTTTTTTCAAACTAAAAGAATAAAGATTTTTATTATGCACTGTAAGTACCATTCAATAATCTTCAAATTCACCTCATCAAAATCTAGCCACAATCAACCAAACTTAGTAGTTCATTCCTGCGCAATTCATGAGTTAGGGCAAAACTCCCGTCAACTTAGATTAAGAAATTAAGACACCAACTTAGCTCTTGAGGGCAGGGAATGAGGAGCTACACCTCATTTCTGATCACTGGTGAGCACACCAACTGTTAACAGAAAGAGAGGTCATTTATATGAGACAGAGAGAATTCTTGGCTGATGGCACCAGCCACAAAGGTCACATGGTCACCAGTGAATCTGGGCCCCAACTTTGCTGAAAAAATAAATGAAGGCACATTAACTTTGGGCAAGTCAAATAAGTAAGAGGTGAGGTGAATTTAGGTGAGTCTAGTAAATGGTGCCACCCAAATTTTGTCAAGTGTTTGGTAATATAAAGATGAGAAATCTGCCTGTAACCTCACCTGTGTTTGTACTTGTGTTTTCAATTCTTTTTTGTTTCTTTTTCCCTAGGGTTTTTTTTTAAGGCAAAAATGCGAAATATTTTTCAATTTTGTCTCATCTGGTCCAAGAGAAAAAAGACAAAGACAGTTATTAAATCTAAGCCAAGATAGTTAGGAAGAGCAAACTGCCGCTAGAAGCAGTTATGATGGTGGCAGTGATCATCTCTCTTGGAGGAATGAGGGGCTGGGATAAATGAAGACACGGGTCTTCCCTGGAAGAGAGTTAAGGATGGAGCTGGTTAGTCCCTTTTCCCTCCTGGAGTTTTCCCTCATAAGCTTTCCTATGTGTGTGTGTGTGTGTGTTTGTGTGTGTGTGTGTGTGTTTGCGTGTGTGTGTGTGGGTGTTGTCGTTCACTTTTTACTCGCAAATAATTTTAAACTTGTTGTAAAGTTGCAAGAATATGAATAGAACATAGAACACCTATATACTCTTTCCCCATATTCACTATTGTTAACATTTTCCTGGATTTGCTTTATCATTTGCACATGTTCATGCACTCTCTGTCTAACACATCTATACATATTTTTTTCTAAACAATTTGAATGAAGTCATTGTCCTTGACCTCTAAATCCCTCAGTGTGTATTTCCTGAGACTAAGGATAGCCCTCTTAACCACAATACAGTTATCAATTTCACTAAATTTAACATTGATACAATACTTTGATCTAACCCACCTACCATATTTCAATTTTTTCAGTTGACTCAGTAATGTCTTTTATAGCATTTTCCCCCTCCCAGTAATGGATCCAGTTTAGGATCAGGCATTGCATTTAGTTTTAAGTATTTTTAGTCTCCTTTAATCTGGAACATTTCCATAGCTTTTCTTTGTCTTTGAAGACGTTGGCATTTTTGAAGAATTCAGTTTTTTTTTTTTTAATAGAATGTTCTTCATTTTGGGTTCGTCTGATGTTTCTTGACATTCAGGTTGTACATTCCAGGCATAACCTTCAGATGGCACCACATCTGGAGGCACACAAAGTCCATCTGCCTCTCATTGGTGATGCTAATTTTGTTTACCCACCTTTAAGGAGACCCTTTAAGATCATGCAGATATTCTGCTCCTCATCAACATTTCCTTCCAGATTTAGCAGTCGTTGATGATTCTTGCTTGGACCAGTCTTTGCTCTGGTGGTTGCACGATGATGATTTCCCAACTCCAGCCCTCCCCATGTTTGCCACTCAGCATTTGGCATTCCCTGTGATTTTGATTCTGTTATAAGAGCAACTTTCCTTATAGAACTTAGAAAGAACTGATTCCCATGGTGTACAAATTTGAATTCTATTTTTGTACATGTTTTACCCTTATATCTGACAACCTACTAAAATAAGATATTGTAGAAAAACTTATCTCAATCTCGGTTTAAAAATATTGTGTTCTGCTTTAGTTTAGGTAAAATGAGGGTTGTGAGTGAGTTGGAGGTCTTTAGCTCTTATTAAACAAGCAAACAAGTAAGAAAACAAGCAGTTGACTATTGTGGACGGAAGAGCTGGTTGAAGAAGGTGTTCTCCTTCGTGTCAAATCACCTCTTCTTACTAGATAAGGACAAAAGCCACTGTGTGTGTGTGTGTGTGTGTGTTTGTGTTCCACATCATGGATATCATGTGGTTTGACTCTAATCACTTTCTCTTCTTGGCTGTAGGCAAATGATGTGGAGTAGAGGGTCAGTCTCTCATGCGGAAGAGCAGAATGATTAGACAGCGAGACTGTTCGTTAGCATGCTAAGACTGCAGCAGGGCACCTTCTCACTGATAAGCTGTGTGAAGGCAGCTAAAATTGTGAAAAGCTGGAGAGAAACCATGTGGAATATTTGTTAGTGCCAAAATCTCTAATGCTCTGAAGAAAAAAAAGCCGAGTACCAATCCCAACAGGATTTAAACTCTAAGGAAAGATACGGAGTGAATTCTAGTTTAAACTTTGAGCAAGTGCCAAGATGAGGTTATCAGTGAATGATTACTGTTAAAGGTAGTAACAAGGTACATATATTTCTTTAAATCTTGCTCTAAATGCTGTAATCAATTTTTATCTGTAATAATTTGAGATGAATTGCCATGCTTTGTTAACTTAATAAAGTATTCTATTTCTGTGGAAAAAGTACAGAGGCATGGAAAAGCATGTTAACTTCTTTCTCCTGTGGGAAGACTTTTGTTCCAATCTATCGTCACAGTCCAAGGCCAGGTCTGCCCCAGAAGCAGCCAGCTCAAATTGTGGTCATGGTTGTAAGGGAGAAGAGTCCATATGTGCAAACTCTAAAACTCATATCTACAAAAGAAGGTAGCAAACAAGTTCCTTGGAGGAATGAGAGACAAGGAGAGGGGCCATCAAGGTGCCAGGAGCTCACAGGGCCAGGAACCCTGCCCTGCACATCTGATAGATATATAGGGCTCTGAAGTCAGGGAGGCAACTTTTGGCATAGACATCCATTGAAAAGTTAATGAGGCCTTGAATACACCAGCCTCTTTTTCTAGATGCTTCTTATCCACACCACAGGGCCTATCTCTGCCATTTTCCAAACCCCTTCTGCCATGTTCCTGCTCTTGCTGATGCCACACAGTCTAAACTACTAAGGCCTGGGGCCATCTTAAGAGAATATCTTCCCCTAAGTGTTAGAAAAAGGTAACGGGATTTCCAGAAGATATGCCTTGGAAACTGTTGATATATATTGCAAAGAGTGGAGGCACAAGTCCTTCCTAACTAAAAAGAAAGATGTTTGGAGGACAGGTGTGGGGGGGGGGGATGAAATTATAAGGTGAAAGCTCCAGCAATGATAGTATTGGGTTTGGGTCACAGCCCGCCGTTTCCAAGCTGCGTGATCTTGGGTATTAGTTTTCTAGACTCTCCAAACATCAGTTATGTCATTTTCTTCTTAGAGTTAAAAGTACTTACCTCTTGGTGTTGTGAGGAGTAAATTTAATAATTTATATTTAATAATTTATTTATCTCTTGGTACAAAGCTTGAAACAGAGCAAGCAATAAATAAGTGGTAGCCAGTGTTAGTAGCTATTATTGCCATGCCTGAATTACAGTGCTTGATATTGAAATCCCTGTGCAATCTGCCTCCAGCCTGCCTGCTCATCTTGTTTTCTACCATTCATTTGTTCTTTCATTCCTGCTGTATATGTTCATCGTGAACATGCACCAGGCTCTAGCCAGGCCTGTGCTCATTTCTTCTCCTTATTCTCACCTTTGTTCTTACTATGGCTTCTGTATGAAATGCCCCTTCTCATGCTTTCATCTCATCCCCTGAGGCTTAACATAAGTCCCATTTCCTAAAGTCCTTTAAAGCTATTTCTGTTCACTATGGGCTCTGCTTTTCTCTGAATCACTATTATAATTACTGTTTGTGTCACAGAGTTTAGTGCTGGATTATATAGAGAAGAACTTTCTGTAATGATGGAAATGTTCTATAGCTGCATTGTCCAATATGGTAGCTACTAACCGTATATGGTTATTGAGCATTTTAAATGTGGCTAGTGTGACAAGAAGTTAATTTTTAATTTTATTTAATTTTAATTAAACTCTACATTTGATTGGCCACCTTGGCCCAATGTGTTAAACATCTACTCTGACAAAAGCTCCTGTGAGAGGTAATACTAGTTTGTTCCCACTGGCCTCCCGGGGCCAAAACTGTCTTCTCTTCCTATGGAGTCCTATAGAGAAATCATGGCATGGAATTAGGGGAAGAGGAAAGACATGAGATAGAGGGGCTGTGCTGAATCACACGGGGTCGGTGTGAGTCAGACTGAAGCTGTGGTGAGTGGGAGCCAGTACCATGCCTCTCATCTGTTTATGAGTACTCCTGTAGAATTGGCTGCACTCTTCAACAGGATTTACAGGAGCCCTGCCCTGGTGATCTGGCAGGCCTTGTGGCTTCCATGTGAGTGAGGTCTCTTGCGGGGGTCCCTGAGTCATTGTGGCTGACCTGTGGACCTGACCCTTACAGAGATCCCTGGAGTCAGTGCTGTGGCATTCCACCTGGTCTGGCCCAGGCCTCTGCTTGACCTTCCTTCCTGACCTGACTCTTCTTGGAGAATCCCCACCCCATCGCTGAGCTCTGGCTCCTGATTTCAGACTGTTCAGAGCTGCCGCAGACTCCTCCCTCTCTATCTTGTCTATTCTTCTGTGTTTCCGAGAAGACCCCTTTGAGAAGCTGATGAATGCTATGGACACTCTTCTTAGAAAAATGCACATGGCCACATTCATATGCAATTTTGCATACTATTTCAGCAGAGTTACAGATCTCTTGAAGCCCAGGCCTAGACCTGAGACCCTTGGTTAAGAACACTTTCTTTAATCTGACCTTAGAAGTTCCGCAAGCTATTCTTTCCTCTCTCAGCAACAGCTCAGCTCTAACTAATTCTGTAATCATTGGGTAATGTTTTGATGACTAGTTCAGGGCTCCAGTTACCTTAATAACAGGAACAGCCACTCTAAATAGCTATGAGGAGTATTTCAGTCCCTATAAATATCTATCCCTGTTGGTAGGTTAACAGATTGGCATTATGGCTTATAAAGCCTTTCCCCCCTTTGAAAAAGAGTTTTTAGAGCCTGGTTATATCTGGGTGAAAAAATAAAATTCATAAAACAGTGGTACTGAGCTCTAGACTCTGGACTGTGAGTGCCCTCCCCAGCCCCACCCTCACCATCTCCAGTTAATTAGAGGTTTCCAGCCTTGGAGCTGTCATGTAGTGTCATTTATATCCTCAACTGAACTTTGAATTTGCACTTCTCTAGCTCAGCTGAGCTTTATTCTGATCTGATCTGATCCTCTGTCTTATAGACCACAAAAGGTTAGAGTGAGAGGATACGTTGAGACCGTTTCTTGCAGTGGCCCAGGGAGGGAGGCAGTTGATCCAAACTCCCACAGCTGGTGGGCAACAAGGCAGGGCTAGAAGCCACATGATTTCTATTCCAGTTCAGTCTCTCAATTTCTCTCTGCTGTATGGGTGATTTGTCCTTCTGTTTTAGATAAAACGACTTAGGAAGGAGAGCCTGTGTCATACGTGTAGGGAGACCTCATTGCATGCATGGGATATATTCTTGCAAATTTGATAATAAAGTGAATTTCAGTAAATTTTATATTTTATCATGCCTTTCAAAGATTAGAGATATATTCCTTCTGTAAAGACTTTCAGCCTTGAGTATACACTTGGATATAATAGAAATAACCGCGTGCTTAGAGGGAAAAGAATTTTCTGATGAAATATTAAAATAATGTTCAGAATAAACCAACAAATATTAAGGTGTGAGACAACAATCTTTTTGTCTAGAGGAAGATATAGCCTGTCTATTTCTTTAAATCTAATATGTGTTTTTCTCTATCCACAAGTAAATACTCCTTTTGAAAAGCTCAAAATTTTATTTCTTCTTTCTGAAGGCTTTATCTTGCATGATCACTATTAATTGTTTGTTTAACAGCCTGGATTAGCTGGCTGCAAGGTTTGCTTAGTATCTTGTGTAAATTCTTTATCATTAAAAGTCAGTTTTCCTGATGGCATTATTAAGATTTATTACTTCTGTAAGTATGACTTTTTCTTTTGTGGGGTTTCTGTAAGTGGAATAGACAAAGAAAGAAGCAGTTACTTTGGTTTTTACTAGCCATAGGATATTCTAGTTTATAATTTAATTTAAAAAACTAAAAGGTTATATGAGATAACATGAAGTTTCAGATTCTTTAGAAAGAAAATCTGATGTCAGTTTTTCTTTCTTCAGCTATTGGCCGTGGTCATTTTTCCTCTGGCCAATGTGATCACAGTAACTGCCTTTGCGTAGTCCCACGGCCAGTACATTTTGTGCTATAGATGATTTCAGGAGGAAAGAAGAACTTGCACAAATGAGCTGCAGAGAGAGTCCTCAAACTTTATATTAATTAATCATTTCAGCCTGCTCCCCTACTAAACTTTTAACTAGAGCAGCTAATAGGAAGCAAACGGATGGGTTTGAATTTCATCTCCTTTTGTTTTCCCTGCTCATTCTCTGGAAAAGGGGCTAATGAGCAGTGAAATGGCCAGGCGTGAGCAGCCAGAGGAGAGGAGGGCCTGCCTGTGGAGACTGCTGGCTGTGTAATCAGCTCCTGAATTATCACAAGGTGCCTCACGGCTTTATGAAGGTGTCTGTAATACCAGGATCCAAAGCTGAGAGGAGTAAGGAGAAGAAAAGATGGTGCTCCCATTGGCATGATGTCCACTTTGTCCATTGGATTGGAGCTGTACCCCCAAGGAAGCCTCTTTAGAGAAAAAATAATAGAAGGCAAATGTTGACTTGCAAAGGGTAACAAACCTGTTAGTGTTTACAGTACAGATGCTGACACTGTTTAACCTAATAGCAAGCTGTTGCTTAAGCATCTTTCAGAGAGTAATTAAAAGGCTCCAAGATGCAGCGAAACCAATTATATTAAAATTTTATTTGTAGGGAGTGCTTAAGACTTAAGGTAAAAAAAATCAGAATTCATAACCCAACGGGAGATGTCTTTCTGCCATAGGCAACAGGGATGGTGCTGAGATCTCAATTAAAGACCAGGGCTTGGTTACAAAGGCGGGGACCTAAAATCAGCTTTCCTCTGACCCAACCCAGAGCTTCTTTGATGAGGGAAGGAAAAAGTTCACTATTGCAACAATATTAAGTAGAAATTAGAAGAAAGAACTGGTTATTCCTTTGGGAAAAAAAGACCAAAGAAAGGGTGACGGCCTGCC
Organism: Equus asinus; assembly: GCF_041296235.1. NCBI lineage: Eukaryota > Metazoa > Chordata > Mammalia > Perissodactyla > Equidae > Equus > Equus asinus. Next base: position 82,746,393 of record NC_091810.1, on the reverse strand, counting down.
TGAAGAAGTTTCAGCAGCAGCAAGGCTAGAAAGATCAATGTTGAGAGGGCTCTGAGGAGATGCATTTTCCTGGAGAGCTGCATTCTTTAGGCATAAGGAATGGGTCATGTTTGCTGTTTGCTTGTTTGCTCTTTGCCAAAAAATCCACCAGGTCAGTCTGAGTGTCCCAGCTGAATTCCACAAAAGACGTATCAAGAGATCCAGCTGCTCCTTCTGAGACTGTCACTGACTGGCTGTGTGACCTCAGAGAAGTCACCTTCCTGCTCTGAGCTTCAGTTTCTTAGGATCTGTGGAGAGAAAGGAACACTTACAGCTCTAAAAAGGGTCAATCCTGCTGTGGTAATACTTTGGATTCAGAAAATACCTCCTCTTCTCACACTCAAACTTGGAAAATGCTGTCAGTCCTTAAATCCTCTCTGTAACTCACAGGGATTAGTTTCCTCTTATTGCAGCTGGAGTTATGAAGAGTCAGTGAAGCTAAGTGGCAGGCACAAGGTGACCTTTCACCTTCCAGAGGACGGTGGAGGACTGCACTCCTGACTTCAGCCCGGGGCTTGAGCCATTCAGGTCAGAATTGTATGGAAAATGAAAAAGAGTCTGACGGAATTTGATGCTTGGTGTTTTCCTTAATTAGCTACAACAAATCCGCTCACTCATATGGGTCTTTCCATTTTCTCACCAAGCCTCTCTGCCGGTTTGTTCTTTGACCAGAGTTCATCAACGGTAGCTGTAGCCAGATATAGCAGGATGGGAGTGCTGTCATCTTTTTCTGTTGTCTGTTGCTACATCTGTGAGGTGGGGGATGTGTTGTGAGGGCCCCGCATATGTGGGGGCAACTCATGCATCATAAATTTCCTTCCAAGGAGGATCTCTTGGCACCCATTCTCCACATTCCCAGCCAGGGCTGTCTCCAACGTCTGTGTGAGGAGATGAACTGGCTGAAAAATTGGGGCCCTTTGCAAGGATGTATCTCTGGCTGGCAGCTCTCATCTATGCTTCTTGGCCCCACCAGCGGTGAGCAGCCACAAGTCAGCATTCTCTGTTCCAGCTCCCTGCCACAGTCCTCAGAGATGGCTCTGGGAGTTCCTGGGGGCATCTCAAGTATGTTCAGCACATTGGCATTTGATGCTTTCACCGGTTTCTCTCTCCAGCTCTGACTCATGGGATGCTGACTCTTGTCACTTGGAGTAAGTCCCCAAGTCTGGAATTGAGGATGATTGAATGTGTCACTTCTGATTGTGGCCCATTATTCTTGAACCAATCTTCTGTACCTTGTTTTTCTCTTTTCTCAAGATAGGACTTACTCTAGTGGGTCCTCGGTTCTTCACATAAATAGACCCTTCATGTTTGAATCTTCAGGCTCAAGCTGCAGTCCTCACCTCCACGGATTCTAGACATGGAGTCAAAGCTGGTCTACAACCTCCTGATATGGGGGTCCATGATGCCCAAAAGCAGAAGGGAGAACTCTGAACTCATTGCTCCCCACAATGCGAGATCTCCCATTATGGGACAGTAGGGGAGGAGGGTATTTGGTCCCCTGTTCTGTGGCTTTGCGGCCCCCTCATAATACAACCCAGGCTCCCTTTGACGAAAGTGAAAAGTGGAGAACTTGCCTTTTTTATGAGGCTCTCATCTTTCTCTACCTCTGCAACCCCCCAACGCCTGTTACTGGAGGGGTAGTGTCCTAAAGCTCCACCCGCCTGCTAGGACTCTCCATGGTGCTCCCTGACCTGGGGTGACCACCATCCAGGGTCCCGTGCTGTGAGCTCTCCTCTTCCTTTGCTCCCCATTAAAGCTTTCCTGTCCAGGATGCCTTTCCATCAAGAGTTGATCTTTTCTGGAAAATGATAAACCACTTTAAGCTGAGATGTTGGATAATGATAATGACTTTGTCCTACCTCTTCAGCTGGCTATTCCTCATGGAATCTGATCAGAGCTGAGAGGTGATAACCACCTTTTGGCTTTCGAGACTGAAGACCAAGAACCTTCCGTGAACATAAAAATGACAGTTCATCTGGGAGTGGGTGGGTGCCCTGCCTGTCAAGAAAATCCACACACGTGGTCCTTCACTTACCTTTTTAGCATCCTCCGGGATCCTTATAACCAAAACTTATGGTTGGATGACTATTTAGACCCAGAGCGTGCTGCCTCTCTAAAAAGGCACTTTTGCCTGATAAATCCATCATTGTCTTTCTGCTAGAGTAAGGTAGGCTGACAGAGAAGATCAAGTCTAAGGTTTCACTCAGTAGGTAACAGAGGAGTTGAAGCTGGATATAATAGAATTAAAATAGTGACCTATGGAAGCCATGGAGGAAAGAGAAGTGGGTGAGGATACAAGCAGTCAGAAGAGGGCACTGGAAATATTTGACCCCAGTTATTTTAGGGAGATCTGGGTTATGGGCATAGAGAAGTTTAAGGAGAAATAAGGCAAGCGGTGTAGGGAAATGTACCTAGTGGGTTGGAATGAATGTTCTCCTTGAAGAAGCCAAGGTTAAGGTCATTGTTAGAAATAAGCACAAGGGCAATGGTATTTCTCTGGAAGCACTAAATGCTCACACCCACAGCAGTCCTTGTTGAGCAAGTGGGAGAAAGAATGACTGCAAGAATGAATGAATACTGCCAGTGTACTCTCTGAGCTTACAAAGACTTGGGTGAGTCAGAGTTGCTAATATAAATAGTTACAGTGGTAACAATATGTCCCAGTGACAGTCCTATTTTAAAAATTAACTTTAAAATCTATTTTAAAATGTTGCTCTAAATCTTATGCACATTCTCTTTTGCATTCCTTTGAGGACTCAAGTCTGTTATTTACAGTGTTTATTACTTTTAAGCATATGGGAGTACATATGATGTCTGTCCACTTTTTTCTAGAGCTAGTAAACAGACTGGGAACAGGACCAATATGATCATATTCACTCAGCCATTGACCTTGTGCAGGCTCTCCAAGGTCAGTAATCGTGGCTGGATTTTTGTCAGAATTGATTTGTTTTCAGCAGGAGCTGGGTCTCCTGCCTGCTAACATTTGTAATCTTTCCTTACTATCTAGTCTGCTGTAAAATTACTAGTAGAGTTTCCCCAGGCAATGACTTGGTGATTTTCTACTTTTTTTTATTGATCAATAAACAGTTTTAAACCAAAAAACCCCACAGTGAGAATAGAAACTTATTTGGTACTTGTAACTACCTGCCTTGGAGAAGAAAGAGGGATTGGAAAGACAAGAGCCTCAGGCTCCTGTTGCCTTCTTGATGCCAACACCACTAGAAGAAAATAGAAAAATGTGGCCGTAGGTTAACAAAACAATGTTTGCCTACACTATGCTAAGTAACAGATTGTTTCCCATGAAATTAACCCATTGTTTCCATGACCCCCGGATATATACATCACCCTCTGTATCCTTCAAGAAGGCAGACTTCAACTGTTGTGTTCACTGCTGTTTTCCTCCTGCCAAGCACAGTGCCTGACACAGACTTAGCATCCAGGAAACAGTTGTAGAATAAATAATTGAGTAAATAATAGGCTATCAGGCTTGAGAATAAGAGGGTAAATTTATTCTTCTGTTATATTGAGACTGTTTTCTAGTAATTTCCTTGCATAGGGTGACTTAAGGAGGCTGAGACTTAAGGAGACTCTTTTCCAGCTAGACTTAAGGAGATTCTAGCCCTATGCGTTTTCTCTTCTCTGTGGCAGCAAATTTAGTTTATGATCATGGAAATACCTGTACGTAGTAATGACTTTGTCTCCAATGGTATGGCTTCCCATGATCCTATTTGTTTCCTTTGGTTTTGTTTTGGATGAATAGAATTGTGGAAAGAAGTTTAGAAAAGAAAACAATATTTTTAGTAAAACCAAATCAATAACCAATTAAGGATAACAGAAAACTTGTGATTCGATTTGAAAACTGTCCACATGGATACGTTTTGAAGCCTGGGAGAGGTTTCTTCTCACATTTGCTGATATCATTTGTTTTATCCAAGGAGCATTTGGAGGTATGATGAGGTGAAAGTGTGCTTTTTTTTTGAGCAATGTGTCATTTTACTTTCCTGATAAGAGATTTTGAGAAACAGTTGACTTTTGGTTTTCTTGTTTTCCACGGTGACATCAACTAACCAACACCTGTTGTCTGATTAATGCTCATGACCCAGAGATGAAAAATTCAGTGATGACAAAGGCAGGGTATCAAGAAAAAAGGAAGGATAGAAGAGCTAGTTTATAGTTCATTAACTCTTGCCTAAATAAAAAACGTGTTTTTATTCGCCAAACATGGAATCACAGACATTGGGGCCTGGAAGGGCTTTGGGAGTCTCTATTTCAATCTGCTCATTTTACACACAAGGAAACTTCCAGAGCAGGTCATGACTGTCTGAAGTCACACAGTGCATCAGTGGCAGAGCCCTCCCACTCTGGACCTCAGCCCTGGTTGCAAATAAGGGTGGAAACCCCTGATTGTCCTCTACAGTGACACACACAGGAAACAAATGTGTGTTCCAGTTCCAGATGGGAGCTCCAGTATCCATTTCCTTTCATGCCTTGGTCTGTTCTCTCCCAGGTGGCCTCCTCAGGTTGCCTGGTTCCTTGGGCCCAGGTGGAGCCCTTTCCCGGGCATTGACAGGAGGTCTGCGGATGCAGCTGGGAGTGAGGCTCACTGCCATGAGGCACATCAGGAAGGTTGTCCAGTATCCATGGCCTCTGTGTGTCATGGCTCCAGCCCAGCAGACCCAGTAGCAGTGAGGCATATGGCCTTTCACTCAGCCAACTGGTGAAAACTCTGTCCTTTTCAAAATGTCCCAGAAAGCCAGAATAACTCATATTTCCCACGCAATGTTAGAGCAGATTTATAGCCCTTTAAGAACACATGTGGTGTAAAAAGATGAAGGGAGTGAGGGCCTAAAGTTTTGCATATGGCGCCAAGGTAATCCTAGCCCAGTTGGCTTCTCTATGGAGAACGCCTGCAGGGAGGGTATAATTAGAACAGACATAGCCATCCCAACAGATCTATACTTGAGCAAATTGTGGCTAAAACAAAATTGGAACCAAGGCTAAATTTATCAATAATGGAGTTTAAAAAAAGGAAGAGAAGACAAATGAAGTTGAAATTTCTCCTTGTTTATTTTAATGTGCAGAACATTTTCTAGCTGATTTATGCCACAGCTTCAGCGTATTTTTCATTTTTTATTTATTTTGCAGTTAATTGGATTTCCAGGCTTTGCAGCCAGTCACTGCAATTGATCCCTGAAAAGATAGATTTATTGCTTAGACAGGCAGAATTCTGACAATCTTCAGAGGATGGAAAATAAAAGAAAACAGCCCATACACAGAGCACTGTGGGTCACCATAGGGTCAGACCAGCAAGATATGTTACAGCCGGCAGGTTTATGCCAGAGCTTCAGCACAAGTAATCTTCTTGCTAAATGGGCAGCACCAAGACCCAACAGATTATTCTGTAGGATATTGTTAGTGATCCGTGCTTAGGAGGAAATGGAACCTAGGATGGAGACCCCAAGGTCGATGTGAGATCCCAGAGACATTGGACCTGCGGTTGGAGAACTGACTAAATTTGAAGCAGCTCATATCTTTGGTGGCTCAGTCAGGAATGGGACCTTATTTGGCCAGGGAGGTGGCTCTGTTGGAATGCCATAATGGCTTAGGATGCAGAACCAATATGGAACTCATGCCTTCAGTTACGCTTTGAAGAGGATCCTGGAAATGTGTCAGTTGAGAAGTAGCAGAACACTGCTCTTAACTCTGCAAAAACCTGACATCCAGCCAACCATTCGCCCACCCATCCATGTAATAATTTTTTATTGAGCCCCTGCTATATGCTAAGCACTTTGCCCTGTGCTGAACATAGAGGAATTCATAGTAAAAAAAATATAGTTCCTACCCTCATGGAGCTTATAGCCTGTTGGGCAAGTAATTACAAGTTTGCTGAGAGTTAGGAAAGAGCAGTTCAGGTTGCTACAGGAATATGTTACAGGTGGACCTACCCTGGTCTGCGGTTTGGGGAAAGCTTCCAGAAGGACATGCTGTGAGCTGAGAACTGAGAGACTGAATATACTAACAGACAATGGTCAGACCATACATAAAATAGAACTCTGACCCACAGTCTGCGGCCAGGAGCCCAGGAAACCAACCCATTATCTACAGTGACCAGCCTAGGCAGCCAGCCTGCTATCTGTAAGTCAGACTTGTTGGAAGTCAGACCACTATCTCTACCAACCAGGCTAGGAAGCCAAACAATAACTCCTGTAACAGTTGGCCAGGATTTGATTAATAACTGACAGCTTCCCTAATTTTTGTCGCTACTTCCAACTTAGGATCAATAAGAGAAAGCCAAATATGTACCCCTAACCAATCACACAGGATGCCCCGCTTCTAGTTATCCCACCCATAGCTTCCCCATGCCAACAGCCTCCAATCAAGCATACTTTCTCCATTATAAAGCTTTCCCATTCCTCTGCCCGCCTTTGAGTCTCTGCCAAAACTCAAGCGACAGTGGCTGACTCCTTTGCTCTAGCAAGCTCTGGATAAATAGCCTTTGCTTGTTCTCATTTGGTTGGTCTTTGTTTGTTCCACAGACCTGAATAATAAGCATGTGTGGGCCAAACAGTAGTGGGAAGAGTATTACAGGAGATGGAACAGCACATGCAAAAACCCTAAGACAAGAAAGGCTAAAGTATACTCTTCAAACTGAAGAATCTAACATGACTGAGGGTGAGGGAGAGACTGGCGTGTGATGGAACTGGGGATAGGGTTGGGGGGGTGGGGGGTGGGATCATACAGGGCCTTGGGAAGTGGGTTGATGATTTGGGCCTTTGTCCTAACTAGAGCTTCATTTGTGGTTGATGCTTGGATTTTTCTTCTTAACTAGTACGTGTCTGTTGCGACATCTCCAGCTCTTGTCGCTGCTCTTTCTGTAAGCGTCCACTTCCTATCTGAGAGCCTTCCTGCTTTGAGACCTCCTTGTTTTCTGTTAGTGTTGTTTTTGCGAGGCAGACACACAGGCGAAGACATCTTGCTGTGTGAGTCCTGCTCCTTGCCTTCTGGGCAGTGGCGAAGTCTTGGCTTGCCCAAGCTCCTCTCTGGGCCTGTGCCCAGCAGAGCCGAGGTGGGAGGTCAATGTAGCAGAGACTGGGACTTATGCCCGTAACTGTTCTCACCGTCTTCTACAGGACAGAACGTGTGGTCAACTAGGATTAGAGCTATTTCCCAGTCACGATTAGGTCAATAAGATGTGAGGGGAAGTGATATATGTAACTTCTGGGACATGCACTTAAAGGAACAGGGCTTGCCCCCCCCCCATTTCTGCTGGTTGGAATGTAGAGGTGGCACTGGGGGAGTATTTTGGACCATGGGATGTACCAGGGATGGCAGGGCAACCAGAGAGTGCCATGGCTGATGGGGACTGCTTACATCTGGAAAGTTAGGCAAATCAGAAATGTGTTTTTATCTTATTCAAGTCACTGTTATTTCAGTCTCTGTGACCACAGATGACCCATATCTTAATTCAGCAGTTCTAAAATATGGTCCCGGAATGTGTGGAGTGTGTCTGTGTGTCGGGGGGTGGGGGAGTGTCTGAGACTCATGAGGCTCACAGGATCAAAACCATTTTCACAACAGTACTGAAACTATTTGCCTTTTACACCCTCATTCTCCTGAGAGTGTACGGCTGAGTTTTTTAGAGGATATGTGATGAGTGTTATCACAACAGATTGAATGCAGAAGCCAATATGCAAATACAGCTGTTTTCTATTAAGCCAGATATTAAGGAGGTTTGTAAAAGTGAGAGGCAATGTCATTCTTCTCAATAAGAGCTTTTTAACAAAAATATAGTTTTTTTAAAGATTTTATTTTTTTCCTTTTTCTCCCCAACGCCCCCCAGTACATAGTTGTATATTCTTCGTTGTGGGTCCTTCTAGTTGTGGCATGTGGGACGCTGCCTCAGCGTGGCTTGATGAGCAGTGCCATGTCCGAGCCCAAGATTCAAACCAACGAAACACTGGGCCGCCTGCAGCAGAGCACGTGAACTTAACCACTCGGCCACAGGGCCAGCCCCACAAAAATACGGTTTTTAAAATAAATTATTTGTTTACATGTTTATTATTGTTATTTTTAAATGAATTAATGAAGAAATTAAAAAATGTCTCCATTTTAATTTTTAATAGTAAATATGGAAAAGTGTAACCCACATATATAAAAGCACTTTGGGCTTATCAAGAACTTTTAAGACTGTAAAGAAGTCCAAGTACTTGAGAACCACTGTCCTAACTACTACAGGTAGCTAGATATTTCCTGTTCATCAACAGTTTCCAGCTCCAGATCCTGGGAATCTATTGTTTTCGGGATGATCTCGGGTGGCCGCCAGTCCTTCCTCTTTCTGCACCCTGCTTCTGATCTCTTCTCTTTCGGTGTCCTTTGATTCTCTAGCAGTTGACCTCAGTTTACATAGAATCCACTGGCTCTCTCTTCCCTCCTCTGTCCTTCATTGATTCATCCATTCACTCAATAATGAAGCCGCTAATATGGGCTAGGGATTATACTTGGTGTGGGGTTCAAGGATGACCAGAACATGGTTCCTACTTTGGTTTGGCTCATAGTCTAGCAGTGGAGAGAGGCTCTGAATAAATGGTGGCAGCCCAGGTGCGCATCAGCACAATAGTGCATTGTATGAGGCCTGGAAATGACGCAGAGAAGGGGATCATCAGTTCTTCCGGGCGGGAAGTGGGGGCAATGGGACAGGAAGGTTTTAAAGCAGAGGTGACTTTGAGGGAAGCTAAAAAATAAATTGGCAAATTTATATGCAAGGAGTGCGTGGAGGAGGAAGGGTATCCAGGCAGAGGAAACAGCAGGAGCAAAGGCACTGTGACTTCATAGGTCGGGGTGTTTTTGGAAAAGTCTAAGTGGTTCATTATGGGATGAGAGACTGGACAGTAGCCAGGACCTGTTAAGTAATGATAAATAATTTGGCTTTAACTCTTAAGGCAGTGGGAAATCATGGAATATAATTTTAAGCAGAGAGTGATGTGATCATATTTGATCTTAGAACTGTAGCAAAGGTTCTTCAACTGGTTTTGGGCTGTGTTCACCTGCTTCCAAGAGATGCTGCTGCACTTGGACATGATTAGTCGGTGGGGGTCTCTGTGGAGAGAACCCTTTATCAGACTTAAAGCAGTCCATGAACAGACTCTCCACTTGTGAGGGGAGGTGGGGACAAATGACTCTCAGTATGGATGACAAAGCACATATCCTTTTGATTCACCTGTCTGCGTGGCCCCCCAGGCTTTGGTGTCTAAACTCTAGGGAGGGGCTATAAAATAATCAGAAAGAGCTACTTTTGTCTGAAATTATGACTACTTAGAAGTTATAACTAATTAAAACTTTATAAGTTGGTAACTAATTATAAGTATTTTTGAGCACTTAATACACGCTAGGCACTTTTTATACATGTTGTATGTGTTAGTGTGTGTAGTCCTCACAGCAACCCCATCAGGTGGTCCTATGTTATCCTCCTTTTTGTGAATAGGGTATTGACGCACAGAGAGTTTATGGGATTAAACACCACAGCCAGGACCCTGAAGCTGCGCTCTTACTGTGACCCTGCACTGCATTTTGGTCCAGAAGCAGAGGACTCCACGAAACAGGCTGGGGTATCCACAGGAGGCTAGAGGTCCTGAAAGGTAAGTTCATTACTGTAATAACTTTTCCCTTCTCACCAAAGCCAGAGTGACTGGAGAACGCATGGGTTTGAAGTCTGACCAGCAGTAGTCTGTTAAAAAGGAAAATTCTTGGACCCTGCCCCAGACCTACTGAATCAGAAGCTCTGGAGTTGGGGCCCAGCAAACTGTTTTTAACAATCCCTCTGGGTGATTCTGACGCATAGTAAAGTTTGAGAACTACTGGATCAGAGATAAATCCCAGGGTGGGATGTGGAGGGAGGGATGGAGAACAGATTAAAGGGAAAGACTGGAAGCCAACAGCCCATTTCTGAGGTTTTTTTTTTTCTATGAGCAGAGTAAGAAATCAAAGCCTGAAATGAGGCTCTGAACCTGGGCTGTACTTCAGAATCATCTGGGAACTTTTAAAACATACCAGCACGCTGGCTTCACCCCCAACCTATTAGATCAGAATCTCTGGGGGATAGAACCCTGGGATCACTTTTTAAGCAAAATCTCCCCAGGTGATACTAACATCCAACCAGGGTTAAGAATCAGTGGTTCTCAAACTTGAAGATGCATCAAAATCTCCTGAAGGGCTTGTTAAACAGAAACTGCTGAGCCCCACCTCCAGAGTTTGTGATTCAGTAGGTCTGGGCTGGAGCCTGAACATCTGCATTTCTACCGAGTTTCCATATGATGCTGATGCTCCTGGTCCAGGGACCACACTTTGGGAATCACTGTCTTCTATTTTGACCAGTAGCCCAGTAGGTTAAGCAGAGTGGAGGCTGTGGGAACCAAACCTAGGACAGGAGCCGGAGGCCCCCTCTCTCTGCAATTAACTGGGCCAAGCCAGTGATCAGTGTGCCTATGATATGATTTGTCTTGCTGGAGAGGGGAAAAATTCTAGTCAATTATCTAGATCTTTTTACCTGCTTTACATGTTTATTACTTACATTTTTAGACCTAAAACTTATCTTTCCCCGGGACAGTGGCTGCTTGAGATTTGATAAAGAAAGCCTAATTTTCAAACATTTCTCTTTGCCCCTTAAAGAAGGATTCCCCCTAAACATGAACTTGTAGACTGCAAGTGCTCTGAGGGGAATGCTAAGGTTTGAGTTATCATTTGAGATCTGTAGTCAGAAATTGGGTTTTTAGAATGATCATAGTTATGGGGCATGCAATATAATACTCATTGCTCAAACAACTTCTGAAAATAGTCCAAGGCAATTTAACTTTTATTTCCTCTATAGAGCTTGTCACCATTTATTAATCTTAATTTCCCTCAACATCGCATATCAGATGAGGGACCAATTTTTCTCCTCTGTTTCCATAACATTAATATTTAAGTGGCAGAGTATGACACTCATAAACAGCTACGGAGGAGAGGGGTGATATTTCTAGGAAGGAAAACCTAGACTAAATGCCACATCAACCTTCTTCCTTAAAAAATGCCCAAAACAAAGCCAAGAAAACATGCAGGTGCACTTTGCAGTAAAGAATAGAAAGATGAAGAGGCATTGCCTGTGAAATGCATAGCATTAGTAAAATGAATAACGTTGTTTCAGAGACCTCCCTTATAAACTGAAGAACCATTTGGGGAGGTGGAGGTGGAAGGCTGTGCAGGTGGAGATGCTGGCAGAAGTCTTTCTACTCTGAATGCTAATGCAGCTCACAGAAGAATCCAAACCACGTTCTCTGCTTGGTTTGTCGCTCCAGGAGGGAATTCACTTTTATTACTTTACATATCTACTTGGCATCAGTTACATGCTAGGCTCTGGGCTACAGGTGGTGGGAACACCAAGATGGATGAAGCACAACCTCAGCCTTCAGGCAGCTGGTACAGAGGATCAGACGAGAGCCCAAGTCCTATGGGACATGTGCCAAGGAAATATGTAAACAAAGTGGTGGGGCACATCATGGGAGCGGGGAGATTTGGAAGGCACTGAAAGGAGTTTTGAAAGACAGAATTCTTACAAATGGAGATCAGAAATGTGGGAAAAGTGAACAGTAGTGATTCACTGTACGTGTCCAAAGCATTCGTTGAGCCCTTACCTTACGTCAGGCCTACACTGGGTTCCAGAGACGTAAACATGAGTAAGACTTTTTCCTACTCTCAAGGAGTGAGGAAAACAGGCAAGATCAATTACAGTATAGCCAAGGCTTCCTGGAGGAAGTGATGTCTAAGCTGAGTCCTAAGGACGAGTGGAGGTTATCCAGAAAAAGACGGAAGAAAGTGGGGAAGGGAAAGCACGCTACCAAGAGAAGAAACAGCAGGTATGAAAACCTTGAAGAGAGAGAGAACCAGGTGATTGTGGAACCGCAAGGGCCTACGTTGGCCGGATGATGCGGTGTGAGCGCAGCGAGGACCAGAGATGAGGCTGAGGCATTAGGAAGCCAGATCAGAAGGGCCTAACTTTAGACATTTGCCCATGCAAAGTATTTAGGCTTTTTCTATAAATCATGGGGAACCACTAAGGGATTTTAACATGGGTATTGTGTGAGCAGATTTAACGTTTAGAGAGACTGCTCTGGCTACGGCGTGGAAGAGGGTTTGGTAGAAGGCAAGAGCAGGTGATGATTTGTTTAAGAATTGATGGCATTAAGACACGCTAATTTTTACAACACTTCAGATGCATGAGCCTGGATTACTTTCACTGTCAACTATTTTTAACATGGAGAGATGGTGGTGGAGTGAGTGGAGAGATGGGTTAGGTTAAAGTGATATCAATGAACTAGAATCAACAGGACTTGATGGCTGAGAAGGTCAAAATGATTCCACATTTTGGAGCCATATGGATGGTGGTGCCATTCATAAAGTCAGAAAATAAAGGAGGAGCAGGCGTGAGTTGAGAGATAAGACTAGATGATGAGGTTTAGACATATGGAGTTTGAGGTGCTTGGGGAACATTCAGATCAGGAGGTCCAAAATTCTCAGTTGGATCCATGAATCAGGGTAGAGATCTAGATAGTGACTAAAGCCATGGAGCCAGAAGGGATCACCCAGGATGAGTGTGCAGAATGAGAAGAAACAAGAAAAGGATGCTTTGTATTACCACTTCTCGTTAACACTATAGTGATGGTTCCAGACAGTTCAATAAGATAAGAAAAAGATATTAGAAGCATCAAGATTGGAAAGGAGGAAATATAGCAGTCATTATTTGTAGATCATATGATAATTTATATAGAAAACCCAAATTATTCTACAGACAAATTATTAGAAATAATAGGAGAGTTTAGTAAGGTGGCTGGGTATAAGATTAGTGTAAAACTCAGTTGCATTTCTCTATACCAGTAAAAACTGTAAAACAAAATTAAAGAGAAAACAACATCTACAAAATTATCATAGAATATCAAGTATCTAGGAGTAATCTAATGTAAGACATGAAAGCCCTCTACAGGGAAAACTATAAAACCTTATCAAGAGAGATTACAGAAGACCTAAATAAGAGAGGAAGACGTCATTTTCATGGATGACTTAATATCATAAAGATTTCAATTATTATCTGTAGAGTTAACATAGTTCCAATCAAAATCCCAGGGTTTGTCACGGTAGTTGATAAAATGACTCCAAAATTCACACAAAGGGGTGAGTAGTCAGGGCCAAGAATAGTCAGGATATTTCTGAAAAGGAAGAGCAGGGAGGAAGGGCAATGTGGACTGGTACAGGGATAGACAAATAGCCAGAGGGCTAGAATAGGGAACCACAGATGAAAATTTGGTATGTGACAGAAGTGACATATTAGATCAGTAAGAAAGAAAGAAAGAAAGAGTGATCAATAAATGGAGCTGGGAAATAGTTATCCATTATGCATGTGAAAAAAGATGAAATTGGATTCTTGCCTCACTATCAATTCCAAATGGATTAAAGATTTAAAGATACCTTAAAGAAAGTTGAAAGACAAGTTATAAACTTAGGTAAAATATTCATAGTATACAGAACTGTGAAGGATCAACATCAAAATTTTTAGAACTCCTAGAGTTCAGTAGGAAAGGCACATCCCTCCCCACCAGTAGAAAAATGGGAAAAATATACAAAGATAAAAATCACCATATGACCATAAACTTTAAAGGGGTGTTCAGCATCACTAGTGATCAGGCAAATGCAAATCAGAACCATGATGAGATATAATTTTAAACCTATTAATTTGGTAAAAATTAAAATGCCTGACAACGCCAAGTAGGAGTACACTAACTTTGGAAAAGAGTTTGACATTATATCCTAAAGTTGAACATTCAATCAGTTTAGAAAAGGTTTTAGCATTGTCTTCTAAAATTGAATATTCACATTTCCTATAGCCCAGCAATTCAGTTTCTAGGAACATACCTAAGACGAACTCCTGGATGTGTACAACAGGATACGTGCTGATCAAGAATGGTCATAGTAGCATTGTTTACAATAGCAAAAACCTGGAAACAACCTGGATGCCCAACATCACAAGAGAGGGAGAATAAATGGTAGCATATTCACACAACAGATTATTATCTGTTATTATCCAAAAATAAATGAACTACAGTAACTTGCAACAATACGGATGAATCTAAATAACATCATGTTAAGGGAAAAAAGTAATTCTCCAAAGGTTACTTACAGTATGCTACCCACTTTAAAAAAATAAAGTTAAAAACACTAATATATATGCATATATATTTTATACATGTATATATGTACACAATGTATATGTATATAAATTTCATACAATATATAACATATTATATATGTACATATATAATACATATAAATACAATAAAACTATATACAAAAGAAAGGAAGAGAATGAACTTGGGATTCAAATGGATGCTTATCTCAGGCGGGGAAAGGAAGCAGGAAGATGTAATGAGGGTGAGTGTATGGTTAGATGTGGATCCTTGTCAAGGTTCTAGTTTTAGTTTTTGGATGATACATTCATGAATGCTTAAACAGTATTAAAAATAACTAAATAAAAGTAGCTCAGGCACAGACCAATGATAAGAGATCATCAATCAAGGATTATGATGAATCCAGTTCTGTGCATCTGAGGTCCAATTAGAGAAAAATAATTTTCTTGAATGAACGAATGAATGAATAGAACATCACCAGTGACAGTGATCAGAGACAAACCTGATACAGGCAAACCTTTATAACAATACTGAATTTTATAACAGAATGTACCTGCTGGGGCATCTCTTTAGGGGATTATAAGTGAACTGAAGGAAATTTTGGAAAAACAAATTACTAGGGTAGGTTATGCCTTGCCTAAAAATGTCCCTGGGTCATTCCTAAAAATTTTACCGTTTGCCATCCCTTTATGGCTTGAGGGATGCAGTCCTTTTGCACTTTCCCCTCACGTTCCCCCTGCAATTAGACTGAGCTGCTGTTGGATGATGTGCAACTGAGTTACAGTCATATGTAGCCCCATAACAATGGGGATACGCTCTGAGAAATGCATCATTAGGCAATTTTGTTGTTGTGCCAACATCACAGAGTGTACCTACACAAACGTAGATGCTATAGACTACTACACATCTAGGCTATATGGTACTAATGTTATGGAACCACTGTTGTATATGCAGTCCATTGTTGACTGAAGTGTTGTTATGTGGAGCATGACTATACATGATCTAAGTCATGAGGACCAAAAGGAGATGTGTTTAAAACACAATCTTTCTATTTTAAACTGTTGAAAATAGCTAAAGCATTCAGAGAATTAACAAAACCCCAAATTTCTAATATGATGCTTCCAGAGTATTTTAACTTTTTTTTTTTTTGCTGAGGAAGACTCACCCTGAGCTAACATCCATTGCTAATCTTCCTCTATTTTGTATCTGGGTCACTGCCACAACATGGCCACTGACGAGTGGTGTAGGGCTGCGCCCAGGAACTGAACTGGGCTGTTGAAGTGGAGCACACTGACCTTAACCACTAGGCCATGAGGCTGGCCCCTAAGTATGTTAAATTTTATACAAATAATTTTCCTCCTCACCACTATTACCAACTAAAATTTAATCCAACTTGGATTCTATCCCCAGAGTTTTACTAGACTCTTTCTCTCTCTCATCCTGAATCTTGTAATGTTGCAGTTGGACTACTTAGTTTGAACCATTCACTGTGGCCTGCTCACTTCGTGTGACCAGCAGAGACCCCAATAATGGAATTTTCTCAGCTCATGGAAGTTCAGGCTAACTGTGGTTGACTGTTGACCCAAACTTATGAGAACAATTCAAAAGCAGTTTTCTTGTTATGCAGCAACACCTGCCCTTTACCTGCCCTAAAGAGTTGTTCAAAAGAATGAGGGACTAGAAATGAACGCTCTTCTGAAGTCTGCAGTCTTTAACATCCATCAAGTCATTTGTCCCCATGTCACGACTACTTGCCCAGAGAAACTCAAGGGTGGGTTCAGAAGCATTTAACTGTTTTTCCAAATTGTTTTTTTCCTTTGTTATGTTAAGGGGATATAATCACCAACCACCCTGAACCAGCCGGAGCCGCACCACAAGAGCCTGGCCCAAGACCTTTGCCTTACTTTTAATGCTAAGATCTTCTCTCCAGGGGGAGCTGAGGCCTTATTACCATAACCTGCAATGTATGTGGAAGCATGTTTTCCAACTGAGCCTGCACAAGTGAATACCCACCTCTCCCTTTTGAATATTCATTCCCCAACCGAAATAAAAGGTCCCTGCTTCCCTTTGTTTGGGGAACCATGACTTTGGACATGATTCTGCATGGTCTCCCCTTTGCTGCAAATATACTTCACTTTGTGTGACAACTACTTCTGGTGGAGAGTCTGATTTAACTCGCCAGCAGGGAACCCCCCTTGGTTTCGGTAACATCCACAGCTTCCTTTCAAGTAGGAACTTTCCTCTTTATGACCATAATGAACTCTAATGTAACTCTCCCATTTTGAGGGAGAAGTGTTTGGGGGAGTGGAACCACACTGTGTGTGTAGTGGGGGTCAGAACACTCTCCTGGGTCTGGACATTCTCAAAGCTGCACACTTCTTGATTCTGAGCTCTTGTCTTCTCCCATTAAAAAAAAAGCCAGTCAATCACCAGCTGGTAGTTTCCATTTCTCCAGAACTGTGGCTGGACATTTTGGACTTGAGAGGTAGAATTATATCCTTTAGTTGCCCATTTAATTTCTTCCCTTTTACTGGTTAGTAAACTTTCTGAGGCAGAGACAAAAAACAAAAGGATCCTGACAGCATAACACAGTTGCCCTGACCTCACTGATGCATATTCCCAAATTTCTGCAATGAAATCCCTTTTAAAGCTTACTTAGATTTCATTTTAAATGTTCACTTGTAAAGGATAAAATTTCTTTCAGATAGTGACAATGGAAACTTCACTTTCAAGGCAGATAAAATGCCCCACTAAATCGTAAGCCCCTGGAGGACAGGGTTGTGCTTCATATGACCATCTCCTTGGAGCCGAGCACCAGACATGATGCATAGTGAATTTTACAGACTGGAGGTGAGATTTTGGCTAATGAGGTGATTTCATAGCCTGGATACTCAAATCACGCCCTGCCCATCTTCCCAAGGTCTTCCTAGTGCAGCTAATTGAAAGTACTTCCCAGGCAGGCAAACTAACTCCCAATTTAGGGCTCTGTGATAAAACCGGGAAGGAGCAGGGTTAGATCTGAGAAGAAAGTGGGGCCTCTCACCTCCCCAGCACCGCCTAACCTGAATCTTGGGACATAGTGCTCAGACATGCCCACGAGGAGACAGAGACAAAGAGCAGAGAAAGGTGGCTTATCCCACGAGGGGTTCTGCAGACACTTCCCAGCCAGCCCTCAGGATAGAAAAGGAAGACCAGTAAGGGTGGCTGAGCCATCTCGAGCACCAGGACCTAGCTGGGTCTGAGGCAGAAAGGTAAGCACTACACCTGGATGCTGACTTTTAGACCAAAGTAATCTGCCTGCTAGTAAAAAGTGGCCCCACTGGATGTCCTGATCCATCAAGATGAGCAGCTCTTCCTCTTTAAGGGGAGAGCTAATACGAGCAGAGGAACAGGAACAGAGATGGTGGAGTCCCCTCCCCCATGGTGAGCACTCAATACATATTTGTTAAAAGAATGAATGAAGCCAGGCAGTGTTGCTAGGGAGTTGTTACTGTGAGAAATACCGTTTGCATGCAAATTTTACATTATTAGCAACTAGGAGCCTCCAGCAAGGAGGCTGATGGAAGGGCCTATATGTCGCTTTTCTGAACAAGATGTGGATGGAGAGGAACGCCACTGGTATTCTGCAGAAACCTAAAGGAGAAGCTTGGTTTTAGTTATGTTTTGTTTAAGACTATGATGTCAGGTAGATAAGTCCTAGAGGCACTATAGATACAGGAATGAATTTCATGTGAAAGTTGAGAATATTGGATTTTTCTCTTCTCTTCCCCAATTCAGTTGCCTTTCTCACCGCACATGGAAAAAAGAAAATACATGGGCTGGTGGTGTATTGGTTAAGTTTGTGTGCTCTGCTTCGGTGGCCAGTGTTTGCAGGTTCGGATTCCAGGCATGGATGTACATACCACTCGTCAAGCCATGCTGTGGCAGTGTGCACGTACAAAACATGGGAAGACTGGCACAGATGTTATCTCAGGGCCAATCTTCCTCACCAAAAAAAAAAAAAAAAGAAAAAGAGGAAAGAAACAGAAGAAAGAAAATACAGGCCCTAGCTCATATGAGACGTCAAATTGAGCTAGAGCTAGTTGTGATGTTTGGTTCCTACATTTTAAAAGCTAATAGAAACTGGGGACAAATCAGGAAATAATATGCAAACGATTAAAAATTTGGGAAGTACTTGGAAGGGAAGTTATGCCACCCATAGGAGAGGGTGGGGGCAGCTCTATCTGTTTGGAAGAATCTTTATCTCAACTAAAACGCAGTAGAGGAAAAGGTCTGAAGATGCATCAAGATCAGTTGAGGGTTGGGAGAGCTCTCTGATGTAAGGATTATGAAAACATCATGAAATCTACTTGCATATCGCTGCCCCAGTGTATGGTGCCTCTGAGATGGTAAAAAATGTTTTCTGAGTGAATGACCGGGTCACAGAAGTGTCGTTCTTGAAGACTTTTATGACCAGTATACGTTGCTTTGCATTTTTGATGTTTAGGAATAATGAAAATGGACCAGGTGATTTCTCACATCCCTTCTAGCTCCTTAAATCCTACAATTGGCCCCAAATGATTATTTACTCCAAGAGACCCTAAAGAGTATCTGGAGGCCACAGGTAAGCTCATCTTGGCAGCACGAATCCACACTCACACCTGGTTTTCCACCAGAAACATTTAGAGTGTCTTGCCTATTGGAAAATTCCTCTCATGGTTTCCTTTCCATAGCGCCATTATTTATTCTCATCGCCGTGGCTGTGTTACTAAGGTCCTTCTGATGCACGTCAATGCAAGGTATACATGTGTTGCAAGGGGGGGAGAATGAACCTCTAAGCTGTAGTCAAATTGGTTTCCTAAATGATGCTGCACATTTTAACTGTAATTTGTGTAGTATTCTAGTGGAAACAAGAAGTGAGGGGATGAAGGGAAGGGTTCCTTTGGTTTTCAGGCTGTTAACTGTAATTAGCCTGGTTTCTGAGATGTAATTATCTTGCAATCTCAAAGCAAACACCCTGGAGGAAATTGTACTGTTAAAGACAGCATAACATTAAAAATAAATTATTACCCGGGTGCTTGCTATTGCTGCTTATGAGTTGTGATTTGTCAGGGTTTCCTTTGGCAAGTGCTTGCTTAGGGCTGGAGCTGTGCAGCCATGTTGCCCCTGTTTGTCCCAGAGGGGTGGGAGGCGTGGTTCGCTTAGTTGTAATGATGGTGGGAGAACTTACCACTATGGTGGTGAAGGCTGGTGTGCCCTTCATATTCTCTCCGCCTATTCCCAATCACCAAAACGGCTCAGGGGTCAAGGAAAGAGAGCAGTGGGAGTCCTCTTTAGCGGTGGACATTGATGAATGATTAGGGTGGAGCAACAGATCCGAAGCTCAGGCAATTCAAACTATCTGCAAAGAAAGATTCAAATTGTTTGGAAATGACTGAGAGGAAACAAGCAATATCTCAGCTATTTTAGGGACCAACACTGAGGGATCATGAATCATCATCACTGGCCAATCACAGAGGCTGGAAAGACTCTGCATGAGGTTGGAATAAGAGACTTGTGGGTTTGAACATAGGATTGTGCAGGTTGTGTACTGCTCAAAGGTTCCCGACTGAGGGGACAAGTGGAGGCTCACGTCCCATCAGTGTCCCCCCGAACAAGTTGTGTGTCCGTGTGGCTGCACCCACCCATGGGAAGGGCACATTTTTCTAGTTTGTCTACTGAGTGGAAATGTTTTACAAAATTTATCTGCCAGAATATTTTACAAAGATGCTATAAGGTCATTATTCATGCTCTGTGTGACCTTGATTAAATTACTTATTCTCTCTGAAACTCAGCTTTCTCACATATAAAAAGATGATAATCATGACAATAACAATAATAATAATTCTCAGGAATATTTTGTGGACTCAAAACTGAACCTTAAAAGCAAGTCCTCAAAAGATGGCAGGAGTTTTGATGATAAAATGATGATTATGACCAAGATGATCATTATCATCAAGTGTTCATCCAGAGTAGAGCTTGCATCAAGGCCTGGGCCAGCCAGGGGGACCTGTAGGAGGCATGGGAACCAGGCTGCCTCTCTCCAGAAATGAGGGTTTGGTTGGAGGGACAGGGCACAGACAGCAATAGGTAATTAATTGTGCCATATTTTACGTGGGTTCTATATGGTAAAAATTCCACAGCCCCTGTAGCAATTTATCTTTGCCATTAATTCAGTGCTGGGGCTGGTGTTTTTTACATATCAGAAGGAAAAAAGGGGGGAACTCCATAGAATTTGGAGTTGAAGTTACGATAGTACAAAAAAGGGAAGATAGAGCCACAATGAGGTGTAGGAGGATGAAAGGGGAATGTGGGTATTGGTAATCCAAAGCAGGCCTTGACTAATGAGAAAAATATTCTTTTCTTCCAATGGGCCAAGGTGATTTGTGTTAGAAATAACTTGAATAACTGAAATCCATAGATTTTTATTTAAAAACTTCATTTTAGCCCACATCACTACTTTTCCCTTGTTAAATTTTATACACACTTCTGCTGTTTCACTAAATGAATTATGAAATGGAAGGCCAATTAAGTCTACCCAGGTTTATATCTCACCATCAGGAATATAAAGTTAAATTTGCTCAGAGCTATTAATCATGGGTTATTAACAAAATACACAAAGAAACCACCCTGGTTTTATGAGCTTTAATACTAGAATAGAATGTATGCCCAAAGATCATTTCCTGGATTGCTTTAACTCTGAGATTAACTTTACCACATTGGCCCTATAGATGCCTTATTTGATTCTTAAAGAATAAAAGGCAGGAGGAAAGTTCACAATTTCCCTCTCAAACAAATCTGTGTCAGTATTTAACACAGTTTGAAAAGAATATTTCGCTGTCAAGCCTAAAACTGTTCTTTTGGTGGGTTCTTTGAAAAAGGAAATTCTTTGTAAATAAAAAAGTCATTACTCATTTATTTAACTAATATCAATTAATAAATAATGTTGCTTGTCCAACAATATGAGCCACAGTGCAAATTACAATCCATTCTTTCAAGAAGTTAGAGGCAGTACTCGTGGGGATTTCCATTTACAGCAAGTTGGTGAACTAATTACCCTGAAAAGCCTCTTCTGACAACAAAAAAACTAGGATATTGAATAAAATGGAATGAACATGCTTTTAAATGTATAACAGTGCTTTCAGGAGGTTAGGGAGTGAAGACCCAGGGAGCAGAACATGAAAAGGAAGCTGAAAATTAGGGTGGCAAGTAGGCACTCACTTCAGCTGCTCCGGATGCCTTGCCAGTCTTACGAAGCAGGTGGCTTCAGTTTAAAGACCACAGGGAGTTGAGGCCTTGGGCATTTCTACAGCAGGATGTTTGAATTGAGACGCCGTCCTCTATATAAAGCCCTCAAAGGGCAGCACTCTCAGTGAAATTGTAGCTGAAAATATCCACCTGTTGGTAAAAAAAAAAAAGAGAAAAACAAAACAAAAAACCCTATAAGGATACTTGGCTGGCTTTGCCTAGGGGGAGAAAGTGTCTCATAAGCATCCATGAGGACCATCCTGTTATTCTTATTTGCATGATCCAGGAAATCCAAGCAAAGATGTTAACATGAAATTGGTCCCTCACTAGTAAAAACTATGGGGCACCACGTAGGAAAAACATCCCCTAAATCTAGATTGCACAATTCCTACAGCTAAAGCCCTGCCAAACTCAAGATGACGATTCAAAATTACAACACACACAAGAAACCAATCTGCCACAAGTGGACAATCCACCACAGGGACAAAAGAATTAAGTCTCCAAAGCTTCAGATAACAGAATTATTGGACACATTCTCTAAATGAAGTATGTTTAAAGTGATTAAAAACACAAAAGAAGGAATCAAAAATATGATAAAGAAATAGAGCCTATATAATTATCAGCCAGTTTTGAAAGAATAGAATAGAACTTCTAGAGGTTAAAACATAAAATAATTGAAAATAAAACCTCAAAAGACAGAATAGGTAGCAGAATAGGCAGAGATGAAGAGTGAACAAGTGAATTGGAAGATCTTGAAGAGAGATAAAAAGAAGGAACATATGAAAGCAAGATTAAAGAGACGTGGAGAGTAGCATGAGAAGGACTGAGATACATAAAATAGGATTTTGTGAGGACACAAGAAAGAATGAGGGAAAGATAATATTAGAAGAGATAATGCCTTGAGAATTTTCCAAAAGGTTGAAAGGTATGAATCTTTAGATTCAAGAAATACAATAGGGGCTGGCCCCATGGCCGAGTGCTTGGGTTCCCTCACTCCGCTGGGGCGGCCCAGGGTTCGGATCCTGGGTGCGGACATGGCACTACTCGTCAGGCCACGCTGAGGTGGCGTCCCACATCCCACAACTGGAAGGACCTGCAACTAAGATATACAACTATGTATAGGGGGTTTTGGGGAGATAAAGCAGAAAAAAAAAATTGGCAACAGTTGTTAGCTCAGGTGCCAATCTTTAAAAAAAAAAAAAGAACTACAATAAATTCCAAAAATTTTTATTTTATAGTAAAACTAATTCCATATTCAGACACATATTAATAAAACTTGAGAACCTCAAAAACAGAGAGAAAATTGTGAAAGCAACCATAAAGCAAATAAAGATTACCTACTAAGGAAGGAAATTAGCCTGATAGCAGAGCTCATGATAGGGATGACAGGAACAAGAAGACAGTGGAATCACATCTTCTACATACTAAAAAAATCATTGTGGATCTAGAATTTTATATTCAGCTTCATTATAATTCCAGAATAAAAGTGAATGTCTTTAAAAACATTTTCAGACAAAACAGAGAAGATTTACTGCTGAGCAAACTTTGTCAGAAGATTTTCTAAAATGAGGGTGCCCAGTCCTGGCTGCTCATTGGAATCACTAGGAGAGACAACAAAATACTGATACCTGTGTTGTAAGCCCCAGAGATTTATATTTAATTTTTCTGAGCTATAGACTGGGAATTGGGATTTAAAAAATATCCCTATGTGATTCTAGTGTGATGTCAAGTTTGAGAACCACTGGTATAAAAAGGATGCACTTGATGAGGAATGAAATTGAACCCAAGAAGTAATGATGAACAAATAATTGATAAATATATGGACAAATGTAAATACTCATTGAGTGAATAAAGGAACAATAATATTGACAAGGAGAATATAAAAGCATCATAGAACTAAATTACTGGATAGAAATAACATGTAAGGAGAGAGGCATTGGAAGTTCAATGTATTTAAGGTCCTTTTATTACTCAGAAGGAAGGTAGATATATTGATGAACTTTGTTAAGTAACCATGTTAAAATTTAAGGGTGATGCTAAAAGAGTAAGAATGTACTATGTAATTTCTAGACTAGAAGAGGCATTAATTTGGCAGGAGTGTGAAAAGAGGGTGTAGAATGTATTGAGGTCTATAGCAGAGTTAATGACATGTATGAGGCACATGGTGACAAGACAGGGCAGTGGAAATAGGAAGAGGTGGGAAAGTTGCAGGAGATGCTACAAATTAAGAACGGATGTGACCTGGTGACTAATTTGCTAAGGGTATATAGTTGGAGGGGGCGGGGAGAGGAGGACTCCATCCCCCACAAGGTACACCAAGGTGTTCAGTCAGGGTGACAAGGAAAATGAGTGTGAGAAGGTTGGACATCAAAGGGCTGAGCAGACTTTGTGAGGAGGGGATGAACTGGCTTCAAATATTTGGAGACAGCGTTTCGGTGATAAAGTCTGGCAGCTGAACTGGATCCCAGGAGAGCAATGACTGCTGAAAGTAGAAAGGAATCAGACCATCTATCTAAGAAGAGGAGAGAGAGCAGAAGAACGAGCGGAGGACTGAATGTAGGTGTCCACACTTAAGGAGCATAGGGAGGAAGTTACACCAGAGGAGGAAAGAGAGATGAATTCTGGTTCATATAAAGGGGATTGTTTGCACTGAGGCCAAATTCAAAGCAAACCTTTAAGATGGAGAAGACAGAACTTCCCTCCAAAGACTTAGTTTACATCACTGCTTGCCTTTTTATTGATGGATGTAAGTGCTTAGAATACTACCACTTACGCTATTCTTTTTTTAAATTAAAAAACAAGTTTTGAACTGTTATGAAAAAAAAAAAAAGTCTACCAGGTGAGAGAGAACTCTTTCATTGTTTCCTTCTCTACTTTAGATATCGTATCACTTCATCCAGCCTCGTGGTGGACTGGCTGCAAATTCTTTGATACCTGTCTCCTCAAGAGATGAAGTCCATTTTCTTCCCCTTGAATCTGGGCTGCTTTGTGACAGCCTTGATCAATAGAGTGTGGGCAAAAGAGGCACTATGCCAGTTCTAGGTCTAGAGTTTAAGAAGACCGGCAGCTTCTGCCTTGATCGCTTGGAACCCTGAGCTGCCATGCAAGAAGCCAAATTATCCTGAGGTCACTATGCTGTGAGAAGCTCAAGCCATATGGAGAGAACCTGGAGGGTGGGGGAAACGCCTTGTAAAGAGAGAAGCCAAGGAGCACAGGGGTGCCACACATGTGAGTGAACTGTCTCGTAAGTGGATCATTCTGTCCTACCTGAAAACACGTGGATCCGAGGGGAACAGCCCAACTGAACTCTTCCTGTATTCCTCATCCACAATACCAAATAAGAGCAAAATAAGAAGACTGTGTTAGGACACTCAGTTTTGGAGTAATTTGTTACACAGCAATACAGAAGCAGAACAAGCCTGCTTCTTTCAAAGGCTAATCACGACTGGTACCCCAGAGCCACTGCTGAGACCGCCTACCACCAAGTGGCTTCTTTTGTCTTCTCCAGCATTTTTTAAATTCTCTCCCTCTTGATGCTTCACACTTTAACGCCCAGATTACAAATACAGCTGAAAACATTTTCTCCATCGTTTTGCTTTTGCCTCAGTCTACCAGAATGTCTTTCATTCTTTTTATTGGAAGGTTTGCCTTTCTTACCACTTGTTGTTCAAGTCTTATTTACTAAAATATTGTTATATCAGCCTAGTGGAATGAGTCAGAATTTGTGAAAAATAAATTATAGACTTTTTGCTTGTAATATAGACATTTTTAGAGGAATTCAGTTTTTACTTGCAGAAAACACAGCAATCCACACTAATTGCTAAGTGCTTTTAAGCTGACATTCGTCTAAGCCTGCTTTAATGAACAGATAACTCATTTATAATTAGCAGTGCCAATTAATTGGCATGCAAACAATTAAAGTGATTAAAGTGCTAAAGTTCTTAAGAACAGTTTTTCCTAAGTAGGTTATAGACAAACCCTCCCTGACCCTGCATCTTGTTTACATGGGGAAACTGCTGAGGAAGACTTTTTTAGAGAGAGCATGTGAGGAAATTTTAACTCAGCTGTGATCACATAGCCCTGATTTCAAATAAGTGAGCCCCACTTATGAAGAATGTGTTGTACTCTGATTTTCCAAATTAACACCATTTAAAAAGTTTCAATTACGTATGTTTGTTGGCCTCCTGCTATTACCCCCCACACCCCACTTCAACCACCACTCAGGTCAGCAAATCCATCCAGATCGCTTTGCTTTTCTAGTTCTTATATCTATCTCAGATCCTAGAAAAGGGATAGAAGGCCGTGGGGGTTTATTTTAAATGGCTGTGACTTGCTTCTCACCAGTAGAATGTACCAGAAATGACATTGTGTGATCTCTGAGGCTAAACCAAAAGAGACATTGCAGTTCCTGCCTTGTCCACTGGGACACTTGCTTTTGAGTCCCTGAGCTGTCACATAACACTGTCACCCCGTTGAGGCGCTGGGCTGTGAGGAAGCCCAGGCCACATGGAGAGGCATGAGAGGTGCTCCAGTTGACAGCCCCAGGTGGGATCCCAGGAAGCAGCCAGCATCAACACCAGACGTGAGTGAAAATGCCTGAGGATGGTTCCAGACCCCAGCCGCTGGGTC
The DNA here is from genome assembly GCF_041296235.1 of Equus asinus. NCBI lineage: Eukaryota > Metazoa > Chordata > Mammalia > Perissodactyla > Equidae > Equus > Equus asinus. Next base: position 82,720,249 of record NC_091810.1, on the reverse strand, counting down.
ACCTCCAGCCCTCAAGTCTTTTCATTTGGGGCTCCAGTCATGATGGAGCAAAGACAAGCCATCTCTGCTGTGCCCTTTCCAAATTTCTGACCTGCAAAATCTGTGAGCATAATAAAATGGTCGCTGTTTTATTCCGCTAAATTTGGTTTGGTTTATTATGCAGCAATAGAAATTGGAAGAAGGGCTTTTTCCTTCTTGGCTTAAGGCTCTGTACAATGTCCTTCTATTTTTTTCACTTTCACATGCTTTTTTGGTTTCTGTTTTATCCTTAAATGTCTTACCCTATACTTTTTGTGGTTTTAATAAAATTTCTGGTTTTTACTAAGATTTCCCTCAAGGTCAGTCAGAAGTGGTTGGAATTCAAATTCTCTTTGGCGATTTATTAACCCCCTGAGACTCAGTGGCCTTGATGATGAGAGAATCATACTACCTTATAGGGTTGTTATGAGGATTAGAGATATTGTGGGGAAAGTACATGGCATACAGGAGGCATCCACGAGATAAACGGTAATTAGTATTAGAAGTTTTCAGAGATATATAACCCCAACCCTCAGTTTCCCATTTGTCTAAAGCACATTATTCTGAGAGTGCATAGTGTTCTCAAAGGAAGTTTGTGTGTATGTGGGCACACATGTTGTCTTTTCTCCCTTGGGAAAATGACTGCATGCCCTTGTAGCCTATCCATCACTGCATGAGCTTAGACAACAACAGCAACAACCAAATCAAAGCAAACCAACCAGAAGCAACTCCAAACCCTCATCACGGTTATAATTGTCCAAGGAAATTTGCAAATCATAGAGACCAGATATTAAACAGAACCTACTGGGTGGGCTGGTCTGTGGCAGTCTCAAGTCTGGAGAGAAAGGTCCGCTCCTTCTCTGGCTGGAGGTATCTTTGCTTTCTGGAAGAGTACATTCTCCATAGCAGAGACTCTGGGCATTTTGATGGTCCAAGGACACTTTTCAAACGCTGTGGACTTTCTCTCTAGAAAAATGAACGCACCATTCCCCTACAACACTTTGCATGCTATTTTAGAGTGTTCCTGGGTGTTGTAAACAGTAGACGTTGGAGCCTGCTAAGGAAGCCGGTAGGAATTTGAGTGCATGGCTTTGTGATCCCTGATAGTGACTTTAGTTCTGACTGAAACAGGCAGGGCTGTCATTTTCAGCTGCCCTGTGAGTGTTGCCTTGTAAGGAAGGGATGCAAGGTTTCTTGAGCTTCTACTGAGGATCAGGGGCTTCATGTAACTTACCTAATCCTTGGAAGAGTCTGGTAGGTATTTTATCTCTCCTTTATTATGAGGCTGACAGAAGTGACTTTTCCAGGGTCTCACAGCTACCAAGTAGTAGAGCCCAGATTTGAGAAGTGCCAACATCCAACAGTTTTCCATTACTTTCTATTTGGATCTTGGGGTGCTGGCTGAGACCCACTTCTGCAAATAGATCATGACCGGGGAACTTGCTGGTCCTAGGCTTGTGGTTTTGATTTCTATGTCCCTTACCCTCCCTCCCTCATCCCTGCCTACGTCTGCCCCTTTGGCTGCCAGAGTATAGCGTGGGGTGATCGTGGAGGGCATGCGTTGTTGCTGGCTAGGCTTAGGAGACACAGTAAAAGATAGTCCTGTGAGCAAGGGCCCCAGAGTCTGTGTGCTTGGGCTGGAATTCATTGAACCTCCCCAGACAAGCCATAACCCAACACTTATTTAGCTCCTTCGTTTTACAAAGAGCTTTTTCATTTGATAATAAGATAGGCATGCGAGACATTTCTATTTCCATTTACAACTGTGGATACAGAAACTTTTTCAAGGAAATTGTCTTACCAGTTCTTCCAATTCTGGTTCCCGGTCTCTTTCCATTACCTTCTTGCTGCCTTCTTTGGAGAGCAAGGTTAAGAAATGCCATTCTGGGAAATTGAAGCTACAATGACTTGGAGCAGTAAGTCATAAGTCATTGTGATTGGGAGATGGTTTTCCTTGCTCAACTTCTAGGAAGCAGCCATCACAAATGTAGCTAATGTAGAACAAGCAGTAATCTGGGAAATTGTAACATGAGATCACATCATGGCAGTAGCTTTTGAATGATAAGGTAGCTGATAAGGAATATTGAGAAAGAAACACAGGAGACTAAGAATTTGAAAGATTTCCTCTATTGCAGCTCGAAGAGAGCGTGATCTGACTTCAGATGACCTGTACTGGTTCTTCAGACTGAAATATCCCTCCAGTGGAGAAAGGCAATTCATCAAGCAACCAGAGCTGGAAAGTAATTCTCTGAAAGAACATCCAGCTGCCCTGGCTCCTGTTCTCTACTCACCCAACAGAGAACTTGCAATTTGGCCTCCTGAGAGCTGATGGCCAGCATGCGTTCTCTCAGGGAGGACCCTCCTGCTGGGAGTTAATCTAGGATATTGGTCTATCAATCACTCTGTGGTGAGTTCCCCTCCCATGATTCAGTCTCTTGTCTGATCGCCTCTGCTGGAACTGATAACGACCCTGAGCCTGCTCAGATGTTGAGCAGATATTGGGCTTTGGGTCCCTACTTTGGTGCAGCCACACTTGGGAGGCCCTCACCTGAAGAAGACAGAGTCTTTCTCATTATGTGGCCTTGGTAGCTTATGGGGACCATATCTTGTTTTGTCCAGGAACCCAGCATGTCCGTCTAGTCCTAAAGCTTCAGAGAATAGATGTTCCAAAGAACATAGGTATGTGTTTGAACAAGAATCTTGCAGAAGCCTTCCTAAACACAGCCTCAGTGTGAGGGTCTCAAACTTACTCAGGTTAGTAAACCCAAATAGAGACAGAGATAGAGTGAGCCTCCCTCTACCAGGTTTGGTGCCTGGAAAGTCCCTTTGGACTTACAGTGTCTTGAGGCGTTGAAGGAAGGGACTCACGTGGGCAGCCTGAAGGAGCAGAGCAGCATCTCAGGAGGTAACCTGTAAGCACATCTTTTGGGCAACAGCTGGTCAGGCCCTGGGGCAAATGGAGAGGAGAACAGCAGAGCAGGAGGAGAAGGAGAGGTTCTCATTGGTCTAGAGGCTAGGAAGCTGGTTGGCAAGGATGCCAGTCAGATTTGGTTCCTGGGTACTCCTTGCAGAGATCCTTCCCACGCTCTACCCACCTAGCCTTGGCAGTGCCCCTTCTCCATTGTGGGCAACTCTCTGAGATGGGTTGGCTTAGGGGGAGTAGATCCCTAATCAGTGGAGGTAGTACTCTGAGATTCCATCATGAAGAGGTCATCAGGTGACACAGTGAGTGGACCCAGGATTCTGACTTGCTGGGACTTGGCAACCAAGACGGGTGGAAGTGGCAAAAGCTGGATGGCCTGGCTGTAAGGCAGTGCATAACACAGTGTCCTGTTGGTATAGCAGGGTTTGGTAAGCCCCAGTATAGTTGGGGGAGGGAGTGTCTCACCTAGTGGCTGAAGGTCAGTGAAAGTAGGTGACACCTAAGTCAGATGGTATCTGTGTCAGGGCCCCAAACTATTTATCAGGAGTAAACAAGATAACATATGATACAATCTTTATATTGATAAGTGGTTAAAAATGGCAACCTCTGCCGTCATCATCTTGCATAGTACTTAACACCTATGTTTGTGTTGCACTCAGAAAGCCTTATAGTTGGCTATAAAAGTTATAGTAAATTTTGCTACAATAGTATTTTAGTCAAATATTGGTCCAGGGTAGAGGCTAGACCCTCAGTGGCTTCTTACGCTTGGAAGAGCCCATGAAGAACCAAGGGTAAAATACTCAAGATCAGGGCCAGGCAGGTAGCATGCATTTGTCAATCAGGATGGTGTAGAATGCTAGGAAAGGCTGGGGACTGTGGGGACCTGGAGAGTATATGCCACATCAAAGGGCAGTGGCTCCTTCACTCTAGCTGGCTGTTGCCATGCAGAGATGGGGGCCCAGAGATTCTAGCTCTTTTGATTATGAGAGACAGAAATCTAGATCTTTAATGTGAAATTTTCTAGTTTTTAAAATATTGTAAGCCAAACCAAATGTGTCTGTAGGCTGTGTGGGATCTGTTAGCTGTCACTCTGGGACTGAAGCAGGAATTCCTTCTATGGCCCTCCTGCTCCATGGTCATCCAGAGAAACCCCCATTGGATGGTCTGATTGTCCTTTCTAAGTCATACCTCTATGGCAGTGTGACACGTCCCTAAAGTCGCAAATCTGGAACAGGCCTGGGTCAACAGGGCTGTAAGTGCAGCCACCTGCTGTTGCTTACCTGCTGTTTCAGTAGTAATTGGATTGGACACAGATTCTTGACCTCCAGCCAACATCTCCTGCCCCAGGTCTGAACTCACGTTGAAACAACTGGGGGAGCTAGAGTTCTTCTTGTTTACAACCTTGCAGCTGACACAAGCTGGGGCTGAACCTCATAAAACCTGCAGAAAACAGGCATCAACTTGAAGCAGTAAACCCTGGGCAGTGCTAAAACCTAAATGCAGGGCCAGGTATGTAGAAACGCAAGCGATTTAATGCTCTGCTCTTGTTGTCTTGAAATTTTTAATAAATATTTGAAAAAGGGGGCCTGTGTTTTCATTTTGCCCAGAGCCCCACAAATTACGTAGCCGTCCTGCATAAATGTGATCAGAGTAGGAACCAGACCACATAAGTAGAATTCCTCTTTTTTTTTGGTTTGGAACCTCCTACAACTTGATTAGTTTGCACTTTTATGTGAGTTGATGTAATACCCATGGAAACCGGGAAGCAGGAAAACGCTTTCCTGATCATTATAAAAGATGCGGATATTCTCCCCTGCTTTGTGGTGAGTAGAGGGTGTGGGGAAGAAGTCAATTTCCTGTGATGTGACCACCTCCCAGGGCTTTTCTTCCTTGTCTCAGGTGCTGGATCAGCACTAGCTATTAGCAAAGGAGGTGCAGGTGGGCATGGAATTAACTGCGGGAATAGCTGTTGTGTTAGCATTAGAGGAATCTGGAGGAATTAGAGGAGTCTCCTACCCATGGGTAGGAGAGTCAGGAGGCTCAAATGTTTTCCTGATCATTTTCAGGTCAGTGAAACTCTGGAGCTGCTAAGGAATGGGAGTGCGCTGGGCACTGGAGAGTTTTACTGACGCATTTTAGTCGGCCCTGCAAGATCAAAACACAGGACGCTGAAAAACTACTAAAATGTCCTCATCGAACCTCTGTGAGAGCTGCGTTGGTGTGGAAACATAATTAATTCCATTTCTATTGCTCCCTTATTCATTACACATATGGTCTGTTGCAGAGATCTCAATGTGGGGCTTTGGGTCCAGTGGGAAAATCCAACAGAGCAAGCCTTAAAACTGAGGGCTTTGTCTCTGCACTTTGGCGTCAGCCTTTTACAAAGGATTCAGGGACTGCAGCTGTAGAACTTGCTCTTAGTGAGAGAGCAAGCAGAACTCCAGGGCATCCATTGTGTTAATGCCTTCCCTAAGTCACAGAGAGTTGCAGATCAAGGAATTGCTCTGCAAACTTGGCAAACTAGATAGGGTGGCCAACTAATGATGACTAGAACAACCCATCAATCTAGGGCGCAATCAATAAAAGCAAGTGTTTCCCCTGGGTAATCACCTCTCCCCTCCACAAACTCTAACACCCAGATCTTCGGGACTAGAATTGTATTAACTGTGTAGATGAGTTTGGGGGAGAATTGACATCTTTACTATAGCGAAATTTCCCACCCAGGAACATAGAATGTTTCTGGGCTGATTCAATTCTAATTTTTATGTCCTTCAGTGAAAATTTATGGTCCTTTTTATCTAGTCCTGCATATTTCTTGTTAACTTTGTCTCTGGATATTTCATATTTTTCAATGCTATTTTGAATGTCATCTATTTTCAGTATATTTTCTAACTAGTTAACTAGTTCTTACTGGTATATTGGGAAGCTATTTTTATATATTTATTTTGTAATCACCACGGAACTCTCTTATTAGTTCTTATAGTTTTACATCTTTTTTTTTTTTCTTTTGAGGAAGATTAGCCCTCAGCTAACTACTGCCAGTCCTCCTCTTTTTGCTGAGGAAGCCTGGCTCTGAGCTAACATCTGTGACCATCTTCCTCTAGTTTATACGTGGGACGCCTACCACAGCATGGCTGCCAATAGTGCCATGTCCGCACCCAGGATCCGAACCAGCGAACCCCGGGCCGCCGAGAAGCGGAACGTGCGAACTTAACCGCTGCGCCACCGGGCCGGCCCCTAGTTTTACATCTTTTTTTTGGTTACTAACCATGTAATATGTAATATGTGGCATAAATGCTTCCAGTACTTTTTCCAGTGTCAGTGGCAGAAATCTCTAATTGATCATCCCCTCGACGCTGGGTGCAGAAAACCCTTCTCAATCTGCACTCTGTTGGGAAACAATTTTCTATGGGTTTGTCACGCTTCTGCGCATATTCTGAGCAAGGCACTCACTGTTCTGAACTATCTTTTCAAGGTTGTATGTATAGCAAATAGCCTTAGAAGATAAGGATAGTGTCTTGCTCCAAGCAAAGGACAGGTTTGCTTATGGCCTTATAAGATAGAGATGGCATCTCTCTCATGAGCAAAGGGAAGATATGGCAGTAAGGATAAAAGATTCAGATTCTTTGGGGCTGGCCCTGTGGCCAAGTGGAAAGCTCACGTGCTCCTCTTCAGGGGCCCAGGGTTTTGCCAGTTTGGATCCTGGGCGCGGACATAGCACTGCTCATCAGGCCACAGTGAGGTGGCGTCCCACATGCCACACTAGAAGGACCCACAACTAAAATATACAACTATCTACTAGGGGGATCTGGGGAGTGAAAAAAGCAGAAAAAAAAAAAAGATTGGCAACAGTTGTTAGCTCAGGTGCCAATCTTTAAAAAAAAAAAGATTCAGATTCTTTAAGCTCAGAGTTTTTCTGTAACACATCTCATTGTGTGTGCTGGTGTTCTCTGGCTCTCTTCACATCACCTGGTGAAAATCAAGATTCAGGGAACTGGCCACTGTTATTGATGTGAGTAATAAGTGGCCTTTCATCTGTGACCCAGGAGTCTTGCGTCTTCTACCAGCATCTAGGAAACTGCGTCAGGCTAACTTAGCTTACAAGTAGGGTAAAATCTCAGACCTTCTCATTTCTTCACAGTTTTGGTGATGAGGATGGGATACTGACAGAAACATGGCCTTTTGGAAGAGGAAGGATGAGAGCCTCACGGGTTTCAACATGGGATCTGAGGAAAGCCCATGGAATTGGTAGCAAACATGTTCACTAAGTTGTATGGTCAACTGGGCAATTAATAGTCCTTCATTTTATTTCTCATAAGTTGTATGGTCAACTGGGCAATCAATAGTCCTTCGCTTTATTTCTCATTAGTGAGGAGAAATTGGGGAGGTGGTTGCAGACGAAGTGCCAGGAAATAAGTTCAAAGAGAGCGGCCCGAATATGCCTGGCTGTTGCTAATTCTCCCCAGGACTTTGTTACCCATCCAGTGGGGGAGCCTCAAGTCTACCCCATTGTAACAGCCAGTACTAAGTTTTGTTCTGAGTAGAAGGAATGTTTCATTCCTTTCAGATAACAATTACAGAAATGCACACCTACACTGACCATGAAAGGAGGCGAATTTGTGACTGCTATGGGAAGAAATCATTAAAATTTTGGCTGGCCTCTTGGGAGATGAGGGGTGGTGTGTGCTAGGGAGAATGATGATGGCTGAGACTCTTATGGCTTAACCTCTCCTGCAGTCTATTATGTCAAACTCAGACCCACTGGAGATGAGCAAAAGGCCGCAGAGTTCTTTTGCAGTGAGTTCTGTCTGCTTTAAGGGAGCTTTGGCCCTCATAGGCAGAGTTCTCTGAGAAAGACAAACTGCTGTGGGAAACCATAGTTGAGACATTGACTAGTATTTGGGTTCTTACTGCCCTGAAGTGGGTTTACAATGCTAATAAAGACAACCCACTGGGGAATGAAAAACTGAACCAGAGGAATCTAGATAAATTCTTGTGACCAGACCTACCACCCGGGAAAAATCTCCCTAGCCCTTTTGTTGAAACTGGCCAGGATCTTGAGGGATGTTATCTTGGTAATGGTGTAGCACAGGGATCAGCAAACTTTTTCTGTAAAGAGTCAGATAGTAAATAATTCATGCTTTGTGGGCCATACCATATCTGCTGGAACTACTCTACTCTGCCGCTATAGGACAAAAGCAGCCACAAGCAATATGTAAACAAATGGATGTGACTTTGTTCCAATAAAACCTTATTTACAAAAGCAGGCAGCAGGCTGGATTTGATCCATAGTAGTTTGCTGAACCCTAGTATAGCAGATGCATTGGATGAAGGTGGCATCTCAAAGAAGGTTGCTGCTATGCAAACCAAGCCTGGGTCAGCAGGAGGTGGAAACCCCATCACTCCAGCCAAAGGCAATGTGAAAAAGAAGCTTCTTGGCGAAGGGGTTCTCAATACTATGATAGATGGTGTCAGCCGTGAGTACCTTGCTCCCTGACACAAAGTGGTAGGTGGGCAGAACACATTGAAACTTCATTTGGCTGAGCCATGAGCTTCCACCATGATGCTCAAAATCAAAAGTAAATGAGAAACTTTGTTTAGTGATGTGGAGCCATCCCATCCCTCCATACTCCCTGACCGCCTCTCCCTATCAACCCTGACCTCAGCTACTTTAAGGAGAAAGATGATTAAAGGTAGGGCTCAGGTCTCTCCATCTTCAAGGGGCATCAAAGGTCAGACACACCCATCTGAACATGTGGGGGAGTTTTAGGAAGGGGAGGGATTCGAATTTTTATGACTCTGTTGATTATGAGTGCCCAGTCACTAGCCTACTCAGACCCGTGGGAGGAAAAGTCACCCGGATTCAGCTATTGTGACTATTACACAAACTTGGCACTTGGTATATTGTCTTGGACATTATCAACACTTTCTTTTTCATACACCAACATCTGAGAATGAAGATGAGCTCACGTTAACATGGCAAAGTCTCCAATATATGTTGGTAGTATTTCCCCAAGTGTGCCTAAACTCCTGTGCCATTTGCTCCCAGAATTTAGTGAGTGTGCCTCTACCCTTTCACGTCCACAGCTTTCACTATTTGGATGATGTCCCATTGGTTGGTGTTATGGAATGAACTGTGTTCCTCCAAAATTCATACGTTGAAGCTCTAGCCCCCATTGTGACTGTACTTGCAGATAGGGTCTTTAAAGAGGTAATTAAGGACAGATGAGCGTAAAGCGTGGCCCTAATCCAAAAGAACTGGTATCCTTATAAGAGGAAGAGACCCCATGGGTCAGTGTGCATAGAAAAAAGGCCGTGTGAGGACACAGTAAAAAAGTGGTCATCTGCAAGCCAAGGCGAGAGGCCTTAGGAGAAAGCAAACCTGCCAACATATTGTTCTTGGACTTCCAGCCTCCAGAACTGTGAGAAATAAATTTCTGTTGCTTAAGTCATCCAGTCTGTGATATTTTGCTATGTTGGCCCTAGTGGACTAACACAGTTGGCAAGTCAGAAGCCTCCGACTCAAAGGCCCTGACTACAACATTATCACATGGCTGACGAACCTTGAAATATTCAAGGGTCTTCTCACAAAATAATGATTCTTGGGACTATGTTGACAGATTCATAATGCCCAATCTCTCTGCCAAGTAGAACAGTCAGGGAAAAGTTGCTGTCTCTTCTGCCCCTCATCATCGAAAAGAAGGCCCAGGACCTTATTGGACTCAGGGAATTTCACTGTAAGGGTGGTCACAAGAAACTTTCAAATGTTTAAGGAAATACCACCAGTAGATAACGTAGCTGTCAGAAAACTGTGGTGATTTATCCTCAGTAAATCTGGGTCACTCAGGGGAGCATCCTAGAGGACAACTGACTGGTTGTTTTCGCACATTTTGCAGGCGATTGTCTCTGTGATGAGAGTCGTCTAATAGAAAAGGTGGTATGAAACCTGTTCCCGATGTAAGCCGAAGTTATTAGTGGCACGACTTTAGCCCTGGAAGGCGTTTGGGTTAGTCTCAACTTATTGGCCAGGGTTGATATAGTTGGTAGAATTGACTTCGTCTTCCTCCTTGCGGGCCCTGACGGAGTCTGTGCAGTCACTGTCTTGCTATGTCTGAATCAATATCTTAGGCTGAGTTGAAAGGTTAACACAAAAACTTAAGGAGAAAACCACCTGGCTTTCTAAGGTAGACCTGATGGTTTATAGGATTTGTTCGGCTGGCTAGGTCTGTTACTTGGAGTCCTGTTGATATCGGCCTTAATTAGATGCTAGATGAGACAAATGGATTTGATATGGTCTCAGCCTCACTTCATCTGATTAATTGGAGTGACCAACAAAGGGGGGAAGATTCTCCAGAAGACAAGACAAGATGCTGGGTAAATGAGGGATGGATATTGTTCTGAGGCAATCCTCCATGGGTCTCTTGTATTTCTGCATGTCTCATGAGTGGGACACTCACTGCCCTTTGTTTTGTACTGTCTTTTCAAGGATGCTTGAGTAGTGACCAGCCTTGGGAGATACAGTTTCTCCTTCCAAGAAAAGGACAGCTTTGCCTCCATTCTTGGAAGATCAAGAAGATAGTGTCTCCCTCTAGAGCAAAGAGCAGGCATGCTTAAATCCATTATCAAAGTTTCAGTTCCCTAAGCTCAGGGTTCCTCTTCTGTAATGCAACCTATTATGTCTGCAGTGGTCACCTGGCTCTCTTCATGTCACCCTGTGGAAATTGAGGCTTCGGGAACTGGTGCAAAAATGCTGCTACTTTGGCTACTATTGTTGTGAGTAATAAATTATCCTTCATCTCTGACCCAGGAGTCTCATGTTTTCTATTAGCATCCATAAAACTGTGGCAGGCTAACTTAATATCTTGTAAGAAGGATAAAGTCTCAGACATTGTTCAGCTCTTGACATACTCCAAGCAGCCGCTACCAAGCACTTGGAATTGGCACATGAGAAGAAACCAATTTTCCATCGCTGGCTTGGAGAGTGGGAGGGCAATGGGCATGTGATAGATCAAAAAGGCCTGCACCAGCAGGTCAACAACGGTGGGGAGGAGAGAAGTACATAGGGGCATGGCCATGCCAGTAGGGTCTACAAAAGTTCACTCTGTCCCTAGGTGCATCACAGAAGGTTTTCCACTTAATACAAAACAGGATTTGGCCCTGGCTTCTTCCTGCTCTATTTAATAGAGTAGTTTTGTTTGGCCTGCCTTCAATCTTGCTAGAGACAGACCAGGCTGCCATTGGGGGATTCAGGAAATCTTGCCATCTCCTTCCAACTCCTGTTTTTGCATCCTTTTCTCCTTCCCAGGTGCCCCCTTTCCCTAATGAAAATCTGTTTGCGTGGAGGAACGCATTAATGGTCAATTATACTCTAGTGTTGATTTACACTGTTGGAATGTTATATTTCTTCGAGAACATTCTTTGAACCTTAGCTGAATTTTTGGAAGGAATGACTCTTCCACATAGAAGACAATTACCACATTTTAGAGCAGGCAGAGATATTTGAAAGGATTTTTTCTGGTGCCCTTGGCATTGTACCATGTCAGTAGCACCTCTGCTCCATCTATCCACACGGGGGCAGGGGTGCTGATGGCTGCCTTCTTGGTGCTCCTCTCCTGTGAACAATTCTTACTCTCCCCAAATAAAGTTACACTAACCCAAAACCGTATAAAGAAAATAAATCTAGATATACGTCACCTTTCAGAGTCTTTTACAAATCTCCACCAGCTGGGAAACCTCAGATCTTAATTTTCATGCTCAGGGGCTATTTTCAGAAACTTGTAGAACATCCGAAGGGAGAATTTTTAAGAGATCTTCATGCCAATTAACTTGGCCCATTTTTAAGAAATGGGAATGATTATCTCAGAGATTAATTAAGATCGCTAAAGGTGATGGTAGACTAGAACCTAAATGCTCCCATAAATTATTCTCCCCTGGTTTAGCTTGAACATAGCGTGGGCAGAAGGGCAGAGGTTATTAAAGTGAATGAGGTCGTTGCCTTTTACAGGTCGATGGCGCCCTTTCATTTTGTGGAGGCAGGAAAGACAGAGGAGGAGAAATCTTCGTGGCCTTCACATTTGGATCATACAGCGCAATCCCTAATGTAATATGAATAGCATCCTGATGAATTAGCCTTAAACACGATGCTTAGCAGAGTAATGAACAGAATGCCTTGAACTCCAACACTGCTCCTGCCAATGACATCAGAAACCATCCAGGGGAAGCAGTTATCATCCAATGCCTGGTCTCAGAGGATTTAAAGGCTCTGAGAGACGTGGGGAAGAATGAATTTGTACCTTAAGAAATGCCTTTGAAACTACTGAATCTTTATTTTCAATTATGGAGAAAAAAACATTGTCCACTGGCACCTAAAAGCTCTCAGACCTTTTGGTTTGAAGTGACGGATTCCGGAACAACCCAAGGACTGGGTCTTTCCAGCTGAATGAGACCCTCAGATCATACAGTACCAGGGACAGGGACGGCTGAAGATTCAGTTCCCACTCTTGTCTCCTGCCCTGGATAAACAGTTCAGAAAGAGCTTTGTTCCGCTACAGTGACTGGAGAGCAGAAGCCATGCTCCACTGGGGAGTGCTGTCTTTCCCCGGCTTTCTTGACGCGCTTGGGTTGTTTGGGAGTGGTGCCGCATGCATCCCTTGCCTACTAACAGAACTGATTTTGTTCAGTTGTTCAGATGTCAGGAGCTGGGCCTCTCCTTGGCCCCAGGAGATAAATGTCTATTAGTACAAATCAACTACATTAATTACATTCTATTGGCTAGTAATTGTTTTAGGAATAAACTCATGAAAGAGCTCTGGCCAATGAGATAGAAGTGAAGGGGGTGGGGTGCTTCTGGGAATGTTTTCCTCATTCTTAAAAAGAGACACAAGAAAAGGATGTTCTCTGTAGGCCTTTGGACATTGCTGTGTTAGGACATAATGCTTGGAGCTGCTGCAGCTACTTTGCCACCATGAGACTTCAAGCCTGAAGACAAAGGGCAACATGTTGAGGATGGAAGAGCCAAAAGTTAGATAGAAAGAGCCTGGGTTCCTGAAGACATGATTGAGCTGAATACACCCCAGTTCTGAACTTCACCTTATGTGAGATCAGCGCCCTTATTTAATTTTCTCTTATTTACTCAAAGCCTTTTTGAATTGTGTTTTCTATTACATGCAGCTGAAAGGATTTTAAACTGACATGCATCTTTGCCTCCCCTTTCCCCGCTTCCTTGCCTTACCCTCCTTTATTTCTTAGATGTTGGCACTTGCAAGCTCAGGCATCTACATAGATCCCACATCAGCTGCCCAGCTCTGAGGACATGTATGGCACGGGGGTTCTTCAAAACTTCTTTGAAACCTCCTTGATGGCTCAGAAAGGAACACCTTTAAAGCAGCAACCTGATAAACACCAGTTCCACTTTTCCTTTCAAGTGTGGCAAGACATTCATGAAACTTCACAGGAACGGCAAGGACCTGGGCTCTTTGGCAGAGCACCTCGTGGTGACCCATTTTCACTTGTCTAGCCTTCTCATCCTCTTACTGGGGGCACAGTGTCTCACCCTGCAGGATTCTGCTTGCCTGGGAGAGGAGAGTTAGGTCACTGTAAGATGGGAAGACCTGAAGAATTTTTATTTCCTAGACATTTTGCTTTTTCTTTCCCAAACTGGAAAAACAGAAAAATAAATTCCCCCACATATTTCTGAAGTTCTTTTCTTCCCAAGTCCTCACATCTCTAAATATATCAAACATGATAATTTTTTGAGCAACCAAGTTATACATAATACATTTTATGTTCTTAAATGTATCAAGTGATTTTAGATCTGCACAGGATGCTAAAAAACAAGAACAGATAGTGCCCAATTTGTAAATTAATTTGGGAGTATAACTTTTTTTTAAGTGGGTTGCTTGAACGCAGAATGCTTTTTCTTATAGAAACAATGGTGGTTGAGTTCCAAGTCTGGACCACACAAACCCACGTATTCCACATCGTGCCGCAGCTTTGTCGTTTACCAACCACACTAATACCGTTAACGCTTGCTGAGCCTCTCCTCTGTGCCTGACTCTTTACTTCCACCTTTTTATGCGTTATCACGATGATTTATTTCTCACAACAGCTCTGTGTCAAAGGGAACCAAAGCTCAGATAGCTTAAGTAACTTGCCCAAGGACACACAGCATGTAAATGGTAAAACCAGGACCCTGTGGGCTCTCTGGCCGCAGGGTTAGTTGTTTTCACATTTATCTTGCCCTCCTGATGGGTCTCAGCCACCATCTGCATCAATGTTTCTCTGGAAAAATGTGTTCCAAATTCCAACTGCCAAGAGCACATCTCTCAGGCCTGGCAGCTAAAGTCCCCCTTTGCCCTTCCAATTTCCCTTTTCTTCTCCTCAATAGCAGAGAGAGAGAAAGAGAGAAAAAGAGAGAGAGACAGAAAAAGAGAGAGAGAGAGACAGTATATCCGTGTGAAGGTTGGCCCAGCATGAAAGCCTCATCCTGTCATTTGCCAGACAGCCTGTCTCCATCTCTGGCCTTGCCCATCCGCTGGCTCCTCTACCCCATCCTGTAGCTGAGCTGGAGATAACGCACACACTCCTCGTTACATGTCTGCTGCTTCTGCCACCGGTTTACAGCCCAGCCACTGACACAGGTTTGATAAAAGGGCTTGGTGATTATTCAAATCCCAGCTTAGACTAGGACTTACCTTTGCAAGTCTTCAATGAAATGTGGCTTTAAAACAAGCATAGTCAGATTTCTGTCCCCTCCCCTCTTGGTGTCTCAGTTGGTGAGGACCATCATAACGGTCTTTATACCTCATCTCTGTCCCTAGACCTGCCCTCCCTCTTCTCACCAGGCTAATCTCTCCTTTCCATGCTTCTGAAAGTGTTGGGAGTCTTGTAAAATCAGCCAGGCAGTCTCAATGCCTCCAGTTGGCCTGCATCTCACCCAATGTACTCTCACCTATGTATTTCTTATTTACAAAAATCTTCCAGCCCAGTTTTGTAGTCTCCCTTGAGAGCAAGTTCCACCCCACCCCTTTTCCGTAAAAGCAAGACCTAATTTCTCCGTTACCGTGTAACTATCTTATGCATCTTCTACCGCTCTTAGGAAGAACTTAAGCTACCCATCTTGCCTTTGGTCATTATTAATATTACATTGAGGATTCATAATTTAGTTTGTGGAGTATTTTGGACCTGGCTCTCTAATCTTCTTCCTTCTGTTTCCTGGATTTCCCCGTAACTTCACTGTTCTTTGGTGCTCCTACTCAAGAGGAAAGAGAAGTCAAGGAAAAGACTTAGCACAATGCCTTGGCCAAGGGGAAGTGCTTACCACTGACTAAGAGAAGTGTTTCCATTGTCCCTGGACTCTCGTTCTCCTGTTTTCATAGATAATTGGGAGTTGGTTTTATAAAGTGGAAATGACATGAAAAACAAAATAGAAAGACATTATCAACATAATCGACACTGAAAATATGCACAATCTAATGAGTTCTTGGCTAAGAAATTATCCAGAATTTTTAGGAAATAAGAATGATTTAAAATTATTGCCAATATGAGTGAAAAGTGTTCCCTTTGGGAGCTGAGCGTCGATGGTCTCCAAAGACCTTCGCTGCCATTAGTTGATTAATTAATTCATTAACACCTCGTAGAACACAGGATATTGACTCCATATGGCACTGAGCAGGCAGTTTGATTTCTTTAGAAAATTTCTCTTATACAAAAGCACAGAAATAGTAAACAATTAAGCTCTAAGCTGCCTCGTTGTGATCTTTTATTGATCAAGGCAGAAATTTGAGAGGAGGAAGCCTTCAGCCACTCGCTCCGGCCAGACGTCACTTGCCCCACAATGACATGATACCGGGAGATGCTTGTTCCTATTAGAAAGCCTTTAAGGAAGAAAACAAGCCCATGATGTGCTTATGGCTCACGTTACTTCTGTCTGAGGTTAATCGCCCCCGTGTCGAAGACTGAAGCATTTTCTGGTGGACTCCCAAGAGGCTGAAGAAAGTGAGATGACGAGTGCGCTGCCTGCCGCCTTCTGAGTCCTGGCTTCATTAAGTTGGGTTGTAATGCCTTTTTTTTTTTTTTCCTAATGAAGCTATTAGGACAATGACTTATGATTGTGCGGCTCAGTGAGACCTCCAGGGAGTGAAGGTGGGGGCATGAGCAGAAAGGCTGAGTTTGGATCAATGACAAGGGTCTGAGCCATGCTGCTGGGTGGGATTTTTGCTGCTTCGTTCCCAGGGCTCTGTGTTACCCCCAGGTCCTGTCCCTGCTCACCAGCCAGCCAACTGTTCCCCCATCCCAAGGTCTCCAGGTGGATCCAGGGGTGAGGCAGAACCATCGAAGTAGGATCAGCAGTGGCCTCAGTGTCCCAAACGTTTCTCCTTCTCTCCTCCTGCTCCAGGTTTCTTCCCTCCTGTGTGTTTCTTCAGGTACTACCCCCTTTCTCTACTTCTATTCTCAGCAGAGCTCCTTGAAGGAATTATCTACACCTACTGTCTCTACCTCCCTCTATCTCTACCTCCCCATCCCACTTCCCAGGCACCTCCCATGCCTCTCTTGCAGCTGCTCCTTGGTGACAAAGCTCATCTTACTACTCTGGGGGGTAAATCTAATCAACAACCATGTGATATATCTTCCTGCTGGAAGGCTTTGGAAATTGTCCACAACTCCCTCCTTAATATCTCCTCCTTTGGCTTTTGTGACAACTGTTGACAGTATTTTTCCATTTATTCCTTGTGGCAGTCATGAAGATGCAGTGCTCAGGTCCCCCTTTGAGAAAGGCAGTAGCCCGATTGAGACTCCCTCGAGATTCCCTGCACCTGTGGCCAAGGTCTTCCCGGGTGGCTTTCGGCTGATGACTGAGCAAGGCCATGGTAGAAGAACCCAGCTACTTCCCTCCAACCCAGAACCCTCTACAGGAACCTTTGCTCTGGAGCTCCCAGTGGGTGGCGGAGACTTGGTCAGTCTGCATCAGTCTGACACTCCCCGCCCCAATCCTGCTTCTTTCCTTTCCCTTTCACAGGTGTTGGTCCCGATAAACCTTTTGCTCTCCCAACTCTGTCTCAGTGTTTGTTTCCTGGAGGACCCAGATGACACATTCCTTATACTCCTTTGTTACTATTACTTTTTGCCAGCCTCTTAAATGATGGTGTTTCAAAGGCGTTGGGCTAGGCCCGCTCCTCTTCTCAATTTACCCATTGTTCTTGGGTCATTGTCTTATTCTCCTCCATGTCTTTCACTCTCCCCCCACACTAGTGACAAAACCCAAATCTCTCTCTCAGATCATATCTCTCCCCAGTCGTCAAGTCTGTGTATCTCTGCTTTGCAGATATCTCCACTGGGATGTCTTGCAAGCACCTCAAACTTAACAAGTGCAAAAAGGAACTCATCAACCCAAGCCTCTGGCCAACAAAATGGGCCTCCCATCCTCTCTGACTCAGAGAGTGACACCTAACTGTGGATTAAATCTCTGTGACAGAAATCTTGGTCCTGCTCTTGATTCTTCTGTTGTTCTGCAGTCACAGCCAGTATCCAGATCTCCCAGGACTTCTCATGATTTCCTGTCTTAATTCTTCCTGGAGCTTCCTTTGTTTTGGCCTTGATCATGGCAACCACCTCCCGAGTGGTCTTTCTGTTCCTAATCCCACCAAATTCAATCCATCCTTGACTCCACTGTGAGAGTGTTCTTAAAATACGAATCTCGTATCCTTCCCCTGATCAGTCCCTTTCAATGGCTTCCCTCCACCCCTCAAGATAAACCCAAACATCTCAAAATGGCTTTGGGAAGAGAGTCTCAAAGAGCAGTCCCTGGACCAGCAGCATCAGCATCACCTGGGAACTCACTAGAAGTGCAAATTCTCAGACACCAGCCCAGACCCACTGACTCAAAGCCCTGGGGGTGGGGCCTAGCAATCCGTTTAATGAGCTCTCCAGGTGATGCAGCTGAAGTGTGATTATCAGTGGTTCAGGAAGCCACTCTCATCTCTAGTTCCCTCATTTGTCCTGCCTGTACATCCGCCTCCTCTCCTGTTCTGATCACACTGAGCATCTTGCTTATTCAATATGGGCCTCCCTCTGCCTACTCCTGATTCGGCTTCAAGAATCAGTGCGTGTATCACCTCCTCCAGGAAGCCTTCCCTGACACTTCTCTAGCTGAGTTAGGCGCCCCTCCTCTGTGCTCTCAAGTTCCCTATGGTTTACTCTATCACAGCCTTTATCTTGCTGTGTTATAATTGCCTTTTTACCAGGCTGCATCTCCCACTAGACTGTGAGCTTGTTCAGAAGAGAGACTGTCTTTCATATCTGACTCTCTGGGGCTTGGCTCATTGCCAGGCCCAGAGAAGGGGTGCAATAATGACGTCCTGAGGGAGGAGTATCAAGCCCCTGCCTTTGCTGGGGTTGCTGGGCCACAGTGATGCAGCCAGCTGCCTGCAGCAGGTGTATTCTGCCTCCTCATGTGCCTCTGGACATCTACCTTAAAAGTAGTGGGACTGGAGTTTGATCTCATCCTGCTTGTTTCATTTTAGCCCTGGGGAGCTGGATGCTGGCATGTGCTAATTAGATGATGGCATTGGGTCTGACTGGTCTTGTAAATGTATGCACAGGCAGTGAGCAGAGCACAGTTCAAACAGCATCATCTTGGAAATGCTTTGATTCTCACAGCTAAGCAGCCCGACCTGCACTCCTGGCAACTTGGCATAACCCTGCCCTGCCGTTCCTGGCGAGAGCCTGCCTTGGGGACTGGCTCTGCAGTAAAGATGCTGCCGCTGCTGCTCCGTCTTCCCAGGCTGTTGAACCCTGCAAGGCCTTAATTTGTCCATCTTCGCAGTGGGCATCACCCAGGTTAGTCACATGTTCTGCCAAGTGCTCCAGGCACAAGCCTCTTGAATGAGTCACTCCCTCAATGGTTCTGATTTGAAATCACAGAACATCAGACATGAAGCTGGAAATGCATCAGACAGAGGAGGAGGCTGAGAGGAGCATGGGTCTCCTTAGGCAATCTGGGAGCCCAACGGAGGACCTGTCCAGGTTGCAGATGCTGATACAAAACAGAGCAGAGAAAGGTTACTTCCTGGTCTGAAAAGAACGGTGCTTCTCCCCATCCCTACCTCCTGTTGTGGCAGCTCCAGCCACTTCCTGGGTCCTGGATACATCAGGAAGAGGAGGTCTGGGAAACAGACCGGGAAAGGCTTGAGCTTGATGGAGCATCTTTGTGTGTGTTGATTCCCTGTGAGGCCAGAGCCCCACACTGCACATGTCAGAGGGACAGCTTTCTCCCGTCAGTCACCCTGCAGCCTAAATGCATCACTTAAAGGCAGTGGTCTGTGATCTATTTGGGAGGATCAGTGACCCTTTTGAGAATCCATGAAAATGGTGGTTATTCTCCCCAGAAAAAGGAATGGTTCCCAATAGGCATGTATTTTTTGGTCTCATTTCAGGTGTTTTGTGGAATCCCTGAAGTTCATCCATTAACTGTAGGAGCCTATGGGCTGCTGATGAGGAGTCCCTGCTGTTTGTAGGGCCTGGTCTTTTCTGCACCAAAGTTCCCCCTCCATCGGCCTTGCTCCTGAAGCCCCAGGCAGAAACGCTCCCTGCTTGGTGCTCACATGGTGAGCAGTCCATGCTGCACAGCCAAGCACAATAGGTCACGAGGCCTCAGGCTCTGGAGGCCAGCTGGCCCCAGCTGCTGCCCTCGATCCCTGTCCTGGCTTCCCCACATACTGGCTGTGTGACCTGTGGGCTGATTGGTGAGCCATGCTGAGCCTCAGTTTCCTCGCTGATGAAGTGAGCACCATCACGGCATCTGTTGCTCAGGGTTGTTGTGGGAATTCAGTGACAGCCTGTGCGTCAGGGCTGTGTACAGGGACTGGCACAGAGGGAGGACGCTGCGGCTGGGCCTTTTGTGTTCTGTGTCCCTGGTGCCTTCCACAGGGTCTGTGCACAGTAGGTATTCACTTAGTGTTGGTTAAAAAGGAGAAGGAATGACTAGGCTTAGACAGAGCTATATTACACCTTTGGGACCCGGCTAAATGTGGCCAGGCGGGCAGCAGTAAAAGGGGAGCGGCCTTGCCTTTAGTGTCCCCATCCTGCTTAGGCTCCTGGATTTCCCCCAAGTTGGAGAGCTGGGCGCTCAGCCTAGGACCTGGCAGATATGGATTAAATGAGACAGTGTGAAAAGCGTAGCCTGGTGCAGGAGCCCTGGTTTTGGAGTCAGAACTGGGTTCAAATCTAGCCTTGACACTAATCTGACTTTGCACAAACTTAATCTCTCAGGGCCTCAGTTTCCTCAAATGGAATGTGGGATTGTTGATGCCTGTCTCATAAGATTCTTGTGCAGATCATATTAAATCAAGCATATAAAATGTTTAGCACATAGAAGACGCTGAAGTGGAAGCTGTAGTCATTATTGTTAAGAGTGGAAGGCTGAACAAATTTGAGTCCTGAAAATCAGTGTGTTACTGTTCATTTTTGGGTTAGGATCAGCTCAGCCCTAGACACAGAGGCCTGGGGACATGCCTGATACCAGGCTCTAGGTTAAGGCTGCTTGAATTAAAATCCTGGCTTTATCACTTGCTAGCTGGGTGACCTTGAACAAGTCAGTTAACCTCTCTGAGCCCCAGTTTCTTCATCTGTGAAATGGATACTGTAATACTACTACCCTTCAGAGTTGCTTTTATTATGAAGATCAAGTGAGAGAATGTACAGATTGCATTTAGTGCAGTGTCTGGCAGTAGCAAGAACTCAGTCAGTGGTAACTTTGTTACCATCATTGTCAGAGGGAGAGCAAGAGGGGTGTCCACACCCTAAACCCTACCTTAGCCTGCAGAGCTCGACAGGTGGCAGGGGTCAGCCTTAGCTTCTTGAGGAATTATTTTGTTTTGTTTTTGTTTAGTAGCTAAGTTTGGACAATGTAATGGCAACCTTCAGGTGGCCTGGCCTGGGCTGGGCCAGGAGAAAGACCAAGGTCCCACAGACTCCAGGGGCCGTGGAGACCCTGTATAGTCCCAGACAGCAGGCTACTTAGAGCTTACTCCATTGGAGATGCTCTGTGCACATTTCCTGGACAAGTGGTTCCTCCCCTCCCTGGTCCCTGGAGGCCCTGTCAGCTGAGGTTTCCAGGAATGGACCTACAGTCTCCTAAGAAGAAGTCCATTTCAGATTACTTGAGGCTGAGGCCATGTGGCTCTGTGCTCTATTCAGCCCAGCTCCTCCAGGAGAGCCCCCCAGGCCCAAGGAGGCTGCCGAGCTTCGTTTGTATTCATCATCACTTGGAGCTGCACCTTTTTTCTAGACTGTGCGGGGATGTGCATCACCATGGAAACGCTAGAGGTGAAATCACTCAAGTGTTGGCAAGCGGAGTTTCTCTCTGGAGCTTGGAAAAATGGAGAGTAGGCTCACCGTGTCACAGAAAGGAAAGATGCCCTTAAAACAACCCGAATACTCTCAATTCCATTTGGGGACATTCTCTTTAAATAAAAACTGAACAATAAATGAAAGAGAAATGTTTTCAGCCTCTAGATCGGCTACCTCAGAGAGTCCACTTGGAAGGGGCATGCCAATCCTTTCTGGCTTTCCTAATCTCCTGTCTCTTGTGGAGTGGATAACACTTTCTGTCTGGAAGGAAATGGGGTGACATCTCAGGGCTGATATTTTAAATTGATGAAGCTGGAGCCCATAAGCATGGACCCTTGTTCCTGTTGGCCATTTCTGGTCCTTTGCCTGATTTTTGGGCCCAGGATCCATTTTCTAAATGAGGATCTGACAGGCTCCTGGTAGCTAAGGTCGTTGAGGATGTGTCCTCACCTAAGGGAGGGAGGGGGCTTCCAAGATAGCTATGCCCGTATCTGCTCGCAGGCTGCCCTGCCCTCAGACTTTTGAGGGCTCAACACCAGCTCCTCGGAGCTAATTCAGGCAGTGAGAAACCGCACGGCTCTGGTTGGCTGGACTGAGGCAGGTTGTGGGAGAGTGCCAGTGGTGTTGAGGGGTGGCTAGGCACTAGGACAGCTTGGGGGCGACTTTGGCTCCTGGGGATCAGAGCATGCCCACGGCCTGGAGGACACCATCCGTGTGGACTGCTTGAATTCTAGCTCAGCCTTAGGGTTATATGATTCTTTCTTCTCTTTCTTCCCTCCATTGGGCGAAAAGAGCACTGACGATACTCCTCGCTCTCCATCAAGGGCAGTTTTGAACATGTTCTGTAAAAGCTTGGCTTCATTCCTTCACTCACTCATTCATTCAATGAGTATTCACTGAATGCCTGTCATGTGTTTTGCTAAGGCCTGAGGATAATAGTTGGAAATAGTAGGACCAGGATGGCAGAATGAATATATGGTCACAAATAAAGACACCTATTAAGCTAAAGACCAGTGCTTTCAGCAAATGACTCTATTGTAACGGTTATACTTTTTCTGTTTTTATCAGGGGCTTTGATTACTATGTCAAAGGAGGTTAGGACAGACAGACAGAGAGATAGGCACCCCCCCCCCACAACTGGCCTTGAAACTAAAGTCAGTGTTTCACTTTGCCAGGTGAGAACAGACGGGTGAACTGAAATGCAATCTAATCTATTCCATTCTGTGCTATTAAGGCTGCCCTTTAACCTTAGTGCCTTAGTTACTTCATATTAAACTTCAGTCAGAACCATTAGAATGTTCTATGTGTCAGAGGTCCTAACATGGCAAGAGCTAAGGTTTGGAGATGTTGGCATGTGGGGTCAGTGACACCTCTTCTGGTATCTGACTCAGGGCTGCCTGTGGCACAGCTAGCCAGGGCGTGTCATTTACACAGATTGCATGGTGGATGGTGCTTCTGGAGCTGTGCAACTAGACAGCCCTGGTGCAGGTGGCTCTGAAGGGTGTTGTTTGGAGGCAAGTGGGGACTAAACTCTAGAGGCAGGCAGGAGGGGGAGAGGCACTCCAAGGGGTGTAGGAGATCCTGAGTGAGTGGGTGCAGGTGGGGTGAGTGGTGTGCTGTGGACGTGGCAGAATGGCATTACTAGATGATAAAGTGACAAGCAGTGATGGTAGACAGGAGCCAATAGGGAGAATGAACAAGAACTCATAAAGATAAGACCGGCCCCTTTGGGAGGCTTCTAGAAAAGCACCAAAATAGAGAGGTCTGAGGTGCTAACATTGGTAGGTGGGGGCTATTGGTCTACAGCCTTGGGGACAAACTCATGAAATGGCCATATGTATGATTCAGCATTTAGTGGGGGCCCTGGGTCATATGGGCTTCCTGTTGGGTATGTTGTTCTCAGGAGGATTATTGTTTTAACAAAGGAACACCGGTTTCTTTATTGAAGGCCTCAGTGAGAAAATTGCAAAATATGAGAGGACCAGAAATAATATCGCAACCTATACCTCTGCTGAGCACTTGGCTTCTTTTTACTTCTAGCAGAGGCTGACAAAGGTTCAGCCAAACGGTTTCCTCTTCTTCCTGAGCACACATCTGGACTACATTTCCCAGCCTTCCTTGCAGTTAGGTGTAACCATGTGACCGAGTTCCTGTAAATGGATGGTGAGCTGAAGTGACGGGCACCATTTCCAGGCCTGGCATAACCCATCCTAAGTCCAGTCTCCGTGATCTTTCCCTTTCTGCTGGCTTGATGGAGACGAGCATGGTGACCTGGGAAGCCATGTGTTGAAGGTAGTGGAAGCACAAGATGGAAACAGCCTGGGTCCCTAAATCTCCACTCCAAGGAGACCTGCTTACCGATTAGGAACATCCATTTAGCACTTTACACAAGTAGGAAATAAGTCACCATCAGGTCTGAACCAGCACACATGTTTGAGTTTGTTTGTTGCAGCAGCAACTGTACCTCAACTAAAACTCTGTTAGCGCTGAGTTTTTCCCAGTCAGGTCGAACTTTCTGAATCATGAGTCTACTTCTGGTCCCTTCTGGAGTCTGCAACCATGGTTTTCTCTGTTCAAGAAATGGCCTAAAGCTTCTCTTAGCAGAGGCTTTAGTGGGGAAATCAACAGCAGCAACAACAACAACAACAACAGAGCTCTATATAACCCAAATCTGCCTTCTAGTGTCTTCCCTTCTTATTCGCAGTTCTTCCCTTTGCAGCAATAGTTTACTCAGTCGTCTGTTCTTGTGTTCCTGCAGGTTCTCTTGTTCAAGCTGCTCCCCAGTTCCGACTTTATTCCTTTTAGGGCATGGTTCCTGAAGGACGGGCTTTGGAGTTACACAGACATCAGCTCAAACCCAACCATCTCCATGTACTGATCTTGTGACCATGAACGTGTTCTGTCTCTGAATCCCAGCATCCCCGTTTGTAATATGGAGCTGTAGGCACTTCATAGGATTGTCGTGTTGAATGAGATCCTGTGCCTGAGGCACCCAGCATTGTGCCTGGCAGAGTAGCTCCCTCTCAGAGTAGCTGTGATTGCTGTTGTGTTTGATGTTGTGATTTCAGACCGTTTACCATCCTGGTGAGTGGCTCTGAATATATTTGAGTTTGGTTCAAATCCCATGGCACTTGGATCTGAACAGAGGTCTGCAGCTGATATCCAAGCAACATCGGTGCAGGGGACCATTGCTTCTTGTGACATGGGTACAGTATTCATACTCCTTTCCACTGGTTAGCAGGCCCTTCAAGTCATTGGTCGTGGAGCTTGTTCTCAGCTGGACCCTCCAACCGTCAGGGCAGTAGCATTGTGCTAACTCACCCAGGCCCACTTAAGGCATCGCTCTTTCTCTTAGGCCTTGACACCTCAGGGCACCTCCCATGGCATTGCCAGCTAGAAGGTGGCTTCGGGAGCCTGACACATTCTAAAGGATCTTTGAAAGGATTCTATAGAATGATCATTCTTAACCTTTCCTGAATCATGGGTCTTTTGGAGAATTTGATGAAAGTTCTGGATCTTCTTTTTAGACAAATATCCAGACACACATAGACACAGTGTTTTGCATTCTATGGGAGGCCTCCAAGGAGAGTCAGCCCTTGGCTGGCAAGGTTGGAGTGGCAACATGCCTGCCACTTCTGGGGAGCTGAGAACTCTTCGTGGGGAGGGAGCTCCGGGCAGCCTCCCTTCCCAAGGCCTCAGCAAAGTGAGACCAATCCAAGCCCTTTTCTCATCAAGCTAAAATCAGCTGTGTGAAACCTCAGAGGGGCCCTCTCTGTGCCCTCCTAGTCATTTCAGTCTAAACAATCCTACAGGTTCAGAACGTTAATCAGTGTCATCAGGAGTCTGTCGATGTTACATGGAACTTGATTGGTTCTCTGGAGGAAAGTGAGTCACCAACTAGGAGAGTAGGCTGCAGGCAGCAACGCACAGAGGCAGAGGCAAGTGAAAGGGCACCCGGAAGAGATCAAGTGTGCTCGTACCGCTCCTTCGAGCCTGCAACCTGAGAGGAGCCTGCTTGTGCTGATGGGGCTTCAAGAGGTTTTCAGAAGCACCAAGACAAAGGATGTGCCTCCTCCTCCCTGTCTTTATTCCTCTCTTTCCTTTTCTGCATTGGAACCACATCCAGTGGAGGGGGAAGGGGACAGGCTATCCACTTGCTGTCAGAGCTGATCACTGCTGACCTTATCAAAAAAAACAGAATCAATACACTCTCCTCCCAGCAGCCCAGAAAAATCACAAGGAGTTTGAATTGGAGCAATTTGAAGTGCAGAATCGTCTCAAGCAGAAGACAAGCTAGTAAACTATTGTGTCTCTGAATCCTCCCATGCGCTTCCTCAGAGTCAGGCGGGACCAGAAGCCTCACAAGAATTCTGGTGCAGGACGGGCACCTGACGAGGGGAGGACTCCCAAGTAGCCTTTGTTAGTCTGGCCCCGCTCCAAGCTGGCTGGCACTCTGGGCTCAGAGCGCCACCTGCATTGAAAGGGAGGTCTGTAGGGCTGGGGCTAGAGCTCAGGGCAGTGACCTTAGCCCTCCCCAGGACCTTTCATCAGGCTCTTGGGAAGACCCTCACCTGACTTGACCCTGGAGCAGAGGTCTCCAGCTCCAGCTGCACCCTTGGAAAAACCAAGCTGTGTCACTGGTTTAGAGCCAAGGGTCCTTTGCAATGTTACCACCCCTCTCCTCCATCTGGTTTCTTTGCTCCTCTTTAGCTTTGTTCCAGGTTTGTTTTCTATTCCTCTTCCCTTTCTGCTTTGCCTCTTTTTTCAGGAAGGAGAAGACTATGCAGAAGGAATGGAGGAGAGAGCCATTGTGGGTGGAAGGGAAGGGGAGTTAGATGGGGTCACCTGGTGCCCAGCAGAAGTGCCGGCTTCCTGTTGAAGATGGCTCACCCTCCGATGAGCGGCAGGTTCTGGGTTGGAGTGAAGGGCCCAGATTCTCTAGAACCTCAGAAGCTGTTCCCTGGTGGCAGTGGAACCTGAGCTCCCCTTGGTTATGTCTTCCATTCCTTCTCTGGCCTTCTTAGTCTTTCTAACAACAAACTAGTGTCTTGAGTATATCCCTCAAGACATCAACTCCCTACACATTTCTCCATCTTCTATTTCTGGCCATTCTTTCCATCTCAGAGCTCACAGCAGTTGGAGCCAGTGTGGCACAGGTGCCCAGGGCAGGCAGAACCATTAGGCATCCTCATCACACTTTATTATAATTGCCCATCCAGCCTTTCTCTGTCACTTGGCATTGAGCTCCTCGAGAGGAGTGACGGGTCTGATTCTTCCTTGTGTCCCCAGAACCTATCCCAGGAGACTGCACAGAGCAGAGCTCAGGGACTGACTGGCATTCTTATGCTCATCAGGAAGGCAGGCCTACCTTGACCGGGGTCCACGCTGACTCCCACATAGAGGCATCAGGGTCAGCCCTTCTGTGGCCTCATAGCTTCATTGTTGAGCAAGAACGCAGACAGCAGAGCTGGCCACTTTGCTGGCCTCTCTACACTTCTGCACCATGATGTCTCGGCAGGTCTGGTGCCCTCTGCCTGGAATGCATCCTACTCAGGCAGAATTAATAGCTCTCTTTTCTGAGTTCCCAAAGGGCTTTGTACTCAAGTTTTTTATAGAACTGATCACATTGAACTTTATTGGCTGTTTGCATGGCTGTCTCCTCCTATGCAGGCATTTATCTATCCCACAAATACTTGTCGAGCTTCTTTGCTGGGTGTGGGGACACATGAGGCATGCACAGACAGGGCTCTGGCCCTTGTGGAGGCAAGTGGGAGGATGACCAGCCTAGACAACGCCAGGCACATAGTAGGCTCACATCAAATATCCATTGAATGGAATTGAGGATGTGGCATTTGCAGAGGCTGGGCAGGGCAGGCAGCCAGAAAGAGGAGATGGAGGAAGTTGATGTCTTATTGTTACCATTCAGAGGGTCTAGAACTGGGAAGGGAGAAAAGTGAGCAGAAAGAAGGAAATCTTGTTGGCTGAAGTGGGCTGGGGTAGGAGATCCAGCAAGTTAGGCTACCGCAAGGATCGCATTAATGAGGAGCCTGCCCTCCACAGGGCTCATTCAAAGGTGTGACTGCACGTGTTCTTCCAGCTGTTTACACCTGCCATCACTCTGGGCAGACACAGTTCTTCAGGTGCTGAGGGAGGGGGAATGGTTATCAGGAGAGTGTGCAAGGAGCAGCAGTGGCAGGTGGAACCTGGTGCTGACTTTATTAGTCGAAGGGAGTGTAATGCACCTGACTTTTTTTTAATCACTTGGGTAAAGAGAGGGACACCATCCCTGAGCAAAGAATGAAACAGCAAGGATGAGGCATCACAGGTTTGCATTCTCCCCACAAGGGAAGGAGAAAGGAAGGTGGGGGGCAGATGGGAGTGGTATGCTGGGCATCCCGGGTCACCAGCATGCAGAGCCGATGCCTACAGCTGGTGCCTGAGTGAGGCTTCTGGCTCCCTTTGCAGCTGAACACAGCCCAATGGCAGGCAAGGCTGCCAGCAGGCCAGCTGTCAGGATTTCCCGACAGAGCAGCCGGGAGCCAGCCCCTTTGGGGCAGAGGAGCACCGATGCCTGACCTTCCTTCCCAGTGAATCTCTTCCCACACGACTGGATTGCCTAGGCCTAGGCATCCTGTAAAATTCCCCATGCCCCTGAACCTCATCAACTCGCGGGCAGGGAGCAGAAACGAACATGGCACCACCAGCCACAGATGGCCACCGCTTCTAAATAAGCATTTCATTAGTTTGGAACCCGGGGAAAACACGGTTCAAGTTATAGGGAAAAATAAATGAATAAGGAGAGCCTGATTTTAAATCCTGCTAGTTATGTTCAGCACGTCCATAAAAATAAGCAGAGCTCTCTTTTCAAAGGGGCCACTGTTAATTAGCTGCGGCGCCCATTCGAGCAGTTTGTCTGGTTATAACGTGGTTATGCCGTGCTGGGGAAGAGGTGCACGGTTCCACATATCCTTTTTATGCCCACCCCTGTCATGCTGAAATTAGCTCCCTCACTCAGTAACTGTGCTTTATGGAGGAGCTGAATGGGAATAGCGTTGCTTGTGTTTACACTTGCTGCCTGCCCCTGGAAGGCCAATTCTTCCTCATTCCTTCCTCCTGAGGTTGGTGCTCAATCCTGATTGGAGTGGACACCTGATTCCATTTCCACAAGCTGTGTGTTCTTTTTCTCTTCTTCTTCTCCCCCGGGTAGTGACTGTACGTGCTTTTTGTGCCCTCTGTCTAACCCCCGACGGCTTGCACTGAGTTCGGAGTCCTGCTACCCATTCCCCTGAGATCAGGTGTCTAGTCCCCTCTCATCCCCACTGACAGACTTGTCTTGACCGAGGAGGGGTTTAGGCTGTGATTCAGAAAGCCTCCTGAATGCCGCTGTGGGAAGACATTTCAGCAGGTGACAAGGGAGGTGTGGAGAACCTGAGACCTGGATTTGAGTCCCAGCTGCACCTCAGATAACTTTGCTGAACCCATTTCCCCAGCTGCAAGATGGGGACAAGAGGCTCTGCTGTGGGGAAGAATGATGGTTACAGGGCTCCTGGGCATCTTCTGACCTGCTTCTTTAGGTGTTCATCAGCTTGGGCTTACATTAGGTGTGAGACCACGGGACCTTAAAAAAAATCTTAAAGCTGAAGAGCCTCTTATTTTTAGGCTGATTCTGCATGCAAAGTTTCCTGGTTTCCGAGTGGGTCTAGTTTGGCTATTCTGAGATGCTCTCAGAAGGACCCCATGGCTCCTCGTCAGTATAATAGCAAGCATCTTTGGGCACCTACTGAGTGTCAGCTCTGGTCTAGTGGTTTGCACTCTGCATTATTTAATCTTTATCATGACACGGTGAGGTAGGTTTTATTATTCTTATTTGACGAATAAGGAAACTGAGAATCAGGAGGTTAATAATGGGTCCAGGATCTCACATTTGCTAAGTGTGAGAGTTGGTTTCCACTGTCCTGTGGACTTCCAGTACTGTCTTTCCGCCATGCACGGCTTTCCCTGTACAAATCCAAGAATCCGAGCTGAACAGATCCCTAGAGCAGCGCTGTCCACTAGAAAGCTTTGTGCAATGACGGAGAAATCCTATTTGCTCTGTCCAATGTGATAACTCTTAGGCACTTGAAAAGTGGCTAGTGTGACAGAATTAAGTTTTAAATTTTATTTAATTTTAATTAATCTAAATTTAAATAGTTCACTCAGGTAGTGGATACCATATTAGACAGCAGAGTGCTTGAGCCTGCATTTTGCTGTGCAAGTCTTCAAGGGGACCCCAGGAGCTCGCAATCAATGGCCCCCACTCAAGCTCTTCCTACCCGACCCCCACATATGGACACAACTTAGCGGCTGCTTTCCTGTAGTTCTGTAGCAAACTGTGTAGAGAATGTCACCTTCTGCTCACAGTGATGTGGCCAGGGCTCTGGGGCTTTAGCTGGACATAAGACGGGATGGCCCTCCATCTTGTAGTTTCTTTTCCAGCTCCCCTTTGACTTTTGGTGTCTGATCTTCATCTCAGGGTCTCCAGATTTCCAGCTCAGTTCTGTCTGTAGATGTGATTGGTGGTCCTTTGGCTCTCCAGAAGTAGCTGGTCCTTGTAGGAGGCTCTTTTCTCGTTCTTGGCAGTGTGGGCATCACATTTTTTTCTTTCTCTTTAAAATATCTTTTTTTCTGATTATAAAGGTAGTGCGTGATGATTATAGAAAATGTGGAAAATAGGGAAAAAATAAATAAAACCTGGGAGCCATACTAGTGTAGACATTATCACTTTTATAATTTGAGAGTTTTCCTTCTAGATACATGTGTTTTTAATACAAGGAAAATACCATTTGTAACCTCAATTTTTATTTACCAATAGATCTTGAATATTTTGTCATAAAATATACTTCAAAAACATGGTTTTAAACAGGTGTAAAGTATTTTCTTGTGTGAATATATTACAGCTTATTTAACGAATATCTCAGTGGGACATTTAGGTTATTCCCAATGTTTTGCTATTTTAAATAACACTAAGGAGAGTCCTTATCGATGATTCAGATAGTTCTTTGTACATACCGGTAATCAGTTTACCAGAGCAGAATCCTAGAATTGCAGTTGAAAGGTCAAAGGACATGCATGCTTTAAAGGTCTCACTGGGTGTTGCCAAAATTGCTTCTAGAAATGTTTATCAAGTTTAACTTCCATTCATAGAGTCTGAGGGTGCTTGACTATGATGGAATAAAGCGATCTGAACAAATGCCCACCCCTCGTATTCACCACTGTATTTTTTTTAAAATTGGAATTAGAAGGTGTTTCACTTATTATTGCTGTGTAACATCTTACCCCCAAACTTAGCTACTTAAAACAACCACTTAATTTCATTCATAATTTGTGGGGCAGGAATTCAGGAGGGGCTTGACCCGGTAGTTCTTCCATGGGGTCTCTGATGTGGCTACTGTCAGAAGTTGGCTGGGGCTGGAATAATATGAAGGCTTGATAAGGCTGGATGTCCAAGATGACACTCACATGGCTGCATTTGGTGCTCACTCTCACCTGGGAGCTCAGCTAAGGCTGTCCACTGGAATACCTGCATGTGATCTCTCCAGCATGGTGATCTCAGGGTAGTGGGACTTACGCACTGACTTCCCCCAGAGTGAGCATTCCACGAGATCCGAGAGGAAACTGCATGGCCTTTTCTGACCTAGTCGTGAAAGTCATATGACACCACTTCTACCATACTCTACTGGCTGAAGCAGTCATAAATTTGTGCAGATTCAAGGAGAGGGGACATAGACTCCACCTTTTAATGGGAGAAATGTCAAAGCTTTGAGGCCGTTTTTGAAAACTGTCAAAGAAGATATTTTATATGTAAGCATGGCCTGGATGGTATTAGTGACACATTCACTGTCAGTGGTACTCAAGTTCTCAAGGGACCTATGTCTGAGAAGGTGCCTAAAGACTGTGCTGGATTTACATGATGGCTGTTAAGGATCTTGTATTGAGTTAATGTATACGTGAACATGGGCAAACATGAGTAGGCTGGGGATTTGTTAGTCAATGTGAACAACAGTCAAGAGTCCAGAGTCTGGAGTTGACTGGCTGCTGACTCCAGTCAGCTCTGACCTCAGGAAGGGGATGCAGAGGATGGGGCAGTATGGATCAGAATCTTCCCGGGACCTTTCCAGAATACATATGGCCAGGGTGAGGAAAGGGGTTTGTTATGTCTATTTTGAAACAATTCTCTGACAATTATAATGCTGATCTCCCCAAAGACCCTTGGTTTATAAAGTGTTTTATTTTATATCTGTCACCTCAGTTGATTCTTGCAAAAGGCAAGGCAGGCGTTAGTACTCCTGTTTCACAGAAAAAGAAACTGAAGCACAGAGAGGTTAAGTGACTAGCTTGTAAATCTCAGAGCAGCATTTGAACCGTGAATTTTTGACTCCTCTATAAATCATTCAACAAGTTCCTTTCCCTGAAGACTTCATGGCCTACTCCCTTCACTGTGACAATCCTGAGGCTGTCAGCGGGGTGACAGGCAGATGTTTGGTTGGATGCGTTGCTAACTTTATGGGCCAGAGGGTCTGGGACAGGGAGACACTGCAGCTTGGGCTGAATTGCCTGCTGTATACACAGGGACATTGTCCTATCTGATTAGCTTGCAAATTTCAGCTGAATTTGGGTTGTGAACGTGACACCTTCTCTGGTGGGAATGCAGAAGCCATTAAGGATGCACAACTCATCTCCAAATACAACAGCTAGGCTTCACTCCTCCAAATGTAGGTTGGTGGTGAAAAAAACAACAAAACAAACCTTTATTTTATATCTCAAAGTGCTACTAGGGGAAGAAGGCTGGCCTGCTGCTTTGAAGGGAATCTCGGCAGGAACCAACTCTTAGAGACCAGGATGCATCCTTTTGATAGAAAGTATAAGGGGATAGCTGCAGTAGAAGACTCCTTCCTTAGCCAGCAGGAGCACTGGATGCTAAACAAGTATCCCCAAGTCCTACAACCCTTTGATTATAATGACACTATAATCTCTTCACTCGGGAGGAGACAAGTGAAGGTGAGAACCACATATTGTAGAGTTAAGAGACCTCAGAGACCCCCCTGGTCAACTCCTGTAATTTACAACCTAAAACCCAGGCTCTGAGAAAAGAGACTTGTCTAAAGTGTCCCAGTGCATAAGTGGCAGCAACAGATGAACAAAGGGTTCCTCCTGCCCAGCTTGGGTTTGTCCCTTCATGCCATCTTGCAGCTCCCTGGGTCTCCAAATACCTGAGAGAGATGGTTACTCTTAGTCCAACCACATTACCTCCAGTACATGGGACCAGCACAAAGTAGAGTCAGGCCTTTTCTCAATTCTAATGGGCCAAGTTTTCAGTCTTGGACCACTTTTTAATGCCATCCCATCCTTCTTCCTTTGGTAGGAGGATGAGTTGTAAGTTAAAATAGGATGTCTTATAATTGGTCTGGTGAGCTTTGAGTGTTTGGAGAGGTACTCAAACCACTTTTCCTGCCACATGGCTAAAATGACCTCTGTTTATAAGGCCCCAATGTTCCCAGGCAGAATGTAAAGCAGTAAGTTAGTACTGGCCATACATATTTCCCATTTTGTTTTCCTGATGAGTTTGAATCACCAAGCAGATCTTCTGATAGGGATAGAGGACAGGTAAGTTTGAGGGCTGGAGGTGGATTGTGAAAGATGTGAGCAGTGAACATTGTCTGAAGAAGACACACTATTGGGGAGTTTCAAGGGCCATCAGGGATAATATAAAGACACCAAGAGCCTAAACGGAGGGGAAGGAGAAAGAGAGAACCACCAAAGAATGAGGATGGCAGAGAGGAGCAGCACCAAAGACCTTTACTGACTGACTCAGAGTTTTGCTGGGATTCATCCCTGCTGCCATTCTTGGCTAAATCCACAGGGTTTCCTACCAGGCATTATGGCCGCTAGGCTTTCAGGTCAGTGATCAGAGAATCCGGTTCTTCTTTTGTCCAAGAGTGCATCTGCCACATTGTGTCCTATGAACCTAATATTACACAGAGCTACTTTCTGGAAGGACCATCTGAGGACATCAGTTCAAGTCTCTTCATTGGACAGGTGAGGTACCAAGAGACTTTGTGACCTGTTCCAGCCAGTCAATGGGGCATTGAGCCCAAGACCACAGTGCCTTGACTTCTGTCTCTCTCCTTCATAACAGACTACAAAAATGTGACACGAGTTGCTGTCTGTGTTTAGTGAGTGGGACTTGTGACCCTGGTTTTGGCTTCTGGCATTCCTGAATTGACAGGTGTGTGGCAAGGCAGAGACTTCTCATATCTTGTTTGGGTCAAATGATTAGGTGTGCTCAAAGATGTCTTCACGCTGAAAAAATATTTTCCAGTCAGGTGCTTTACCTGGTTAACCAAAGGAGTGAGCAAGAAAAGGGAAGGAAGAAGGGAAAAGTGGCTGTACTTTGCAAATTAGATGAGGATGAGGATAATTTTTACAGCTCCCCTTCCCAGAGGGAGTTCTCAATGAGTCGGACATCCTGCTCAGAGGGAGAGCCCAACTCGTTCACTCATCCTCATGCCTGATCATCTGACACTTTTGAGAGAGGCCAACAATAATAGTTTACATTAACTTAGCACACATTGCCAAGAAATCCAAAAACATATTAGAAACGTCACGTACTGTGACAGGCACTATTATCCTGCAAGAGATATTGCAACAAATCTTTCAATAATTAATTTACAAATACCAGAAAACCAGAGGGTACTGGATGAAAACTAATGTGACTGTGCAGGGAACCAATCACATTAGGCCGATTTAATTTCCTCCAATGTCAGCATGACAGGTCTAGAAGACAAGGTAAAAGCAATAGATGTAAAATATCCTGACTTCAGTAAGCCCTATAGCTCTCTTCCATATGATGTCCTCATAAACATGCTATGAAAATATGGTGTAGCCTCTGCTATTGTTATTTAGTCTTTGATTTATCACGGTTCCCCTTCCCTAAAGAGTTTGAGAGGAGTGCTCTGCAGAAAAATGTCTGCCACCTGGAAGAGCACTGGGAAGGCCTTGCTCAGGACCCAGGCCTGGAATGAGTCTTATTCAGTGATGTGATTACAGAGATAACTCATGGTGACATAAGTACTTCTACGTTTACAAAATGCTTAGAGTTGGATCTCAAGCCCAGGTCTTTTGATTCCAAACTCAGATCGTTCCTGCTCTCCCATAACTGCCCTGAAAGGAGCTATTCACTCAACTATCCCAGAGGAATTATGTTCTTTTCCAAGACAGGGATGAGGAGGTCTTAGAAGAGTAATATTTTTAGTGGAGACTGGGGGAAGCTGGTTTTCTGAGGGTAGCCCCCAGCCCTGTGGCCTCCAGGACCTTTTTACAGCAATTCCTTCCATGGACTAAAGCAGTGATGGGTGAACCCAAAGCAGGTGTGCTGCTGGGAATTTGGTTCAGGTGAGGGCAGAATGACCAGGGTAGAGAAGGCTCTCTGTTCTCAGAGACTGGGTGAAGACAGGGAATGCCACAACTCCCTGAGAGGCCCAGCTGCTAAGAGGGCCCAAGGGACACTCAGAGAGCTGTTGCACTGGTTGCTGAATATGTGTGGTTCCCGGAAGTGCTGCCTGAGCCTGCTGACCAGTGGTGCAGGGCAGGAGAGGACCACCACTCTGCCCTGTAGGAGGGGACATGTGGGACAGAGCTGGTTCCTTCCCCCACTGCAGAAAGGGGGCCAGTAATCATTTCACAGCTCACCATCAGCCCACTAGGAGGCAAAAATCCACCATCATTCTGATGCCTTCTGGTTTGAGAGACCCTCAACAGCCCAAACTGCCTGAGTGCCCATGGAACGTATAATCATGAGTAGAAAGAGAAAACTTCTCGCTCGCTTTCAGGAATTTAGTAAACAACTAGAACAGGCGGCTTTTACTGAGGTAGAACAAAACGATGAGGCAGAAGGGAGCTTTAGTAGGAGAGAAGGAAGAACTCTCGAGCAAAACTAGGGAAAACATCGATTTTCTAAAACAACAAAAAGTAATTTCTTAATTGCAAAAAAATCGGTAGGCAAACTGTAAAAGAGACTGGTCATCGCTGGGAAACAATTTAGTGTTCTGGAGGATCATGTGAGAGAAAGAGCTCACAAACAAAGTAGAAACACAAAGATGAAGAGATCACGAGCAAAAAGCTAAGAAATAAAGCAAGAAATATAATATTAAAAACCCCAAACAACTTGGGGATTCCAGAAGGGTAGATGGAGAAATAATAATTAAAAAAATCACGGAAGAAACATTTCCTGACTGAAGAAAGAGACGGTCTTGAGTATGAAGGGCTCACGCAGGGTTCCAGGAGAATTGCAAACAGACAAACTCTAGACATTGTCAGGTGGCGTCACTGAGCTCCAAAGAAAGGGAAAATTTTACGGGCTGTTGATGGAAAAAATAGGTCGTTTCCGAAGGAAAGACCTTTAGACTCATTTACAATACTGGAAACGGGAAGACTGTGGAACTATGTTTACCGACATTGAAAGAAAAGGCTTAAGAATTTATTGCCAGTCAAGTTAACGATTATCTCTCAGAGCATTTTGGACATCCAAGATACTCCTGCACTTTCTACGTGTAATGTCAAAAATTGGAAGGGACCTTAAAGATTATTGTAGCCACTCCCCTCCCCCCCACCCCCATAAATCGTATTTATTTTGCCTTTGTGATTGTGTGTGTTCCTGGTGTGTTAAAGGCAGGGACTCCTAGGGTGAGGAGTGGAGAGAATGTCAGGAAGGCTGTAAAACCATTGTATGTGTTTTAATGCTTATTTGCATTTAGAAGTGTTTACTGAAGAACTGGGTTGGCCGTAACAAACACAACCCCAGGTCTGTATGAGAGGGCCCCAGGGAAACCAATTTGGTTGCAGTGGAATTTCCCATTTGGAGAAATGAGACAGTGCTGCGTGGCTAGAGGTGAGACGTTCCCACCTAGTTGTCAGATTTAGCAAATAAAAATACAGGATACTCTGTTAAATTTGAATTTCATGTAAACAGTGACTTTTTCTTTTTTTTAGTATAAGTCATCCTAAATATCGCATGAACATTTTGTATCTTACCTGGCAACTCTTTTCCCACCTCAACTCTCAACCTGGAGCCATAGAGAGCTATATTTTTCAGGGAGTTAGGACTATCAGCTATAGACGGATGCTTCAGACAGGAGTTTCAATGGAAGGAAAAAAGGGAAACTTTGAAGCAAAAGATGGGATTAGTGCCAACGTGGGAGCCAGAGGAGTAGTTTCTGAATGACAACTTGTTTCTCTTGAGGTTTGAAACATATTTGAATGGTTCCTTGCCTTTGTGGCATTTAAAATCCCATTATAAAGACTGTGTGCATGTGTGTGTGTGTGTGTGTGTGTGTGTGAGATAATAAAGGCTAATTTTCATGGAGCGTTTACCACACCAGGGACTATGCTAAGCACTTTAGCTTATTTATTCTTCAAAACAATGATCCCCTTTTTATAGATGTGGAAAAAAGTTCAGAGAGTTTAAGTTACTTGTTTAAGGTCATACAGCCAGCAAGAGGCCAAGCTGGGACTTGAACTCAGCTTCACCTGATCCTGGGAGCTGTGCTCTTGCCCTGTGCCACACTACCTCACAATCAAGTACAGCAAGCAAATAAAAAAACCAAAACAAACAAGGCTTAGTGCCAATACTGTGTGCAGGCGTTGAGGCACCGGAGGAGGTCAGGGAGGGAGAGGCCAGTGTAGGCCAGATTCACCAGGAAAGCCTTCTTGGAAAAAAGAAACTCAGAACCTGGATTCTCACTAACGGGTTTGGATTTGGGATGGTGAGAGGAATGAATGGTGAGAACATCAACCTGGGCTAGTGGAAGGAGGGAGCCCTGCGGGGTGGGTGGTAAGGGTAGGGGTGGACTGGGTTGGGGGACAAATCAGCGAACATAGGAGGAGTTGAGTTGGCCCAGCACGGGAGAATGTGTGTCCGGTTTGGCTCACAGAGTGACCGGGAGAGAGGTTCACCATGAGGCTGAAGACGTGGGCGGGGGCCATTTCATGGGTGAATTGCCATGGGTTTGGGGTGGGATGGGTGACTTTTAGGCTGGCGTAAGCTTTTGGTGTTTGTCTTAAGGTCAATGGGAAGCCATTCAATGGTTTAAGATGAGGAGTGGTGGGGGCAGGGTTGGAGAGGGTGGGTTCGAGCAATGTTTAGAAGATAATGGAGACAGGACATGGTGAGGGAACTAGATGTGCAGAGACGATGGGAGTATGCCCAGCAGGGTCAGCTGGCAGTGCTCCTGAGTGGAGGGAACCCAGTAAGAGGACTGGAATGGGGCAAAACGGGGGAGCCCAGTTGGCTTCGGTGGTGGGGAAGCTGTTGCCCTCAGGAGAGGAGGGGACTGAGCTGCCTCTTCCCGTGCAGGGCGCAGACAGGCGGCCAGGTTAGAAACAGAGCTCCACATGAACCTTGAGAGTACACTTACAGCAGTGACAGGAGGTGAGAGCATGACTCTGTGTGCCTTGGGATCTGGGCATCTCCAGGAGCCTGCTGGCACATCTCTCGAGAAGCTTCCCCGCCCCCTGGATGGTGCAGAACCCACGGAGAGGCCTGATATGGGAAAGGCAGGTTTAGGGCTGGCTCCTTTGAGGGCAGCTCATGTGACATTTGCCTCTCAGGCAGTGTCTGCCCCACACCCTGGTGTTACATAAAACCCACATAGCTTTCCAGATCACCCACTGCCACGGCCAGCTCTGTCTCCAACGCTGATTGTGGGCAAGCCAAGCCATCGCCATGCAAAAGGTGGCTGAAATAAAATGTGTAATTGTGCTCCAAGACACCTTAATTGTTTATTAATTACTCCATAAATCATAGTGACACCTGTGTTTGTGCTCCTGTTAATTCACTCTCACGAGGTGGGGGATGGAAGCACACAGCCAAAGAATAACTGGGCCCATGACTGTGGGACACAGGTACCTGAAGTGGGACGGGGACACCAGGGCCCTCGGTGCTTTTCCCTCACTGTCAGCCTCAACTATGTTCCCATCCACTTCTGGCCAAGAGCACAGCCCTGAAAGGTATTAATACAACCCTTTAAAGGAGCCTGGATGGGGCAAGGGTGGGGCTAAGTGCTCCACCTCCTCCATCCAGAAGCTGGTGAGGGGAGGGGTTTTGTATTCATTTTACAGATGAGAAACTGAGGCTCAGAGATTTTACGTAAGTCCCAAGGTCACACAGCCAGTTAAGTGGCCATGCTGGAATTTGAACCCAGTTTGTCTGACTCCCAAATGATGTAGGTCTTGTGGGAGAGTCAGAGAACAACCTGGGGAGGAGGAGGGGACTTTCCTGCTAATTATCCCTGGTACCTCATATGTATCTTTCACATTTATCCAAAGAAAGGTAAGTTGTTTTCTAAATGATGACACCCCTAATGTTTCTGAGGATCATATCTAAAATGGAAACAGATTCACCAGGTGTTTTGGCTGGGGTATTCTGGCGCCCCATCACTCAGACTGGCTGCTGCTGGAGTCCCCCTCTAACTGACCTCCATCTCTGACAGTCACCCGCTCCTGTCCCTTGGAGCCCCTCTCTGCCCACATCTGTCGGCGGCTGTCAGCAACCGGTCACCTGGCTCTGGAGAGCGCGCCATTGCTCCAGATGGCTAATAGAACTTTATTGCCACAATCACTCTTAATATGACCATTCCAAAGCCTCTGTCTGGAAGCTCAGCTCCTGTGATGGGGCGGCAGTCCCTAGCTCCTGGGAGCAGGGCCACTGCTGTCTAGCCCTCTCTCCTGGGCCTGATAGCGAACTTCTGCGGATGCCATGAATTGGCTCTTTAGAAGACAAGTAAGCCATAAAACCCAGTTTGGGGGTAATCCTTTTCCCCAGGGTTGAGATCAGGACTTTGAAGGGAGGTGGGCATGCTCTAGGCAGTGGCTGGAGGGGGCTCTGTGCTCTGGGTCCTGAGCAAAGTGGAGGAAGGGGGCTTGTCAGGGGTGGGGGAAGAAGGCAGGCAGGGGGTGAGAGGCCATCCCATCCTGTCCCAGTCAGCCCTGCTTCTCCCTCAGATCTCAGCTGAAAGAGACATTCCCTGACCAGCCAATCCTCTTATTCTCTCTTTCGCAACCTGCTGTTTTCCTTCCATCCCTTTACTCCGCTTGTGATGATAAACTTATTTGTGGGTCTAGTTTTTTAATGTCTCTCTCAGACACTAGACTATGCAGGGGTGAGGTTTGTTTCGTTCAGCAGTATACCAGGTGTCAGCACAGTGCTTGGCACAGAACAACTACCCAATAAATATTTGTGTGAATGAACAAACAGATGAATGAATGTTATTATTGAGCTATGATTACTCTCCTCAGGAACAATTCCTCAGGCTCTGCTCATAAGCTGTCTTACATGTGCTTGCCAGCAGGTGATTTAAGGTTTGAAGGAAGGAGGAAGGACACCAAGATGCTTTCACAGACTAACAGAGGAGTTAGATTCTGGGCCCTGAAGCCTGAGTCTAAGATGCCTGACTCTGTGCCTGGGCCACAGTGGGCACTGAACACATTACACAATAAGTGAATGAATGAGAAAAGGTTAGAAAGAATGTCTTTGTGAATGGCAAAGTAAGGAGTCAGAACTGTCAGTGCCTGCAAAAAAGGAGCAGGAGTGTCTGAACACTACCCCCTTTTTCATGAGGTAATTTCACCAGAGTAGAAGTGGAGCATTCCACTTCCCAAGCCGCCTTCTCCTTCTCATGCTCTGGCCTGAGAACACCTGCTAATGGCTTAGCACCTTCCAGCAGGGAGGCAGCCAGGGCGCCAGGCCATCTCTCTGGGCTCTTGGTGTGGTGGGACTGGAGAGGACATTACTGGTCAGTACCAGGGTAAGGACAAGGGAAGCCCTGAGTCTTGGAAGAGCCATCAATGGAACTACCCTCCGTCGAGAGAAGGAGCTTATAGGAAGTTTAGGGTGCAGGAAAACTCCCTCTATCCCCTGGACCATTCTTCCGCTGGGGCCTGCTAGACCCATGGGCTGCCTGGTCTCCGTGGGTATGGCCTCAGACTGACAGGAGTCTACTGGGAGTCCAGGGAACACAGCCAGGGCTGGCAGAGAGACTACCCAGTGGGATGTATGGCCTACAGGGAAAGGTTTGATTGAGGGTGCTGCGCCAGATCTATTGTATTCGATCACCATGGCTGTTGTTGGGGCAGGGACAGCCTCATGAGAAGCGCTGGGGCTTGACCTGGGCCCTGAGGGTGTGCTGGATGGTCAAAGGGGCAGGGGAGCTTGGAAGGGGCAGAGCAGACTGTGAGGCCAGGATGGAGAAGGGGGACACAGGGGCTCAGGGGAAAGGTGGCAGAAAGAAGATTCATCGAGTGGAGGCCTATCTGTACTCAAGGAAGGGCTGTGGAGATGGACCCTGTGTCCAGGAGCTTGGCACTATGCAGTTCTCCCTGCGCCTAGAAACACAGGACTGTAAAGCCAAAGGTATGAAGATGGCGCTGAGGACTCAGAGGGGTAGGGGTGGTGAGAGACTCCAGCCAGAACAATCTACACACGCCCTGCTGAGGGAACCAGGAGATGAGAACCAAGGACACAGATTCAGAAGCCAGAAAAAGTCCTATCATGGAGCATTAGACGCCTGATTTATTAAAACTTAGGAAGGATGTCATGACCATTTGAACTTACTGCGAATTTACTGGGTTTTGTCAAATTAACCTCATGTTTTGGTCAGGGCTAGCCGTGCAATCTTCCAGAGAGACAGAGCAGGAGGAATGACATCCGTCTGTGACCCTGTCTTGAGCAAGTCAGAGACTTGCAGTCTCATGCTGTACCTTTGATTAAGATGATAAAACGTGTGCTGCACATAATTGTATCATCGGAGGGGCCATGATGGTTGAGTGGGTGGAGGCAGAGTTAAGGGTGAACACATAATTTGTCATCTAAATGGGTTCACTTCTTGAGAGCCAAAGGGGTCTTGTGTCAGCTGGATCTTCTGGGAAGCAGAAACTAAAGGAGTTAGGAGGGCGAAAGGTTTATTAGGGAGTAACACCTGTGAAAGGAAAAAGGCGGGGAAGCAGGGCTGGATCAAGGGAGCTGTGAAATGATGATGCAGAGCTGCCAGAGTCTCTGTTAGTCCAATGGGAGCTCTTCCCCCTGTGTTGGGCGGAAATGGCTGGGCTCTTGTACCACTGCCTTGCTCAGTCGTCGGCCAGGATGACTTTGGCTCAAAAGCTGAAGTTGTTTTGAAGGACACAACAGCTGTAGGCTTCAGGTAAGCACAGTCCTCGAAGCGGGCAGCACGTTCTTCCTTGAGTTGGTATCTGAGGAGCACACCTCTGTGTCTGGCACAAGGCACTGTTGACAATTATGCTGGGACAACAGGAGTAACCAGGACCATCCCTCACAAACCAGGACATCCAGCCACTGTATTTCCAGAGAACTTTTTTAGGATCCAGTCTTTGATTCTATCTCATTCCATCCTGGTCCTATCCTGCTAATG
Organism: Equus asinus; assembly: GCF_041296235.1. Lineage (NCBI taxonomy): Eukaryota > Metazoa > Chordata > Mammalia > Perissodactyla > Equidae > Equus > Equus asinus. The sequence continues at coordinate 82,678,501 of NC_091810.1, read as the reverse complement.
TTTTTTCTTTAACTAATTGCTTGTCTTGAATAAAATAGCTAACATGCACTGAGCACTTATTTATATGCCAAGCATGAGCTGAGCACTTTATGTGAATTCATTCATTTATTTCTCCTAACAACCTCATGAGGTATATACTATTATAATTATTATATCCTTTGTATTTATATATTTATTACAATTATATACCTATATATAATATATACTTATGTAGTGTAATTATATACTTACATAATTATAATATATGATATTATAATATCACCCATTTACAGGTGAGGGAACACACACAGCGAGGTTATGTGGCTCATTCAAGGTCACACATCACATAAGTGGTAAGGCTGGGCTTTAGGCTGCAAGGTTTGCTTCCAGGACTAGAACTCTTAAACACTTCATTAAATACTTCACTAGTTGTAGGGTTTTGAGCCAGCAGGGACTGTTGAGGTCATCTTACTGAGATCCGGGGCAGTTGTAGAATTTTCCTAGCGTCCTGTGGAAGGTTAGTACTAGGGTCTAGCTCCCTGACTCCCGCGTCCAGGCTTCTGCCCTGCTGCATGCTTCAGACATGCTTATTGAATTCGTGGGTAACGGAAAGTTGGGAAGGAAAATTCTACAATTTAAGATACAATAGTGGTTGAAAGAGATTTTGACAGGCTAGAACGTGGGTTGAAACCAATAAGATGAAAGTTTATAGAGATATATGTAAGCTTTTATATTTAGGTTCAAAAGCATCAGTTTCACAAGTACCAGGTGGGAAAGACCTTGTCTGAAGGCAGTTTATTGGTAATAAAATCAATCAGAGGTGAGAATGAGGGGACACGATTTTAGGCTGCATTAATAAGATGGCATTCAGATCCCAGGAAGTGAGGGTCCTCTCTGTGTATCCCTTCACCCATTTCTTGGAAGTAGAGTACTGAGCTTTCTTCCGGTCACCGTGTTTCAACAGGGATGGAGACTGTGGGAGGCTAATGGTGTCCCTCTAAAAAGATATGTCCCAGTCCTAACCTCTAGTACCTAAGAATGTGAGCTTACTTGGGAGTAGGGTTTTCACAGACATAAGTAAGTTAAGAATCTTGGGCTAAGATCATCCTGGATTTAGGGTGAGCTCTAAATCCAATGACTATTATCCTTCTAAGAGAAAGGAAAGGAAAATTTGAGAGACAGAGAGACAAGGGAAGACTGCCATGTGAAGAGGCAGAGATTGGAATTACGCTGCCACATCCAAGAAATAGCAGGAACCACCAGAAGCTGGAAGAAGCAAGGAGGGGTTCTCCCCTAGAGCCTCTGGAGGGCGTGTGGCCTGACACACACCTTGATTTTGGACTTCTGGTCCTCAGAACACTGAGAGAATAAACTTCTGTTGTTTCAAGTCACCTAGTTTGTGGTAACTTGTTACAGCAACCCTAGGAAACTAAGACAGAGACTAAGTCAAGAACCCCTAGAACAGGTTGCCCTGAGGGTAGGGCCACAAAACTGTGGTGTGTGAATTGTGGTTGGAGGCTGGGGGTGGAACTAGGGGAGGTGGCCATTTAACTCACACTGCTGCTCTCTCAGAGTTGCCAGCGGCTGGACTGGTGGGGCCACCTGCAGGCCACCCTCAGAAATCCTATAGAACCTGGGAGTCTGAGCTCAGTGCTGGCTATACTACGCCAGGAAGTGTGATTAAATTAAAGAGAGTTCTCATTGTTTCCTTCTCCTAAAGTATCCTGAGACCCTTCCACTCTCTCATCCAATGACCTTTTGTTTTGTCATCATCCTGGCAGTGCTAGAGCTCCTAAGGGCTTGAAAGAGCACACGAAGACGTGGAAACTCTCTTGGAAACTCCACAAATACAAGAGAGGGGGTTCTTTGCAGGGGGCCGGAGTTCCCAGGTAAGGGAATGGGGCAAATGTCTGGGGATTTGGGTTGCCCTTTTTGGGTAATGTCTTCTTAAAACTTCCTCTTACTTTGGCTTCAGGACACCATCTTGCTGGGGTTGGGTGACCAGATCGACTCATTGAGATAGTGAACATACAGCTTAGGTAGAACTTTGAGGGAGAGTGGACAGGACAAGGTCAATGTGGGAAGTGTTGAGTTTGAGGTTTGGGTGGGTTCTTCAACTGGAAACCTTTCTTCTAGGTTAGGAGCTCAAGAGTGAGGGGGACTAGATGTGGTGAGTGTTACTAATATGCAGGTGGTAGTTGAAGCTGACAGTCCAAGGAGACTGGGAAGGTCCTTAGAAGGTCACAGCTCAGAGAGTGGTCTGTAGTCCAGCAGCATTGGCATCACCTTATTAGAAAAGCAGAATCTTGGAGTCCACCCCAGGCCTGCTGAATCACAGTGTGCATTTTAACAAGGTCCCCAGGGGGTTATTTGCACATTAAAGTCTGAGAAGCACTGCTCTAGGCTAGTGGTTCTTTCTATACCCTGAGCTCAGTGGAATCACCAGTCCCTGGGCTCTGACTCAATTGCTCTGTGGTGTGACCCAGGCTTTTTTTTTTTCCTGAGGAAGATTAGCCCTGAGCTAACCTATGTGCCAGTCTTCCTCCACTTTATATGTGGGTTTCCACCACAGCATGGCTAACAAGTGGAGTAGGTCTGCACCCAGGATCCGAACTCATGAACCTGGGCCACCAAAGCAGAGCACATGGTACTTAACCACTGATGCCACAGAATAGGGCCAGCCCCCGGGTTTTTTTTTTTTAGCAGCTTCCCAGATGATTCTAATGTGCAGCCATGATTGGTGTTAATCAGTTGTTCTAATGCAAACTTGAGCGTGCATTGGAATCTCCACTGCAGGGCTTGTTAAAACACAGATTGCTGGGTCCCCCTCCAGAGTTTCTGAGTCAGTAGGCCTGGGGCGGGGCCTAAGATTTTGCATTTCTAACAAGTTTCAAGCTGGTGTTGATGCTGTTCGTCCCTGGCCCACACTTTGAGAACCACTGATAGAGTGAGGAAAGGCCAGAAGAGAGCCCTGGATAGAAGGCCACGGAAAACCAATATTTAGAGGTCAGTAGAGGAAGAAAGGAAAGACACGGAAAGGCCTCAGATGTGGGAGGCAAACCAGGAAAGGGGTTTCTCCCTGTTGTCTTTTCCACCAGACTATCAACACCTGGAGCAATTACCTCACCCAGTCCCTGCCTCCCTGTCTGCTGAAGTCTAACAGTGCTCCTGACCCCCAGCGACCACCACTTGGAAATTTTATATCTGATTGTGTCACGTCCACCCTTCAGAGTCTGTGCCCTGCTTTTAGGATAAAGCCTAAACTCCCGAGCTCGGCACACCAGGCCCACTGGCCTCCTTCCTGCCTCTCTCCCACGGGACACTTGGCTCCAGGTGTCACAGCCTACTTGCTGATCCTCAATTAATTTTGATCTCTCCTACTTCCCTGCCTCTGCGAGGTGTCTTGAGCCCGCCTCCTCTTCCTCATCTCCCAGCTCCTACTCAGCAAGATTAGATGAGAACTCCCTCAGGGAAGGAGTCTCTTTTTCTTTATTTTTTATCTCTTTCCTCGCCACTCTTTGCCACCTCCAACTTCTGACTGAGTTCAAACATTACCTCCCTCCCCCACGCCTGCCCCAAGTCCCCGAGGCTAGGGGAGCGCCCTCCCATGCTCCTACTTTCTGCCATACTACTTGGCACATCACCTCACAGTAGTTGATTTAATTATCTGCCTCCTCACTATATGGGGGCTTCCTTTGAACAAAGAACTGGGTCTTCTTTGATTTTTGCACCCCTAGCTCCAAGCGCAATACCTGGCACTGAGCAGGCACTCGATACGTGTTTGTCCAATGAATAAATACAGGAACCAGTGAGTGAATGGATATGAATGCAGACACATTTGAGAACCAGACCCCCTTCCTCCAACCCACAGTATCCATCAGCTGTACTCTTCCTGTAGGTGGTCTACTCCTTCCTCAGGAGGGAGACAAAGGACTCCCCACTTGTCACTGTCCCGTGGGAGAGCACCAGCTGGTTACTTCCATGATACCGGCGATAGGTTGCTGGTGTCTTCGTCTCCTTGGCCAGCAGCATAACCTCCTCCCTGCAGACAGAACTCACACGGAACACGGGTTCTCTCCAGATTGGCAATTCTTGCTTTCCTAATGGAGAGCTCGCAAGGCGAAGGGCAGAGGGTGGAAGTCTCTTTCCAGCTCCCGGGTGTTTTCTGTGCTCCAAGGGTCCAACCCAAAGAGATTTTGAGAGGGAAGCTCAGCCTCCCAACACCATCAGGAGGCTGAGAGTCAGTAACTCCCTGGGTCCTCCAGGCTCACAAAGTGAGCCAGTTGCTAACTGGGCCTCCTGATGGGCTCTTCAACACAATGGACAGAGGTCACAGCCTAGAGAGGGGCAGGGCGAAGGGGTCAGGAGATACAGTACTCCACACTGCTAAATACACGGCTGACTTAACAGCCCTCTTTCGTTTAACAAGAGCTCCCACACCTTCTCTTTCTCTTTCCCCGTGAGAAGCTCACAGGGATGGAGGGTGAATAGAGGCCAAATCCCCACGGCCACAGATGAGGAACTGGAGGGTCAGAGCACGGGTGTGACTTGCCCAAAGTCCCACAGCTTGTGAAGGTGCGGTTGGATCTGAACCCAGCCGGGTCTGCCTCCAGCCTCTTCACCCGCCTCAATATGCTGCCTCTAAAATAATGTTAAAATACGTATAAACCATATAGGGTGCAAGTGCAAATTATTCCTTCTGTGGAAGTGCAGAATAGCTGAGTGGTGACGGGAACTTGGCAGGGACGGAGCGGGATGAGTCAGGGACAGCTTTCTGAGGCAGGAGAGCTGTTCTGTGGGGCTGAGAGAGGGGGCGGCATGGCAGGCGGGGAGTGAGGGGAGAGAATTCTAGTGGGAGAGCTGCAGGCCTGGAGGGGGATGGCACACCATGTGGCTCTCCTGCAGTGGGGGGCTGTGGGTGGAAGCAACGAGACAGGGAGCAGGACAGAGCTGGGAAGACCTTGTCTTGTTTAACGTGCTCTCTGAGGCCAGAGCTGTATATGTGGGGGGGGGGGTGTGTATGTGGGGTGTGTGTGTGTGTATGTGTGAGTGTGTGTGTATATGTGGGCTGTGGATATTATGCGTATGGTATGCATGTATATGTGGGACATGGGTATGTGCGGTGTGTGTGGGGGGGATTGTGTGATTTGCGATGTGTGTATGTCTAGGTAGGGTACTAGGCACATCAGAAAATAGCTACTTGTAGGTTTCTAATATTCTGTCTTATTTTTACCTGTGGATAGGTGGTATCTACTTTTTTTCCCCCTCACACACACTGCCCAGTGTTAACCCGATATTCCTTTTAGTCTTAGATATGTAGGATTATAGAATTTATTTAACTGAGTTAAGTCAGCACACACTTAACTCAGAGCCAGGTACCCCTGCATTTACATGCTCAGACAGTCCTGCTGGGATGGGCCTTTTTGGTCTCCCAGCTCTGCCATCCTTGCTGTTGGATCACATGCAGGCTCTCTCCATGTGGTGGTGTGTGGCGGTTCCTAGGAGAATATGCCCAGGTTTATACTCTCCCAGCTTCAAGCCCAGCAGAAGGAGAACTTTTTTTTTACCTATGGTTTCAACACAAAATCCCAAGTGAATCTCATTGGCTGGGTTTGGATCATGTGTCCATCTCTGAACCAATCACTGTCAGCTTGGGATAGAAAGCTTTGATTGGCTGCTCAGGTCACATGCTCATCTCTGAGCCAGGGGTGTGAGGTCAAACACCCCTGAGAATAGACCAGTTTTCAAAGGATCTTTGGGATGCTGGTGCCAGCAGGGCCAGTGGATGCTGAACAGACTCAGCACTTGCCTCTTCCTGTTGACTGAGGGCTTCTCATTTGTGTGAACTTGGCCTTGCTTCAGAGAGGGGACGGAGCTATGCATGATTGCTTTGGGAGTGTGTCAGGTTCTGGGCCAGGGGCTGTTCTGAAATGAGCTCTTTAATCTCCACGGTCTCCTTGTGGGTTGGGTACAGTGCACATATCTTACAGATGAGGGCATGATATTCAGAGGAGTGAGAGGACTTGCTTGCGTTGCACAAGTGGAAAGTGGCAAGGCTGGGGCAGAACTGCCCGCCCCGTGGGCTCACTGCTTCCTATAAGACGATCATCCCCTAGTTGAGGACAAAGCTTGGGCCGGGGGAGGAACCTCAGTATTGTGGCAATACTGTCAACAGCGGATCCAGACTTCATTTCTAGAACCAGTTCTTTTACTCACAAGTTGAAATCCAGGTTCCTAATCTTCAAACTGAGGATGATGGAGTCTGTCCTGCTGAGATCCCAGAGTTGTCGCATCCATCAAATGAGATCAAGGAGGAATGGGCTTTGTAAATGGTCAAGAGCTGAATACACGTGAAATACGATGGTAACCAGGACATATTTCTGTACTGGGTGATAGACAGCCTCTGCCCCCGCCCACCTTACCACCACTCTGCTGCCTCCCATGGTCCTTTGGGTTCAAAACTCTTGGGACCTCCATGACCCAGCAAGCAAAGGAGCAGCGCCTGACCCTGGTCACGGGAGAGGTCACATGAAATCATTGCATACTCCAGCTGCCCCCATCTCCCGCCTCTTCCTGTGGGCCCTGAATGACCATGGTGGCCTCCTCTCCTCCAGTGACCCATCTTCTTCCTCCCTAATTCGCAGTGGTCGCCATGAAGCGGCCTGTCCTGGAGTGCAGGGGTGAAGGCGATGTCTCCTGCTGCTCTCCTGGGTGCCTCATGGTATTCCTCACATTCTCAGCCTCTCCCGGGCTCCCTTGACCTCCTTTGGGTCACAGCTGAAGTGGGAATGAGGGAGGAAGGATGGGTGAAAGGCTCTGAGAAGTCCCATGGGATGGGAAACTGTTAAATTTTGTCTAACCTGGCATTTCTGAACTGTGACAAGTGGTGTAGCCTGATGGTTGGAGCCCAGGGTTGGGAGGCAGACTGCCTGGAACAAGCTTGTGCTCATTCACAGTGATCCCGGGCAAGCTCCTGATGCTGCCTGCCTGCAGCTTTCTCATCTGTGAAACGGGAATGTTAATAGTACCGACCTCAAGGAGTGGGGGTTATTGAGAGGATTAAACAAAAAGAGGTTTATGGATCACCTAAAATAGTGTTTGGCTTATTGTTAGTTATTATTAAATTTTTCACTTTGATTTTTTAAAAATTTTGGTAATACTTATTTTCATTCTTCTGAATGAGTATTATGCAAATGCTAGTTTTGGAAATGCTGATGTGGAGGAATCCTGAACAGAGAAGAAAGTATAGGATTTGTTCACTATACTTTCCTGATTTCCAATATTTCTCCTTGTGATTAGATTATTCGATTTGGGTTTCAGCTCAGACACTTGGATTGTTATCCATTTAGGTCAGGAATAGCTCTCAAATAATCTTCCTTCCAGGTGATTCTTATCAAGCTCTTCCCTCGCTCAAGAACCTGCCATGGCTGTCCATTCCCTTTTCTATTGAGCCTGAAGCTCCTCAGTCCTGCATTCAGTTGCCCCATCTGCCTCCTCCCAGGCCTGTGTTGTCAAGATTCTTTCACATCCCTCACCAGCACAGACTCTGTTACAGCCCAGAATGGGGCCCATGTCTGCCCTTAGCTCTCTCTCCTTCCCATTTCCACCTGTGAAATCCTCCCACCTCTTCTCACCGAAGCCAGGTTCTCACTCTCCAAGCCCAACATGAAGCGCCTCTGTAGAGCCCCACCCTCAGCCTTGTGCGTGCCACTTGGAATGTGTGCACAAGCAGCCACGTGATTCTGTAGCATTTCTCGTGGATGTTCTTTTCTCCTTTAAACAATAAGTCCCTTGCAAGCCCTCCTCCCACCAGAGTAGGGTCCTGGCTCCCGTCTCTTTGGCAGCTCATCTTTTTTGCACCCAGTAGGTGCTGCTCAGGGAGGAATGAGGGGCAGCTGCAGAGTTGAGGATGAAGGCCCCGGATCAGAGGAACTTTCTCAGGCCAGAACCTATCAGGGCTGTAGTCATCAAGCCCATAAGGCAATCAGAAAAGAATTTTCATAGGATGAGCCGGGAGGATGTTTAGAAAGCATCTCTTCTATCTCCTTGCCCTGCAGGGGCAGAAATTAAAGCCCAGAGAAACTGTCCCTGACATCACACGGTGGGGACTCCAGGACTGGATTGACCCTCCACCTGGTGTCCCCTCTTGACAGCGTGTCTGGTGACAGCCCATCTGCTGCCTCAACTCTCAGCAGGGACCACATCTGCCCTCATGGGCCGCCTCAGCATGCTCCCTCTCCCCTCAGTCTCTTTAGGAGCTGTCCCAGAGGGTTAGGGTGGGGAGGGCAGTGGTTTCTGGTGAAGGCCGCCTTCAAATCCCAGCTCCGCCACCCGGCTGTGTGCCTTTCCTTAGGCTGTTCCTCAACCTCTCAAAAATCTCAATTCTGCACCTGGAAAAGGGAGGTGATGATAATGGTACCCACCTCAAAAGGATGTTGCATAGGTTCAGTCAGATCATCTGTGTAAAGGGCCCAGCATAGTGCTGGCAGTAAGGCTCATCAACGTGGGCTATTATTATTTTACACATGACTTGACTCAGGGCCAAGGGTTCTGGAAAGTCTCATCTTAGAAGCCCCTCCTTTGTGAGGCCTTCCAGACTTCTCTCTATGTGCAGAATTTCTTAGGTTCTCAGGGCCTGCGTAGCACGTTATACTCACAGGTATGGATGTTTACTACCATTTTCTGTAGTCACGGGCCTGTTTCCTCTACCATCACATCAGGGAGGGATGCTCGCAGAAATAAATATATTGAAAGTGGCTTCTCCTGCCCTGCTCCTCTATTTTTAAATTTAAATTTAATTTATTCATTTTTAAAATAGGCAATCCCTTCCCGTGGTTCAAAATTCACAGTAAATATACAGTAAAAATTCTCCCGTCTCTGCCTTTCTCTTCCCCAGAGGTAAATAACATTATAATTTTTAAATTGTGTAGCCCCCCAGAACTATTATTTGTGTATGTGTATGGAAAGGTGTGTATATAGTCTGTCAATATTCTTTCGGCTCCTCCATTTTTGATGAGTCTTCTGTGTTGTTGATGTGGTTGTAGATAGCCCAGGTTCTGGAGCCAGATGGCCTGGGTGCAAGCCCTGGCTCTACCACTGAGACCTGTGTGATGTTGGGCAGGCTACTTAACTTCTCTGTGTCTTGTTTCCTTCTCTGTAAAATGGGTATGTAGCAGTAGCTGTCCCACAGGGTTATTATGGGGGAAATGTGTATAGAGCATTGAGAATGGTGCTTGCATGGAGTAAGGGCCCAGTGATGTAGCTATTATTAATGGGCTGCCATTCATGCAGTGCTTACCACAAGGCAGGGTGCTGCTGCCTCCTTTACGCTCATTATCTCCTTGATCACCCAACAACCTGGTGAGACAAGGCCTGTGATCTCCGTTACACAGACTCAGACCTACATAGCAGGGCTGGTATCTGGTATTTGGCTCCAGATCCTGGGGCAGTGAATGTCAGAGATGAGACTCAAGGTTGAACTGCCAGGGCCCATACTGTCTCTTGAAGCTTCCTGTTTGTCTTCTCTTCCTAGGGCTGTATTCTGTACACAGTAGGTGCTCAGTAAAATCCTGGGTCTTTCCTTCTCTATGCCTTTGGTTTGTGTTTTGAGGGCATCATTTCTGAGCAGGATCTTTGAGGCTCTAGATATGTCCTGGTTTGACCCTCAGATCAGCCCAGGACCTTATGCTTAGAATCTGCATTTCCTGCCTGGCACATCTCTAAGGGCATCTGTCTCCCAATTATCTTTTTCTTTTTATTCATGTTTATATCATCAGAAATGAAGGAGAGAAAAACCAGTCTTTAACTAGGATTTTATTACCCATTGACCTCAGCCATCTCCATCTATTTCTCCCGAGCTCTGCCCATTAGTTGTCAGGGCAACGTTGTGTAACTCCCTGCCTGCTGCAGTTGGCTGAGTTTAATTCTCCCCTGCTGCCCTCGCTGGCTGGGCATGGCCGCCCCGAGTACTTGCTCCAGAAGCATCGTCAGGCGGGCCCCGGAAAAGTAAATCAGGAGAATGAGATGTGTTTGGAGGAAGAGATGGATAACTGTGCAGCCCTTTATTCTCAGAGAGTAATTGCTGCTTTAAGTGTGGTTTGTGGTCATTGCTGGGAATCGTGAAGCTGAATACGGTGCAGAACTGTGCGCGTGGGAATCACTGAGATTGAAGTTGCTCAGCTCCAGCTGGGCTGCAGCTTCGTCTGTTCTGTCTTGAATCCCTGCAGCTCCTCTGGACCTGATGTCCCATCCCAGGCCCTCCCCTCTCTGTCTCCCTCTCCCTGTCTCTGACTTCCCCAGAAGAGGGGGGCACAGTTTTCTGCATTTGCCCCCGCCATACTTTGGCACATTTCTGTTTCCATGCCCAGATTCTCATCATTCCCTTGCAAACTGCTCATCTTGCCTCTTCCTGCTGTCTCTCCTAACTTCTGAAGCACCTTGCTTCCTTCCTTTTCCAGGGTTTAAAATGTTTCCCAATATTTTCCTCTTCATTAGCAACTCTCCTTCCTTCACGTATTCACAAGCCTCCTTGACCTTCGCCTGGCTCCATCACCAGTAGAGCTAAGGAACTCACTCCACAGGCATTTACTGACACTTGTATACATCCAGGCCTGAGGAGACAAGGATGAAGCAGACACAGTTCTTGTCCTTGAGGAGTTCACTTTTGAGCACTAGGACAAAAATGTAACCAATGATTATGATGCACGGTGGGTGTCCTGGGATAGCAGTGTGCCTATAGGAGCATGCGTGAGGTTGGTGGAAGGACAGATCAGTTGAAGAAACAGAATGAGGACAAGTGGGCTTGGTTGGGCATTCAGACGTGAGTCCTCAGAGACTTTTGCACGTGGTGTGTACTGGCAGGGTCAGGCAACGTCTCATAGCTGCCACCCTAGATCTAGTTCTGTCATCATAATCGGGAGCTGTGATGAAGTTAACTCTAATTCTGTGCACTTTTTCTCAATGCTGTGTTCAGTGGCTTCATGTGGATAGCTTGAAATTAGCTATGGTGGGAGTATTTACATCATGGAAATCAGCAAACACTACAAAAATTGAGCTCTTTTTTTTGAAATGTGTTTACCAGCACATTTCTAGGGCCTCACAGGGAAAGTAAAATTTTCCTTGGGACTTGAAAGATAGCAGATTTCTAGGTGAAGAAATTGGGAAGAGGAAGGGGTGGAGCACATTTGTTTGTGGGAACTTTTACAGTTGCAATTGATATAGAGATAATTCAAACTAACTCAAGGAAAAAAAAAGGATTGTATTAGCTCATGTCATAAGGAAGAGGGGTTGGTTTCAGGAATAGCTGGAACAAGGGGTTCAAATGATGTTATTGAGAATCTCTATCTTTCTCTTAAAAGTACTTCCGGCTCTATCTGTATCTCTTTCATCTCTCTCTCTTTTCATCTCTACCTCCTTCTTTGTCTTAGCTCTACTTCAATCTCACAAGGAGAAATACCCTGTGTCTTCTTTCAGCTTTTAAATCCATCTGCCAGTTGACTCTATATGTAGTCACGTGCCTACCCCTGAACACTGCCAGTGTCCAGGAGGATGGACGTATGCCCATAAAAAAAGAGAGGTTCTGTTTTCAGAAGGGGAATAATTTACTACACAGGGAAAGAACATGATTTTCTCACAAGATTCTAGGCAGCGTGAAGAGAGTGAAAAGTGAAAGGGCCTGATGGATTTAAGGAATGATGAGATGCTTGGTGTGTTTGGCATCCAGGGTTCTCCCATGCATTGTCAAACTCGGGATGGATGACCCACATCTGTGGCTCCAATCTCTCTTGCCCTAGCCTTTTGCATTCCGGAATTCTCATCACCATTCTATTGAGTCTGATCTCCTGAAAGGACTCTAGTGAACTCTTGAGTCTCACAGCTTTCTCTACCCTGATTTTTCTTGATCTGTGATATTTGATACCGAAAATTTCTTTCCTGAAATGCACGCCTTTCTCCTTGGCTTTCACAATAATACCATCTGCATATGTCTCCTATTTCCTTGTAGCTTCTTTGACCACAACTGAGATTGGACAACTTTATCCCTTGCCCACTTCTCTTCTTTCCCTATAATTTTTCCTCTGGAGTATCTTTTATTTCTGGAGTTTAAACCACACTAATAACTTTCATGTCTACAATTCTGGACCTCACCTCTTAGCCTCTAGTTGCATATCTCTAGTGATCTGTTATTTTTCCTTTTAAAGGTTTCATGTTTACTCAGACTCAGCCTGACCCAAATGGAAATTGTCTGTTCTCAAACTCCTCTCACAATTTTTCTGCCTCTCTGGATGATGCTATACTTCTAGGTTTTCAGTCACAAAGCCCCACCATGAAGTCTGGTGAGCATTTCCTTTTCAGCATTCCCACTCCAGCCCTCGACCTCAGGCTACACTATTTTTCTTGGCAGGCACCTAAGAAATATATACCTAATCTAACGATACAAAGATTTCTAATTTAATTCCATTGTGTTCTGACAAGATACTTGGTATAACTTGAATCTTCTAGAATGTTTTGAGGCTTGTCTATGGCCTATAATATGATCTATCTTGGTAATTTTTTTGTGTGCCCTCAAAAAGTATATACTCTGCTGTTAGTTGGAGAGTTTTATAAATGACGGTCAGGTCAAATTTGTTGATAATGTTGTTCAAGTCTTGTCTATCCTTACTGGTTTTTTGTCTACTTCTTGTATTAATTATTGAGAAACAGCTGTTAGAATCTCTGATTCTCATTATGGCTTTGTCTGTTTCTCTTTGCAGTTCTATCATTTTTTCGCTTTATATATTTGAAGTTATGTTATTAGGTGCATAAATGTTTAGGCTTGTTTTTTCTTGATGAATTGACTCCTTTATCACTATAAAATGACTGTGTTCATCGAGTATGCCTGCCTTTGAGGCTGTCTCCTCTTGCTGGGCTACCCATGCGATGACAACCTATTTTCTTCTTCCTCCTTTGTGAAATGCACAGCCAAAGGAGTGAGCAGCAGTTCTCATAGCTTCACTTTCATACCAGGTGGGTTCTAGAAGGATGTCTCCTTAGAGGGGATGCTAATTCTTCCAGATCATGCATTTAAAACATACAGAAGAGATGAAACATCTTTAAAGCAAATTTGTAGTAGTTTCCAGATAGTAACTCCTTCCAGCTAGCTGAGCATTATAGAATAGACCTCTGGTTTAGTTTGAAACTTGTCATTTATTTTCTTGCCCAAGGATTGTCTGCTCAGCTCCCAAGTAATGCTGAATCTCTCTTTGGTGTTTAAAATCATTCCTTTAGTGTTCTTTTCATTCATTGGAAAATGGGTTCTTTTCCCTCCAGATTTTGAAAGTAAATGCCTGGGCGGGACAGTGATGTGGGGCCATCAGTTGAGAGGCTATAAGAATTCCAGAGAGGAACACGAGCTGGATTCAGTCATATATCGATTTTCAGCCTAGTAAATTGTGGTTGCTCTGTAGCAAGGGGAACAAGTACATTGTGCTTTTCAGAAAGAGATGTGATCAGCTTTTAAACAATAAAGAGGAGCACTGCTGGGCAGAGTGATTCAATTTAAATCCGCATGAAAGCCAGTGGTGAGTTTAAAATAAACAAAGCAACATTAAAAGCCACCACCACACCCAGAACCCCATGTCAACAACAAAACAGATATGGGAATTTAAGCCCTTCAAGGTGAATTTTAAAGAAATCGAATTCCTTTGAGGATAATAGACTAGATTTAGCTGAAATATCTCAGTGGCTATGCATTTAGTCATCCCTTTTCCAGGCGTGCAGGATGAATTCAGTACCAAAAAGGCCCTGTGATGGGCAGTCACGGGTCACAACGGGCAGAAGTCTTCCCGTTCCTCTTGGAGCACTGATCTTTGGGACCAAGCAGGCACAAACTTTTCTGGCTGGGACTTTTTCTCTCCTGACTCTGTGCCTTTCCTCATGTATCCTAACTGCTCCTCATCAGTCCCCTCTTTTGGGATTTCAATGCTGTGTATCTCAGCTAAAACTTCCCTCTTCCTGAGCAGACAAACTGAGCTCCTACCTCTGAGATCGCTCTGTGGCAATTTCTGCACCCGGTGATGCTCCTGGGAGAAGCTGACTTTGTTCTCCTAGCCCCAGGCTGATGGCTTCAGTGTTGTGTGTTTTGTGTTCTGTTCATTGATGATGGAGAGCTCTGAACCTCTCATTACTAGAGAGTCTAAGACCCACTGGAAACACCATGCTGAAATGTTCCTCTGGCCACTGGTGGCCCAGGCAGGTATAGGGGCAGATGGCATATGCTCATTCTCTCCTAAAACCGACCTGACTGTGGGGCAGTGCCTCCCTTCTCCAAACCCGGGAAGGAGCCGGTTGTGTGTGTCTGGAGAAGATTTTGAGACTCTGATTTATATTGTTTTTTTGCTTCTTTCATCTTCCCTTATCCCTTCCTCCTATTCATATTGGCTCCACATTCATTGCCTCAAGGAAGGTGTATGATAGAGCAAAGGGCAGGTGTTGTCAGGAGAACAATTCCCTTCCAGGACTTTGTTCAAGAAGCCACATTCTTAAAGGGAGAAGATAGACTAAAAAGTCTCTTGACAAAACAAAGGGGAGAAGCTCCCCACACCAGACCTCAGTCTGGAGCTTACTCCTTCAGGCTGGGGAATGGGAGGGGAAAGAGGCTGATGGAACCAAGAGTAGCAAGGAGCTGCGCTCAACTTCCTGGCCATGCCTTGGTGAGACAATGAGGCTCAACAAATGCAGCTGTGGGGTGCAGATGGGATCACCAGCCACATTTGAGGAAGAGGCTCCTACACCATATGTAGAACAGACATCAAGAGCTGCAAGTCATCAAGGGGCTGCCTAGACAGGGACAATAGCCACCTCCCTGGTAACCAATGTATACAGAGGATCAAGGGCCAGGTGGGAATCTTCCTCTTCAGTATCTTGGCAAAGGGTAAGAACTTAGGAATAAATGTATCACAATCCACGGGAGTGGGAAATAGCCCCAGGGACTGAGGTTTACCTAGTGTTTGAGAGACCAAATCCTGTCTCATTTTCCTCCTGAGCACATAGGGAGACCACACTTCCAAGCCTCTTGCATTTAAGGCCAGACAAGTGACTAGTTCCGACCAATGAGATGTGAGTGGAAGTGTGATGAATCACTTCCACGCTAAAGCAGTGGGGAGCCCCGTTGTCACCCTCCAGCTTCTTACTTCTCCCACCTCATGTTGAGATGACATAATCACATGATATAGTTTTCCACAGCCTGGGTTCCTGGGGCACACTCTCCAGCTGACCTGTGCTAGGCATGTAGCAGAAATGAGAAATAAGCCAATGTTGGGTTCAGTCACTGAGATTTCAGGGTTAATTTGTTCCCTGCAGCAAAACCCAACCTAGTCTGACTAACTTGGTAGAAAAGTTAGAAATTATGTTAAATTGCAGAAAATAGAGTAAGATCTTACTCCCAAATTTGTGGCCTGGGATTCATGCCTGCCACAAGGGTATTTGCTGTCCATGCATCTTCTCTGGTTGTGCTGCAGGTTTTAAACTTCTTCAGGTCTGGGGCTGTAATGAAGTCATTGGTCACGAATCCCAGCATCGAGTGAGATAAGGTATGTGAAAGCTTCTAGTAAGTACAGTGTCTCGCCTACTGAAGATACACAACTAAAATGCCAGTTCTCCTGCCTCCTCTGTGACTCCACCTTCCTCTGGTGTGATAAATAGAGAAGAAGGTGGGGAGCATGACAGGCTCAAGAAAGAGCATCTCTCTCACTTGCTGAGCACCAACCAGTGCCAAGCCCTGTGCTGGACTAAGGACAAAGAGAGGAGCCAGGGACTGCCCTTGACCTCAAGTGTGAGGGCCCTGAGGGGGAGACAAGACACTGCTGTCACAGTTGTAGTATAACATATAAGAAAAGAGACCAAGAATGCTGGGAAGACCAGATGAGGTAACTAGAGAAAGTATATTGTGGAAATGCAACTGGAAAGGAAATAGTACGAGCAAGTGTTTGTTGATCGTTCACAGTGTGCAAAATGCTTAGCATACAGTATCTCATTTAATCTTCCCAATGATTCAGTGAGGCAAGTGCTAGCAACCTCATCATATAGTTCAAGGTCCTTTCCTTCAGAGTCCAGGTACCTAGAGGGGACGGCAATGTGGCCACCTGAGAGTTGTTCTGATCATTCAGTCCTGGAAGACATGAGAAATTTTACTCATGGCTGCCATGCTGGAGGTCCCACCAACCCCACTAGACCCCAAATCCCTAGAAAGGTCTCAGCTCAGCTTCTGTGACCAGTTTCCACTTGTCAACTCATAGCCAGTGATGAGCCCTGAGATGGGACACAGAAACAAGTGTCCAATCTCCAAAAGGGGGAGGTCTGAGAAAGGACTAGACCGGAGTAGGGCACCTGCAGTATAGCAGGAATTGTAGAATCTCGTTCCAATGTCTTGTCCGATTTATAGGTAGGAAGCCTGAGGCTCAGAGTGGGCAGTGACTTGCCTAGGCTCAAAAAGAGAGTAAGTGGCAGCACTAGGATTGGAACTCAAGTCCCCTGACTTCCCCCAACCAGTGTTCCCCAATCATGAAGGTCTTGTGGAATTCCTTGTGGTGTGACCATCCCTGACCACTCAAGGGCATCCTTACTGGGGACAAGTAGATAAGGATGTATGGATAAGAGGTGATAGACCAGTGGCTAGTTCAATTCCTTGTTCACTCAAGAGGTATTTAGGTTCCCAGTACGTGCTGAGTCCCAAGGTCTGAAGGTACTGCCAGGACTTGGCTGGAACCTGCAACTCTTGCCGGCGAGGTGGCCTTGGGCACATTGCAAGAGGGGCTCTGGAACTTGACAAATGGGGCCAAGCCAAGGGGAGGTGAGGCAGATGAGGCTGTGAGTTTTGCAGTGAGGTGGCCATTCTTGTACCCATCCTCACTTTGAGGGCTGAGGATGCTGTTTACCTGTGACTCATCTCACAGAGCACCCAGAGTTCAAGGTAGCTCTCCCTTCATACCCCAGGGAAGGCTGGTGCATACTACTCCAGGTCTCCTGCCTCCACTGCCCTCCCTGGCTTGGCTTGGGTCACAATGCCAGCGGCTGACCTGATCCGGGTACAGCCATCCCTGTGGGATCAGTGTGCTTCTGGGCTGGTATTTCTGACCATAGCAGATTCTGCTGCACAGCTGGCTCCACAGGACCACTGCTAGGGTCTGCAGTAAATTTTCTGGAACCTCAGAGCTCACCATAGAGGATGGCTATGTTTTGGGAACTCTGGAAACTCAGCATTGACTCTCAAGGCTGCTATCTGAATGCATAAAGCCAGTGCAAATTTGGAAGTTTAGAATGGCACTGGAGATCCTGCCCTACAGTCTTGGCTCCTCTTTGGATTCAGACTCCAAAGAGAACTGTTAGAGACTCTGGCCTGTGAGAAAGCCTGTGGGGTCTGATCACCTAAGCCGTGTCTGCAGCCCAGGTGTCTGGGGCCTTTCTAGGCTTAGACACTGGCTGACCGGGTGAGGTGGGGCTTGGGTGTGCTGAGAGAGCTGAGGGCAGCCACACCCAAGGCAGAGGACCCCAGCTCTGTGGCCTTGAGCAAGAGTTGAGCCAGTCTGGTCCCAGTTGCTCTTCTCTAAAAGGTGGATTGAGAGATATATTAACCTACTACTGTTACCAATAAAACAATATGGTGTGACCTTGGTCAGCCTGTCTTTGTGAAAACATGCGTTCAAAAAACTTTTTTTAAATTCTGTGTTTTCATGTGTAAAATAAAGAAATTGGACAAACAGTCTCTAAGCCTCCTTCCACTTTGCCTTCCTACGAGTCCGAGTTGAACTGAAGCTGGAGACATTCTCTGTTACAGTTTCCTTCCACTAGCTGCCACTGGTGCAGCCCCAGACAGCTCTCTGGCTGGAGGTCATAAATCTGGGTGGCTGAACCTGCTGGGGAAATGAACACAGTATCAACTCTCATATTTGCATACAGTCATATCTATTTGCATAGAGCTCTCACATTCATTTTCTTGAAGTGGGAGGAGGCTTGTTTAAGAAGAGGAGAGATCTTGAGACCTCGTCTCCCCACCTGCCCTTTTGCGAGGGTCAGTGTCCACTCTCACTGTGTCCGTGCTCTCCCTCTGGCCCCTTCCTTCATGCTGTTGATCAGGTCAGGGGCAACAGTGAGGAGCTCATGAGCTGCGGTGCTCATGGGGGCAGGGGTGGCACAAAGAGGGCCCAGAACATGGGCTGCTTAGAGGGGAAGTCTGTCAGAACAGTGCGGGAAAAACTCAGGGGAGCGGTAGTCCCAAGGGAGAGGCGCTGTCTGCCGGGCAAGATGAAGAAGTTCCTTTTCTGGTCCTAAATATTTCCTTCCCTTGGTTATTTGTCATGGAGAGATCTCAGCAGGTCATTATCATGTTACCACTTAGCCATCAATTAACAAAAGTCTACCCCTTCGGGTCATTTTTCATAAATCAATCTCCCCAACCCCGTCATTATTTGGTTGTTTTCTTTTAACAGCCTCTCTTGCACAGTAATTTATGGAGCCCCATCATCCAAGAGCAAGCACCACTCTTACTCTGAATCCAGGGAAAGCTTTTTGTGGAATTTTAAAGGACCAGTAAAAGAAAATTGCACAAGCGAGGAATACTTTGTTACATTACGCCTTTGGAGTTAGGGTTATATTCTTTTCTCCTCCAGCCCCATCCCGCAAACGCAAGGGGCAAAGAGCTCTGGGGTGGGAGTAGGGAGCCATCAAGTTGCCCTGGGCATGGTCTGCACTTGAATCTCATTGTGTTGTTTCCTCTTCATGTTTATTACCACTTAAGGTTCATTTGCATTCCCTCTCTGTCCACAGTGATCAGAGCAACACCTCCCAAATTAGCATCATTTGCAAGTTCCATTAACATGCTGTTTACTCTCCCTCTTTCAGATCATTAATAAAGATGACCCCGTGCATCCTACCTCCCCACGAAATCCATACATTTCCATTTGTCATCATCCTTTGTTTGCAGACTTTGAGCCAGTTTTAAATTTATGTGGCAGCTCTCCTTACTAAGCCAATTTGAATTAATTTTGAGTGTAACACTTTACACCACTATATCAAATGCTTTTCTTATAGCTGCATGCATTCCATCAATAGCATTCCCGCCACCTTTCTATTTGGTATTCAGGTTGAAAGCTCTCAATTCTGCCTGGTATTTTAGTTCTTTAAAAGTCACTGTATCCTCTGCACTGACTAGGGACTTTCTCCTAATTTCTCGATTATTTTGAAATGATTGATGTTGCAAAAGAAAGGATTTGGAGAGCTATTTATGGCAATCGATAGCTTTCATCTTTCCTTCCCACATCTGCTTTTGTGGTTGAGTAAGTAATTTTGGTGAAATCCCTTCACATTCCAGGATGCATGATCTGGACCTCCTATTTTCAAGGCTACAGATTTCCCAAATATTCCTTCTCTTTGTTTGAAACCATCCGAGCATCTATTTTTTTGACCTGGATACAAATTTTGAAGATACTTTAAATCCCAGCATATCACAGGTCCTCAAGAAATTTTTTTTGAGTTAATGAAATGAATGCAATAAATAAATCTGTCAGTCATTCATGCTTCCCCCCACTCTATACCATTTCCTCACTTAATGAAGTAGTGAACAGTTAAAAAAAACAAGGCTGCTAGAGGAAGATAGGTGTACTGTAGTCATTCATTCATCTATTTCACATATATTTATTGAGACTTCACTTTGATCAGACACTGTTCTGGGCTCTGAGGATATTGCAATGAACAGAAAAATCTTTTTCCTCTTATAAAGTCTGAGAGGTAGACAATGAGCGAACATACAGATATATAAAGTATCAACAGATTGTGACAAATGTTATGAAGAAAAATAAAGAATGATAAAGGAAGATACAGAGATTTTGTAGCATTCAGAGGCTATTTTTTTGTGACTGATCCACCTGTCATCTCTGAATCTTATATCTGGGAATATGTACAATTTCCAGAAGCACCATGGGTAGAAATAATGACTAACAGAGAACTTAGAATTTCATTATAACAGGTGGTTAGCCAGGCCATATTTGAGACCCAATTGTGCACTCGTGCAGAGGTGCCCATGCTGGGCCAGATTCTTGACTCTCATAGCTCCTCTGACTCTCTAGTTCAGGGGTCTTTGACAGCATCTGAGGAATGTTATCTTTCTGAACTTTATGAAGATGAGCTAAGAATTGGTGGAGAACACTGAGTTCACCCTATAGACTGCGCCAGGCGTAGATTACCAGGTGGTCAATTTAGTATGAAGGTACATGCAGGGAGCCACAGATAGTGTCCAGACCCAGCAAAGGAAATCTAGACAGGAATCTGCACTGGGTCTGCAGTGGCCATAAGATGGGCTGGGGATAGAAGTCCTGGGAACACCTCAGCTTCTTCCCGAGTCCATGCCTACAGAGCACCCCTGACTGGCTATGCTTTGGGCTGCTATTAACAGCGATCATTGTCGTTAAGTGAGGTCACTTATGTAGTAAACTTCATGATGGCTTTTTATTGTTTTTAGTCTCACCCTTATTCCTCCCTATTTATTTCACTTTACCTTTATAATATCCTTTTGCGGAAAAATGATTGTTCCAAAGTGCCAAAATGACTAAGTCACTTTCATATTGGAAACTCTAAGATGGTGCTCCTCCACCCACAGGATAGACTTCAAAGGCTTAGCCCAGCTCTCGCAGACTCCCGGCCCAGTGCTTCCCAGCTGTCAAGCCTCATCGCCTGCCGCTCCTTGCCGCTCTGCCCTTGGGTTCTGAGAGGACCAAATTACCTATGCTCCTCGCTTGCACTAGATTATGTCTTGCTTCTGTCCTGCTCCTGATGTTCCTTCTGAGTGGGATGTCCTCTCTCCCTCTTCTTCACTGACAGCTCCTTTGTAGCCCTTAGAGATATCTTAGGTGCTACTTCCTCCAAGTCCCAGGCTGGGTGCCTTACTTCAGCACCCTGGACATCTCCTGATTGTCATTCTTACACATTACTGGTGGGGTTCCAGCAGGTCAGTGACCCTGTCTTATTCATTTTTGCATCTAAATCACCTAGTACAGTCCCAGACATTCAAGAAATATTTATTAAACTAAACTGACTTGAAGATGGGGGGAAATGAGGAATTATCAATCCCACTTTGCTGTTGAGGAGCCGGAAGGGGGTAAGAGAAGGGCCTGCTAGGGAGGGTGAGCTGTGCATGACAGAGGTCATTGAGGGAAAGCTGGGATGGGGCCATACCAGAGTGCAAGGCGGTGGGCACCTAATCCACCTGATCTGGAGCAATTTCCCAGATGGTTTAAAAGCACTGTGTGTGAACTTTGAGCAATTAGCCAATCTCTCAGCACACAGGCATCATTTTTGTTCAAAATATTTCTGATTTGCAACTAATGATTTTTGGTGGCTTTGGCAGTTATCAGATGGCCTGTTTTTGTAGAGAGAGTTTATTCTTTTTGTGAAAGTTCTTATTCATTTTCAAGTTAAATAAGATCTGACTTTTATCCCCAAAGGAACTTATATTTCAAACCCCTGATTTGAGCAGGATTTTGGTTTGAGTTTGGGTTTGACTCATCTCTTTGATTAAAGGCTTATCTTCTAAATAACATGTCTTAATAGTTACTCTTTCCCTTTCCAGACCTTCTAAATTTAGATAAATGAGACCAATTATCACTTCCAGAATGTTCAGTTTCTACTCTGGTCCTAGAATTTGGTCTCTAAGAGTTGTTGATTTCCTTCCTGTAGGATCGTTTAAATTCTGCATTTTCCCTGTTGATGTCCTCATCTGTGGGGAAGAGGGCTGTGGGCAGGGCTTGTTGGCCGCTGATACATGAGGAGTCACGAGAGTGGGCATTTGGCCTCTCAGGAGCCTGGACATGGCCCACAGGGACCCTGCAACTGTGGGCAGAGGACTAGCCTGCAGCAAGTCAGCTGGTACTTGAGCAAGCCTACTAGAGCATCGTGTCTGTGGATACTCAGGTAAGAGAGAGGAACTTCTGAAAATGTGCCGTGGTGATATGAAACCTGCGAGGGAAGGAGATTTCTTTCAATTCCTTTCCTTCTCTGTCACTTCCAGAGATGATCTTGAGTCCATGACGGGGAGATATGGAACATCATTCACACATTACTTCACTACATATTTAGGAAGCACCTGCTGTGAGCCAGGCTCCAAGCCATGCTGTGCATATGGGGTGAGTTGGAAGATGTACCCCCTGCCCTGACCCTGCGATCAGGGCGAGGAGGAGGGTTTGCTGCCAGCCGTTGGGGATGGGAGGGCAGGGCGGAGAGGCTGTTACACTAAAAATTTTTAGGTTACACTCAAAATTCTCTTTTGCTGCTAAGATAATTGTCCCCTGCAAGGTCTCAGAGCTTGGGAGGTCAGCCTGGGAACTGCTTAAGACACTGTAAGACCTAGAGGTGGGGAGAAGGAAGTAGAGGGCTCCTTTCCTCAGATGCCTGCTGCCTGCCTCTCTCACTGGGTTCCAGCCCTGTCAATCCTGACTGCTCACTCACTCTCCCATCCAGACTCTCCCCGCAAAATGTGAGCCTGTAACTCTGGACCCCAAGGGCCCCAGCAGACAGAATCCATTTTGGGCAGACACAGTGTAAGATACGACCCCCAGTCCAAGTCTTGTTGAATCTGAGATTGTTCAGATGTTGCCGGGTTGAAGGTTTACTCGGCTTGATCCATGGACATGAAGCTCACTAGCACTAGGGCAAACCGCTTTAGAAGGGAGTGACCAGCTACCTGCTTGAAAGTAGAATCATCAGAGTGACCCGGAAGTCTGCATTTACCTACAGACAATGTGGGGCGATTACAGTGTAAGCATAGACTAGCTCTGCTCAGAGAAGGAGCTTTTAGCTGGGATCCTGGGGCTGAGCCCAGCTTTAGAGGATTTCTGAGTGCCATCTAATCGCATGTGAATTTTTTTTGTGTGTGAGTGTGAACATATGTGCATTTTTTTTTGCTGACAAGAGGGTCTGTATTTTTCATCAGATTCCCGACAGGGTGCAGAGTCTGGAGTATGGGGAACTTGATTCCATTCCTTGGTTCCTCTCTTCACCAGCTGGGTTGGGGGAGTCACATGGGCTCTGTCTTCATGTATAATAGGCTGTTCTGAAGTCAAAACAAGAAAACATAGGTAAACCATGAGGTTTGCAAACCATGCACTACTATAGGAATGCCTGGAATGACCATGTGGTCCCCATTCCTTTCTCCTCTCCCCTCCTGCTCACCTTACCTCCCCCCAAGCTGGCTAACTTATAACTGTTTTTCAAGACCCAGTTCCAGGAGTGCTTCCAAAAAGCCTTCCCTGGCTGCCCGGCTTGCTCCCTCTTGGTAAGGTGCCCTTGTCTGTATTCCCATCCTCCTCTCTTAGCTGACCTCTAATAACACGAGTTTTACTCTGTTGCAATCAATTATTTGCTGAACCTGGGTACTGACCTACCCAGACTGCATGCTCCTCGAGGACAGGGATGGTGACTTGGTTATTTTCTCTGCCTGGCACAGTTTAGTTTTAATGTAATTTTGTTCAGTCGATAGAACGTTAGTTAATTTATTTTTAGATTTTGCTTTAATGAGCTAACTACTAATCATTTTTATCTATTCATCAAAGGCAGACTTAGTTCCTTTTACTATGTGTAAATGAAAGTGATAAAATGGAATCCTTTAAGAGCATCTTACTACTGTCTATTAGGTTGGCCTTCTAGCAAATTAGTCTGAATTAATGAGGGCTCATCTCCCTTTGTTGAGGGAAGTAGGGACTATGGCAGTTGCAGACCGTGGTGTCAGGACAGGCATCGTGCTTGGTCAGTGATTGCGCCCCTCACTTGCAGAGCGGCACATGTCTCTCCATTCTATTACCTGTAGCACACGCTGCCCGTCAAGATGGACACATCTGGGGCCACCAGCTACAAAGTGAGAAAGTGTCCTAGCTGGCCTCGCCTCAGAGTACATTACTGGGGAGACAGGCTGTCCCCAAGCCTGCCTCTTGGCCTCTCCCTCGGGTACTGCAGTCTTCCTAGTTGCCCTCTGCTCCTTTTCTTCTTTACTTGCAGGCGGGTTATTCTCAGTAGCCATGAAGATCTGTCTTCTGAGGCTCTTGCTGGCCTCTCCGGGGCTTTCCTCCATTTTGTCTCCTGCTCCCGTTCTAGGAAGTGCCCATGTTTTCCATCCTGCCTGCTTGTATTTCTATTACTGGAGGCGAAAAAGAAATTATGTGCTTCCCTTCGGCTCCTGCTCAGCTGGTACTAGACATTATGTAGACTGATGTAATGTGACCAAGGAGGAAATTATTAAAAGGACAAGGCTAATTTTCTAATTCACACCTGCAAAGCAAATCTGATGGTGCTTGCACCGATCTTTAATGAAATAACATTGTTTAAGAAGTTTCCAGAGAAATTCATCACTAATTGATTTTTGAACTGTGGAAAAAGATAACACAGAGAGATGAGATATTAGCCTCCGTATGGCCTGACTCCCCCGCAAGCTTTCTATTTCCTTAGTTCTCTTTCCCATGGAAAATCGATAGTGGCTTCCTGAATTGGCGCTGCAGACAGTGGGGCTCACAGAAAGACCCTGTTTGGATGTGATGTATTTTCTTTCTGCTTCAGTTTTCCTTTGTTTGCACTCTGCTGTGAGGTCTTGCTGAAAGCCGTGGCTTCCTCAGTGGAGCTGAAAGATTCATTTTGTGACTCAGGCAAAAGGCAGCGAGTGGGAGAGATGGACCTGGCAGCAGGTTGAGTGTCCTTGAAAGTGGCGGTTCTGTAGTGGGGATAGGGGCATAGCCCTCCCTTTACCTCCAGGGGCTCCCCAGACCACCCTCAGCCCAAATATGTGTCATTTATATATACATATATATTCTTTGATAGAGACCACTGACATTTTCTCATTCTTTTGTTAAGTATAAATAAAAGCAATTTTAAAATAAGATTTTCTTTAAAAAAATAGTGACCTGAAATACCTGAAACATGTAATCCCATTAAAAACTGAGTGCCAGCTAGGCAAAGCCACCCCCTCTTCACACAGGTTGCCACACTTGCCTATCCACCCTCTTTAGAATTTCGGAATTCTGCTCCTGAGTGAGTGTGGGGCTCCTGGGCTAACCAGAGAGGATGGCTTCGTTTCTCGTCTTCCAGTTAACACACTCCATGAATTATCTCTGAATTTAAAGGAATTATTAGGCTCAGGAGGGTCCCGGATCTCAGGAGAAATAGCCTTGGTTTAAAGGGCTTTACTCCCAGTCTGTATTAAGGCAGGTTGATTCGACTTGAGGTGCCCTCCATAAAGCCAGTCAGTAGTCTTTGCCAGGCCCTCTGTGGCATGTCAGGGATGCAACAGGACCTAATTTTGCCCTCAGAGAGCTCACAGCCAGTGAGATGGAAGTACCATGATAAGGAGGCTCAGAATGCTATGAAATCCTTGAAGGCAGGTACCTCATTCAATCTTGGGGGGCCCAGGAAGACTTCCTGATGAGGTGCTGTCCGGGGCTGAGCCTGGAACGAGGGTCAACTATAGGATGACTCTCTTTATCCTTTCCCCTAGGAACCTCAGGCATCCCTTAGTGGCCCCCACCCTGGCCTTTGATGTGGCAGATCCTATTTATCATGTCAAAAGTATTCTTTACATGACTTTTCTGCCCTTATTGTTAACCTATATTATCTGTATTCTGTGCCCAGTCTCCACACAAACTCCCATCTTTGCACTTACTCAGGATCTGCTAGACTAGTTCTCAGCGTGGTGTTGATAATAACAGTTCCAAAGCTCACCTTCAAATTGCTGTTTCCATTTAAAAATTTCCTAACAAGGTTAATACAAGGGGCAGGGGACGTCAGATCCAGAGGCAGATGGATGGGGCGGCACTGTTGGCGTGGGCCTTTCCTTGACCCTCCACATCATGTTTTAGGGAACCACCAATTCTGACTACTGAATGGTTAGCTTTTCTGGGTGGTTTGGATGTTGGGTGCCTCTTGGAAGCCTGGCTGGGGTGTGTGGGTGGGGCTGGGGAGCACTGTCTGGCCTGCAAAGGCCAGTGTGGAAGCCTTGTTCTGCCAAGGTGATGGTGACTGAGCTGGGAGCACTAGATTCAAGGTCCATCTCTGTCATTGTCCATTTTGGGAAAGGTCCATCTCTGTCACTGTCCATTTTGGGCAAGGTCTTGTCCCCTCAGTCCCTGTCTCTGTAAATCACAAGAGTAGCTCAACCATTTTGGGAGTGACTATAATGGATGTATACTCACAGTATTGGTCAAAGATTCTCTGGAGAAAAATAACAGGAAATATATATATATATTTATATATATTTATATAAATATATATGTATATTTATTATAGGAATTGGCTCATGCAGTCATGGAGGCCAAGAAGTCCTATAGTCTGCTGTTTGCAAGCTGGAGAAGCAGTAAGGCCTGTGGTACAATCAGTCTGAGTCCAGAGGCCTGAGAACTTGGAGCTCTGATGTTTGAGGGCAGGAGAAGATGGACATCCCAGATAGAGAAGATAGAGAATTCACCCTCCCTCTGCCTCTTGTTCTATTTGGGCCCCCAAAGGATTGGATGATGCCCACTCATCCAATGTCCTTGTGAGGTCCTTGGTGAGGACAAATCTTCTTTACTCAGTCTACCCTACTGAATCAAATGCCAATCTCCTCCAGAAACACTCTCACAGACACACCCAGAAGTATTGTTTTACCCACTATGTGGGCCTCTCTTAGGCTAGTCAAGTTGACACATAAAATTAACCATCATACTTTTCCTTCTTGGGGCAACTTATGGAAACCCATTAGTGTCCTCCCAGGAAGTGCATTTTATCAAGGCTGTACCCACACATTTTCACTCAGTTTGTGAAAATAATATTAGTGACTGTGATGTTAATAACACCCTGAGGTGTATGGCGCTTTTCCAGTTTATGGTGTTTTTACACCCATTATCACTTTGGGTCTCCAAGTTATCCCTGTGGGGTGGCACGTGTTGAGCACTTGCTGTATGCACTTTAGATGCTTCACCTCATTTAACCCTCTCAACAATTCTGTGAGCAAATATTATTATCTAAACATTTCAGTTGAGGAATCTGAAGGTCAGAGAGGTAAAGCGCCATCTGAGGTCACACAGCTAGTGTAAGTCTTTGGGGGAGTGTTCCATTCCATGGCGGTAGTGTGCCAACTTGCAGCTTCTTTGAGTCTCTGTTCTTCCAGTG
This sequence comes from Equus asinus, assembly GCF_041296235.1. Classification (NCBI taxonomy): domain Eukaryota; kingdom Metazoa; phylum Chordata; class Mammalia; order Perissodactyla; family Equidae; genus Equus; species Equus asinus. Next base: position 82,651,372 of record NC_091810.1, on the reverse strand, counting down.
ACCTCTGAGCTGGGTATGCACTATTGCTACGCAGTGGCAAGGGGGTGGGAGGGCTGCTTTTAGTGCTGAACATCCCATAATACCAAGTCACTGAAAAATTTGTGGTTTGGCCACAGGGCTGCATGACCTAGCAGAGCTGGATGACCCTTGGGGCCATGGGATGCTGTCATCGGAGCGGGTAGCTAAGGGTCTGAACTGGGGGGACAGCACGATGAGAGAAAATGAAAACAGTTATGTAATCTGGTAGAGAACAGCACAAGGAATGCAGCTTTTCGAGCAACGGAAGAGAGGTCTGAAAGGTTAAGAGGATGGCTTTAGAGGTGACTGAAGCTCCAAAGAGTCATAAGGAAGAGGGAAGGAGAAAATAATTGTTACTTCTTAACCAGCATAAAAGGAAATTAAAGGAGAACTTGATGGCAGTATTTAAACATTTGGAAGGCGGTGGCAAGCTCTTATAGAATTCCTCTGGAAACAGCATATTCTGGTTAAATTAGAGCTTTTCAGAAGGTGGGAGTTTGGTTAGCCTCTAAGAAGGATTTTTCGGATGCAAGGTATTTCTAACACTGTAACAGACGTAGTCAAGCTACTTAGTCAATAGGATATCTGTCAAGCCACGTCAGCACTCCGCACTCTTGGACACCTTTCCTGTGTGTGGAGAATTTCTCACCTCTGAGTGTGCTTCCCCAAGAAAGAAGCCGGAAATGGGCTTTCCTAGCTTCCCTTGAGCAGAGTGCAGGCGAGGGTTCTTCCACTCAGGTGCACCTGTGTCAGGCTTCAGTTAGGAGGCCAGTGATGCTGGGCGGCAGGTGCCTGGAGGAGTCCATTCTGGCCAGGGAAGGGGCAGAGACTTTCAGCATCCAGAGGCAGCTATGGCAGAGTTCCTGGTGGAAATACACGGTGTGTGGTGTTGTTGCTGGGACCTGTGGTTTCTGTGTCAGTGGGGGTGTTGGCAGGGACCCCTTGGGAGCAATGTGGAGGGTGGCAGGGTTTGTCTGTTGTTCCTGGCTTCAGAGCCTCCCAGAGATGCTGAGAGCTAGCAGTACCCTTTAATAAATTTCTTTTCTACTTAAATCAGCTAGGAAGGGTTCTTTTGTTTGCAACTAAGAACCTTGACTGTGTACAACAGGTAACTGAGAGAGCTTATAAGTCTCTGAGACTTTTAGAAATAGGGAAAGCACTCAGCTGTCAGTTCAGCATGATCAGAGTTTGTATCAGTTAGGGCTCTTGGTTGTGAACAACGGAAGCCAACTGTGGGCATTTTAAGCAGAAAAGGAACCTGTTGGAGGCTCAGAGATTCAATGGGAGGCTAGAGAACCGACTTGAAATATGGGCAGGAACCGAGAACTTGAGTCAAGTGTGGGCCAGGGTGCAGCCTTCGATGCGCTAAGATACCACTTGACCTGCCATTAGAGCCCAGGAATTAGATACCCCTGTGGCTGCCAGGAATAAACCTGACTGTCTCAGGGTCATCACCCCACTCACTCCAGCTTGTGGAAGAGAGAGTCCAGCTGTCTGAATTCCAGGGAGTAGAGACAGGCAGGATCTCCCCACTTTGGGCTTCTGAGGCAAGAGGCTGGGCACTGTACCCGACTTGTATTACATACAAAGCAGCAGCACCTTAAGGAGAAGGACATCTATTGTTGTTGTATTAGATAAACTAGAGAAATAAATGAATAAAGAAGTTTCTACTTTAAGGAGCTCGGTCAGTCGGGGAGCTACAATGGGAGCAGGCAGTTTTAATGCCAGTTGTGTTAGTTTTTTTTGTTGCTGTGTAACAAATTGCCCTGACTTTAGTGGCTTAAAGTTGGCTCACATTTTTTAGGTCAGAAGTCCAGCATGGCGCATCTGCTCAGGGTGTCACAAGGCTGAGATCAAGGGGCTGGCTGGACTGAGTTCTTGTCTGGAGGCTCTGTGGAAAAATCCACTTCCAAGCTTACCCTCATTGTTGGCAGAATTCAGTTCCTTGAGGCTGTAGGACTAGAGTCCCCATTCCCATCTTGGCTGTCAGCTGGAGACTGCTCTCAGCTCCTAGAGCTGCTGCTAGGTCCTTGCCCCTTCCCCCTCTGTCTCAGCCATGGAGAACCTCCTTGGGTTGAATCTCTTTCCTGCTTTGAATCTCTCTGACTCTTTTTCCAACCAGCTGAAGAAAACTCTGCTTTTAAAGGGCTCTTGTGATTAGGTTGGGACTACCTGGTTAATCTCCCTATTTTAAGGTCAACCATATAGCATATAAAATATAGCATTATAAAAGTAAAATCCATCATATTCAGTGTTCCAGAGATTATGCAGGCTGTGTATGCTGGGGGTGGGGTGGGGTGGGTTGGGAAACCTTAG